>NC_136278.1:24570342-25238997 GCF_964198595.1 Lampetra fluviatilis | reverse complement strand
GGGAGGGGAGAAGTAAAAAAAGGGGCAGGAATAGAGACACATTAACAGAGACGAAACGAGAAAATTATCTAAGAAGACAAGAGAATGGTGGAGAGGGACAGGGCTGTGTATGAATTCAAGTTTTGCTGGCTGGCTGTGAGGGACGGGCAGACGGTCACATACAAATGACATGTGGGTTTCTGTTGTAAACAAACATTTATTTTCTAAATGCTGAACATGGAAATAGTTGCATCTCGCAGTAGCAGGTCTGAGGGTGAGAGAGTCAAGTCCCTTATTTAATTCATGTCATTGTAGATGATATAAGTAACGTATGTATGTTGAACTTCTTTTGCACCGTATGCAGCCAACCGTGCTAATCGGAGGTGCACAACAAAATCTATAAGCAGACAGTTCACCTTCCCGTGTCTGTCCCTGCACATGGGAATAAAGTAGTTTTCACACATCCCATCAGTCACACGGCCTTCTGGGGGTACATCATTCTACCACCATTGGGTCAATAAAGTTTGACGGCTGATGACACTGTCGAATCTGGTCTCCAGTTTGCTTGTATTAAACCAATGCTGTTGAAATTATGCACTTTCAGAAGGCCGTGTGGCTGATGGGATTTGGGAAGGAGGGCATATTGGCTGCTGCGTATTCATTTGGTGTTTGAATTATGGTGGCCGAGATATAATAGCACATTTACTAATGTGGTGATAGCTCAAGTTGTCCTTGATGGAAATAGTTTCACCACTGTCTCTGCTCTTGGGCGTGCAGTTTAATTTCAGGAATGCAGTATCTTGACAATATTTGCACTTTTTTATATGCCTGTCTACATATCAGTGTATACCGTGTAAGTGGAAGCACTGGCAAATTATCTTACACACATTGAATTATTGGCATACTGACAGGTCTCAACCCACACCCATGCCCCTCTGCACAAAGAGTACAGTGGCTGGATACAGTGCGGGTTTTTTGTTGAAGGAAGTGGTGTGCACGTGATGTTTACAACTCCACGTTAGTCCAAGGCTGAGCGAAGTTTGGTATCTCACTCCCACAAAGCGAGAGCCACTATAAACCATGTCCGCACTTGCAGCGCCTGTCTGACGCTTACATTACTTGCCGCCGGTACACCTGTGGGAATAGTTTTTGCAGGGGACAGCCGGGAACGGACGTAGCTCAGCTCGTCATGGAACACTTTCTGAACACGGTCATCAGAAGCACCGCCGAGTTTTTTCAAAACTCTGAGGTTGAATTCATCGACGGGTACCAAGAAGGGGACAAGGCACCGACGAGTCCCGCCAGCTCCACGGACTCGCCAAAGCCTCCAGACTCGCCCCGTGCCACGCTCACTACGTGGATTCCGCTCGCCGCGTTGTTCAGCAGCAGCAGCAGCAAGAGAGATGAATTGGAGCCGATCGTGGAGGAGGAAAGCTGCGCTGGGGCAAAGGGGCACGATGGCGTTTGCACCCAGGAGCAGGCATCTCTGCAGTTAGCCCCCCGTGCCGCTGTGGTTGAACTTCAACCCGGTATCCGGCAGTATCATTATGGACCTCTCAAATATGATTATGACTCGCCTGAAGGTAAATGTGTTTTTTATGCTTTATTTTACCAGGCAAGGCCCACAGAGATGTTTAGCTATTTTTTATAAGCGACCTGGCCAATAATTATAGCTCAACGAAGAGGCTCATCGTATGGAAATGTATAGCGGCCAGATACTCTAAAACGCTTGTTTCTGAATGTGGAGGGAAAAAACGGAGGACCCGGAGATAAATTAACGCGACCACGGGGAGAACATGTAAAGTCCAAAAATACAGGTGTCAGGGTCGGGCTCGAACCTATGACCTTCTGTATATCAGGCGAGGTAGTTGACATTTCGCCCCCCACTCCCCCCAACACGAGTGGGGTTGTAAAGTTAATATTTGGTAGAATGTCAAATAGAGATCTACTCTGCTTATAAGCTGCGTATATTTCCTCAATGGGTGGGTGGACACACATGCGTGCTTTGCTTATGCATTTTAACAATTACTGAATAGGTGCTTGCACCTATCCTCGCTTGAGTTGATGTCGTGTGGAAACATGATTTGTTAAATGTCACAGGTCAGACGAGTGCGTGTAAGCTTTTCAAGTCGGATGTAATTGCAATTACATTTTCTCTTAATGCCTTTCGTCTTGACACATCTTGAGGCACATTGAAATTTGTGCTAGATTTTACCAAATCCCACCAGTCGCTGTGAACTCATCAAACTACTGTTCCAATATTTGAATGCAAGGGCTGACTGTTACGTGAACATGTATTCAGGAACTTTTGTGTATTCACTTGAAAATGACATGTTCATACAAAGTATACGAATTTGCATTTCTGAATGCGTACTGGTGTAAACCAGTTTGATAGAGACGAGATTCAAATGTTGACAAAATAGCCTAAGCATATCTTGGCCATGTGCTCATTATTGTTAGTTGACACATGAATGTTTTGGTCAAAATGTTACAACAACAAAAACATTGGCTAGCATGTAAATGTGTCCCTTATAAATGCGTACACAATATTACGTATTTATATAGTGAATTACCCCAGAAGGTCAATTGAAATGTATAAACCTATTGAATTTGTAAAAAAAATAAGTGCCATGTGTGTTATTAACACTCTTGCAAAAGTAAATAAACAAAAGTCTAACGTTTTGGGCAATGGCCTATTTAAAGAACGCCATTTGTTCAAATTTGTATCAAATACTATATCTCATGAACAAATGTATATATATTTTGTTATTTTACGTAGTTATTGAATGTGTTGAGTTAACTAACCATCGTGTGATCTCTTTTATGGTAATTCTAAAATACGTTGATAAAATTATATTCGATGTTCAGCAAAATTATCTAATGTTTTTGGGATTGCTCAGTGATAACCTAAAACTAGTCAAAATCTTAATATCCAAAATAATCAATGTTATACAAGCGTTGTCATTTGTAGTTAGTGCAATAAAAAATGTACAGCATCTGAAATTGCAGTCTAACATGGTGTGTGCATAGCACAGGATAACTTGCTGCACCTTGATATGATTAATGTTTGATGTGTTTCGTACCGTTTGCTTGTGCCGCACTGGATGAGCAAACAGCTTCGTTCACATCATTTTTAAACACCAAATTAATTGTCATATTTAATTTTTTCGGGTCTCCAAACTTCAGACGGATGCAAACAAAGGACTTAGCATAGAGCTGTTTGCTGTAAGGTAGACAAGTGTTAAATGTTTTATAACTTTCAGAATAAATAATATGACCGCAACCACAAAAATGTTCCATGATGTTAAGTATAACTTTAGGCAGGAGTGTGTCTGGCCAAGTACATGCGTCATGTTTGGTTATATATTAATTGTAATATTGATGAATAATGTATAACCTTTTGTCAATCAATTGCTTGATAAAAGCGTTGCCATACCCTGGCACGGTGTCGAGATGTTAACTACCTCGCCTGGTATGGAGGAGGTCGTGGGTCCGATCCCGACCCTGATGCCTGTATATTTGGAGTTTGCGTGTGTCTCTCCCCATTGTCGTGTGGATTTTTCTCCAGGTCCTCCAGTTTCCCCCTCCACATTTAGATTCAACATCATGCGTCTTAGAGTATTTGGCTACTATAAATTTACACATGTTCAGCCACTTTATTGGGCTATCATTTATGACCAGATCGCTTCTGAAAAAGAGCTATACAGCTCAATAGGAATTACCTGGTAAAATAAAAAAGTTGTTTTATCATAACCTACCACAATTGCAGATGTTGGTTCATATGTTACTTGGCAATGATGTTAGGAATTGAACTTGGGTAACTGGCTTCATTGTACAGTGTCCTACTAACTGAACCCCCACTCTCATGTACATATTCATTTAACACTACAACATATGCAGACCCCAACATGGTTCACAGTGTGCACAGGTGACGTTTGTGATTTTGTGATGGTTACAGCACGTGAACTGGCTCCAACCACATCGTAAAACCAGTTAGCTTGCAACTTTATCTTGGCAATTACTGCCAGGCGTGTGCTGCAGTTTATGATGGAGAAGCAAATCACTTTGCTACCATTATTGGCATGAAATGTATGTCTGCATACAGTAGCAGCATTGTTAACATTCAATGAGCAGGATGTACTTTGCTTTCAACAGTTATCTCAGCATGTGTATATAGTAATCTAAATAGTTGTAGAAAATGTTTTTATTGAAACAGTTGTATTTTATGATTGACAAAAATCTTTATGTTTGTAATAACATGTCAGTGCAATGTCTGGTAGATTAAAGTAGTGTGCAAGGTCGAAGCAAACGAGTGATTGAGTAAGGCTGCAGTGCCCTTCATCATGCACAAATTTCCTGTTTCCTTGATATGATCGTGAGTCATGTGTTGTCACTCAACCTAATGGAGGCAGAGCCAGCGAGCCTGCAGAGCCAGCGAGTCTGCAGAGCTCGCGCATGTCATTGTCAGTCTTTTTTAACCATCCATTTCAAGTCTCCGTATGCTGATAATGCCACCCGGTAACCTGTGCTTGCAATGTATCTCACTTTCCCACCTGTTCCCCTCTGTGATAATCATTGCCTTCTTGGCTTTCCAATGAGTGGACTTTCCGGCATATGGCCAGATATGTTGATCCCTTTGAATCACCGCTCGTAATGTCTTTTGGCCAAATTAAGTGTGTGGTTGATACCCCAGCCTCCAATGTGTACAGTGATAAGTCTATGGCACGAGATTAAGTGTCTGATATGTTAGCTCGTCGGTGAAATGTCTTTACCAAGAGCTAAACCAGAATGAATGCAGCCATTGCTTTTGTCATTTAACCTCTGCTCACATCGCTATGAATTTGCAATCATGCAATGTTGCAGTTATCAATTCCCTTTGGGCGGAAAGGTAGTGCAGTGGTAACACTCGTGCCTGACAGCACCTCCGTTTAGCACGGTTCGCTGCGTAGGGGACGAAAGAAGTTCAAAATACAGCGAGAAGGGTTTTGATTGCCGACTCAGATGCTGCACTGTGGAGTTTCTATATCCGAGTTCTCTGATTTCCTCCCATGGCCAAAAGAAACATACACCGTAACTGGTATTAGCCAAACATCCAAATGCTGAAACATTACCCACAAATTACTCATTCGGGATTATATTTTGGATTACAACGATGCCCCTCGGTATATATAAATCTGGCAGGGCCCTTCTGACAAAGTTTTGAGACTCACTGCAGCTCTCCTGGGTAAACAAACACACTTTTATATTTGCAAAGGAGCTTTTATCAATCGATATAAAAGCTCTCTTGTTTAAGTATTTTTATATTCGCCTATGTTGACGTGAACTTTTCAGGCCCCTTTATCCTCTCTAGATGCCCAGCACTGATGACTTTTTTTAATGGCCTTAACACCCAGCAAGAAGACCCTGCCACTGCTGAATAATATTTACATTTTAACAGCGTGATTACATTAATGCAATTTGGCCAGCAGACAGTCCATTGGGAGTTTTGTATTTATTGTGACGCTATAAGATAATTTATACTGACTCATCGCCTCATCATTGCCCTTGTTTTACCACAACATTTGTTTGACTCAAAGCAAGCTTTAATTGCACATGGGCTGTTACACATATATTAGCCACTGTGCGTCGCTAATAAATAAACCCTCTATGCTATATTGAGCATGTAATTATTTTTTAACGCACAAAACGATTGCTCAAGATTATAGTGCTGCTGACTAAAGAACCCTGCGAAACTTTCTGCCAAATCTATCTCGCAAGAACTAAAGACTTAAGTTTCTTCTATTCAGTCTTCCACTTTTAAATAAGGTGGGTTTTATCTCCTGAATTATTAAAGTCTTTATATATGAGCTTGTTCATGTACGTTTATACCGTATTTCAAATCCAAATAAATGACAATCGCAATCTGTCAATATGCTGTTGGATGGAGGCTTCACCACGCCGTATCGGTCTTGGGGGTTGTTTGACCATACTTCACCATGCCGGTTGATGAACGTTGGTGAAAGGTGTGCTCATGACTGCTTAAGATGACACTAGCAATTGATGAGAAAATCTTTGTGGCTGAGAAAATGGAACTCAGGTTGCCAGGTTCATTGTATATTGGACTAACATCGTTTATGCTCCATTCCCCGTCTTTAACGGGTAATTTGAGATGCTTATAACTTATGCAGGCACACAGTGTTCTGCAATGCATCAGTATACATCCAAAGACAAATAAGCATTGTAAATCGTGGAATTCTGAAATAAACCACTGAGCCCGCTATTCTAATCCTGGAACAAAGAGCAGATGCATGTGGGGCACATCCCTCCCACTGTAAAATATCTAATTTTAAGCTGCTATGATTGTAGCCTTGATTGCCATTTGTCCAGTAATTGTTCTTATGCAGATATCCCCGCATCAACAATTGATTGGTCCATCTCGTATTCCCCACACTTTCCCCCTGGCAAAATAATCAAAAGATCCTGAATTCCCCATTTGTTGTTATATATATAATCCTTGTAGTACACAATGGGAGAAATTTACTGATGGAATTGATTGTGTTTGTGTATTGCGTCTGATTCAACATAATATTATATTTCCCTCCCCCCCTTATCGCTCGTCTTTTGTGGGGGTTGCAGACACAGGCCAGAAGAAGTCAGGCGAGCGAAAAGAAAGAAGAATGTCCTTCCAGAAGCCCAAAGGCACGATGGAGTACACGGTAATGAACACGTTGAATCAGATGTTAGATTCAACTTCCTCAAATTCCGCGGAAATGATAGAAGGGGGAAACAAACCAGGATGAAACCATCGTCTGCGTGTTCAACTTTGACCCGCATATCGGGTTGCATACACAAATCGATTGTGGGTTATATGAACACTTCCACTTGTCTCCAAATAAACATGCAATGTATTTTAGTTAACTGGACAATTGACTTCCGTGACATTTGTCATGCAGCACTATTCATGTACGCAAACTTTGGACCAGTTTATTCAACCTTTGGGCCTCGTCAACAGAGTTGGGGCTGTAAGCAAATGCTTTTGGGTTGCCAGATGCTATTTGCAAGAGGACTTCATCTTCACAATGCAGTCCTGTTCAGCATAAACAACAATGTTGGATGATAACGTAATTTTGTACCGTTGTGGAGGATTATGGGTTATACAATAATACGGCTTCGTGTATAAATATAATAGTTTCTTTAGTCCAACAGCCTATGGGCACTCCAAAACAACATTATACAAATATTTGACCAGAAAGCCTAATTATGTTACTAACCATACGCTTCACAACAGCACGTAATGAAGTGGTGTTGTGATTCTCTGTATGACGCAGTAAGCAGTGCTGTTTTATATTGTTTTGCTATTGACATTTTGGGTAATGATGTTTTGTTCTTGTTCTGTTTTCTACTTAACTTTAATCATCTGTTGTTTGCACGCTATTGAACATACTTCAACAAACGTTCCACCAAATGGAGAAAGTGGTCTGGTAAAAAACCTTGTCTGAAAATTAGTTCTTTTTTACATTTTTTAGAAGAAAGATGCCTGCTAATTTGAAGCCTTTTTTTAAATATATAGCATTCATTACAAAAGTTATATATCAAGCCCATCTCAGGACGGGTCTTAAAGAGGTCTCCGTTCTATTTGCTTTGTGTTTCATGCCTGTTTAATTGTCTCCCCTCTGCAGGCAGGTGCCCAGGATACTCTGAACAGCATTGCTCTCAAATTCGACACCACTCCTAATGAGCTGGTACAACTCAACAAACTTTTTTCACGCATGATAGTTCCAGGACAGGTAAGCAAATCTCGCAAATCCCCTCCACACTAAGCCTTCTGAAGAGTGCACAAAACATGTCATACACATTTGTCATTTTCTGTTCGACTCCATTTTAAGATGTAAATTTCCGGCCCGTGAATCGTGTTGTATAGCAATAGTTGCCGATGCATATCATTGGAAAATAAATATCGTTTAAGATTGTCTCTCGTTTAAATTCAAATTGTGTTGCAATTCTGCTCGGAAAAGCATGTCAGTGCCGCTAGCAGAATGCGAGTTGGGGCACGCATGTGTGAGCAGCCTCCACCTGCCGTTCTGTAGGGGGGAGGCATGCCCAAACATTTGTAAACGTTATTCATGATTCTCACTGACCTATATTTAATCAATAGCATAACGTTTTTCGCCGACAGCATTTTTAATGAGCGACGGTAACCTTGAGACTTGTCTTGGCTGTAAGTAGTTGGCTAAATACGTGTATTTCTGAAAGCAACAGTGAGTTTGTTTTTCTCATTCGAACTCGTGTATGTGCCACACATGTGTTTGACATTGTAGGGATGTTTAGAAAACAATATCTTATTGATATTATCATCATGTTTTTAATAGTCTCACGCCTGAAAATATTGTTTTGTTTACGGTTGTCAGCGGAGATGGCACCAGTAGCTTACAAAGACAATGATCCCCCGTATAGCCTTAACAGATTGTAGGGGCAAGTGTTAGCGAGCACCTATGAAAGCCGGCATGATACACGAGGGGGTGGGTGACCAGAACCACTTGATCACATGCACACACACTGCGTACATGTGTGTATGATCGTTTCTCTGTTCATCAGATGCTGTACTGTCCAGACCCAGACTATATGTCCAGCGATGGGAGTTCCCCATCTGCGAGTCCTGTCAGCCCGCTGTCTCCTACGTCTTCAGAGGCCGAGTTTGAGAAACTGCAGGTATTAACATAGGGGTTGAAGACTCCGGCGTTTGTTTCAAGTTATATTTACGCCGTGACCTACGCACGCAGTTAAGCCATTTATGTACGCGCATTGCCATTGACATCCCCGGCTTGCCCGAAGAACAGTGTTCACAAATAAGCCTCAAGTCAAACGCGATTGATTTTGCGAAAAAACACTCAATACGTCCGGCTTTAACTTCGCCTGCTGTCGCGACCGCGAGCAAATCCTCGCCGGCAGTTTGTGCGACACGCGCGCTCTCGCTCACTCTCACACCGTTCTTGCGGCCGGGCTTTCGCCACACAGCTCTTGCGCTCGAAACCGACCGCCCCCGCCTGCCCTTTCCAGGACACGGAGCCAGCGATGCAGCGGCCGTCGGAGAGGCCCGCGCCCGCAACGTCATCGCCCAATCCTGCCCGGTCGGCTCGCGTTGTCTCGTCCACGTCGGAGGAGGAGGAAGCGCTGAGCGAGCGCTTCCTCAAGATCAACTGCAAGTACATCACCAACGGAAAGGTGATGCGCTGCCCGGACCGAAGCGTGCACGGTTTGCGTTTGGCGCGTGAAGATGATCGCTTCTCACGGTCGTGATGCATGTATGTGCGTGCACTCGTGTCACATGGGAAATCATCCACTTGATCTCTGGCAATTGTGTTCAAGGTTTTGTAGCAGCCGTGATGACACATGCTTGTTGTAGGTTCTGTATCTGTGAAAAGTGTGCTGCGAACCAATTGGCTGCATAGCTTCGGTGGACGATTAAAGCAGTCTGGGGGTTTGTTTGGAAATATATCCCATGTCCTTAGTTACCGCAGTGTTCCTGTAAGATAGAGACGTTGCTATTGAGTGCGGAGAGCGGTGGGCACTGGGTGGTTATGTGAAGGCGAGTGGGATACTGTTGAGTTTGTGCTTGTATGTATGTACGTTGAACTTATTTCGCACCGTACATAGCCAACCGTACTAATCGGTGGTGCTTGATCGAATGGTGCTCACGAGGAATAAGAATTTGGTGATTAGCGCAAGCTGCGTACAACAACAAAAAAATGCTAACGATGCATTTATGGCCGCGGTGGAAACAAACGACTCTAACGAGAAATGCTACGAGCGAGATGTGTTTTCAGCACAACCGCGCAAACCTTTGCAGTATTAATGCATATCAGACGGGGGAAAAAACCCAGACAAAAGCGAATGGCTTCTCGGATTTAAGAATTTAATCACGGACCTAAATCGTAATAAATGAATCTAATTACTCAGGGGGAGAGAGAGTTATGTTGCATACAGCGTGAGTTTGCTGGTGCATGCGTGTTTGCTCATGTCGAATTAAAGTAGGCATTTTTAGAAGGAGTCTCAAGCACAGGGTAACTTTTCAATGCTGTTTACTTCCATTTTTTGTGTATCAATGCTGTACGGTTTTGACATATTTGGTCAGCAACCACTTCCTTCCTTCCTGAGTAAACATGCCTTGAACTGGCACCTCGAAGTAAAAGTGTGGTATAGTTCATAAACGATGCTGACAAATTTGAACAGAAATCAGTCTTACGTGTAAATTCGGTGTTAATGGTTTTGTAACCTCTGACTGTGGACATTTCTGTTTCTTGCAGGGAGTGGTGGGAGGGGTGCTTCTGGTCACACCAAACAACATCATGTTTGATCCTCACAAGCTTGACCCCCTGGTGGTAGCGAACGGCTGTGAGGAGTATGGAATTATTTGTCCAATGGATGAGGTGATATCTGCAGCCATGTACCACGATATCGTCAACACCAAGATAAAGGATGTCACTCCGATGTGCGTTAATTTTCACTGTCTCCAGTTGGTTTTACCGTTCGGCAAAAATAAATGTTTACGTGACACTCGTGCGGAGGAGCGCATGCGGAACTCATGATGAGACACTCTTTGAGCCATCATTTGTGGCCAGGTCACTTCTCAAAAATAAGTTAATACCTCGGGTTTTTAAAAAAAGTGATTTGTTTACATTTCCTATACTTGGCACTCCTATCATGTTTTTGTATTGTTTGTTGTTGTGACGTTCTTACCTGTCCTTACTGGACATCTGTGAAACAGATCTTCATAGCTTATTGGATTCCTCCAGTATAAACACATTCCTGCGGAGGGAGTTGGTAGGAACGTTGGGTTGCTCGGTCAGTGGCCAGGGTCAACGGCGGCGTGGTGTATTCCGCAAATATGGCCGACTGTGAGGGCGGGTACAAGCCGGCGTGTGTAGGTTAAACGTTGAGTTTTATAAGGGCACCACGGGGTGACCAGCCCCTTCCCACCCAGCCCCACCCCTCCCACCCCACGCAGCCCCTCCCCACCCTCCCCTCTCCACCCAGCCCCATCCTTCCCATTTTTGGATGCACGACGGACGAACGGACGGACACAATAATCCCCTGTGGGCTGGTGTAACCAGGAGGTTCCTACCAGTAATACATATTCTGATATAAATAAATATTACTGGACATCTGTGAAAAAGAGCTTTAGAGCGTATCGGATTCTTCCAGTATACATAAAAATTCTTATAGAAATAAATATTCTGAAAAATAAATATTCGGAGAACATGCTACTTTTCCTAAAAGCTCTGTAACATGTGCAATTTTTCTTAGTTGATGGTATGTTTTTACACGCTTTTTATTAACTCACTCTGTCTGTTGTTGTTGTTGTTGTCGTTGTTGTATCCTCAAATCTTGGAACTCAATTTTAACCCACTTACCAATGTGGTATCGACTGCAAACTTGGTATACTTATGTCATACTAATGACAATACTATATTCTATCATAAAAAAAACAAATTATATATTTTTTAACATTCTTTTTATATGTTATGTTTCGGCTTGGGTCTAATTGTCCACGCTCAACTGACGTTGGCTGTAAATCACCACGGTCCCTTACGTTATGGCAAGCTTCGGAGCCACTTCCTGGAGTCGTGGAGTTCTGCCATTACTCGTACGGTACATTTTATTAAAGCGTGTTTAAAAAAGAAAGTTTTTAAAAATATTACGTATTACTCATTATCAACAGGCCTGAAGAGTGGATGAACTTGGCATTGGGGAAGAAGACGAGCAGCATCAGACCACACGGCGAGGAGCGGGAGTCCCGGCTCATGGAGGCGGGCAACGACAGCGCAAGCACCGCACCAAAAAGCACCGAGGAGTCTCTGTCGGAAGAGGTGTTCACGGAATCGGAGTTGTCTCCCATTCGGGAGGAGGTCGCCTCTTCGGATGAACTCGAGCAGTCATCGAGGTCAGCCGAGGGCCTTGCCGACAGTGGTTCTGACAAGACGCTCACGGCTTCAGAGCCGCCGGAGCTGTGTGCGGGTTCTGCTCAGGACGAAGCTCGGACCACGGGCGACAGCGGTTTCGTCACCAGTCATTCGCAGGATGCCGGTGATGCATCTCTAGGGGGCCGTGATCTGAACAGCACCGAGAGCCAAGGCTCCTCCAGTGATACCACGACACAGACCACCTGCCACGAGGTCTCTATTGAAGCGGACGGAGACGGATCGAAGCCCTGCGATCATTTGGACGGCAGCGAGAAAGCCAAAGACGAGCGGGCGTCCGCTGAACCAGAGACGGGCGCCGAAGCCCCGGCAGAATCTGAACCAAATGCTTCAGTCGAAAAAGAGCCTGAGAAAGTTAACGAAGGTGCCAAGGGAGTTGTAGGGCAGTCAGAAGAACTCGAGGAGCTAAGAAAGATGTGGAAGTCGCACACATTGCAGCATACGCGAGAGCAGAGAGATAACATACAGCATGCAGGCGAGTGTCTATCTGTTTATCTTTTGCAATAACCTAAGAAATACAAATTTATTTTTGAACACAACTCTGATTGTCTTTCCTAGAATATATATTTGCAAACCTCTAACCCCTTTTGGAGCACTGAACTTTCTGCTGAGAGATGAGTGGAATGGTGCTTGGGCTGGAATGTTACTCTTAATTACTTAGATTTTTTTTTAAATGTCGGTACATTGATGTATTAAAAACACTAGCAATGTGACGTTTATGCATTTATTGCAGAGCAGCAACCCACTGTCATGAACTGTTCCTTCTGTTTTCCTGTCATCCCTGCAGATGTCTTCTCCAGTGAAAAACGGGTGAAGAAGGCAGTCATGTTCCTGTGCTTGAGAGTGGGCAAGCCCATGATGAAGACATTCGTTACGCATGCACAGGCCAGCATGCAGCAGTATGCCCAGAAGGATACTGAACCAGAATATTGGTTTGCCGTGCCACAGGAAAGGTAAGAAAAAAAACACGTGTCTGTACACGCTCGGTTCGCACAGCTGCCCTTTCAAACGCTTTTGAAATGCTGTTCTAAAACAACAGAATGTGCCTCTGGACTATTGACTGTCTCAGGTTTGGCAAATGGGGACGTTTTGGAACAACATATGATTTTGCGTATTTGCTATAAAGGTCGCCGATGTTATTTGGAATTTCCTGGGTGGTGTCTGCCGTGATGCCCAACGTTTCGCCCATGTGCTGAGGTACTGATATTATATCATGATTTCATCAATATTATTGTAACTTCTTCAGCAATTGAACTGAAGCATAACAATGGACATATCCAACAACACGCCGTACAATGCGAAAACACATTTGAGAGTGGGCTTCTTTTTTTTTAAGTGTCTGGCAATATAGCATTGGGTTGACAGCAAAATCCCAGCGTGCATTCCATCATTTGTTGTCAACATGCCAATAAATCAACAGATGTGTGAACTACATGATGCACAATTTACAAGCTCGTATAATAGATTGGTTGATGTGGAAGCATTTATTCTATCCGGCCTGCCAAGTCTGGGTTGTTTGTCCTTGTCTTAAAATATACATGGCTATAACCCATGTTCTAGAACTCTGGAATTATGCAAATTTGAACCACGAGTTGTAAAAAAAATGCTTCGCTTTGTGGTGAGCACAAGGGGCTTGCTTGTATAAAAACATGTTGGTAATTTCCCTAATGTGAGTATCACACCCAAGACACACTTGTGCTGTCAGATACAGTACAATTTTTCTGTCCACTCGACGGAGCTGGCGTATATCCAACACAAAATTATATTATTTTGACAGTTTTTGGAATTTGAAGGAGGCCTGCCCTTTCTTGGGATAGTGGCGCATTATATATGTAACACGATTTTTGTTCCTAGGTAGTAAGTGTTATTTTCCAATTGCTTATGCCTCAAAAGTATAGAAAATGGCGATTATTCCCCACAAACTTTACTTTTGTGACCAGGACGTGAAGGAATGACACAAATGCACACGTTTTCTCATTGAAAATAGGTACATTTCAAAATATCACTGTCCTGGTCACAAAAGCAAAGTTTGTGGGGCATAATAGCCATTTTCTGTACTTTTGAGGCATAAGCAATTAAAAAATAAAACTTACTACCCAGGAACCAAAAAATATATTTCTTTTGTTACACAGTGTAATGTTGATTTAAAGCTTTCGTGACTGCAGGGATTCATATTCTTGGTTCTTTCGGTAAAGTCACGTAGAAGGGAAATATTAAAATAATAAAAATTTAAAACAATGAAATTCTCACGACGTTTCGACTGCAACACAAGTAATCATCATCAGGTGTGAAAAACACAGCAAGAAAATTTGAAAAAACCGACACTTTTTTCAAATTTGTGTTGCAGTCGAAACGTCGTGAGAATTTTATTGTTTTATATTTGTATTATTGTATTGTTTCCCTTCTACGTGACTTTACCGAAAGAACCAAGACTATACAGTATAATGTGTCGTCGCCCATTTTTTCGGTGCCATTTTTAGGCTTTGCTACCAAAATCCAATCGCACGTGAAAATTACATCTGACAAACCGGTAAAAAAGAGATTAGCCTTCGGTTGACAGTGACACGGGGGGTTGTCGCTGTACATAATAAGCAACTGTGATGTGGTGATGTTATCGTGTCTGAAAGTTTGTTGTTCTTCCATTTGATGGAAATAAATGCGGCGTTTGCATTTATTACGCGTACTGTACACGTTGCTCCCCCTGTGACGCGTAAGACTTCTTCGTGTCGGTATGTACGGCTCTTTAAAAAGTGACCGGCAGGAGGTGAATTCAAAAGTTAGGTTGAACTAGTTATTTCAAGTTAATTAATTTAATTTGTTCATTTAAAAGTTATTTGCTTGACGGTCTCCATTGGGATGACGTCAGCCGTTTTCACTCTCATGACTTCATGGGCGAAACGATGTTGCTGTAGTTTTCGAGAAATATTTCAACTTGGTGCAAAATGAAAGGGTTTAAATATTTCCACGTTGATTTTCATGCGCTAAACGGCACAGCAGCTTTGATTAACGCCACTGCTGATTTATATTACAGTGAGATTGCTGTATCGACAATTGCATACTTTTAAATTATAACTGTACGGTGATTGCCAATCTGAACTGCATCAATCGTTTATTTCAGGAGGTGAACAAAGGAATCGAAAAATAGCCAAATGGTATAAATGTCTCATGGGAAAATTACGTATTTTTTATTAATACTTTTACAAAATGTCCCTGCACACATATACACACTCATGGGACATGGACTTCGACATTTGCAACGGCACTGCTGTATACGTAGTATAAGGCAGGAGAAATGTTAGAAAGCCCAACCGGAATTCCGGTTTATATCCTATGCTATGCCCTTCAAAGGTGGTATTTATAACACACAAGTCATTTTGCCGGTGGTGTTAAAACCACCATTGGTTATTTACTGTGACCGTGACCGCTAGGGACATACTTGGTACATGGCAAATTTAAACCAGATGGGTCCCGCCCTCTACTTGTTGACTTTGCGGACACCCACGTGATCGCTTGGCCATGTGGAGTGGTCTGCAGTGCTGGAAAGCCTCTGCGTTTGATATTTGCACACGCACGTTATGCAGTACGCATCGGTGCGTCCAGGCCTTGACGGGAACACTTGCAGAGAAAACTCCTGCTTCGAAGGTAACCCAAGGTTGTGCTTAAGCGTGCGAGTGTGGTCATTGGTGCAGTCTGGACTTGGTGAGAACTTGCCATCAGATGGCAAGTGTCTCACTGCAGACTGGTTGAGTATTTCTTTGTTGGGGAAACTGCTTCTTATTTTGGTGCCATTCATCAATTTTCTCGGTTCTTTTGGTAAAGTCACGTAGAAGGGAAATAATAGACCTGTTCTTCACCGGAGGACGGCTGCTTGCGTTGTGGCCGAAACGTCGTGAGAATTATTTTATTGTTTTATTTTATTATTTCCCTTCGACGTGACTTTACCGAATGAACCAAGAAGATGAATCCCTGCAGTCACGAAAGCTTTAAATCGAAATTAATCAATTTGTTTATTCATTTTTTTTCTTTTGCACGGTAGTAGAGTTTTTTTTGCTTGGTAGTGGCTGTATATGGGATTTGGTCCTCATTTATAATTAATGTACAGCGTTATGGGATGCTTTTTGCATGAATGACACTACAGTATATAACTTGAAAGTATTATAACTATTGTGCAGTTCATGGATACGCTGTTTTTATTAATACCCCTGGCCCGTCCATAATGATATAAAACCTAAAGCAAGTACAAGAAAACTTAGAAAATATGTTGTCATCATTTATATGGTAGTTTTGTATCTTTGCTTAAAATCTTATATGGGTGGAGGGGGGGTTAACCCAAATGCGTATGCTTGTGTATAGGGGTCTACTGACAATGTAAGTACGCCTCTACAATACTCCGGCGGTGGACTATCTGTTTGCTTAAACACGTTAATATGATTAATCCTTGATCGTTTCCGCATGGATTAAATATCGGCCGTTCTATAGGATTCGTGGGGGGGGGGTGTCAAGCGTACGCACGCAGGTGTGGGGGGGGGGTGTAAAAAGTACGCATGCGTACAGGGAGGGGGAGGGGTCAAGTTGTGTCAGATTTTTGCGTACGTGCTCAAAGGATAGCCCCTTTAGTGTCCAACCTTTTATAGCTCGCAATGCAAAAGAGCAATAGAATAGACAGCCATGGCTGGTGACTTCATACAATGATGTCATCTCAATTGATGCCAAGCATTACCTAATTAAACTAATTCATGTTGGGCCAGCTATTTTACACAAAGTGTATTGTTCTTGGCTATCCATGGCCATTAAATGGAATGATTTATAGGCTGCATATATTGTGCAACAGTAGCACAGGATATCTGTGCATTAACCAACACATCCAGTGCATCTGAGGTCACAACACACACACACACTCTTAATGTGTCTTCTGTTACTCAGTGTTATTTTTTTATTGAACAAAGCCCTATTAGCCTTAATTTGAGTTTACCGTGTCTGATTTGAGCCTTAATATAACACTATGTTTTATATTGCCCTAGGCCTTAAGATCTTTGCCCATAAACTATATCTCATACAAAGGTTGTTAAATGTGTTATTACTATAGTCAGGTTAATTTAATATCACGCAATATTTAATTTCATGCTAAGAATTGTTTGATTATAAACTAATTTTGGAGCCAAATAACTGCACTTTGTTCAACATATATCCAAATATAATTAACGTAACCATAAAATGTACCAGTAAATTTTCCAAATGTCATCATTTGCCTGCAGAATCTGAATTGGAGGTTTTTAAATCTCTGTATGTCTGCCAGTGATACATATCTACACCGATTTTCAAGATTTACTCTGGCTAAAATGTGCGACGACGTAACGGATGACGACGAGCGTGAATGTTGTGGCGGTTGTGACGGTTGACATTACTCCTGGCCATGCGTACCTAATTGCATTTCTCTTTTGTGGATTCAAGCAGCAGAGGTTGTCTTGGGAAGGAGACAGGCATCTGAGTGGTCTCCATGAGTCTGACAGCCAATGGGAAGACCTACGACCAGATAGTGGGATACTTTTTGGGCAGATTTTTTTTTGAGGTCACAAGACTTGTGCAGTACCTGTGGGGTGGTCTGGCAGATGGTCGAAAGAGTTAACGAGGTGCGGTGGCATCAACAGCTTTGATCTTCACGGTGGTGAGATGTTAACGACTTCGCCTGGTATACAGGAGGTCGTGGGTTTGATCGCCGTGACAGTGTGGGTTTTCCTCCGAGGCCTCCGGTTTTTCCCGCCATATTTTTAATTAACACGCGTTTAGAGTATTTGGCTGCTATAAATTTCCACGTGACATGCCTATTCGTCGAGCTATCATTTGTGGCCAGGTCGCTTCTGAAAAAGAGCTATTTCGTTCGGTGGGCCTTACCTGGTGAAATAAAAAGAAAAATTGTTATAAAGATATTTGTGACCTGGCTGCTCCCGCTGTCCGTGTGTCTGCAGGGCGGATCACCTCTTCGCCTTCTTCGTGCAGTGGAGTCCCGAGCTGTACGGCGTGGAGGGGGGCGAGCCCGGCAAAGAGCCCGGCTTCGTGGTGGTGGAGAAGAGTGAGGAGTCCGACATGATCGACGACGTCTATGACGAGGCCTCTGGGAAGGAATGGGAGGTAAGTTCCATAGCCCAGCAGCCTGCCCGTAAATACTAACCCACCGGTCTAATTTTCAGAGAAACGTTCGTACAGTGAATTTTAGTATTTATAACAGCACTTGAACGTCGAATAGTTTCCCTGTGCTTTGTTCAACTTGTCACATTGGAAAATGGTTCTAGTTTTTGGACATTGTGTAGGGGTTTTTTTTGGGTTTTAACTGTACAACTCTGTCTATAGTTCTAGGTTAGTGAGTATTTCAATACTTTTCTCCCCTGGATGGAGACGTGTGTCGTTTCAGGACCTTGGGGGGTGGTATAATACATAGAAAAGTTATCACCGAGAAAACTCATGCTTGGGTTACACCTGGCATTGCTCACCACGAGGCCACGCATTACTTCACTAATAAATCACATCTGTATATAACAGCAGGTGAGATCCAATTGAGACGCAATAGTGCCCTTCCAAGGGAGAGCTTTGATTTTCATGAAAGTATCCTGCCTGTCCCTCTAATGGCATGCCCCTATCTTGCTTGCTGGTGAACATGAAAGACTGACAACATTAGGTTATTGCCCAAATGTCATGAACGACGTTTTCAAGATCTCTGTCTCTGCAATCGCACATTTTAGCCAACTTCACACTGCTCTTGAAATGTGCTCATCACTCCAGAACATGACTGCATTATCGTCGTAAAAAAAAAAATGCAGTTTAAAGTGCGTATCAAAAATGTAATGGAACAAATCACCACCTGCTTCACGATGGATGTGAATAGTAAATAGTTAAATGATGCCGAATAGCCGCAAGAAAACAAGTGTTCTGGTTTTTCCACTCGTGTTTCGTCATGGTTACTTTGCCTAACCTACAGAAAGTGACTTTATAATGGCACTATTCTTAGCTCTGTATGGATATTTATTGTTTTTTTAATAATACAGCTTGCAATAACATGTCAATAATACAGCTTAATTATATTTGATAACGTGTTTTCGCTGTGAACTATTTGACTGTGAGCCCTTGGGGCTGGCTGAGTCTGATGCTGTCGGCCAACATTGCATAATTACACTTATGGCGGTACCCTGGGATACCATAGCGATGCAGTCATTTTTAGTCTGTTGATGGTCGGCGATGCGGCAATCGACTCATCTCGACGAGCTGTACACGATGCACCACCACGGTGCGTACGAACGTTCAGGGTTTGAGCGCAATCGTCCTCGCTGCGTTTCGACATCGCAGAGTAGCACCGATTTCGGATTGATTGGTACCCCAGCTGCAGAGTTAAGTACACCCCTGGGAAAAAATGGTATCCCAGAAATAAAATATTTAATTGCCTCGGCCCATTTTGTATTATTTGGTAACCCGGGGTACCGCCATAAGGATAGTTAATGCGGTGTGTGCACAAGCCCACATCACAATCAATTGATCTTGAGCATAGTAGACGTAACACGGGGCTGTCTCTACAGGTTTTAATAAAATTTTTAACCGTAACTATGTTAATACATAGCTTGTGGCCGCCCTATACATGCACGTGTTTTTATATAGAGAGTACATATATATGTATGTAATGGCAGTAATAAATCTTGAGAAATTAATATTAATAGTGTGAATAGTTGCCCATTTGAATACATTAATATACCAAGCTTGCGCTTTCAAATTTCTTCTAACATGTAGTCTTGTGAATATTTGATAAAGGAAAAAAAAATCCCGACTTTTCGGAGTAATGTGATAACTAGTGATCAGTGTAGCAGCTTTAAATGTTGCTATATATGTACGTGTTTTTTTTATTTTATTTCTTGTCCATGCCAAAGTTGTCCATTTTGTGGAGCCACGTGTTTGTCTTTTGTTTCCTTGTGCCCTCCTGCGTCTTGTTTGTTTAGGTTGTTTCTGTCAGTGAGTACCATCGCAGAATTGATGAACTTAATTCTGGAGAGCTCCGTAACCTCTGCAAACGTCTGAAGGTGGCAGGACCTAGGAGTGATTTTTTTTTATCATTGTTGCTTTCATTGTTATCACTCATAATACTGCTTGCTGCGTCCCGCTGTGTTTTATTTGTCAAATTATGCATGTCTTTGTGGTTATTTTGGGTTTCTTATTTTACTCTAGAAAATTCCCTTATGAAATACACCATGCATTCCAGGAGATGCTAATGGTAAAAACTGTTTGCTCCATGTAACTAATCAATTAATAATCTGCAGACACTTTTGAAGTGCTGCTTAAATGAATTGTGCAATGGAAAATAGCTGAGGGAATTTTCTACGTAATATCATGTCATCAAACACAGTCATCAGCAATTGCAAACAGATACCCACAGAATCTGTTGCATTGCGATGGCTCGTTTAATGTAAGCCTAGCAGCTACTGTACACTTTTAGGAAACATGGCTTGTGCAAGATGATGATACTGGCTGATACACACTGGCTAATAATCATTTTCACTATATGGTGATGGCAACAATTATCAATTGAATACGGTGCATTCAATTGATCCTTTTTTCACTGTCATACCTTGGTGTGCATCACATGTCAAGACACACAAGCGTGTACAACAACAACAAAACATATTTTGCAAATAACTATTAGAATTCCCGAGTGTGTTTTGAGTGGGGTAATTTCCTTGCACGCGATAGTGTGTGTGTATGTGAGAGAGAGAGAACTTGAGTGTGTGTGTGTATATGTTCTAATACTTGCTTACTCGCACACATAGATCGTGACTGCAGATGAAGCAAAGAGGCAGCATGGCCCAATGGCTTCGACCATTGATCTAGGGCCAGAGGCATGGAAACCAGTCCTCAACAGCTCCAGCTCCATACTGGAACAGGATCACATAAATAAGGCATGTGGCGATGAAAAAACATTTTCATTATCTGTCTTAACTCTCCTACCCCGAGTGTGAAGTGTGATTGAACCGCAGCCAAGCTCAGGACTCAATTAATTGAGTTCATGTAATGGCCCATTGCGATGAAAGTAAAACAAAAAAAAATGTTTTTGCCAGACTCTAAACTCCAAAGATGAAATGTTCATTACAGGAAGGCCACATGATCTAAACATCATTGTTCGTATAATTACTTTGTTGCACGTTTTAATAATATATGTTCAAATACCCGCTCCCAGTTCCTTTTATTGTTATTTAAAAGTAAGAGCAGTTGTTAGCAGCACGCTACTCATGAATATTTGAATATGCCACAGCTCCATTGAGCTGTGCTTAAATAAAGGTCCAGTCTCGATGGGTCAGCCACACACATCTCCCTGCTCAGCCTTGGCTAATAATACATCCTGCACTGCATGTACTGCAGATTTTGAACGGAGTGAAAATAAACTGTCACCCTGCTGTTTTTGGAATCCTATCAATGAAACTGTGTGAATTTGTTCGGCTTACTCGAGCGGCAGTTGTTCATGTTCTCACTATTCACACGTTTAATATCAAATAAACTTTCAATTTACGTTATGTTGAAATTATCTTCATCACAGTCTTTAGTGTTCTAGATTTGAAGCTTTCGTGACTGCAAGGATTCATACTCTTAGTTCTTTCGGTAAAGTCACGTAGGTAAAAAATGAAATTAAAATTAAAAAATCATGTTTTAATTTTTTATTAATTTCATTTTTTACCTACGTGACTTTACCGAAATAACTTAGAGTATAGTCTTTAGTGTAACACAACATCAAGTCACTGTGGGGACATTCACATCTGTGGGTGGACAGGATGGCAGGCCGTCGAAGGCACCCTGTTGATTGGGACTTAGTGACTGTTGCATGGCATTAGCGATGCTGGTCGTTGTGTTTTTGTTATCAATGAGTTCCTGTATCAGAAAAAAGGAAACGGATCTGGTGGCTGTATTCCCACGACATTAAAACGAGACAATACTTGAAAACTCCAGAACAAATCATGTCAGCCACCATTGACACCTTTTATCTCTATGCATTGCCATTGTCAGAGAGTACTTGTATTAATATAGAACATTATATACCACGTTTAGTTAGTAATTACACCAAAAGATAAATATGGGGAATCAATACTGATCACTCTAGTTTAAACTTTTCTGGTCCACTGCACTTTATGAATATTTCCAGGTTCATGTGGAAATGATGCAAAATAAATTCTGTGAAATTCACGTGGCAGTCAGTGGCCCATTTAAACTTGATTAACGGGCTGAAATCTGTGAATACATTTGATAATAATTCGACAAAAATGCTTGGTGTGTCTTCGTGTTGCAGCTGGCAGCAAACCTCCCCCCTCGCACGGTGGGATAC
Organism: Lampetra fluviatilis; assembly: GCF_964198595.1. Classification (NCBI taxonomy): domain Eukaryota; kingdom Metazoa; phylum Chordata; class Hyperoartia; order Petromyzontiformes; family Petromyzontidae; genus Lampetra; species Lampetra fluviatilis. Next base: position 25,216,713 of record NC_136278.1, on the reverse strand, counting down.
CCATGGACGCTCGCCTATAGCACATCCAAGCATGGCATGAGCCTTAAAACCCTCTACCGCACCATGGTTGGTCTGGACTCCCCCATGTTGCTTGTGATTAAAGACACTGACCGGCAGGTAAGCATAATTGAGTCATCAGTTACGATATTAAACTTCCCTCCGTGCATTCTTCTTCTTCTCAGTAGGTCCTTCCGATCGCTGCCAGATAGAACGATGAAGGTCCACAGCTTCCAGTCTCGTAATGTTTGCCATCTCCTCCGGTTCCAACCCATTGTCTCTGCAGAGGATATCAGCGTTGGCTTGTGCTTCTGTTGCTTTGTTTCTTCTTCCATTCTAGATTTGAAGCTTTCGTGACTGCAAGGATTCATACTCTTAGGTTTTTTCGGTAAAGTCACGTAGATAAAAAATAAATAATAAAAATAAAATAATAGAAATAATAATTGAAATAAAATTATAAATCACGACGTTTCGGAGGCAACACAAGTCTCTGTATCAAGTAAATGATACAGTAAATCTAGCTGTGACGGTCCCACCTGATGACGGAGACTTGTGTTGCCTCTGAAACGTCGTGATTTATAATTTTACTTCTATTATTATTTCTATTATTTTATTTGTAGTAATTATTTTTATCTAAATGACTTTACCGAAAAAACCTAAGAGTATTTTTCTTCCATGTTCTCCACATCAGCAGCTTGCCGATTTCTTTATCATGCTTTATGTTTCGTTGTCCGAAAAACTTTGAGCATCCTATCCTTGAGTTGCCGAGTCAGTCTTTGCCTTCATAGATTCCCTTGCTTCTCCATTTGATCCTTTCCGCTGATGTTGAGTGCTGCCACCAACAACCTTAGCCGGTCCTCTCATTGAGATGGAAATACCGTGGTTTAAACATTCGCAACCTACTTGGGTTTTTTTTTTTACACAATTTTTTTTGTCACAAATATGTGGACGATGCAAAATTTGCTGCTGTTCTTGTAACTTGAGGATGTTAAAATACCCCAGGCACTTCATAAGAGTTCAGCTAGAAAATAAGGTTTGTCTGTGTAAAGCGAACATGTCTGATAAATATGTAACAATGCCCTCAAAGCAAAACAGAATCTCCTTTACAGTAAAGCGGTAGATATCCCAACTGAGCAACGTTCTGCTTCCACGTCACAATGTGCCGAGATAATTCATATTGAATAGTGAAGTGTTAAAAATGCTCACTGTAGTCACTTGATTTAAAGCTTTCGTGACTGCAGGGATTCATCTTCTTGGTTCTTTCGGTAAAGTCACGTAGAAGGGAAATAATAAAATAATAAAAATAAAACATAATAAATAATTCTCACGATTGTTTCGGCCATGTCGTGAGAATTATTTTATTATGTTTTATTTTTATTATTTTATTATTTCCCTTCTACGTGACTTTACCGAAAGAACCAAGAAGATGTAGTCACTTGCTGAACTCAGTATATGTTGCTGCTCGCGAGAAATTGTTATGCAGCATCAGGGCCTTGGCACAAATCACAAACGCTAACCACATTCGTAATTAATGCTGTATCGTAAAACATATAATCGGCTCACATTTCTGTCAATGATGACCTTTCAGGGTATAACAAATGTGCTGATTCATAGTTGGAAACAACGCTTCATACTGGTGCCCTAGCACATAGAAGGGAGATGACATGCACAGCTGTGAATCAATATCGGACGTTTTTCCCCTTGTCTGTATGTACGTTGAACTTATTTCGTACATTACTAGCCAACCGTGCCAATCGGAGTTGTAGTGGAAGGACAACAAACTAAATAATCAAAAAATTGCTTTGTGTTTAAGCAGTCAGAGAGTAGAACTCCAGTCCTCAAATATGGATACACAATATTACGTAAATAAATATTTTCATTTGCAGCAGCAGAATTGCATCATGGGAAGGGGGATGACGACATAAAATGAGAGCAGAAGAATGTGAGAGGCGCACAGCTCAAAGACAATGCACTATCACAGTAATGAGAGCTCGGGGTGAGCATCTACATCATGGGACCTATGCTCACCCCGGGCTCTCGTTACTCTGATAGTGCATTGTCTTTTGAGCTGTACGCCTTTTGGCGTCCTCTGGTCTAACACCGTTTGAGACGAGGCTCAAAAGAAAGCCGTCTCTGGTGTGGACTCATCAGTTTCAAGGACAATGCATGGTTTATCAGAGTATGTGTTTTGTTTGCATTCTGACCACAAGTATTGTGGTCAGAAAAAAGGGGAAAAACCTATTCTTATAAGAATATGACTTATGCTGGGCCATTGTTATTGGTGCATTGTTGTATTTGCAGACGCTTAATGCAGCTAGCTTTTATCAGGGCTTCAATAAACATAATTTAAACGTCAAGATATTAAAGTTGCTATAAATATAGCAAGATCCATGAAATTTAACAACTTAAACTGCAGCATTTTATATTTAACGGTGATAATAAGGGCTTTATTACCCTTTATGGCATATAAATACAGGTATTAAGATGTTCAAACACCAAATATAAAACTATTACAAAGCATCAAGTCTGCATTGACCACACATAATTGGAAAAAATGCAAACAGACATGCTGTGTGCACTGTCTTTGAAACTGGCCTACACCAGAGACAGCCTGACAAAAAAATGTCCCAGAGTAACGGCTTTGCATTTAACCAGAGGCGGCGGCTGGATTGATCAGAACTTAGCGTTTACTCAGTGACCACACGAAGTGCAGCTACGAAAAGTCGTGTTGCTTTGCAAGCCCGTAATACATTAGTCGAGGCCTGATAATGTATTAGTTCTATTTTAAATAAATATATACAGTTGATAATAGGGCATATGTTACTCAAATGCATTTGCGTCATTGAAAGAGTCTCTCTTATTTTTATTGACAGCAACATCTTCATTCGGCCTTCCGCCTAATGCTTTTTGCAATGCCATAAACGATGTCCTTTTCTCACTTATTTGCTAAATGTAAGTGCATGTTGCTTTCATGACTTCCTGATAAAAAGCTGCGTAGGAACTAATTGAGCCAGCCTTTGTATAGTTTTACAAATTAACATGAGGAAAAAATGGAATTTAATTAGGAATGAATGAGCTGTCATTTACGTAATGACGAATGAAGCTTGCGAGCCATTAAATTCACACCAATTCAGTTGCACAATTTACCCAGCTCTGAGATGATTTCGCTGGAGAATTATATATTATGCAAGCATTCGGATTTCTGCAAGGGCATTCGTCAAAGACCCCCTGCGTAGCATCATTCTCAAGAGTCATAGCTTGCGTAAGAAAAATGTGAAGATTAATAAAAAAATGAAAAAATGGGTGCATTGCATAACTACGATAATCTCATTTTTGCGTGTAAAGGAAGTATGACATCTTGATTTGAAGCTTTCGTAACTGCAGGAATCCATATTCTTTGCTTTTTTCGGTAAAGTCACTTATGTAGAAAAATAAAATAAAAAATAATGATATATTATCATGATATATTATTTATTATTTTATTTTTCTACCTACGTGACTTTACCGAAAGAACCAAAAGTGTATGAAGTATGACATTTAGAAACTGGTGACTGATTGCTCTTTTCAACAATCTTGCCGTACAGATTTTTGGAGCACTTTCATCTGATCCCTTCAAAGTGAGCGATCATTTCTATGGCACAGGGGAGACCTTCCTGTTTACCTTCAACCCAGAGTATCAGGTTGGTGAAGAAACACACATTGTTCTCTGAAAGCAATTACAAGCCGAATGCATAATTTGAACCTCCCTTTGCACTAAAATAATGTGTTCGCCACAAGCCACTAAAGGCAAGCTGATTGATTTAATTTTGACATGTGCGAGTCACTGTGCCCTTTGCTCTGTGGGAAGTGGGGATGTTCTATTCCCGGCGGTTATTGGTCATATTACAGATCCACATTGGCCTGTTCTATCGTTACACAATCATTAATATTGCTCATTGCTCTCTCGCTATATGGAAGACTGATAAACTCTATCTGACATGTTACGAAACATACCTTCATTTTTTTTTACATATCTCTACGCAACTACTGCTCACTAAGTCAGTAGAGTCTACTGGTCATGCTGTGCTGTATATTTTTAAAAATCCGTAATCAGCATCATCGACACTTCTCCTTGATGACACCCATGCAAGCAGTGCTGGATACAGTGAATGGCATTTATTTTTACTATTCTCTAATTACAATATATTTATGCGTTCAGAATTACGTCCCTATACACATTGCAGCACATGCTAGCAAATGTACAAAGCGTTTCACTAAGCGCTGCAAAAAAAAACACAGTTCGAAGACAATGACTGGAATCTCCAATAATCAATGAAAATCGATAGGGGGTATTTGAGCCAAAACAGGGCTCAAGTAACAGGCATCATGAGATCTTATCCTTTGCTCGATAGGATCTGCTCCCTGCTGTCACTGATTGAAAAAAAACTACACACACATTCACCTCCGAAGGTTATATTCCCCGAGATGTTTATCCTCATAATTCAGTAAGAGGAAATTACACATACACGTTCATCCCATTGACTTTGCCTCATCGCACATATTCCCATTGCAGTGCTACAAATGGACTGGCGACAACCTATTCTTCATTAAAGGAGATATGGACTCGCTGGCAATCGGCGGCGGAAGGTTAGTCCTTCGTACACCAAGAGCATCACAGGGGTTTATTGCTCAGCGGACAGCGGTAGAGACCATTTCTATTTTAATCCCCGAATGTGTGAGCCCACGTGCACTTGTGTACGTGTGTGTTTATTGCAGTGAGACTGATTCTGTGCAGAGCGGCAATGTCGCGGTTAGCGCGCTGCGCTACAAACCCGGCAGACTGTGTTCGATTGCCGCTCACGGCCAACACCAGTGACAATTGTCTGAACGGGTCCTGAGCCACCTCCTAGGTCGACTCAGCCTCAAATGAGTACCTGGTGCCGTGTGTAAACATCGCCACTGGGGAGACAAAGGCAGCCGGGTGTGGTGCTGGTCACCCACCCCCTCGTGTACCGTGCTGGCTTTCATAGGCTAGAAAACAGAACTTGCTCCCAACAGTCTGTTAAGGTTATGCGGGGGATCTTTGTCTTTGTTTGTTGCAGCGATACTGATTCTGTGCAGAGCGGCAATGTCGCGGTTAGCGCGCTGCACTACGAACCCGGAAACCTGTGTTCGATTCCCGCTCATGGCCAACACCAGTTACGATTGTCTGAACCGGTCTTGAGCCTCCCCTTAGGTCGACTCAGCCTCAAATGAGTACCTGGTGCAGCGTGTAAACATCGGCGCTCGGGAGATAAAGGCAGCCGCGGCGTGGTGCTGGTCAACCACCTTCTCCGTGTGCCGTGCCGCCTTTCATAGGAGCTCACTAACAACATTTGCCCCAACAGTGTATGAAGGCTATACGGGGGATCTTTGTCTTTGTTTGTTGCAGTGGACAATTTGGCTTGTGGTTGGATGAAGACCTGTATCATGGACGGAGTCACTTCTGTAAAACCTTTAATAATGAAACGCTATCGAAGAAAGAAGACTTCTTCATCCAGGAGGTTGAAGTTTGGCTGTTTGAATAGTGGATCACTACGGGGCTGTCCAGGCTGTTTAATCCGATCTCCTTGTGGCTTCTTTGCAATACCTGTTGATGTTGTATAGATAACTTGCAATGTCAATAATATTTGATCACGGTGGAGCTTTGGGTGCCGCTGTATTTTGACTCATCATGTACGAAAACCGCTTCAGTGGTAGACGTGAAAGTTATGCATAATAGGAAACCATACAATCCAACGTGAACAGCAGTGGAGCAACACAATCGGCCTTTTAACATCAGCATGAGCAAGAGTAAAAGATATACCGATGTGATTCGGTGCACCGTACATTGTGCTGTGTGCTTATAATGTGGCACAATTTTCTGTCGTTTCCTCAGATTATGCGATCATGTTATAGTCACCCATCACAGCGGCTTATGTAGCTGTTCAGACTGTATAATGAGGGTTGAAATAATGAGTTGTATAACTTTGAATATTTAACGTTGCTTTGGTGTCAGTAGTCACTAGCTCATTATGGTGTTATGCCCTGTAGGTTTGAAAGATGCGATTGAATTTTTGCCAACAATTTTTCAAACAGTCAAGGTTATGCCACTGAGCTTTACGTGAGAGAGATGTGAAATGCAACAACATCAGTTACGGCTTAACCCAACAGAAACATACATGAACACAATTTGCATTATAACAACATTGTATGTACTTGGTAATGCCAATTAAATAAAGTTGAGCAAATACATGATTACGTGTTAATAAATAATAATACTAATAGAAAGTAATAAATGTTGTTGCTATTTGCACACGTTTATACTTAACCCCAACCAATGCTTAGCAATGCTAAGGTGATCCTACAATGCAGTGTATATTGTACACATAATGGTGTGCATTATATTGTATATTGTGTTGCTTGGTCTGCCAGTTAATTGAGTCTGTGTCTATAACGTCCGTGATAAACCAGTAGAGTTATACAGTCGTACTCCGGATTCTCTCAAGCTTTCAGATGGCGCTAGCATATAAACACAGTGACATCCTTAATCCGTAAGATGGTGTGTGAATCCAATATATGTGTTGGTGACTATGTTATATGCAAGAGCATTTATTTCATTCCGGCATGCAGTCAGTGCAATCGAGTGCATTGTACAACATAGCAGAGCAAACTCCCCGGAATATCAAGCACGTCTCAAAAACAATGGCAAAAGGATGGTATCTGAGAAGCTGCAAGGACGTAAGTAGAATGCAATGATATTTTAAATGCTTGCCAAGCAGGCGTGTGTTGCTGTGGTGGTTAATGGATAGCTAAGTGCATAAGGATTTTTTTGAAAATGATGTGTAAAGTCGGCTATTGTTGTGATCGCATCGCAACAACTGCCTGTCATTTGCAATACCAGAGGTTAAGAGAGGGGGCATTTTGGGTAGTGCTGCAAATCGTCCTGCAAGAGTAGCTTGTGCGTGTTCGTAATTTCAGTGGGAAAAAGATTATTTCAATAAGCAACAATGGTCTCACAACAGTACCTTAACTTTCCATTGTCGTGTCTGACTCACCGAGGCATGCTACACTATACTGTAGCTGTATAACCCACTCCTGTAATGTCCTAGAGCCATATGTATCTGTAGCACAATAACTGTTGACCTGCAATTTTTATTCCTTTAATTTTTCGTTGGGCATGTGTAGATATTGTTTCCATACCGAATGCATATAAAACAGTTAAAACCACAAGGAAATTATTTTTAAAAAGTATCACTTTGTTTATATATTATACTATACAGTTGGGTATGATTGATACTAATTGGATCATTTTTTAGTTTTTGTTGTTGAACATGCTGATTTGGAAATTCTGACAATGTGGTCTATTGATTTGCTGTCAGTATGGAACTGTATTTTATGTCATGAAAAAAGTAGGTCATTCAAACTATGAATGCACTGGTTCATATTTTCTTTTTCCCTATATTTTCCCCAATAGTTTGTATCTACAGTATATACAGTATACATGCTCTTGCCGTTTAATATGCAGTCATTATGATTGCTCAATAAAAATCATTAAAAACACTGAAAAAAAGAGAAAAATTGAAGAAGAAAAAAAAGAAGTAAACTTGAATGTTTAATATTTTCATTCCTGCTAATGTGTATATTTTGTTGTACATTTATGAATGTAAAGTAAATGAGAAATTATATATATACATATAAAGTTTAATCTGTTATGGTTTACAAAATGCTGGTTTAAAACAGCCTAGATTGTACCGGACATGCAAACCTCACTGTCCTGAGTGACAGGTGGCTTTCGAGTATTAATAGCAAATAAAACAATCCTTGGAATTATACCCATTGCTGGTTTTTGTGATGTAATTACCAAATACAATCATTTGTTAATTTCACTGTCAAGGGTATTCGTTCATGTGCTCCTGCGAACTCGTAGAGCCAATTGTGTGCGTTGTTGTGACCTATGGTACACGAGTCACAGTTCATGGAGATGTTTGATCTCAAAGGCATATGGTATAGATAATAGCATTGCCATATTTTCCGTGATGAGAAAAAAAGAATAGTTTCAACGTACACAACTTCTTTAGTTGGAATTCTTATATTTGTGTTTATTGCATCTTCACCGTCATTATCATTAAAACTATGATTTCACCATTATGATTGCAGCCGTCAACTTTGTGACCGTTATCACCATCGCGATCATCTGTGCGATTGGCCAGTTTTGGTACCAAGCGTTGTACAATCTCAATGTGAAATCGATTTTAGCAGAATGCACAGTTTAGAATGTGTATTTTTTTCTGGAACTTCATGGCACTTTAGTTTCAGTTACCAGAGTTCATAGTATGACACATTTATGGGTTATATACGAGTGGATACATCGTCTAAAAAGTCAGGACCTCATTGTCAAATTAAAAGTCTCAACTGGATGTAATATTTAAGCGAGAGATCGATGTTCATCATCCACAGACTTTTGTTTTAATGGAGTTTTCTCAGAGCCAGAGCGACTGGAACAGGGTATTATTTGATGTTGTATTCTATATATGCAATTAAAATGTGTTTTATGTATATTGCTGAGCCACAAGTAAACATCCCTGATGACATTTCATCAAAAGATTTTGGGACTTATGTTGGTTTCTTATACCGTAATACACAGTGAGACGCTGAACATCCACCACTGTTGCTGTTGGCTCTCGCCATGACAAGACCTGCAGGGTGGGATTGCGAGCAGACCATCGGAACTGGAGCGGTGTTTCAACGTCACTGTGGACGTTCCCGCAAATGTCATGTAGTTGGTCTCCAGTGTTATAATTTGTGGCAACACTTACGCGATATATTTCTGCAGGCTTTTAAATTCTCATGTTTCCTTTCGTTAATGGTCCACACTTTCGTTAAGGTGTTTCGGAGCTGAATTCAGAGGTCGCCTGTTTGATTTACATCTTCTGGGCGCCAGTTAAAACCACGTGCAAGTTTATTAAATCCCCCCTGCCTCCCTCTGTCCACCCAGCAGAATATCAAAATCTGAATATTTATACTGGAGGAATCCGATGAGCTATCAAAGATGTCCAGTAATATACAAATGGTCCATTCCAGAGTTCGTCGATTTGGCAGGTGGCATGTGAATGTGTAAAGTGTGGAGGATGTCTGAGCATCATTGAACAGTCGGCTAAATACCCTCTAGAAGGGCTCTCTAGAACGCCCTCTCGTGGAAGCCCTTCTACCAGTAGTTGTGTGAGCAAGCATTTGCATGCTTGCCTTTTTATCTTCTGTAGAGCCAAGCTTCAAAATGGCAAGTGGACATGCACGCTGCCAGTGATCGACTTTAAAAAAACCCATCGTGTACTTAGATGGAAGGCTGTGCTCTGGACAATTCTCTTTTCCCCCCAAGATAGCCACTCCAACACTTGCCGCTGTCACCACAAGGCCAGTAAAAATCGGATACTTCGGAAAATATCCCAAAATGTATCCCGATTATGCTCTCGGAATCATGTTGATGTAACGAATCTCGCAGAGCAACGCAAAACCGTCTCCGTGTTAGTGAGTGGCCCATGGAATTTGATATCGCAGAGTTACCTCTGAAATCCATTCAATTGAGTGCTCTTCCGTCCAATAGAGGGAAGTACACATGCTCAGCATACGCGAGCAATGTTTGTTGGATAATAGTGAAAACGATATTAAATTCTCACAGCTGGAATTAAAATACAATTCAGTGCGACATGAAATGTAATGGCATAGGTTGTGTTGTGCAGTCATCGGTGACCCGCTGAGACCATAACGTCATTAGACTTGAGATCCCGGTTTTAACCACGTGTGACTGCCTGGATTCAAATCCAGGATGTCGGCGGGAGCTCAACCTCTGTCTCGCATGACCACCTCTTAATTGAGTGTCAGCTTTGAGCAAGTACATTTTAAGACAACGGCCTTAATTTTTTGTCCACCTAAAATTGTCTACAAGGCTTCACCACGTGGGCTTCTGTAATGTTTTGTGAAATGATTTCCTTTGTAAAAAAATATATCATTTCCAGAAGAGTTGCATGAAATAAAAGCTGTGATATGTTTTCGCGTTGTACCATATGTTGCTCGGCATGATGTCTGACGTTTCGCTCCGCATGCTGGGAGCTTCTTCAGTTCCTCTTCCTGAAGAAGCTCGGAGCGCATGGAGCGAAACGTCGAACATCGTCACACACAACACGCGGTAAAACCCAAAAATATTTGAGAGCGAACACCTTCGCAGTCGCTGAATTAATACAATCTTTAACAATTCCAGAAATTGTCTGATAAATTAAGTCTCAAAATCTGGAGGAAACGTCTACATGTCGATTGTGGTAATCGCTTTATATATTTTTTTACATCCATTCATAAAATCGCCAAGTTCTTCATATTCCACAGATAAGTACTATTAATTATTTTGCTTTAAATAATGCTGCTTTAAATTGAAAATGACCAGAGGTCTAAGAATAGTATATACCGTGCTGTTTAATGTGCTGTTTGCAGGTGGGCACTCCCAATGCTTTATACCATTGGCAGTGCTCGACTGCTTACGGCAGGTGTTGTATACTTAAATAGCCAGTGATGCTGTCTGTGCAGTGCTTCTATGCCAGATCCTATATATATACATATTTATATATTTAAGAAAATGACTGTTTGAAACTTACACTGTAGTCGGACAATGTTCTGCAGGTGAATTTAATAGTAATAAAAAAAATGTGTGGTTTAAATGTTATTTTACAGCTTTAACGTGGAATTATAATGGTGTAAAACTTTGGTGTTATGGTACACACACACACACGTTTGGTTGAATAATAGCCTTGAAAGTTTTGTTGCATTGGCCTTAAACACCGGTTAGTTGTGTACATAGCAGGACAATGGAAGTTGCAATAAGGCACATTCGTACTTATGTTGTGGTTTCTAATTAACAGGTTTGGAAAGGAGTTGCTGTATTTTATGCATTGTTGTTGGTGCACCAAAACGGTAAATGGGGTTTATTGAATGGTGTTTCCTTCGTAGTTGATGCACTCCGTTGTTAATTAGACTCTTAAATATCGTGACCACCTTTGTAATAAGTTGTGTGGTTGTATTAAGGCACTGTACCACCTTATGCATACTCTTACCACTGTATATGTAGGAAATACAGTGTAATGTGCTTAATAAAAATAATTAAACGCAAATGATGTCGCTACATTTTTTTGCATACCGGTACGTACAGCAACAGGCTAATAGAAAATTATAGTTAATGTGAAGAACAGTTTTCTTGACCGCAGGGACATGTTTTCTTTTCTCAAAGCACATACCGAAAAGCAAAACACATTCCTGCGGAGGGAGCTGGTAGGAACGTTGGGTTGCTCGGTCAATGGCCAGGGTCAACGGCGGCGTGGTGTATTCCGCAAATATGCCCGACTGTGAGGGCGGGCACACGCCGGCGTGAGTAGGTTAAACGTTGAGTTTTATAAGGGCAGCCCCTCCCCACCCAGCCCTCCCCACCCAGCCCCTTCCTTCTCACCCAGCCCCTCCCCACCTTCCCCACCCATCCCCTTTCTCCTCACCCAGCCGCTCCCTACACGACGGACGGGCACAATAATCCCCTGTGGGCTGGTGTAACCAGGAGGTTCCTACCAGTAATATAATTTTTCTCTGGGCGTGAGATGCAGATTAGCAGGGGACTTCTATCACAGCTCGACATTGGAGCCAATACACCGGCTTATCTGCTCCGGATTTGGAGGGCAGCATAGGGCAAAGAGCATCTGTGTTGCGGAGATATGCTTGGCGTGCCAAGACGGGTCTTATCATTTTAGATACAGAGGCCATTACCCACTCCCCTCCCCATCATCCTTCTAAGAGGCCTCCAGAAAACACCACAGCACTAGGGGGCACTTATTAGTAGTACAGCCATTAAGTCATGTCCAATTACACAGGCTGCTTCAAAAAAATGTTAACACTTACATGGGACTATCGTTTTTAATGGAAAAAGAACGGACACTACACACTGTAACATGATAAATGCATGTTAATAGCTTTCAAAAGTCTCCACTTGTTCGCCATCATTGTAATCTTCTCCAGGTGGTCCTCCAGAGCCCGGAGGCACATTTCTTGTGGTGTTGTTGCAAATTCGAGGAAGTGTGAACATTTTTTTGAAGCACGCTGTACTTTGTTGACAATTACTTGGTTTGCGGCTGAACATTATAATCTGAACGTCTAGAAACAGTTCAATTTGTCCAGTCCTATTTATTAACCAAATAAAAAAAAATGTTTAGTTATAAAAAATAAAGCTTACAATTATTCACATGTATCTATTTGGTTTCTAAATAAAACTCGGCATTTCCAACTGTTCCTAAGCTTTCAGATATAAATTTTCAGCCGCAGGCCAAGGAATTGTCAACAAAGATTAGGTGGACATCTGTGCAAAAGTGCTTCATAGCTCATCGGATTCCTCCAGTATTCTGATACAGCTATTACATCATTTTTAGTGCCTGCAATAGTAAGGGTATTTAAATATTGAAGCAAGTACGTATACACGTGATGTATTGCATTTTAGTGTTACTGTGCTATGCCTGTGATTTATTGAAATAATATAAATATGTTCCGCAAGTTTTTTTTCTCTCCCTAAAACTGCATAAAATAACATTTGACATGGCATAGGCACAGCTATACATGCGTAATAAATACAAATAAATTATCTGCATGTGTTAATAAGCAAGGTGAAATAAAACTTGAGTGACATGTATCTATAGAATTTGACAGTAAAAATGAAACCATATTACATGAAGTGAGAGGAAAACATTGCACAACATTAATATGGGATATAAACGTAACAAAATTCGCGACATTTCACATCCGACAACAGCGTACAATTTCAAGATGACACCTTAAACATGAATCTCAAAGCGTGTTTTCTCACACTTCAAAAAAACCCACGAACTTTTGTCCATGGCTTTCAACTTTTTGGATTTTAGGGCAACACAAAAGCCACCCGTTTCGAACAATATGCGTTGTTTGACATCCTCCGGCACCACCGACTCGTTGCACCGCTATCGCAGCAGCGTGATGACAACGTGGTCGTCCCTGCCCTGCCACAACATCTCGCCCTCGAAGTCCACCATGCCGTGCTTCCTCGCCCTCAGCAGGATGCCGACCACCTTGTCGGAGATGCGCACGTACCGATCGAACAGCTCCCCGAACGGCATGCGCACCCTGCCGTCGCGGCCCTGCACGCCCATGCCATTGATGATGAAGCACATGTCCTCCATCTCGCGGCGGATGTGGCGCTCGGCCCTCTTGGCCCTCTCCGCCGTGAGGGTCCCCTCCTTGGGGCGGCCGTACCCCTCCTCGCCCTTCTGGAGCCGTGTGGCCAGGGCGTGCTCCGCGTCGAAGCCGTCGCTGAAGGGGTTCAGCTTCTGCGTCTCCATGTGGTCTTCGGACCACTTGGCCCAGCCGCTCTGGAGGTCCTTCACGCGGCTGTAGCGCGACTTTTGCCTCCCGCCCTTTGACCTGTCCGTGCCAGGTTTCGCGGACGACCGTTTAATGCCGATCGCCGGAGCTTCCGAGCCACCGCCGTCGTCGCCGCCGCCGTGGTTCGTCGCCTCGACGGCTTCGCGGGCGCTGCCTTCCCCCCGCGCCACGGCGAGGACGTCGCCGCCGTCGATGCTGTTGTTTCTGCTGGCCTCCAGAGAGCTCAAGCCACTGTCGCCGTCCTCCTTCTCCGCCTGACGCCACCCCGTCGACAGCTCCGAGACGAGGCCATTGCACCGCCGCCTCAGCGTGGGCGACATGCGGTCACTCAGGAGATAAAGCTTGTCGTCCACCGCACTCGGGGGCTTCCCTTGGTTTTCCTGAGCCGACGGCTCGAAGCGGCTCTTCAGCATGCTGGTCATTTCCTTGCGTTGCTCTTTCACGCCCCGTCCATTGCCCCTTTCGCGAGCTCCAGTCCTGATGGACGTGTTCACGTCGGGCACGAAATCGGGCTGAAGGTTTTTCAACGTTGGCATTGTGAATTCTTTCTTTGCGGCGTTTTCTGCGTCCACGGACAGCTTTCTCGTGAAGGAACACTGTTCGCCATTATCGCCATCTTCGCATCCAGGCGCCCAGCCTGTGGGTTCATTAGATTGCTTATTTTCATTCTCCTGAGCCCATTGCTGCCAGCCCTTCGTAAGGCTGTTCACCATGCTCACACACCTGATCTTCCGCACGATGTCTTTGGTGCTTCTTTTCAACGTTACCTGTAAAGGTCAAAGAGCGAGACGTGTTACCATGGTCAATACGTTGATGCCACCACACCTCGCCAAAACGTTTGACCTCTACCAGGTCCCACGGATGGCTGCACAGTCTACACGCGATCTCCAAAATCTGCCCTGATAGTATTCCACGATATTGTATTAAGTCTTTCCCTTGGTTTCCCGAACTCGTGTAGGCCACTCCAATACCTATCCTGGCAACCGGCCTTCCTCAGCACAAGACTTTCCATCATCATATCTGTATGTACTGTGTGTTGAACTTATTTCGCACCGTACGCAGCCAACCGTGCCAATTGAAAGTGCACGGAAAGGACAACAAACTATACACAACAATCAGCTTTAAAGAAATGAGTTTTCAATCTAGTCTCCAAAACTTTGCCTGCCATTTTCTGTTGCAGACTTCTGTATTGTTTATGCTGTTTTGCTCACTATATTCCTATCGCCCACATTTCATAACCTTGTGCTCAAATGGCCAATGGCTCTTTTTTTTAACCGATTCGTTCAGCTCATGGTCTGTGCGGTAATACCGAGAGAGAGAGAGCGAGCGAGCGAGCGCATCTTGCCTCGAACTACATCTTTTCTCAGACTAACCTGCGAGGAACTCATCTTGTTTCCCAGTAACGCTCGGCAGGGCTTTGGTGAGAAGGCTCATTCGTGTTTCGTTGAGCCCGCTTGAAAGCAGGGCAGGCAGCTGGATATACTATTTATCGCCACTCTGGTATGGCTGGAATCTCCAGTGGGAGACCGGTTGGCTTGTGTGTCACCTAAAGGGCATGGAAAGTTAGAGATCGTGTGACACGGTCATACACACGCATTGGCACGTTGTGTTTTCGCATGTGTTGACAAATCTTTTTTGCAGACAAGGCAGGTTATATCTAGAGATAACATTATTCTTATTACAAAAAAAATACCTTCCAAATATTGTTTGCTCTTCCTGGATATGATTTATTTATTTAATACATAGCAGCCATCCCAAGGTTATCAGACAAATCAACAAAGCTTGCGTTAAAATAAGAATCCACTTTTAAAAAAAGAGTATTTATAGTGGTGTGCTGAGTCGAGGACATCTTTGATACTTAGAAATGTTTGTGACGTCGGAGATTGTGAAAAACATTGGAGAATATTTGAGGATTGATGATGGTGGCCGTGAACATCGGTCTATTTTTAGACTCTGACCATGCCCTTAAAGTGGTTTCAATCCAATGAATAACTGAGTGCCATCTTCATAACACATCCACCGATACCACTGTACTGCATACGTTTCTGCAATCTGAAAGGCTTCTATATTTTTGTAATAAAAAACATGTAAAGGTGCAGCGCTGCGATTTGCCTGCCCACACCACTGCTTGTGGAATGGCCTCCACTAGAAGGAGCTCTATAGAGGCCCTCTAGAGGGTATTTTGGCTTACTCTTCCACACTGGCGAAGATGTTATGTATGCGTGTTGATCTTATTCGCACTGTATGTAACCAACCGTGTTAATCGGTGCAGGGGAAGGACAACAACCTAAACACAAAACGCTGTTTTAAATCGAGATTTAAAATTGAATAGCTCCAGTGGCTTCCTAACATCGGAAGAGGTGGGAGTCCCCACACTTTACCGCAGCGCATGTGACCTGGAGATCAGAGGTCAGGAGATTTAAGAAATTGCCAATAATTGTTTTAACTGCCACGCCGGGAGATCAAACCGGCGACCTCGAGATCACAAGTTCAGTGTGCTTACCATTACACCACAGCCGCATTTATTTTTGTTTTTCGATCCCTAGAATTAAATTGGGAAATAAGAAACTACTATTGTAAGCACAACAGAATAAGACCAATGAATTCCATTAGGTGCCCATGGCTCCTGATTATCCGGAATACATTTCATCTGCGAGGACCTTAATTGCTCGGCAGAAACACAATATTGGTCAGCTTGCCTTCATGTCGTTTGCTTGTTATAAATTGTAGTGAATTCATTCTGTTATGTTCGCAGGATACCAGTTGTCTGCATTGCAAATGCAACAATACTCTTCTGCGAATCGATCATGTGTAAAATTACATCGAATTCTGCATGGGATAACAACCATTTAAACAAGCACAACGTTTGGAATATTAGATCTCATCTGCCTTGCTCATACCAATTTGCCACGCTTGCTTACACTGTACTGTGGAAAAACAAATACAGTGTGTATCTAAATCTTGACTTAAAGCTTTCGTGACTGCAGGAATTCATATTCTTGGGTCTTTCGGTAAAATCAAAGAACCGATCTACGTGACTTTATTTTTTGTTATTTTCTTTGAACCTATCTACGTGACTTTACCGAAAGACCCAAGAATATAGTGGGAATCTGTTTTAACTTACTTCATCTCGGCATTCTCCCTTTTGACTGGACTATTGCATGAAGAAAAACGAACGAAGAAATGGCCAAGCTACATGATTCGTCTCAATGAGTTAGTGCTTGTATGATCTCCACGTTATTGGACCATGCATCACCGTGTTGATCAGTGTGGATTAGTGCAGAGTGTGGAGGACCACTTCAGATATTACTCATCAGCGACTTTATCCATGACTGGGAGTAAAACGTGGGTTGCCCGGTTTATTTCACCCTGCAACTCTTGCTGACAGTTTTTATGATAAGAATTAGTACATTGGGAAATCACAGTTCTCGAGTGCCGAATGGTGGGTCCACTGCAGTGCACAGGCATTTGGAAGGGGCACCTTTGCACAAACACACGAGTGTATCCCAATTTGCCTCGGTTGCATCGCCGTGCGGGCAGTGACCGGCAGTGCGGAGCCGATGATTGGAAAGTAACCGGACACCGTTGCGCGTCACGTGCGTCAGTGGAGGACACCAGGTGGTGACCCAAGGGACAATCCCATTGACACAATTTTGTGGGCAGCAGGATGGGCACATCGGTGACGTGCCTCACCGCAAGAAGGACCCGGGTTCGATCCCCAACTCGGCTGACACGGGTTTCCTCCAGGTTATTCGGTTTCCTCCTCCAGCTAAAAATAAATATATAGTGGAACTGATATTGGCCAAAACACCCCAATGGTGGAACATTAACTGCAAATAACTCGGTTAAGATTACGCATAATAACAACAGTGGCCCCTATTGTGAAAACATGGCTGAAACCTCCATTAAAGGAGCCGGGATTCAGGCTTTCGTGGGTGAACAAGTTTAGTAATATTAATAATATTATCCTGCTCTGGTTGACACATCTTCTCTGGACAGGATGGCACCCTCTAGTGTGTGATGAGGCCACCAATGATGCTCACTGATTCTTTGAGACCATTACCAGGCCATTGACTTTCGGTTGACATGAACATTATTTTGTGGTGGAGTGTTTTTCAATGTCATCCAAATTGGGCAATATTCTTTACATCCATTGCCAAAGGAGGGGTATATCTTTTAAGCATTGATGGACTTGAGAATATAAATCTGGGTATACGCATGCATGTAGAACTTATTTCGCACTGTACATAGTCAACTCTGCTAATCAGAGGTGCCATGGGAAGGACAACGAACTGAACACAAAAAGCATTTCGAAAGAAAAAAAAATGTTCAATCTAGATTTAAAAGTGCATTGCTCCGGTGGCTTCCTAATATTGGAAGGAAGAGCGTTCCAGACGTCCTCAGAAACGCAGAGTTGAGGAATCATAAAGTATTGACTGCAGCTTAATATTTCATTACGATTGAAATCAACGGCCCTATGAGCTTGGGGAGGACATGGGGCATCATATATAATGACTTCTACATTCTGTCTTGCAGTGGCTGAGCGTTACTCAATTTTTTGGTTTTATTGGTCACAGGACTTGATCCATTTTCAATTACAGACCAATATGACAGAGGAATGAGGTGGATATTTGCAGTAAAACGGAGGACAATGTCAAATACCGAAGCTCTCATCAAAACCGCACATGCCTCAGTTAATGTCAATGATCATGTGCTCATTGACAGCTGCAATGAGGTTGCACAGAGGTGATCTTTTTCTGAAGACTAAAAAAAAAAAATCTTCTTTTTGAACGGCGCACATTCATAACTTTTGATCAACCATTTGTCATCACAATTTAGTTTTTAATAAGTGAGTGCTACCTACTCTGACCTATGGATCAGAAATCTTCATACTGACAAACTAAATGGAACTGCAGGCTGTATTCGTGAATATACACAAGTTAGGGGCAAGAATATGACTCACCACGTAGGGTTTTCGCAGCCAATAATTACGATTCATAATTTATAGTTGGGTTTGACTATGTAATGATCTGGCCAAATTTTCATCGTAAAAACCTTCCAAAGAAATTGTCGTGTACTCAGCCTTTAATGCACCAATAGTGTTTTTTTGTTTCACCTCACAGGTAAGTCGAAGAACAATTTTTACAACCAAATTTTGCAATTAGATAGATCTGTGGTGTTCATAACCACGGTCCATCAACCCTCTGGACTCTAGAGTGGCCGATTTTAAAGGTGAGAGGAGAGGGGGGGGGCATACAAAATCGCAGGATTGGAATCAGAATCAGAATCTTTATTTTCACCGAAGGAATTCAACAAATTATGCCGCTCTTTTTCACACATGTTCAGTAAGCCAGTGGGGAGCACCACACCGTCAATGCGAATCGAACTTTAAGCAACAATTAAACACTGAAACACAATCAGCAACGATTGTATCTGCTTTTGTCCATTGTACATCCTCATCTAGCCCTCACACGCCGTGTATGAGATAAAGTCCGTGATGCCCATTGCTAAATTGGACGAAATTACGTACCAACCTTTATTGACTTGACTGTAATATTTAGATTTAAAGCTTTCGTGACTGCAGAGATTCATCTTCTTGGTTCTTTCGGTAAAGTCACGTAGAAGGGAAATAATAAAATAATAAAAATAAAACATAATAAAATAATTCTCACGACGTTTCGGCCACAACGCAAGCAACCGTCCTCAGGTGAAGAACAGGTCTGTCGGAAAGACAGCGTCTGAACGCTGAAGAACAGGTCTGTCGGAAAGACAGCGTCTGAACGCTGTCTTTCCGACAGACCTGTTCTTCACCTGAGGACGGCTGCTTGCGTTGTGGCCGAAACGTCGTGAGAATTATTTTATTATGTTTTATTTTTATTATTTTATTATTTCCCTTCTACGTGAAGTTACCGAAAGAACCAAAAAGTTGACTGTAATAGATTAGCAGTTGGGCTGAGCCTTAAACTCAGGGGGCTTAGTCTCCACCATCTCCTTGCAGCCGCCCCCCACCCCCAATCCTAAGGGGGTTGATGCCTTCTCCTTGGCTTCTCAACAGATCTGGACGTTGATATTGAAGTGGAAATGTAGCCTTCAAACACGCTGTCACTTATAAATATATCGCGAGTCTGAGATCACACGGTGAGGTTCAGGACAGTCTGTATCCAATGCTTAATTAGACATGTCTTCCAGAGTTGCACTTAAAGTTCAGCCGGCTGGAACATTGAGGTTGATGAACCATGCTTAAATATTAATTACAGAATGTCATTGGGATACATGGCCGTCATTATTATGCTTCGTGATTATTTACTGTTTTTTAGTTTTTATATGAATGACATTTTGCAAAGAAATTCCTACAGAATCCACCTGGTTTATTAACTGAAAGTGTCATCCCTGCAATTTGAGACATGTCTGAAAATGCACACGCTATAACCCACGAGTAAATACTGACTTTGGAGATACATTTTTTTGACATTATGCCCCTTGTACATAAGAAAACATTACATCGTTTAAAAAATAATACAGACTCTTCCTTCCCAGTTATTTTTAATGGGAATACTGCATTGATTTCTTGGTCATCATGAGTGTATAATTGTTTTTCAAATATCCCATATTCCACAGCTAAAGTGTACATGCAGGAACTGTAAATTGAGTTAGATTTGCACCTCCAATTAGCATGGTTGGCTACATCCGGTGCGAAAAAAAGTTCAACATGCATACATACATACATACCTAGATTTATTTTAGATATACACTGCATTCTTGCGTATTTTTCAATTATCATATACTCTTTATTATGCTGTTAATAATTGTGTAATGTAGATTTTCTATAGTTGATATATTAAAATCAGGTTTGTTCCCACCATTTTAAGGGAATCTAGCCTGATTTAAACAGGACATATGCATTAAGAAATGGTAAATTATATGTTCAGCGCAAGGATAAAGAAAGCTCAAGATCAAACCGGCATGATGTAGGGGATTTGAGCTGAAGATCTCTCATTTGGCAGAGGACTAAAGAGACAGAGATGAGATGCATTATTTTGGGTACATTTACGACTTTTGTAGTGACTTATATGGAGTCACGATGGTGTTTAGCGCCTGCTACTGTCACAGGAGTGGAAGTGTGCGTCTTGAGTCTCTCTCTGGCACCAGAGTGGATAAGGCATGGAAGCGGGCCCTCGGGGGCATAATTCTGCTGAGGGTCGGAGAGAGAGGCCAAGTGAGGACGTGACACTCTGTGTGAACCCGAGAGGACACGTGACCAGGGCAGGGTAGCAAGGGGGCCCGAAAAGGGGGCTCGAGGGACACGTGAAATGGGCCAGAGCCTTCTAGTAGGATCTAGAAGAGGGCGTGGCCGAGGGCAGAGCCAGGCCACGCCCAGGTGCATGAAGGGGCAGTCCCAAGAGGCTTCTTGGCTCTCTGTTGGAATGGAACCGCTCGGTGCCACGTCTCTTCGATCCTCGGTCCCTCGGTCTTCGGTCTTCGATGTTTACGCACGACATCGTGGGTCAGGCAGTGTGTTAGCTGACTGACCCGGTTATGTAGTTACCCCGTTGTGGTCTAGTGAACCATGTAGTTATCATCTAGATGTAGAACCAGTGGACGTTTATGTAGGAGAACCCTATTGGGGTGTTGTAATAAACATGTTGCCTACAAGAACAAGTGTGTGTCTCCACACAACACTATAATGAGCCAATAATGTCTGTGTGTCCCGCGTGTGATGTCACTCCACATCGAACAGCCCCCCTCATTAATAATCATGAAGAGGTGACGTCTTCCAAATGGACACCCCCCCCCCCCATTAATAATAGTTAGCGGGTGACGTCACTTCACATGGGGGGTGAGGCGCCTCCCCCCCCCCCTCGGCGTCAACTTACAACCCTCACTACAAAGGCAGAACCCTCACGTCACGCGATCTCCATAACGCAATTGAGACATAGAAGTAAAAAGGACATCGTGATGAACAAGGGATTATAACCTTTAAATTAAATCGATCTGTGTCACCGCGCCCGTACAAATTGCACACGAATTGGTGCAATGAATATCACGTCGCGGTCTGCTTTTTGCTTGCAAGTTTCAGATTTACTGAAATACACCCGTCCTTGGACGGGCAAAAGGCTAGTTGCTAATATGAGCCAAGAATGTCTGTGTGTAACGTGTGTGACGTCACTCCACGTCGACCAGCCCCCCTCATTAATAATCATGAACAGGTAGGGTCCTCCATATGGACACCCCCCCTCCCCTCATTATTATTCATGTTTGCCTGCATTTTTTTAACTAATGCAGAAGGTCGAGCAGCTATGAACATATTTTTTTACGCAAATTCACTTTCGATTTTACGTATCTTCATAGAAAGTGAAGGCAATAAATATTTCTACGCCGCATCGCGGTGCCTTTGGTGCCTTTATTTGTTTCTTCGGCACGTCCAACAAAAGGTAAGTCTACTTTACGCTTCCAAATTATGCTACAATAAACATTTCTCTGCTACTTTGCAGACATTGTATCGAATTCCAATTGTTTTCAACCCCAGCGAGCGAAAGCGGAAGATAAGTAAGTTATCAGAGCAGTGGATTGCAAGTAATTGAATTTCCGTTAAATGCAGTGCTACTGTGACATTACGCGAGGTGTTTGATGACTTAGTTGCGTGCAACAACCACTGTCATTAATGCAGTGCTGCGGTCAAATGCTGTGAGGTTTTTATGACTTCCTTTTGTGCAACATTCACTGCCATTAATACAGTGCTACAGTGAAATGCAATTAAGTATTTGATGACGTTCTTTTTTTAAATATTCCCTGCCATGACATTTAGACAAGATAAAATTATACTCTGATCAATTTATTCGTAACTCTAATGCTTCTCTTTGCTCTTCGTTATTTGCCAAGTTACTTCAGACGGTATCAGCACTCTACTTTCTTCACTCTTCGCGATCAAGCGTCCATCGGTGAAGGTAAATTTGTCAGTTAACAACTTCATGTGACCCCATTGGTACCTCATTTGCCAGTAAAAATATGATAATTGTTTTTTATTTACCCTGTTATCTGGGCAACAAAACTGACATCTATTTTTTTACAAGGAGTCATGTTTTCATAGACCACAATACCTGCAGTCATAATGCAAACAAAAAGCATAACTCTGAAAATGTATGCACTGTCCTTGAAGTTGTAAAAAAGGTGTCAGTTTTGTTGCCAGATAAAAGGGTAAAAAAAACAATGATCATATTTTTTACTGGCAAATGAGGTACCAATGGTGTAAATGCTTAACCCGAGCTCTCATACTCTGATGGTGCATTGTCTTTGAGTTGTGCGCCTTTTGGCGTCATCTGGTCTAACCCATGTGAGACTAGGCTCTAAGGAAAGCTGTCACGGGTGTGGACCAATCAACTTCAAGGACAGTGCATACATGATCAGAGTTATGTTTTTTGTTTGCATTATGACTGCAGGTATTGTGGTCTATGCAAACATGACTCCCTGTAAAAAAAGGTGTCAATTTTGTTGCCAGATAAAAGGGTAAAGAAAAACTATTATCAACTTCAGGTGATTTGAAAACGGTGCTGAAGTGAAGTTAGGGTTTTTTTCAAATTACACAGCCACAGAGATTGTTCGCCTTTGCAACCGAGGCAAAATCGTCTTCATCCCGAGAATCGACCACGCTCCAAGTGATGTCACTCTTCCTTTCGTACTGAAACGACGACAAATTCCGATAATTCCTGCTCATGCGATGACGATCAACAAGTCGCAGGGTCAGACTTTTGAAAATGTGGGTATTTATCTCAATGGACCCGTATTTTCCCACGGCCAGTTGTACGTGGCTCTGTCGAGATCTAAATATCCTCAGCGGATCAAAGTGGTCATCGAGGAGAGCCAACTGCACAACAAACCTTTTGAACAGTGATAAGAGATTCACATAAAATATCGTGTACCGAGAAATCTTCCGAAGTCCTTAATTTCATTTAATAAGTCTTGATTTAAAGCTTTCGTGACTGCAGGGATTCATATTCTTGGCTCTTTCGGTAAAGTCACGTAGAAGGGAAATAAAACAATTATAGAATATATATTTTAATATTAATAGTATTTTATTATTTCCCTTTATTTCCCTTAATTTAATAAGTTAAGAAAAATGTCTTTATGTGCTATATTTCCTAATAAACTTAACAATCATACAATAAAACGTTCATTTACATATTTAATATTACAGCTTCAGTTCGAGGACGGGCTAACAAGCTAGTCTTTATATAAACTGAGAATGCAATTTAGATGGATACTGTTACTTAGATTGTCAACTCTCTTGTGCAAAAAAAACAACGGGACATTTTACAGGAAGAAGAACATCCCACAATACCAGGGAGAACCATGTGTGAATGCATTGCCTTGAGTGCCGTAATATTATACAACTGACAGAAGTCAGACTTTGTAATGTCCCAGAAAAATTAACAGACTTTCCAGGACAGCTTTCTCAAAAAGAGGACGGTCCTGGGAAAACCAGGACAGGTGGCAACCCCAACTGTGACCCAACTGGAAGGAATTCTCCCCGGCTGATCGGCCTGCAGAGAATGCCGGAATGATGATTGGTCGTGCAAGCAAATTACAAAAGCAATCCACCTGTCTGATACAAGCACACTTTTCTGTTACAAGGCAGTGTTCATGGTAACGCTATGTAACACGATTTTTGTTCCTGGGTAGTAAGAGTTATTTTCTAATTGCTTAGTGACATCGTGGATGTCACTATGTAATGCACCACGCTCGGTGTGCAGTGCCGACCCCTACAGGATGGGGTGTGAGGATGCCGGCCACGGAATGGGGTTACTATAGGCCGTGGCACTCTGGTTGACCCAGGAGGACACGTGACTGGTAAAGTCTACACAGGGGCCCCAAGTGGGGGCTAGGGGTGGTCACGTGTCGGGGCGAGATCCTGCTCGAGGATTCTGGAAGGTGGTCGTGGCCAACGGCGGAGCCAGCCACGGCCAGAGCGGATATAAGCCGGGTCCCCAGAGGAACCGTGGTTCGGCGTTGCTGTTGTCATCCTGAAGAAGTCTACGTTCTACGTCCTGAAGAGTCACCAACACGTGGACCCGGGCCCATGCTGTGGTCCGGTCTGTTGTAGCTAGTTACAGAGTAATTAGCTTGGTGGTCCACCACCATAGGTTGTTATCTTGTTAACCGCGTGTGTTGGTATATTAAATGTGTTGCCTCCAAGAAGTGCGTCTGCGACTCAGTTGAACTCACTACAAAAGTATAGAAAATGGCTATTATTCCCCACACACTTTGCTTTTGTGACCAGAACTTTACGTGAAGGAATGACACAAATGCACACCACGTTTTCTCATTGAAAATAGGTACATTTCAAATATCACTGTCCTGGTCACAAAAGCAAAGTTTGTGGGAAATAATAGCCATTTTCTGTACTTTTGAGGCATACGCAATTAGGAAATAACACTTACACAGGGAAAAAAAATGTCGTTACACAGTGTAATGGTAGTGAGTCATTGGTGTTGGCTTTTGTCTTGAGTTATGCTGCATTTGCGCTGAAAGTGCTGGAATGTAAGTTGCAGGTCATTATCGTCATAGTCATAATCATCAACAACAAACTCAAAACTTTTTCTGTAAGCATTCTTAGTTCATGTTTCTCAAATGCATTCCGGAGTAAGCATACGACTCTCCCAGTACTCAATGCCTGTCCATTGTGTATGTGCGGAGAGAAAGACACGTCTTGCTCAGTTTATTTTATTTATCTTCTACTTTGCTGACTAATGTGACCGCAGAGGTCCCTCTATAAACCAGTCCCGATTCCCGCCGTCACCTTCCCTGAATGATTACAACGAGTAACGTCTGCTTGCGCCTAATTCATCGCCCTGCTTGACAGCAGTCTCTGCCATGAATCTTTCATATTCCTCTGCAATCCATCACGACAACCATTCACATATGCTAATGAACGAGCCGGCATCAAGCCCCGATGGTGTATAAAGTCTGTGCACCAGGCGTGGTGTGCTTTAAATATGAATGTGCACAGTACTAATGAGCTCAGATACATTTAAATGAATTATTAATTCACGGAAAAAAGTGACATCCATGCTTACTATTTCATCCCAATACCGCCGTGGAATCTTTGCGGTGTATGAATTTGTTCTGCTTCGTAATGTATGGTACATTTTAAGCCTCGTCCTCAAATTGGTTTATTGAGTATTCAAGTTGTGGCCATTCCACTAAATATAGCCCAGTGCTTTAAATTCAGTTTCGTGTAAGACTTGGCCATTGTGAAACTAGGAGGGCTTTCCGGTTAACTTTGCCATTTACAGGTACTGTATATTATCCCAAGGTACAGATTAATGCTGTTAACTTAATGAGTTGTAATGCAATCTGATTATTTTCTAAAAAGCTACATCTTCTTCACTGCGTATACTAACGGTTGTGCGAATTGTGTTTGATGGCAATGATCGTAATAGTCGTGTGTATTTTATAAGTAATCAAGCCACTGCTGCTTTATATCACCAAAATGTGTGTGCGCGTAAATATGAAAACCATTACTGGATCACAACACATTGTGTTAGCAACACTGCCTTGAAAAAAAAGGTACGTAATCGATGACATTAAAGGCAATATCCCTCCTTCATAGCACATGGTCAATTCTTCATAGCAAATAAAGAAGTGCCATTGACCAAAACGTCGCCAATTTGATACTTTTCCTGTTGTGGAATTGTTGTTGACGAATGTGTTGAGGCGTTTGTTATTACTGGAACCCCCTGGTTACACCAGCCCACAGGGGATTATTGTGTCCGTCCGTGGTGCAGGGAGGGGCTGGGTGGGGAGGGTGGGGAGGGGCTGGGTGGGGAGGGTGGGGCTGGGTGGAGAGGGGATGGTGGGGAGGGGAGGGGCTGGGTGGGGAGGGTGGGGAGGGGCTGGGTGGAGAGGGTGGGGAGGGGCTGGGTGGGGCTGGGTGGGGAGGGGAGGGGCTGGTCACCCCGGGGTGCCCTTATAAAACTCAACGTTTAACTTACTGACGCCGGCTTGTGCCCGCCCTACAGTCGGGCATATTTGCGGAATACACCACGCCGCCGTTGACCCTCCTACCAGCTCCCTCCGCAGTAATGTGTTTGTGCGTGTGCATCAGTGCCAAAAGTGGATTGTCAGCGAATAATGTGTTGCTACTGAAGCGTGTTCTTTGCACAGGGGAACCACAGCCAAAACACCTCCAGGACAGAAGGAACCTGTTTGTGACATGACAAAGGCAAAGGCTGAAGAGAATGCCTGCAGTTGAACAGATGTCGATCATGTTTTAGGTTTCTCTCGACACACCGGCCACACGTAAGATTATCTTTAGCCCTTGTTTGGAAGGTCGATGGAATGGATTTATTGCTGATGGGTCTGATGTGAAAAATTGAGAAACGTCCTCAGGAGTTGCAGATCTTCCCCCCCCCCCCCCAGGCTTGCGTCTTACCCAAGCACTCCAACCTCCTCTCACCCAGTTTAACACCCAGTAGGTTGGGTGAGAACACGGAAATATGTGTCGTGTAAACCCGTCACACCACCTGACACAGCCAATTTACAAGCTTGGTCACGTAAATGTGGCACATTAGGAATGAATCAATCTTTTAAGTATGTCCTTGTGCAGCAATGGAGTAAAGTGTGGTTCTGTGAAAGTCCTGATGTGCTGTGCAGTGCATCAATGCATGTGTGTACAGCAGCATGTGATGACTGAGTCGGGCCTGTAGGTGGCTGGCAGGGTTATTGAATGACCGCGCGGATATACCAGTCACATGGTTAATGGCGGCTCGGGAGCAAGGCTGGTTGTAACACACGTGTTGTTGCATTTTACAGAGTGACGGTGCTGTTCTTCCCAAGATTAATATTAACCACAATAAATAAATGTGCTTGCCCTCGATTTGGAACACCTGCCCACGTCCTTCATTTCGAGTGTGCAACATAAACGTGGCAATTCGTTACTAGCACAGCACAACGGTGTGTCGGAGAATTAACTTCACAACATTTACAATTCGAGTGCGACCACTCGCCAGACATTATAACAAGCATCATCAGGCCGCAGCCAAAATTGTGGAGAATTCCTCCTGTTTCAAGTCTCTTTATTTCATGAATTTGATTCTGGTTTGCCTTCAATAACTGCTGTCAGTACACATACAATACTCTACTGTGGCTTCTAGTTCTGTCCCTCCAACAGATATCTCCAATTGGTTAGCAAACGTCTTGCACACTACTTTAATATGTATCATGAGCCTTGATTTGCAGTTTGAATTATTGGTGTTTTTTCAATAATGTTCTATTTTATTCTACTTAGGATGTATAAAGCGCCATTCACCAAGGCACTTGACAATGCTTACCGACTACGGTACAAAATATCAAAAATAAGGGGTGGTGATGGGGTAGTGACTAGGATGGAGGGAGCGAGGTGGAAGGCTGTGGCTGGGAAGGGGGGGGGGGGGTTAGGGGTCATCCATAAATGACGTCACGTGATTTTGGACGATTTTTGACCCCCCCCCTCGTCACACAGCGTCACAAAAAGTCAGCCCCCCCCTCAAATATGACGTCACAAAGCTCTGCCCCCCCCCCCCAAAAAAAAATAAAACATGCTTGAAATCGCTTTAAACTATTGTCATTGTAGTGCGTATTTAATGTGGCGCTGCACTCTGATGTTGTAGGAGAAAACGTATTAAAAAGTATATTTAATTAAGTAGAACGTGTTGTCTATATTTATTTAAAGTTACGCATTTTGATGTGACGTCACATTTCTCAAACCCCCCCCCCCTTGTCACACATCGTCACAAATGTCTGACCCCTCCCCCCCCCCAGGTGCGTGACGTCATTTATGGACGACCCCTTAGTTGATGCTCGTAGAGGTCACGGAAGGGAGAAGGCAGGAGCAGTCAGATAGGACCCGAGGGCAGTGCGAAAAGAGTAAAGCGATGGGGAGAGTCGCATGTGTGGAGGGAGTTTAAATTTCGATTTAAAGCTTTCGTGACTGCAGGGATTCATCTTCTTGGTTCTTTCGGTAAAGTCACGTAGAAAAGAAATAATAAAAATAAAACATAATAAAATACAATTCTCACGACGTTTCGGCCACAACGCAAGCAGCCGTCCTCAGGTGAAGAACAGGTCTGTCGGGAAGACAGCGTCTACGTGACTTTACCGAAAGAACCAAGAAGAGAAGGAGTTTGTTGCAGTGGAAGGGGGGGGAAGCAAGCGGCGAGCGAAAGCGAAACTCTGCGCAGGGTGGAGGAGGGACAGCAAGAAGATCGGCAGCTTGTGACCGGAGTGGGCGTGATGGGACTATCGTGAGCAAATCTAAGGCGGATAATATGTATTTTTTCTTACCGTGAAGGTGGCGCAGTGGGGATATTTCAAGTAATTCAATGTTTCGCCGATTTCCCCCACTTCACCCTGGCGTGCCTTTAGAATTCCCTTCGGTCTCGCTCAAGGTGCCCGAGCGAAGTCGTACAACCAGAGTGAACCATTTCATTGTTTGCTATATTTAAATTCGAAGTCGCTATGAAACCAGTTCCTTTGCAGACTGCCTCGTGGGATGGTATGCTTTGTAGAACAAAAATTGCTTTCGGCAAACCACCACCCAAAATATGTGTGTGCAGGGGTGATCCAGATGTCTTGTGACCCCCCCCCCCCAATTACCGTAATTGACCCCTAACATTGTTTTCCCTTTGTGTATTAAACTTTGTTTTAAAATAATCATACTTTAAAAATATGAAGTTTTAGAAACTTAAATTGTGTGTGTGTGTGGGGGGGTGGGGGGGTCACTAACCACCTGGACCACCCTGTACATCTGCCCATGTGTACAGGATCTCTGTCGATCAACTCACAATGCACACGAACACTTCAGAAAGGGTTAATTGCCATGCACCGTGACTCCCTGTTGCAGAATGGCGGACACGGCATGGTTGACGCATGTCATCCTTCACGTGGTGTCTGACGACACGTTTCCGAGGGCAAAGGCGATCGTACACTCTGCCGTCACTGACCAATTAACAATTGGTGGGTGCGTTCACACAGAAATTGGAATGGTTAGCACGCTGCACTTGATAAATACAGATGGTTGCCCGTTTGATCTCCCGTTGTGGCAGTTGAAACAATTAGTAATTGTTAACGATTAATAATAATCGACGTAACCAAAAACGCTTTATTATAATAAAGGTTTTTTTGGGTTAGATCGCGTAAGCATAAATGTGTCGTAACCCTCCACCACCCGACACAGCCGGTAAGGTTTGTCACGTAAACGACGCGCCAATTAGTTTCTACTTCAGCGCACCGGTGTGAATGCCAGATTAAGCTAGTGCGTGGCCTGTAGAATATGTTATAAAGGGGCCCTGAATTAAAAAAAATAAAAACGTTAATTTTAGAAACACTAATTTTTAACTTGCATAGTAAAGTAATTGTATTTTTTCATTTGCCACACAGCCAGATAATATAACAAATCGCTAACCTTAAACACCCAGTCGTTCAGGAAAGTGGAAGGCAGTATAGTACTATAGTAATAGAGCAAGTGCAGAATCACTGAACCGGAATTGATAGCTTGAAAGTGCGGGGCCCGTAGCATTATGTGGCCACTTTTGCGACTAGGATAATCCGGCACTGACCGGTGTGTTGGAGAGTAAATCCCCCCAACATTTATAATTTGTTCACCCATTGGTATAAATGGATACAACCACAGTTAGTTGATCGACAGGTCGTGGATGGTGGGGTAAGGTGTGGGGGCAGTCTACGGGCACCCCCTTCCCCTCCTCCCCTCCTCCCCACTTATTTCCACAAACAAACTTTTTGGCTGCAAATTTTAACCAAACGAGTTCCTTTTCAAGTAATCAAGGGTGCAAATATTGCATCGTCGTGCGAGCTTTTCACAGTTGTACTGAACAGAAAATATTGGGATTGTTTTTTTTTGCATCTGCAGACTCTATCGTTGCATAACTGGTTTGTTTTGTCTGACAACTTTTTTTAGCTTCTTGCAGCGCTTCTTGAATGTTTCTCTTAGCACCATGACGAATGTTGTCTATTTACAAGCCATGACACTCAGAACCCGTGTCTGTGCATGCAAACCTTATATAATTTTTTACTTGAGTCACCTACAATGCATATAACCAAATCACCTGGAATGCACCCAATCTCATCAGATATTGGAAGCTAAGCATGTTTACGCCTGGATAGCGCTTGGATAAGCGACCATCGCCATGCATAAAAGAGGCATCGTAGGCTCATATGAGACGATGTTGACAGCAGAGGGGCAGTGCAACAAAATCCCACGTTGTACTGTACCGCGCTCCAAGATCTTGCTGCTGGGCATCAACAGCTCGTGCTGACCATTGTGGTGAAGTATGGTCGCGTACTAAGGGGCTGTGGATTTGCCACTACTAAGGGAAGCTATACATGTGGATTTAATAACAGCCCAATAGGCCAGAATCAAATGCCTTATTGTTTTTTTTATATAGAGGAAGTCTATTTTGTTTTGTGAAATGTATGTTCTGGAATATTCTATCTCATGTACACCGCTGAGTATATATTTATTTTAATCCGTGTTTTAGAATACAGATGTGGTGTCTATGTGATTTCTCCGTGCTTCCAGAATGGTGGATGCACCAAATGTAGCGATGATTTTGATCAATGAATTTTAATGGTGCATGCGATGCTTTCACACTGACGTGCACATTCACAATACGCTGCCCTTTTTAGGCTTCCAAGAGAGGTTTGACCCTTCATCTGACCTGAGAGTTTGTCATGTATGAGATGAACACATTACGATATATTCAAGGACATTCCCTGTAATGTGACTGATCATATGTTGAGGCAAAGGCTCTTTGCTTGCGGGCGAGACAGCAGCGTTCAGAAGCACAATCGTGTTACTTCAGGTGGTTTCTTTCGTAAGCGAACAAAGCCAAGGCAGCGTGACCTTGACCTCTCGTGTAGTTCAAGTTAATAATAGAGAAATCCATATCCTGCGTACAAAGTGTGTAACATTTATTAGGAAGCCATTGGAGCTGTGCACTTTTAAATCCGGATTGAAAACACGTTTTTTTTATAATTGCTTTTTGTATTCTCTTGCTTTTTGTGTTTAGTGTGGTATCCTTCCCCTGCACCACATATTAGGACGGTTGGCTGCGTACGGTGAGAAAGAAGTTCAACGTACATATATAATACTGGCTATTTCTTTCTTTCATACTATCCCTTGCATGTACTTTAGAGACGACGGAAATTACGCTTTTGGAATTTTATTAGTATTCATGTTTTAAGATATATGTTGTTATTACTCGTGCAATCTGCAATGTTATTTATGTGTGTAACTAGTCAAAGTATGGATTCCCCATGACCATTTCCCGAAGCGGTAGATAACCAAAGACGTATCCAATATTAGAGATGGGATTTAGGCTGATATAGTAAAGTGATCACTTCTGCTCGTGTTGCTTTCCTAAGAGCTCTTTGGCAAGGATGAATCATTAAATCAGTTCGCACAAACCACGGCGTAAGCAAGCACAAATTCATGAACGCATGCCACAAGCCATCGGTTCACAGTAAATAGATTACTGTCGTTTCATGCCCGTGTCCTGATGGAAAATCCCAGTTTAAATTCAGTGCGCCTTGCCTCAGTTGAGGTGCATAGGGCTTTGTGTAATTGGGAAATATCAAAACATGGACGGGGGATGGGGGGGAGTTTTAACGCATCTGCTAGCGTGCGCTTGTAGCCTTGGGCAAGTGGTGTACTTGAATGAACAAACCAGACACGAATGTTCGTGACAATCACTGGCGGCTGTTATGCATAATGTTGCTTAAATGCCATCGTTGTCTGGTGAAGTGGAATTAAATTTACATTAATATTAAACTGACAATATTACCGGCGAGAGCAAAGTGGATTTCAAATACCGAACAAATACGCATTTATTATCTAGCTCAGTATTAATCAGCCGATGAGAAAATGTTGTGGCTGGTTTTTGTTTTTCAGTTTTCCGCACATGAATCAGAACTGTGAGCATTTGCACGAACAAACCCCAGACGAAAACCGCGCTGGCAGGATCGTTGAGTGTTCGGTGGGAGGGAGATAATTTGTGAAGGTGGCCGAGCTTCGGGGGCATGGCGACCCGTGGCGGTGTGTCACGCGTGCCCCAGACACCCCCAGCGGGTTGAGATACGGCTCCGAGACACCCGCAACGTTTTGGGACAAAACTCCATCGTGCTACGGTCGAGTTCATGTGTTTTTTTCCTTCCTTCAAAACACGGTGACATACACGTTGTTGATGATGTTGCCGATGGCAGAGCCTTTAAAGACACAGCAGTCCCAAGAACAGTGGGCTCAACGGTGAGACAGCAGGCTAGAGGTTCAGTCGAACTCCTCTTCATCATCGTCATCACGGTCCGTGGGCAGATAGCCCCGTAGGTGTCCACTGCACATTTCGTCATTTGTCCCCACTTTCCTCTCCGTCTTGTGCCAATATGCTGAAGCAGTGCAACATCTTTCTGGCACCAATCTCTTCTGTCGTCAAGCCCTGCTCTGTGAGGTCTTCCACTCTTTCCGGTTCCTTTCATTTGTCCAAACAAACAAGACACTTTAAATGCTCCTGTGGTCCATCCGACATCTCGTGCCAGTTTATTTCTCATCGCTGCCTGCATCATCAGGTTGTCTTCTTCTATGGGCAACCTTTTTCTTACGTCTACGTTGTTCACTCTTCGTGTCCATCTCAGACGCAGTAGTATCCTCCTGTGGCGATACATTTCGAATGCCAATACGTAATCTCTGTCAGTCTTCAACTCCTCTTATCCATGGCCAAGTGGCGGGCCGATTCTATCCAGAATCGAACCATCAACCACCGGGAAGTATTTGCCAATAAAACTCCTCGCCAACTTCCAAGGTGTGTGGCTGCGATGGGCAAACGTCACGAGTCTTCTGATCTGAGTCCACAAAAGTTTACCTAAAAGACACGCGTCTCAGGAGATGAAATGTGACACTGACATATCCCCAGATTGGAAAAGTCGGTGCTTTCAACCCGGCGTCACGACACATCAGCAACGAAAACGTTTGAGCCGTTTGTCGTTAATGCTCATTCCTTTGCCACTTTGCAAAAATGGGTTTTGTAACCAGTGTGGCAACCGCAGTGGTTCGTTTTCTTTAAATTGATCAGCAAAATAAATATCTGCTTTGTAACGTAACTGGTTCGCAGAGTTGTTTAGAAAAAAACACGTTTAGAGTACTATTTAGCTGCTTTAAATGTCCACATGATAAGCCACTTCGCTGGGATATCATTTGTGGCCAGGTCGCTTCTGAAAAATAGCTATATAGCTCAGTGGGCCTTATCTAGTGAAATAAAAATATTTTAGTTTGACTCCTACCGAACTGTGAAGGAACGACACTGAACAAAGACAAAGATCCCCCATATAGCCTTAGACTGTAGGGGCAAGTGCTGTTAGCGAAGGCCAGAAGGGTACACGAAAGGGTGGGTGGCCAGCACCACGCCCCACCGCTGTTGTCTCCCCAGTGCCGATGTATACACACCGTACCAGGTACTAATTTGAGGCTGAGCCAACTTAGGGGAGCCCCAGCAACGGTTAAAATATTCGCGACTCTTATTGTTCGTGAGCGGGAAACGAACTCGGGGTCCGCCGGGCTCGTGGCAACCAGGTTCTTTGCGTAAAAAAAAAAGCAAGTGGAGAGATGCTTTTCAACTTC
Source organism: Lampetra fluviatilis (assembly GCF_964198595.1). Taxonomy (NCBI): domain Eukaryota; kingdom Metazoa; phylum Chordata; class Hyperoartia; order Petromyzontiformes; family Petromyzontidae; genus Lampetra; species Lampetra fluviatilis. Next base: position 25,182,620 of record NC_136278.1, on the reverse strand, counting down.
GTCATTCATACTGGACAACAACACACTCGGTTACATTAGCAAAGATCCAACGTTGTGCACGGAAGGAGATTGCTTTTTTAATCGAAACGTGTTGCCGAGGTGACAAAGAGTAGTCAGAAATAAAGAGCGCGCGCTTAGGGTTCTGATTATAAATCTGAAACCTTGCGAGCTACGCCGCTGCCGCCGCCTCGAGACTTGGCTGCGCTAATCGAGACGGAAAGGCGGGGGGGGGGGAGTGGAGCGTCTGGTCCCTGGGTTTGTGGCAACAGCCCACGGCCATGCAGCAGCAGCACTGGCAGCGGCGGCAGCACTGGCAGCGGTGGCGTTGTCTATTCGGGCTGAACGATTAATCGATTTAAAATCGAAATCGCAATTTGAAACAATGCGATTCGCAAATCGCAAAGGCTGCGATTTTTTTTTGCGATTTGAAAAGACCTGTTACTTTCTTATTGGAATTGTTTAATATTTGGATTATTAGAACTTTATTTATTTAAATTAACAATTGTTCTATGTTTTATTGTACTATTAATTTTTTTTTTATATAAATACATGCTGGAAGCAATTCATGTATTTTAATTTCTCATCCTTGTATTAGAATATATAGAGCAGTTCATATTTTGATGGTATCATGTGGTAATGCTCCATCACATGTTTTAAATCTATTACACCGTGAATATTGAACTGAAGCTTGACTTACATTTTTTCATCGCAAATCGCAATCGCAATATCTGTCAGAAAAAATCTCAATGAGATATTTTCCCCAAATCTATCAGCCCTGTTGTGTGTGTCCCCCTTGGGGCAGGCGCAGGCTGGGTTTGGCGCACAGCGGAGGCTCAGTCGCGATGCTCCTTGATGAAGACTTTATTCAAAAGGGGCGTGCGTGTGGTTTTTGTTTGTTTGTTGTTGCTGTTGAAGTCGAATGAAAAAAAATACCGCTGCCAATTGATTATAAACACATTCCTGCGGAGGGAGCTGGTAGGAACGTTGGGTTGCTCGGTCAATGGCCAGCGTCAACGGCGGCGTGGTGTATTTCGCAAATATGCCCGACTGTGAGGGCGGGTACAAGCCGGCGTGAGTAGGTTAAACGTTGAGTTCTATAAGAGCACCACGGGGTGACCAGCCCCTCCCTACCCAGCCCCACCCCTCCCACCCCCCACCCAGCCCCATCCTCCCCACCCAGCTCCTCTCCACCCTCCCCACCCAGCCCCTCCCCACCCAGCCCCACCCTCCCCACCCAGCCCCTCCCCTCCCTCCCCACTCAGCCCCTCGCTGCACGACGGACGGACACAATAATCCCCTGTGGGCTGGTGTAACCAGGAGGTTCCTACCAGTATGAGATGTTTGAACTGAATAAATTTGCCAAGTTTTTTTCTTTTCTTTGAATTTTATATTTTTTGTTGTAAATATTCGCTACAGATTACATGACTACTGAGTGTATTTTCTATGCTTTTGAGGCATAAGCAATTAGACAATAACACTTCCTACCCAGGAACAAAAATCGTGTTACATAGTGAAGAGATGTATAATGAATATATATGTATAATATGATTAAACATTTGACATTGACTTTTCAAAAGTGGTAAAAAGACTAGTTTTACATTGTGATTTTTACCTGTAAAAAACGCATTATTTAAGTGTTGCGCTACGTGGATGCTTAATGGAGCCTTAATTGATCACGAGCTCTCGATCTCTTCCTACAGATCTCAACTTTGCAGGAGCTCACACCTCCATATGCGAAACATATCTAGCACCCATCATGTTCTTGCCCCAGCTGCCACTGACACCCTCATCTATCGATTTGCCCTCTCCGAATCCCCCATTTCCAAACTCCAAATGAACCAAAATGCTACTGCCAGACGTCTGACCCCTACCCGTAAACAAGACCACATCGCGCCAACGCTACAATCTCTTCACTGGGTCCCGATCCAATTCCGTAGCAAATTTCAAAATGACGCTCACTGTCTTGAAGATCCTCCACGGATGTGCCCCTGCCTACCTACCTCTCCCCTCTCTACATCCCTCCACACATTCTCGACTAAAGCGATCAAGGGGTTCTATCAAATCCCCCGGTCAACTTTCACTCGGTGTGTCCCACATCCATCCATTCTGCCAACCCCACTGGCCTTGTTTAAGTCCAGGCTAAAGGTCTTTATTGGTTTCCTCTGTGACCATCTGCCTCTCGGTCTCTCCAATAATTATCCTCGTCTCTTTAGGAACAGCGTCTTTATGATATATGGTTGCATTTAGACGCCATTTATATCCAAATAATTTCGTGTCGGATTATGTTTGTGACGAATATTGCTCTGCTGGGTATTAATGCAACATCATGTTTTGCTCGTAGCCTAAAATCTTTGCGCATTTCGCTCGCCTTGTTTTGGATGATGGCTTAATTAACCGTTTCCACATAGTGCGATACGCTGTGTGGCATTGTTACATCAGGCTGCATTATGAGGGTGCCATGGGGCTGTTTAACTATAACCCCATCTCTTATGAACGAGCAATAAGAAATACATTTAAAATTAAATATGTACATATAATTACTAGTTCATGGCAGCTATTTCTACAATGCATACCAACAACCAGTCTACGTTTTCAGAAAGAGGACGCCAAAAAGGATGATGGCACTGGTATCTACCTCCACCTTCAGGTAGTTGGTCAGGTGGTGCCACCTGACTCTGTCCCGTCCCCATTCTCCAAGCTCACTGTTACTTCTATAAAGTTGTTGCCTCGGCCACCAGCTTGCTTTGAAGGGTTGTGGCACGGTGGTGGGATGTTAACTTCCTCGTCCTTACTCTTTGGTTTTCATCGGTAAAGTCACGTAGGTTAAAAGAAAACAAATAAGTTAAATCACGACGTTTCGGAGGCAACACAAGCTTCCGTCTTCAGGTGGAACCGTCACAGCAAAATTACTTGATACAGTGAAGACGGAAGCTTGTGTTGCCTCCAAAACGTCGTGATTTAATTTATTTGTTTTATTTAACCTACGTGACTTTACCGGGAAAAAAACAAAGAGTATGGTTCCTTGCAGTCACGAAAACTTCAACTCTACAATTCCTCGTCCTTGTATAGAAGAGGGCGTGGGTTCGATCCCGACCCTGACAACTGTATGTTTGCAGTTTGCAAGTTTCTCTCTCTCTCTGTAGTCGCGTGGATTTTTCTCTAGGTCCTTCGGCTCGATGTCTGACATTTCACTTCAGGTGCTGGGAGCTTCTTCAGGAACTATATTTATCTCGGCCTCGCTGTGCGCTGCGTTGCACCGCTAGTCGAGTAGATAACCATGTGTTCAATAAACCCTCGGAGCCAGGATGACCGTCCAACTCCGATCGTCATTTATTGATTGTAACAGGTAAAACTGGAGAGAAAACACAGATACAGCATCTGTTATAATTCGGAAACACCCACACAATGAACACCACAGCATCAGAACATTGTCTCAGATAACAATAGATCCTGGAAGGACCAGGCCCCCACATTACCCCTGAACAACTAGACAAAGGCACAAGCTGGTGTGTTGCATACAGGCACATAGTGTATTCATCCCACTGCACCCCAAATGTACAGCATTACACTTAACACTAAACTGTGGATGAGATACTTCGTCATCACTCTCAGGATCGCAACATAGGCACAAGTCTGACTCGACCTACTAAATCACAAGTAACATCCACAATAAGGAAAGTCACAGGCTTCGTTACTAACTAGGCCTCGTATTTACTACAACAACTTAACGGCACCATAAAGGCATTTACATTGCTATAACGGTCATTCCAACATTACAACAGCATTTCCAATATAGGAATATAAACAACTTACAGATAATGCTTCTTAAGCTCCCACAATGGACAAGTGCGGCTGTGGTCTCACTGAGATGCGATGCGTGCCGCCATCTTGACTTATCTGTGTAATGGCTGACGCCCGCGTGGTACAGTGGAAATCTAACATCGTCACTTCCTGGTCACGTGACCAACATTAGCATCAAAAATCAGGAACTTCCTGTGAACGTACGCTCCCCATCTGCCGTGAGGCAAGACAATATTATTCAGAGACCTCCGTATAACCCAGAAACACATCGTAGAGCCATTTGTGTTTTTGTAATGAGCTCCATCCCGTTCGATGATATCTTCATGAATGACTTTAACAAATTCAGTTTCTAAAAGGTGTTGACACTTGAATTCAAAGACGGGTTTTTCTTGCTTAAGGATCTGATCATAATTATTTCTTCAGAACTCTAATCTATAGCATATGAAAGATCGCCGGTTGCATTTGAATATCTTCAGTTCAGTGATTTCGCCGATGGCGCTCAATTTCCAAATGTTATTTCATTTTCAAAGAACTAGTTTTGTTGATTCTATGTTTAACATTTGGGGATGCACTCCCCACTGCTGTTGATTGATACTTTCTAGATATTTAAACTTGTTGACTTGTTTCAGTACAGCCATCTGTATTCAAATAGGTATTCGTGACTATGCCTTACATTTGAGCAGTTCTTTCATCTTGGATGATTTCACGAGGTGGTTTGTTGTCCACTGAATCCCCTCCAGAATATGCAGATGTCCTCTCGTGTTATAGTGTTGGAGGGTGGGGGCAGTGGCTGAAAGGATACGAGCCACCCTGCTGAAGGCTCAGCCCCAGTTAATGAAAACAATTATCCTGACTGATAATTGTTTTTTTACCCTTTTATCTGGCAACAAAAAAAGGTGTCATTTTTGTTGCCAGATAAAAGGGTAAAAAAACAATGATCATATTTTGCTACTGGCAAAGGAGGTTCCAATGGAATTATTTTGACTCTTTATGAACGGCGTCTCGATGAGATATAGTTGGATTTAGACACCATTTAAATCCAAAAAGTTTAGTGTCTTCATGTGACTTCGTGTTTTTGCTCGCAGCCGAAAATTGTTTGCGTATTTTACTCGCCGTGTTTTGGATGATGGCTTAATTAATCGGGTCCAACCCACCACCTAACTTTAAAAACTATCACGAAGCTCATAGGGTTGTGTTGTGTATAACGTCCAAGCTGCCAAGCACTTTTAAATCTACTGTATATTGAAAACTCATTTCTGTAGAACTGCTTGTGTTTAGTTTGTTGTCCTGCTTCCTCAGCATGGTTAGCTACGTATGGCGTGAACTAAGTTCAACATACACACCTCCCATCTGTTTGATGCCAGGTTTCACGCTGGCAGTCTGCTTCTTGACAATTTATAGTGATAGGGGACAAGCTACAGTCTCGTCAAATTTCCGTGGTCACATTACACTGGACAGCAAATTCCTGATGTGATTGTACATGAACAATGGGCATCCTGGTGAAGTATTGGAAAATGACGGCAGGAAACTCCTTGACGGGAACACACTTCTTTTATTAAATCTTGACTTGTAACGATACAACGCGTGGCCTCTCTTCTTCACAATGCGGTCACCATACAACGGTACAACTCGTGACCTCTTCTCTCCGCCCTACGCTTCTCTTGACTCTCTTAGATTCTGTGCTGCTGGCTCTCTGTGCCTCGTGTAGACTCCGCGCCTCGGCTACACTCTTCTCTCGTCTCGTGTAGACTCTGCGCCTCTGCTACACTCTCCACTCGCCTCGTGTAGACTTTGCATCTCTCTCTGGCTACACCGTATGCATACTCGGCTCGTGTAGACCTTTCTCTCTCTCTGGCTACACCGTATGCATACTCGGCTCGTGTAGACCTTTCTCTCTCTCTGGCTACACACTATACATTACTCAACTCGTGTAGACCGTTCTCTCTCTCTGGCTACACACTATACATTACTCAGCTCGTGTAGACCGTTCTCTCTCTCTGGCTACACACTATACATTACTCAGCTCGTGTAGACCGTTCTCTCTCTCTGGCTACACACTTATACCTTACTCTCCTCTACTCTCCATTACTCTCCTCTCCGGGCTCTATCTCTGCACCTTCGTCTTCATTCTTAGATGGTTCCACTTCTGCCCCCCTACTCCTCTGTGCATCACCTTATATATCTCTTCTTCCCGGGAGACGGAGCGGATGCGGACCTCAACGTTGGCACCGCTCCTCAGTTACCCAATCACCACGCGCTATCTCTACGATCCGTTTCCGCCCAGCGCGTGTTTCCACTCCCCGACCAATCACACCGCGCTGCCACCCGATCACTCCCTCTCAGCGCGTCACCGGCACACAGCCGTACATACGCGCTGGCACACGACGTATACACCCAGCGCGTATCACCACTACATCACCCCCTCCCACATAGCTCGCAGCCGGCCCGGCTGCTAACAACAACCAACCGCAACGATAAGACGACAACCAACAAAAAAAACCCGTAACCCCCCCAGTGTGCCCCGTAACATAACAACAACAACAACAAGAATAACTATGTACAGATTGACAATGAACACGAAAAGTCAACAATAACACGATACAAGCAAATTCCAAAAAACGAACGCGCCCCACGTCCCTGCGACTACACGCAGTGACGAGGCGCTCCAACTGCCCCGACTCCTCACGAGGCAGGTCATGCAAAGTAGCACGACCTGGCGCGAGTCCGTCTGGCTGGTCCGTCGTATGGGGCGGGACACTGACGACCGTCCGGCGGTTCCGGCTGCTCCAGACGGCGCGGAACGGGCCTGAAAGGGCCGGCCCCGGAGCGGAGATCGGGCCACCGGTGATCGGCAGCTGTCAGTTCCGAGACACCTGGGAGCAGATCAGGCGAAAATACGTGTGGATCAGGCAGAGACATTTCCCCCTCTGGGTCGCCGGTCACGTCACACGCCCGGCCATCACGACACAAGGGGAGGCCATATGGAGGCGAGAACGGTTTCAGTCGGGAGGGGTGAACGTACCAACGGCGCTTTCCCCACTTTATCTGAACGCACTGGGGCCGTGCAACGCGCACGACCTCTACGGGTCCCCTCCACGGTCTCAACAATTTAGGCGACGTAGCCAAGGGTGCCTGAGGGCAATGCAGCCAGGCCCTGTCACCTGGTTTCCATTCGTGCATGGACACCTTCCGTGCCCGCAACCGTTCATTAGCAATTTGGCGAGCCCGCGAATTAAGCCGTGCGGCCTCCCTCGCCTCTGTCAGCTTGTGAATATTAAACTTAATATGTTCCGCCAAATTAGAATTAGTTCGTGGAGCGGACAGGCCAAGTTGCGTTTCCATTGGCGGGTCAGCTTCCCGACCGTACATCAAATAGAATGGGGAAAACCCCGTAGCTGCATGGGGGGCCATTCTATACGCGGCAAGGACTCCCGGGACCTGCAGGTCCCAATCTACATGTGCCTCGCACACCTGCTGGCACAGCATGGAAGTCAAAGTTTTGTGGAGTCTCTCCACCATCCCGTCTGTCTGCGGGTGGTACGGGGAGGTACGCACCTTCTTGGTACCCAACAGATCGCACACCTCTTGCAACAATTTACTCGAAATTTTTTTACCTTGGTCGGTCAGCAGGCGTTCGGGAGCCCCCTTGTCCAGGACATAGCCCTGGACGAAGGCATCCGTCACAGCCGCTGCCGACTGGTTAGCGAGAGGCCACGCCATAGGCCATCGGGTAAAGTATTCGACCCCCACTAACAAATATTTATTCCCTCTCGGCGTGACTGGGAAGGGCCCCAAAATATCGAGTGCAACGAGCTCGTTGGTACGCGAGACCTGAATAGATTGCAGCGGTGGATTAGCTGCCACGGGCGGTGGTTTACGCCTGGCGCACTCAACGCACCCCTTCAGAATATTTACCACATCACTTCCCATTCCCGGCCAGTAATAGTCACGCTGAAGCAGGGCAAGCGTCTTGTTAACTCCCAAGTGCAAGAGGCGTTCGTGTGCCGCCAAGACAACCCTCCCCCTCACAGCGGAAGACACCACGAGTGCGTTCCGCCGGGACAAACTGTCCCATCTCAATAACATGCCCTGCTCAAGTACATAGGAGCCGGTACGCTCCTGGTCCCCCTCGGGACCCCCAACCTTGCGGCGCAATGCTAGCAGCGAGCTGTCCGCCATCTGGAGGCGGCCCCATTCGCTGAGCGACAGCGAGAGCAGCGAGTCCCGACCCTGAGAGGCAGTGGAATCATCCACGATCGGTGCGCCCGCTGTCGCAGCCAGTGCCCCCATCTCCCCCGCAAGCGTCGGTTTACAGCGCGCCGATCCCGACAAACACGCGCATTCATCACAAGGCAACAACCGCGACAAGCAATCGGCATTTGTGTGTCGCAACCCCTTACGGTACGTAGTCGTAAACTGATAGTCCTGGAGGACTTCCAACCAACGCGACAACTGGCCCGAGGGCTGGGCGACCCTCAATGAATACTGTAGCGCCGCGTGGTCCGTTCGGACCGTAAAGTGACGACCATAGAGATATGGCCTAAACTGCTGCACAAAAAAGACAATGGCAAGCAGCTCGCGACGGGTGACGCAGTAGCGCTGCTCCGCCGGAGACAACACCCTACTACCGTAGGCGACAACTCTTTCGACACCCCCAACGACTTGGGATAGCACCCCCCCAATGCCCGTGTTGCTAGCATCCGTGTCCAGCAAAAAGGGACTGGCAAAATCGGGATAACACAAGGGTGGGGCACCCACCAAGGCGTCCCGGAGGGAGCGAAACGCGGCCTCCTCCTCCGGTCCCCATTTGAACTTCACTCCCTTCGCCGTTAGAGCGTGCAAGGGTTTTGCAATAGTGGCGAAGTGCTCAACGAACCGCCGATAATAAGAAGCAAACCCGATGAAACTACGCACGTCGGAAACGGACGTAGGTGTCGGCCACGAACCGACACAACCCGTCTTCGCGGGATCGGTGGAGATCCCCGAAGAATCGACAATGTGACCCAAGTATCTAACCGACCTACGAAGGAGGTGACATTTGGCCGGTTTAAATTTCAACTTAGCCGATCGCATTCGCAAGAACACCCCTCTCAATCGCTGGAGGTGTTCTTCAAACGTTTTACTGAAAACAATGACATCGTCCATATAAATCAAGCATGTATCCCACTGCAAGCCCGACAAAACCAGCTCCATAAGTCGCTGAAACGTCGCTGGAGAGGAGTGAAGTCCCATGGGTAACCGGTTAAACTGGAACAGCCCCCCTGGATTCCGAAATGCTGTCTTAGGTTTCGACTCTTCGTCGAGCGGCAACTGCCAAAACCCCGATAACAAATCAAGAGTCGAAAAATATCGCGCACCAGACAATGCATCGAGGGACTCATCCATCCTGGGGAGCGGATACGCGTCAGCCACAGAGATCTTATTCAGGCGACGGAAATCAACGCAGAATCGCAGGGACCCGTCCTGCTTCTTAACCAGCACAATAGGCGCTCCCCACGGGCTAGAGGAGGGCGAAATAATATCGGCTTCTAGCATTTCGTTAACAGCCGACTGAACATGTTCCTTCTCCACGGGACTCAGTCGGAAGGGATTTAGCCTGACCGGCGCCGCATCGCCCGTTTCAATGTGATGGTGCAACAAATCCGTGCACCCAATGTCATACTTATGTTTACTGAATACATCAGAGAATTCAATGAGCAACTCGCGCAGCGCACCCAACTGCGCTACCGACAAATCGTCCGAGGCGGCGCATAGCGAATGGACCCACTCAAGGTCTTCCCTTGGCTCAACGTTCCGCGCGGGGCTCGAGCCCACCTGCGCAACCAACCCATCATCCACAGGGACCCGCGCCGCGTGAGCCAGCACGGTGCCCTGCGGAATGACAGCTGGTCGCGACCCCGCGTTCAAAACCATCACAAACGGATCCCTGTCAGCCCGCACCAAAGTGTGAGCCACCGATAAATCAAGACCCCCGACAGCCTTGTTAGAAGGACCCAAAAGCATACTTTGTCCCGAAGCCTCCCTCACCCATGGTTTCCGCAACCGGAGGGGAATCAACATCTGTGAACCCGGGGGCACTTGCACGGTCTGCGTCGCCACCGCTTGTATCGTAGCGCACGCCGTCCGAATGTCAGTAGGGCCCGTCAAAAATGAAATCCGGCGACCCGATGGCAGTTCAATGCATCGTTGATCGATAAGAATTTTAATAGGCATTTTAGCCAAAAAATCAGTGCCCAAAAGACACGGAACTGCCAAAGAAGACGAAACGAAAACGGGTCCCGACAATTTGATATCTCCAATTCAAATGGACGCCCTAACCTGACCGATAATGCCCAACGATCCCCCATTAGCGGCGTAAAATGGCACATCCACTGGAAGCAGCGGACGACATTGGACTGGAAGAATATTATAAATGAGGTCCGATATAATAGTTGCCGATGCCCCCGTGTCCACTAACACCCTAATCTCAACCCCATCAATAGATCCCGTAACAACGGACGAACCCGCCGAAGCAGCCACAATTCTATGCCCCAATTCCGCCCATTCAATGTCTCCCTGGTCCCGGCCGAACCCCCCTCGCCGAACCGAATCCCCGAACCTTAACCGGCCCTCCTCCGCCGCAACGCGGCGTCCCATGTGTGCCGAATAAACAGGCCGAGCGTGTGAGGTGCCGCGACTTGCCGGGGATTGTAGAGATGACTTGGGCTCTCGGTCGTCGTCCAGCCGAGCTCCCATGGCGCGCTGCCGCGGAGCGCGGCACCCGGACGCCACGTGGCCCCGGAGGCCGCAGTTATAGCACGTGACGAGGGTCGGAGTAGATCTTGGTTGCTCCGACTTTCGGCCCGATCGCAGAGGCGACCGGGCCCCCGGCCTCCAGTCCCCTGGTCGTCCCGTGGCGAACGCCTCCTCTCGTGGGCTGACGACTTGGGGTTCGGCGACCACCAAACCCGGGGCTGCGACGACAGCAGCGTTGCAACCAACGCCTTGTTTCCGTTGTAGGGCCTCGTGCGCTTGAATACTCGTGGCGACTCTCAAAGAAGAAATATCAATCTCGTCAGCTGTGTTGATAGGGACCCCCAGGTCCTGCGCCAACTTAAGCAGCTGCTCCAAAACCATCGCGTCTTGGCCCTCCTCGTCCATCCGAGGGAACGCAGCATCAGCAAGAGCCAGCAACGCCGTGCGATAGGCCAGCGCGGTCTCCGTGGCCGCTTTCCGTCTTGCGTAGAAATGATGGCGGCACGCCGAGGGAGGTCCGTAGACCCTGGCCAACAAACCCAGCGCATCCTTCAGCGTGGAGCGGTCCGACTTCCGTGCAGCCCTGAAGGCCGCGAGCGCATCGTCGTCCAGCATGGCGGGCAACGCCCGCAGCGCCGTAGCATCGGACCACGCTGACATCTCTTGATGCGCCAAAAACCTTCGCTGAAATTGGCCCCAGTCTCCGCCTTCCGCCTTGAAGGCTGACAACGTGGGCAGGCGCTGCTGAAAAATGAAGTCATCCGCCTCGTGGTTCCTCTCCGCCTCTCCGTCTCTCCGTCGGTGTGTAAGATGGCGGCTCCAGCAGCAGACGTAAAATGGCGGACCCCCTCGCGCGCTGATGACGTCGATGCGCGCGCTTGGGAACCCACCACCACGTGGCGCTCGCCGTTCCCGCCAAAAGTAGGCCCAGGCGCAATGGCGGGAATCCCCCATTCGTTTTTGCGGGAATCTGCGGGGCGACCTTGTAAAATGTCCCCCACCGTCCCCGCTCCTCCCGACGAGCTGATCTCCGCCAAGATGGACGCGGCGGCGAGCAGCAGCTCCGCCAGTCGGGAGTGCGCCTCACGAAGCCCGGCGTCGGTCCCCGGTCGCTCGGCCGGCGCCGTCGACGGATCCTGTAGCGTGGGCAAGTCCTCCTCCTCACCCCCCGCCACCAGCGGCCCCGAGTCGTCCAGGTTTTCCTCGCGGTCAATCCCGTGGGTCCTACGGGTCTTCCTTGTCTCCATGCTTGGAAGCCCGTTTCACTTCTGACGCCAGATGAAGTATTGGAAAATGACGGCAGGAAACCCCTTGACGGGAACACACTTCTTTTATTAAATCTTGACTTGTAACGATACAACGCGTGGCCTCTCTTCTTCACAATGCGGTCACCATACAACGGTACAACTCGTGACCTCTTCTCTCCGCCCTACGCTTCTCTTGACTCTCTTAGATTCTGTGCTGCTGGCTCTCTGTGCCTCGTGTAGACTCCGCGCCTCGGCTACACTCTTCTCTCGTCTCGTGTAGACTCTGCGCCTCTGCTACACTCTCCACTCGCCTCGTGTAGACTTTGCATCTCTCTCTGGCTACACCGTATGCATACTCGGCTCGTGTAGACCTTTCTCTCTCTCTGGCTACACCGTATGCATACTCGGCTCGTGTAGACCTTTCTCTCTCTCTGGCTACACACTATACATTACTCAACTCGTGTAGACCGTTCTCTCTCTCTGGCTACACACTATACATTACTCAGCTCGTGTAGACCGTTCTCTCTCTCTGGCTACACACTATACATTACTCAGCTCGTGTAGACCGTTCTCTCTCTCTGGCTACACACTTATACCTTACTCTCCTCTACTCTCCATTACTCTCCTCTCCGGGCTCTATCTCTGCACCTTCGTCTTCATTCTTAGATGGTTCCACTTCTGCCCCCCTACTCCTCTGTGCATCACCTTATATATCTCTTCTTCCCGGGAGACGGAGCGGATGCGGACCTCAACGTCGGCACCGCTCCTCAGTTACCCAATCACCACGCGCTATCTCTACGATCCGTTTCCGCCCAGCGCGTGTTTCCACTCCCCGACCAATCACACCGCGCTGCCACCCGATCACTCCCTCTCAGCGCGTCACCGGCACACAGCCGTACATACGCGCTGGCACACGACGTATACACCCAGCGCGTATCACCACTACACTGGTATAAATGCTCAGTGACATTTATCCTTTTGTCCAAAGTCAATTAAATTCATAACCACTGTAAGTTGCCGTTCAAAGTTTCATCGAATGAAGGTTTTGGTGGCATGAGGTTGGTTGTGGCGGAAGCCTGCCTGCTGTTGCTGGAAACCGGCTGTCATCGGTATTTAAACCGAAGTATTTTTTTTTACTATTTATGTATTCTACCAGGTGAGGCCCGCTGAGATATAGATCTTTTGTTCAGAAATGATTGCCCAATGAAGTCATATATCACGTGGAAAAGAATAGCACCCGAATACTCTCAGCCTGCTCATAATGATTGAGCAGAAAAGCTTGCCTCGAATGTAACACGTTGACTTTCGCGAGCGAAATTATTCATAATAAAGGTTTTTAGGGTTTGATCGCGTATCTAACCCAAACACCTTTATTATGAATTGCTTGGAATGGTTAGTCGTGTAATTCCACGGCAATTTATTCAGACTTAGCAGAAGAGTTGAACAATATAAATTGGAAGGGGATACGTGGGTGGTATATTTTCTGTCTCCTGCGGCACTTCAGTTGAATATATTTCAGAGGTCATGCTGATAATAAAATTAAACAAAATGTCAGCACAAGTTTCTTGCAGGATGTCATGAAATCGCACGAAGTATTCTGAATTAAATACATGTGAACACCATTACTGCATTGTGCCTATTAGAATAATTTTAATGGGCAAGTGGGTGGCTGGATGGCTCATAGGTCAGAGCTCTGAGATGGCACCGCTGAAATCCTAGTTTTGAATCCTAGGTAGCTGCTTATGAGTAAAACTGGTTCTTAAGTGTCGCGAGTTGATGGTCTCAGTCCAGTCATCAGTGACTGCGCAAAAAATAACCATCACATTGAATTTGGCTCTGAAATATGCATACATTCCAGCTCTGAAAATTACAAAAATACATTTGACAAACGTTACTCTCATATAGATAACGAGTGTGGTAGTGCAGCCTTTTATTGTGTGGACTAGATGTCATTTGAAGGGAACTCAGCTCTGTTATCCACTTTCATGGGCTGTTCTCTGACAAAAAAAATGTCACACTGCTCTGTGAGACATCTGAATGGGTACCGTGCTTCGTCTAATGACACTGCCTATGCAGCAGCACAATTTTAATCAGACTTAGGACAAAATACAACCAAAAATATATTTTTACTTACTTACTTGTGATTTACAAGGATAGCTGAAGGTCGATGAGTGGATCCGGCTGGTGGTGAGTGGACACTCATTCACTGCTCCGAGTATAACGCGGTAGAGGTGCGTTCATAGGAATGACCTGCGGGAACCATTCACACGTCACCTTGGCAAATAATCTGACCTACTCAATAAATATGTAACATTTTTCTCAGCTTGCTGACTTCCGTACATGAACGAAATTAGAACAGGTGGCTGGATGTCGTGTGAATGCAATGACTTCTACGAAGCATTTGAATGTGCCATCCTGGTCGACAACACTACCTCAGACTAGTTTGCCGTCACGTCAGGGGTACACCAAGGATGCAATCCTTTCACCAATTCTCTTCCTGGTTGCCATTGACTGGATTATGAGATGCACCACAAGAGACTTCCCGAGGGGAATCCAGTGGACCCTCTTCTCAATTCTCGAAGATCTTGATTTTGCAGATGACATGACTCTGCTCTCTTATCAACAAACTCATAATATGCAGGAGAAAACAACTCGGTCGCACGAGTTTGCTGACCTAATAGGGCCTGCAGATAATGTAGAAAAGACCCTAAGAAATGAAAATCAACGCAGCAACAACAACAATCAAGCGAAAGCCACTGGAACAGGTTGATAGTTTTACTTACCTTGGCGCTGTAATAAGCAAAGAAAACTCCACCTCAAAAGACATCAAGTCCAGGCTAAACAAGGCAAGACAAACCTTCTTACAACTGAGAAACATCTGGAAGTCTGGCCAATATAGTTTAAAGACAAAGGTACGAATATGTAACAGCAATGTAAAATCAGTGCTACTGTACAATAGCGAAAGTTGGAGGACGACCAAGATAGACGTGAACTCCCTATCAACCTTCCACTACAACTGCCTGGGGAAAATCTGTCGCATCTTCTGGCCAAACAAGATTTCAAACCGGGACCTGTAACATCGAGACCAATTCAAGATGCATAACGCGGGAGGTAGCAAATAGAGAGAGAGAAGACTCGGGTGGCTGGGGCACGTGTTGAGAATGGAACCCGAGTCCGTAGCGAAATCAGCCCTACGGTGGACACCGCAAGGGAAAAAGACCGCGGGGCAGGCCAAAGGCCACTTGGCGATGCACCTTTCAAGACCAACTGAAGACCACGGGGGGCCGCCTGTCTTGGGGTGAAGCAGAGAAAGCTGCTAAAGACCGTCCGGCATGGCGTGGGATTGTTGCGGCCTGTTGCTTCACAGGGAGCGAAGAGGAGTAAGGAAGTAATGGCGGCATATCCTGGCAGAGGAGAGTGGTCGCCAACCGATTAGCACGGTTGACTACATACGGTCCGAAATAAGCTCAACATACATACGTACGTACACGTAATAAGTGGATTGGCATTGGTGGGAGATATGTAGAGGCTTTGAAATATTTTGTATAAATTGTATATACTGTAAAATGTTATCAAATTATTTGTTACCAAATTACTATCTGGATATTTACCTACAAACTTTCCATTATCAAACTTGCTCCAAGTTATATCCATGCAAAAATATATCACATCACTAACTTGAAACTGACATTAGGAGGCCCCTTAGCCAGACGTGGATTGACAAAGGGCTTTACATGTGCCAATGCCATCAAATGGAAGCTGCCGTATTGCGCTATGCATGAGGATTTTTAACACAAAGTGTTAATTTCTATGTAAATGAGTATAAACACACACATGATTTCTCATGTAAATGAGTATAAACACACATGATTTCTCATAAAAGAATAAAATACGACAGGAAATGCCCAACAATTTTATAAAAGCGGTGCCAACATTATGATCGCATGGATGTGCAATATTTCTGGGTACAAATCACAAGGAAAAGGATGCATTGATGTTGGAGTTTTATGGACGAAAGTTGAAGGAAAAAAAATATTATCGTACAGTTACGAGATCGGCAGGTTGCGTTTGGTGGGGTAAAGAGAGAGTATTCCCACCTCCTCCGAGCCGTCAAAGCGGCATTGAAGAGAAGATCTAAAAGTCCTCGACAACTCCCGCCACTTGGGGGTCCTTCCACCACCAGTGGCGTGCACAAGCAATTATATATACACACACACATCCTTTATATGTATAAACATCTTTATATATACATCGTCTATATATAAATCGTTTATCCATAATGAAGGTGTTTTGGTGAAAAAACATAACTATATAAATGTGTCGTTAAAACCCACCACCACCCGACACAGCCAACTAGTAAGGGTTGTCACGTCAACAGAACGTGGCCAATTCGTCACTAGTACAGCACACCGGTGTGTTGGAGAGCCAAGCCACAACATTTACAAACTGAGTACGACGTTTCGCCAGTAATTACAACTAGCTTCATCAGGCGACAGCCAGATTTGTGAAGAAGTCTTACTGCTTCGTTCCTTATAAATCGTTAATATATTGTTTTTTTATATATATAATTCGTTTATTCAGAAACTCACACTCAAGTGAGTCAGAGTAGCCGACACACCGCGGCTGCTTACATCCTCTCAGAAAAACATTGAAACAAATATTGGGCAAAGGTGGTAAGGGCTACAACACAGCTAGTGCTGTTTCATACAATCAAATGCAAACTTCAATGGATGTAGCCACAATCAAGAAATCGAGATTAATAACAATGAAAACAAAGCAGTTTAACACGTAGGCTATGAAGCACACGAACGATGAAGTGCTGGTCTCCTGTAAAGTGCAGGTTTGCAACTTTACAATATATTTACCACATTTGCGAGCTCTATGGAACACCTAAATTCTATGAATTCATCAAGTTCGTCACTGACGAAAACGCATTTTGTTTTTCATTATTAATCCTGTCCTTATTTGTGGATGCTTTTGGCATTTTGGCTTTGGCATTGGTCCAGTGAGATGAGTTTGTGTTCCTAGGATCCATGTTAATCTCGTGTGCTGATAGTGGCCAAGCAAGGCTTACCACCCCCTAGTGGTTTCAATAGCCTCGGGCACATGGATACATTTGTGAGGTCAAGCACACACATGATCCACACACTTTCAAGAGCTTAGCACGGCGGCCTTACCTCGAAAGCCATCTGTGAGACCTCGGGTCACCGGGTTCACAGCTGAAATGGGTTTTGAGAGATATTTAACAGAGACAGTGTATATACCAAACATGATTCATGAAATCACTACTGCCGGAATAAATGTTCGCCTACCGTTACATCTTTCTTTTATAAAGGTCTGTTAATGTTGACAATGGTGAGTCTTTTTTAAAAGTCTGTGCTTATACACGATCTTCCAGTACAATCTCTTCAGATCTATTTGAACACGTGCCATTTTAAATGAAGAATAATAAATATACCGCAATAGACAAATGGGATCCCTTCACACAAAGTTTAAATCGAATTTCCATATCCAGATGTTTTGTGAATCCATTGGTAAATGAGGGCATCCCACACCATATGGGTCACGGTGATTTGTTGACCATACATCAGCATGTTGGTCAGTGTTCGTTGGTGAAGGCGGACAGACATAGGAACATAGAAGTATAGTATAACAATGTATTTTGCTGCCCTGCCCTCTGTTCGCAGCATAACTCCACATCAGCCGACAGCACATGGTTTACACATTGTAGTTGCTCAACCAAGCACTATCTAGGCTAAACCCTGCTTAGCTTCTGAGATCTCATGAGATTAGGTGCATTCTGGGTAGCTTGGTCATAGGCACTATGCAATTAAATTAATTATTTTGCTAAATTGTCCCAAAACAGTTTTTAATAGCTCCTCTTGAGGAGAGTCCTGTATTGGAATGTGTGTCACATTCTTTCAGTACCTGGAGAAAGCCCACAGATATGCGACGGACTAATGCTCACTCACCTGCACGGGAGGGTGCATGACCCATTTGCTGCAAGACCATCTCCAGGTCAACCTTGTGGGTGTGAGAGTTTTACAGAATCTATGTGAGCCACCAATCATTGTCGTCGTCAGCTTACAGGGCATGTGGCATCTCATCTGGTGAATTGTATAATTGTTCATTGACTAAGATTTGTTATCGCTATCCCATGTGTTCTTCAAGTCGTATTGTTTGGCATCATGTTCGACGTTTCACAGCACGTGCTGGGAGCTTCTTCAGGAACTGAATAGGGCAGCGCAAGTTCTACCTTAATTATCTGAAGTTGTCAGCTGCTTTTAAATATTTGATAAAAAATAATATTTGATTATTTGATAACATTAAGAACGTCCTCCAGACAGAGCTGTAAAGTAAGATAACAATTGTTTGGTACAGTTGTTTTTCCGACAGACCTGTTCTTCACTTGAGGACGGCTGCTTGCGTTGTGGCCGAAACGTCGTGAGAATTGTATTTTATTATGTTTTATTTTTATTATTTCCTTTCTACGTGACTTTACCGAAAGAATCGAGAAGACAGTTGTTTTAGTAAAAAAAAAATATGAATTCAGCAAAGTTTCCTTAGCTGAAGGAAGTTGAAAAGTGGCCACAACAAATCATTTTGCTTTCTTGGTGGCCTCATTCTCAGAATTGTTTACAATTGTTTAAAATTCTGGGTTTCTCCGATTAATTCTGAGAATCTCCTTTTTTGTCATTGCAAACTCTGGAAGCTTCATGTGCCACGGAAAAAGACATTTATTTCCCGGTGTTTTAATTGCATTTTAAATTATCAGATTTATTTGGCATGTATAAATTACAACTTAAGTAAACACGTCGTTAATTTAGTATTTTTTAAATGCGTATAATCTTTGAATGATTGCCATGCAAGCTTAGGACAGCCTATGCCTTCTTAACGGAATGCTGATTGTGGCATGCACAGCATTAACCCCAATAAAGATATCAAACGAATTAAATGAAAAACGAATGCCATGCTTTGCTAAGAAAATACATTAAGACTATAAGCACTGCTCAGACAAATCAGGGATTAAATATATCCCGACATTAAGACACAAACTGGTGAAATAAATTTGACTTGAAAGAACTGTAATTGATGCGTACAATTTGAGTTTGTTTGTGTTTACACATTCTCTATCTTCTGTTCATTTTTGTAGGATAATGAAACTGCCTAAATGGGTCACTTCGTGGCCCATGGAGCAATAGGTCAAAAACATGAACACTGCACAGCTCCTGGGAAGAATCCGATGAGCTATGAAGCTCTTTTTCACACATGTGTAGGGGTTATTACGGGAGAAGCGGCGGACGAGAAACACAGGGGTGTCTGCACTCACACACACGGGTGGTCACACCGACGTCCGCATCCGTTATCCCCCACGCCCCCGGCCCTCTGAGGGGATCCCTATAAAAGGCGGGGAGCCAGAGAGCTCGAGGCCAGTTCGACACGAAGCTGACCAGTGAAGATCGAAGACTCGGAGATTAGGCCCTGGGACTCCCCTGTCTCGCTGCCCTTGTCAGGGCCGAGCTGGGTAAGCCAGCGGCGCGGACCAAGAGCTCCCGGACCTCTGCCCTTGTCAGGGCAAGGCGGCTTAGCTGGTGCCGAGATCTGTGCTTGCCAGGGCCAGATCAGTCAGCCTCCCGTAGCCCACTAGAGGAGGACTGCGAAACAGGACAGAGGGCTTAGTACTAGGGTGGGTTCCCCATAGTATGGGTGAAGGGGCCGATACCCCTTCAACGATTGTGCCTGTCACTGAGTTAATAAACAGAGTGTGCCTCAACTCCGACCTCGTCTCCTCGAACTTACTACACATGTTCAGTCCATCACCTCACCGCATCCATTGACACACACCAAAGGCACTTGAAGATACTTGCTGTCTGTAAAGCTCAATATTTCATGAAGAAGGCGAAGCAGCCAAGACATCTATACATTCCTTTCCTCTCAGTGACGGTATATGTATCCGCCATATATGAAAAACCTATTGTTAGATTTATATATTTTTAAAATTAAACTGCATTTTCACATTTAAGTTCAGTGGCGCAACAACTTGACGAGAGTGTTACTGTCACATTTGCACTCATTAATATTTATTTATGTCCATAATAATTGCTCAAGTAGCCCGAAGGCGCTGTGCAATTATCACAATAATCTTGGCTCTTCGAATTGTGGCAATTAAAATGTCTCATTTCCATCCAAGAACTCGCCGATGGTTTGATTGCAGCAAATGGGCATCTGAGAGCATCAGAGTGAGTGCTTCTGAAATCACGCAGAGTAATGTCTCACCATTCAGCTGCCCTCTACTGGAGGTTCCGCAGGTCGTTTACTGATCGGGAGAGATCACATTCCCAATCAGTTACACCAATTTAATGACACATATGAGCAGAATATCCGTCTGTGTTTCCACATATAAATATTTCTAGTCCATCAGCCTATTTAATTTCCAGGCCAATATTTTCAAGCGATGTTTGTATATTCTGGATCTCATCAGCAGGGTCGGACTGGTTATATAAAGCATGCTCGGTTTACAGATGTTATTGGCAAGAGCATTCCATATAAACTATGGTACCCCGTTCAACACTAAAGCCATACAGTACAATTATGTGTTACCGTGAAGCTTTCAGGATGAAAGCAACTATAAGCAGAACTCCGTTCTGAGTCTCCACATACAAACAAACATATCAGTTAGTCTGCTCATTCCATATGAATATACAGGGTGATCTATGTACAGGTACCCCACTTATGTTTAACGGACCTCTTGTTTTCTTACCAACAGGTTGATTGAATAGAGTATTGTAACCATTGGCTCCATGTCTTCGAGTGGATTGTTAACATATTGACGAAGTTTATAACTGAAATTGGCGGCGGACGTGTAGAGGCTTTGAAATAAATTTCCCCCCAAAATTTTGTTGGGGTATCTATAAACGGACCACCGTATATTGTCCCATTAACATGAGCTTGTGTTCCGAGCGATACCTTCCAGAAAAATATATATACCTCTGAAATATATTGATTAAATATCTGAATTTCGATTTAAAGCTTTCGTGACTGCAGGGATAATAAAAAAATAACTTTTATTATTTTATTATTTCCCTTCTACGTGACTTTACCGAAAGAACCAAGAAGATAAATATCTGAACTCACTCCGTTGAGCGCTTTGCTAACGGTTCATCGCTGGGCAGCACCCACGTCTTCAAGGCAACTCGCCAACAGCATTCCGTATGAGGACAACCCGGGCCCTAAGGGGCCGTCCATAAATGACGTCACACACCTAGGGGGGCGGGGGGGGGGGTCAGACATTTGTGACGATGTGTGACGATGGGAGGGGTGGGGGGGTTGAGAAATGTGACGTCACATCAAAAGGCGCAACTTTAAATAAATATAGACAACACGTTCTACTTCATTAAATAGACTTTTAAATAAATGTTTTCTCCTACAACATCAGAGTGCAGCGCCACATTAAATACGCACTACAATGACAATAGTTTAAAGCGATTTGAAGCATGTTTTATTTTCAAAATGGAAATATGGTTTTTTGGGGGGGGGGGGGGCAGAGCTTTGTGACGTCATATTTGAGGGGGGGGTCTGACTTTTTGTGACGCCGTGTGACGAGGGGGGGGGGGTTAAAAATCGGCCAAAATAGCGTGACGTCATTTATGGACGGTCCCATGGTGTCACCAATCCGCGTAGCTTCTCTCACCCATGTGTTCCTCTTCATTCTAGACGTATATATAATGTAGCTGTTAGTTGTCAGGGACAAAATATACACTGTGTCAAATACATCATCAACTGTGGGCGAATGGAAATTGTGAAAGCCTCAGAAAGGCGAATATAACGCTGTGATAAGGAGAGTCTTGTGCTTGGATTCTGCCAGGTATGCTAATTTTGTCTTCCATACAGATATCATTCCATGTCTGTACAGGGACCTCTGACCCAGGAGCAGGGAGTATATCCCTGACATCCTATTATTGCCTGCTGGTTCGCTCAAGCATGCGTGTAACTATGCATGTGTTAATGTCTGTGTGTGAATGTGTGAGGATCGGCAGTGTAGCGGTTACCGCGCTGCGCTATGAACCCTGCGACCCGAGTTCGATTTCCGCTCACGACCAACACCAGTGACGATTAATTATCTGAACCGGTCCTGGGCCTCCCTGAGGTCGACTCAGCCTCAAATGAGTAACCAGGCGGGTGTGTAAACATCGCCACTCGGGAGATAAAGGCGGCCGGGCGTGGTGCTGGCTACCCACCCCCTCGTGTGCCGTGCCGGCCTTCATAAGGTGCTCGCAAACAGTACTTGCCCCAACAGTCTGTTAAGGCTATAGGGGGATCTTTGTATGTGTGGCGTGTGTGGCGTGCTAATGTGGGTCGCACATTGAACCGTGCGCTGTGCGACGAACCCTGTGACTCGAGTTTGATTACCCGCCTCGCCTACCGCCAGTGATGAGCGGTTTCAGAACGTTCTCTGAGCCCCTTCCAGGTCAACTCAGCCTTTAATGGGCACTGTTGCAGTGTGTGCGCACGACACCTGCAATTCATGGATTTGGAGGCATGGATGGGTGGGTCAAAACGAACAAGCACTCTGGGCAAGATGGCCAAGCAAAGATATTACAGCGAATCTAGCTATGATGAGCTTTGAGTGCGACTCCCCCATATATATATTTTTATCAGGGTAGTGCCATGTCCTACCCGTGTGCCAAATACTCTTTAATATATGTGCTCGGAGTCCGTATGGATTTTTCTGGGAACACTGCCTCTTCTGCATAGATCTTTGTGATCATTTTCATCGGCAGCAGCAGAAGCAACATCAACAGCACGTGATCATCAGTACCCATTTATCATCATCAATTCTACTATCACCATCTTTATGTAACATCATCGTCTACTCTCATACCACTAAAATTAGCACCGTTGGCTACGTACGGTGCGAAAGAGGTTCAACGTACATCATAATTTTCCATTATCATCAACATCATCCTCTATGAATACCATTATCATCAATGGCTTCATCATCTTTCCAAACCAAAAAAAAACTTTCCAAATAAAGGCAGAATAAATTTCGATTTAAAGCTTTCGTGACTGCAGGTAAAGTCACGTAGAAGGGAAAAAAACAATAAAATTATCACGACGTTTCGATTGCAACACAAGCAATCATCATCAGGTGTGAAAACCACAGCAAGAAAATTTGAAAAAACCGCCACTTTTTCAAAATTTCTTGCTGTGGTTTTCACACCTGATGATGATTGCTTGTGTTGCAATCGAAACGTCGTGAGAATTGTATTATTATTATTTCCCTTCTACGTGACTTACCGAAAGAACCAAGAATATAATTGCAAAATACGCAAAAAATGCTGAACAGAGTAGCCAACATGAATGATTATGGACGATGCTTATTTACCCAGGAAAGCATCACTGGACGATCCTGCCAAGATCTCACAGCAGGGAGCGAGGCTGCGGCTATGTGTAATCCCAATTGAGTAAATTGCAGGTAATCTTTTAGCATGGGAATGTGGCCAATGCCAGTTACATTGTGTGTGTTTTTTTACAACGGGAAGAAACTTAAGAACTCAGAGGCAATCCACGCAGCACAGGGGGAGAACATACACACTCCGCACAGAAAGGTGCCATAATCAGTAACTGAACCGAGGCAATTGAATTGCGGAATGCTTCCAAATGCAGACTATTTCTGATTTTTATGCAGAACCGGCTTTCATTTTGCTTCGAAGTTTATGCAATGATGGCCAAAGTAGCGGCATGAATTAGACCCCGAGTGTGGAATGTTGACACTTTAATATTTAGTGTTTACACTGCATTCGCCATTGCTTCCAGATGGTTTGTGCCGTTCTGGGATGCCACGAAAAAAAATCGCAGAGCGTTAATAATGCAGGATTGTGGCGAGCCTGCAGCTGCGACGCTTCATCATCTGGGCCACCCAAAAGCATAACGATTTTTTGAATTCGGACATTAATCACTCATATTCATTAGCCGCATGGGTGGCTTAACATGTCGCCTATTGTAGATATATATTCATAAAATTATTTTGACTGCAACGAGTCGTTTTCTGAATTTCGTGGAGATTTATTTGACATTCTTGCTCGAAAGAACGTTGAATCAAAGATATTGTTATTGCCCGATCTAATTATTTCCATCACACTCTATTAACTTACAGTAGAAAATACTACCGCATTACAACTTGACATTTTAATCTCACGTATTATACTGGTTTGTATAAATCAGCCAGATTCATTTATTGAACAGTCATCTTTCAGTTTCCACGTGTCACATTTTCCAAACAAATCACTCCGTGAGACATTATTAATCACATCAAATGTATTATGTGGCCATGTACGGTTATGACATTTTCAATTTATAGCGTTATCAAATGTTCACGTAACCCATTCATACTCGTTTACACTGGTTGACTTCATGTCTATGCATATTGTTACTGGTAGGAACCTCCTGGTTACACCAGCGCACAGGGGATTATTGTGTCCGTCGGTCGTGCAGGTAGGGGCTGGGTGGGGAGGAGGGGCTGGGTGGGGTGGGGCTTGGTGGGGAGGGGCTGCTCACCCCGTGGTGCCCTAATAAAACTCAACGTTTAACCTACTCACGCCGGCTTGTGCCCACCCTCACAGTCGGGCATATTTGCGGAATACACCACGCCTCCGTTGACCCTGGCCATTGACCGAGCAACCCAACGTTCCTACCAGCAGCTCCCTCCGCAGGAATGTGTTTATTACCATGCTTGTTAATTCTGGAAAACCTCACTGAGTCTCAAGACTTCTTTTAGGAGGATTGCTATGTGTAATCCGAATTGAGTAATTTGAGTAATTTGCAAGTACATTTTCAGCATTGGTATTTTTGTCCAATACCAGATACAGTGGAGGTGTTAAGCTATCGGAGTTAACCAGAGGACTCAGAGGAAACCCATGATGAACAGGGGGAGAACATTTTCACTCCACGCAGACAGGTGCCTGAAGTCTGAATCGAAACCAGTTCCTTCTTCCACCATTAGAACCTCCTTTGCCAGTAGCAAAATATGGCGTCATCTGGTCCAACACCATGTGAGACTAGGCTCTGAGAAAAGCTGTCTCGGGTGTGGACCAATCAATTTCAAGGACAGTGCATACATTATCAGAGTTGTGTTTTTATTGCATTCTCACCGCACGTATTGTGGTCAATGCAAACATGACTCCTTGTTAAAAAGGTGTCAGTTTTGTTGCCAGATAAAAGAGTAAAAAAAAAGATTAGTTCCTTCTTGCTGTGGTGGCCCAAGTGTCGCAGATGCGCCACCCTGCCATCCATCCAGAAGCAAATCGAAACGTACAAACTATAACATAAGATACTATTTGGTTCTTTCGGTAAAGTCACGTAGGTATAAAATAAAATTAATCACGACGTTTCGGGCGCAACACAAGCGTCCGTCATCAGGTGGGAAAGCATCAAATAAATATATAACATAGGAGTTAAATGTTTCTCTAATGGGTATTGCGCTCCTTGTGCCACCACAGGGACTCCTCTACTTACGAACACTCGACTTACAAACTTTCAAAAACACGGACAAATCTGTCCGTATGTCCAGTTGCCTGTTCGGACCGAGATTTGTAAGTTCAACCGCCGCGCAATAGATGACGGTGGTGGCATCTACATCTGCAGAACGTGAAGAACCAGTGGCATCTACATCTGCAGGACATCATACAACGTGTAATGCCATTCCCCGTGTTTAGTGTACATGACGTTACAACATGTTTGGAATCGACAGGAGTAAAGACTTACGAACAGACTTCTGGAACCTCACTTTGTCGTGAGCAGAGGAGTCCCTGTACTCGGCTTTTGTTCTACCACAGGAGGGCATCGGTCATCAATACCACTCCCTCCTGGAGCTTATCCTGAATACATACTTCGTAGGGGTGAGTTTCAAACTTAAGTTCAGCAGTTCCACTGTTGGATTATATTTTTCCGCCTGAGGACGACCGCTTGTGTTGCGATCGAAACGTCGTGATTTATTTTATTTTATATCTACGCGACTTTTGCCGAAAGAACCAAAGAATATCAACATTGCAGATGTTTGGATGTTAAGGACGACTTTTTATCTCTTCGGGATGTTTGGATCATATACTTTTTGCATTAGTGATTTTTTTTTCCTAAATCTAACAAGAATGATATCATCCGATGCCATGCGACAGCACTTTTGGTGGAGAGAGCACAGAAGTGGCATCTTTAAAGTGATGTTACTTCGTGCGGCATCATGTTTCAGGACTAATCGTTCTTGATTACAAACAAAAAAGTTTTTTGCTGGCTGAATTCTTGGCCGCCTGGCTGGATTCCTGTCCTGGCTGGCTGTCTGGCACACAGGTGCGCGGCAGTGACGTAACCGCGCACGTCTGCGCAATGACGTCACCGCGTTGGCGTCACGACATTGCCCCCCCCCACCGCTTACGCCCTCCACCCTGGTGGTGTAGAGGCAGAGGAGGGAGATAGTGGAGGGAGGTAAAGATTGAGAGGTATGGAGGGGGACAGGGGCAGGGAGGGAGAGGATGGAGAGACAAACGGAAAGAGAAGAGCGGGGGAACGTGACAAGGCGGTGGGAGAGAGGATTAGGGAGAGGCAAGAGAGATTGAGGCGGGAAATGGAGAGGTGGGAATAAGGAGAGGTGAGAGAGAGAAAGAGGGAGAGAGGTAGGGGAGGGAAGTGGGTGAGATACAGTGGAAGGAGGGACGGGAACAGGAGAATTGTGAAACAAATAAGAACAGAGACAAAGCGAGACATCGAGACGAATTGGGATAAACATCAATGAAAAGGCAAGGGAACGGTGGAGACAGGGCTGTAGAAAATATCAAAGTTTTGTTGGTTGGAAGGAACGGAGAGACGGCCACGTCCAAAGGACATGCCGGTTGCTCGTCTAAATTGTTTTCCAATTGTGCAAAATTTTATATCTGTGCTCAATTTTCATTTTGTTTCCAATTCATCCAAAACATTGAGAACATATCCCAAATACAAAGTGAGTGAATGTCATTGCAACCTGACCTGGCCAGGGAGAAAGCATGTCTCTGTGAAGAAAGCATTGGTAATTTATCATTACAATAAGTTGGGACACACCTGCCTACATTTTTATAATATACACAAACTCATTATTTATTGTTGTGCATCATCATGGGTAAAACCATGTATAATGTCTCCATATATATGTACACAAAATAGTCCATCATCCTATTGGCTTTCAAGACTCGTATCATCTAGCAGCATTAATTTTGTTTACGCAAGCAAACTCGTTTCGACATTCTGGAGCACATCAGCTTGTCAAATAAACGCCACTGAGTTACCAGATGTTATTGAGATGTTTCAACTACGTACTGAAGTATAAAAAAATCTCGTTGAAATATAAAAACAGTATATATAGGCTGATGTGTTTCAACTTGGCATGAGTGTAATATGTATTGCTGCCTCACGTGTTAATTGGTCACATCTGTCTTGGCAGGGGAGTTGAACAGGGATCCAACGGACATTTTGATTGTTGAATTATATTTACTATTAAAACTATATATATACAATTTTACTCGGTGAGGCCCCCTGAGATATATAGCTCTTTTTCAGAAGCAACCTGGCCATAAATGATAGCTCAACAAAGCTGCTTATCATGTGTAAATTTATAGCAACCAAATACTCTAAACGTATGCATCTAAATGTGGATGGAAAACCCGGAGGACCCGGAGCAAAATCCACACGACCACGGGGGGGGGGACATGTAAACTCCAAATATACAGGGGTCAGGGTCGGGATCGGGATCGAACCCACGACCTCCTGTATACCAGGCAAGGTAGTGAACATCTCACCACCGTGCATGCGTAAACACAAGAAGTGTGTCACTTAAGCACAACTAACTCGATGCGCTCTCACGGATCTGAAACTCCAAATCCCCTTTCCATTTTCTGTGCTTTTTGTTTGGCTCAGAGGCTCGCATGATGCACACTGGCGGCAGATTAATGGACCAATAACACACTGCAGAGGGCTTCTCCTGTTTATTTCCTAAGCAGAGAGATCTGTTTATTGTGATTGCCAGCCAGGAGCTGTTTTTAGGTTAACGGAGCAAGTGGCCTAATTGTTATTTATTACTGCATAGAACTTAAAAGCGAAGATAAAACAGAACATGGCCAGCCCACGCTAGCCAGATGTAAGACATCTGGATAACGTGGCAGAATAGGCCAATTTCTAGAGGCTTTCGAAAGCTCCCTCTCGTGGAGGTCATCCACCAAAAGTGGCTTAAGAAGTAAGTAAAGTAAATTGCAGTGGTGCACTTCTACCTTTTACAAATATTGCATATGCATAATGATAATGTAGAGGGCCCATATAGGGTGTGGGTATTCATCTAGGCAATGAGTAGTACTGCATATACTTAGACATGCTTATCTTTAACGTTTTATGACCACAAATCACATTTCCCAAGCAAAGAATCCACTGTTTTCTAAGAAGTGAGATGGACAGAGATATAAAATCTGAAACTTCCAAGAAAAATCCCAACAGCATGAAATTTTTGTCTTCAGCAAAATATAGTTTTCACCAACATGAGGATGTGTAGTTTGGCTGCAAGAATGATGATTTTTTTTTATTGACTGCGCAACTGCTTATTACTAGGACGTCGCATACTCTGACTGAACTCAGAAAGGGTGGCTGCCCCAATTGGCTGTTTAGAAACTTCATCACGTGGTATCCGAAACTTTGCTCAGGGTTTAAAATGCCATTTATATAGAGGCTGGCCCAGCAAGGCAGATATATGATGTTTACATTTGCAGTGGAGAATGACCAAGAGGTGGTAGGGGAGTTCATAATTGCTCGCAGCTGTTTTGTTGTGATCGCAAACACAACGTTGATATGTTTTCTAATACATAAAAACTTACTTGGGAAAATTTCCTTTGAGGTTCAAAACGTATCTACTTTAGTATTACACGTATATTAACATTCATTTTAACCGGTCATATTAAATCAGACATAAAAAAAAACACAAAAAGGTGGCCTCCGATAATTTTGATTTGATATCTCACAACGGTCACTCTTGGGCAGTGTTTGTTTTTTTTAAATCGCCCTGCAAACTGCAGTCGGCGAGCAAAGGCCACACAAGCACGCCGATGCATGGGGGTGAGCGGCAGTCTTGGAGTCGTCATGGCAAGTCAGCATTCCAGCCCTGCACCCGGGTCCTCTCTGATGCTACTGATGCGCCTGCTGTTGCTCCTGCGCCAAGCGTGGGCGGCGGTGGCGGTGGCGACCCCGTCGGACCTCCGGCAGAAGGCGCCCGGCGCCCTGTGTACCCACACGTTTGTCCTCCCGGAGGTCGTTCCGTGCGTCCGCGATCTCGCCTGGCTCGGCCGGGACGCTCTCCGGCTCACGCAGGAGACGCCGGTGGCACGCGCGCTTCAGCGGCTGGAGAGAGCCGTGGAGGAGAACACCCATGCCCTGCAGGAGGTGAGACCCACCCGCCCAGCGTCCACTCTCTGGTCTCCTCCGCCGTGTTCGTCGTGTAAATGTTGCCTGTACGGTACGTTGAACTTCTTTCGCACCGTACGTAGTCAACCATGCTAATCGGACTTGCGGGGGAAGGACAATAAACTTAACACAAAAATCAGGCCTACATTAATGAGCTTTTTATCGATATTTAAAAGTGCACAGCTCCAGTGGCTTCCGAATATCAGAACAAAGAGCGTTCCAGACGGCCGCCACGTCTGAATGCGTTGTTCTAAGGACAACGAACGGGTCGAGTCTGCTTTACATCTGGTGGTTTGATGACCCATGTGTGTGTTTACAGTGTATAAACATCACAGCCGTAGGTTTAACACGTAGGCTTTCGCGACCAACATCATCCATAATACACAAATTAGTTTTCAATGGAGATTTAAAAGCGCGCAGCTTAAGTGACTTCCTAATATCCAAATCTTTGTTTATACCCACGGCCTGGGCTGTAATAACGGAGAGGGTTTATGGGCTGCAGCCAGGGGCCTCATGTTATCTGGTCCCCAAAGTATGTACACATATATACTCACATATATATACTGCTTTACAATGGTGGAAATGCAATATTCTTTTACTGTGGGGAATTCTCTAGGTAATTTGCTCAATAAACCCATAGCACCACGATGTGGATTCATGCCAGTTGTGGGTTGAAATACAAATGAAACTCGGTACTTGTTGATTCTATGTTGGCAGAGATGCACACGCAATAATAAGAGCAACTGACAATTTGTCAATATTTGTGATGAAGAACAGCCATTGCCCAAATTTTCACTTCTTTTTCCCTTTCAAGGCAGTGTTATTGATGAATGTGTCGGGTATTTGAAATTAAAATAGGGTTGTTCGTTTTAACTTTGATGTAGTTTCATAATATATCACATTCCAAAACTAGAACTGAAATACCCAAGGTAAAATTGCAATGGGTCATTTTGCTTCGGGCACGGGTGGTGGTGGTAACACAGTAAAGGCGAGGAATTTCAGATAAACACGTGGCCCCTAAAACTATAACTCGCCACAAGCCCCCCTCAAACTTAATCTGGCCCTTCCCATGACCATTTATTGGCCGTGATCAATTGGTAGATGGCCATGTGAAATGCATGATTCGGCACAGGTACCAGCAAAAGATGGTGATGTGCTTGTTTTGTTTTCATTGTATTACTTACGTTATTTATTACATTGCATTTCAATGAGATGGTGCTTTTTGAATTGCGATAATGACGCTGTATACATCACATTGTTTAATCGAGCAAAGCTGGCAAAACCGTTATTGTTAGCAATTTTGCCAAAATGTACAGGGCCGGATTTAATAGTAGCAATTCTAAGTGTGCAAATAAAAATTATATATTCCACGTGTTTCAAACATGTGCTGATGTACTTAACATTCGTAAAATAAAACTACACCAGCATCAAAGCACAAGAGACCACATGTTCTATTGAATAGATTATACACATTTGTGCCAACTGTAAGTTATGTTAGTCAATTGCAACATGGCATTTATACATCAAATAACTTTCTTTAAAATGAGCACTTCAAACATGTTAAGGCCACTAAGCCACATTTCTCTCTTGCAATTTTCTTATTCCAGATTTATCTTCTTGTTTCAAATTTGATAGTTCAATATCAGCAACAGGTTAGCAACTTTGCGTGAGCTGGAAAACTTTTTCATACATTGGCTTGTATAAAATGAGTCAGGTTTCAGGTAATAAAGCTATATTGTTTTAAACAGACCTGCGATCAATACATGCGGACAGGATTCCATTTGTGCTGTACGCTGAAGAGTAGCAAGTCATGAAAAAATAAGAATAAGTTTTACCCTTTCTGGCAATAAAACAGGAGGTGTTAAGATGTTCAAACACCAAATAGAAAGATGTTTCAAGGAATCATGTGTGCATTAACCACACATACTTGTGGTGAACGTGCAAACTAAACATGCTCTAGTAATATATGGGCATTGTCTTTGAAACGGATTGGTCTACACCAGAGACAGCCTTCTTTAGGGCCTAGTCTCACCAGTGTCAGAGCAGAGAATGCCAAAATGCGAACAGCACAAAGACGATGCCACTTTCAGGGCATTTATAGCTCGGGGTGAGCAGCCAGAAAATGGGACCTTTTTGCCAGTATCAAAGTATGAAAACATAACAATAGGTTTTACCCTTTCTATCAATAAAACAAGCGTGAAGATGTTCAACCATCAAACAGAAACCTTTTTGCAAGGAATCACTCCTGGCAAAAAAGGTCCCATTTGGTAACAAGTCAGTGAGTGTCTCTCCGAGAACCGCTCATCTGATTGGGAGATTAGATTAAACGGGAACCGCCAGGGAGCACATCAATCAACTGGCTGTATTTGCTGCTGGCATGTAACCACTCTCTCAGACCTCTCTTCTGTTTACCACATACTGTATATCTAAAGGTGACGATATGTATTCCTTCTGAACAATACATATGAATCGTAGCGAACGTATTGTTTGATAGGTGTAGTGTCTGTGCCGCTGACGCAGTGGCGAGTACATTGCACTACGTACTCAACTACCCGATTTTAATCCTTGGCTATGGCTACCATCAGTCCGCACCTCCGATTAGCACGGTGGGCTACATACGCTGCGAAAGAAGTTCAACATACACACTGGCGGAGCCAGTGGGGGGTGGGGTGGCACGTGCCCCCCCCCCAGTGATCTGATCGAAATTAGGGATTTCGATCGGATCACTGGGGTTTATTAGTAATAATTCGACATTTTGCGACCCCCACTGCCACTGTGTAGCATATTGTTACATGCCAGGGACTCTATGAGATGATAGGACAATAGTCTGAGTCCATAATTGGCAATAAGTAACGGCAAAGCGGTTATAAGTGACTCAGAATTGTGCGCAGTTGCGTTTACAGGACACGACTTCCCCGAAGGCATCAACACCTTCAGCGAGCGCGATGCCGATCACACAACGCGGTTCGAATTCGACCCTCGACCGATGGCTGCGCCATCGCCGCACACGCGTCGAATAAAAAACAAGGGACAAGTTCTTACTTGCTAACAACTCTTATCATTTTTCATTGCTGGAGGGGTTGCCCACCCCCTACCTGAAAATCCTGGCTCCGCCATTGAACTTACATACATCGATTGCGATTAATATCACCAGCGAGACGTTGTACTCAAATTCTAAATGTTGTGGGTTTACTCTCCAACACACAGGTCTGCTGCAGGAGTTACTAGTTGGCACGTTTTGTTTACGTGACAAACCTTACTAGTTGCCCATGTCGGGTGGTGGTGGGTTAACGACACATCGATATTTACGCGATCAAACCCAAAAAATCCCCCTTTATTACGAATTCAAGAACAGAGAATACAAAGTAGATTTTCAAAAAGAGGGGAATCCCCCCCCCCACCCCCCAGCATGTCACGTTTAATAAACTCGGCGCAATACACCGTCAACATTTGGGATCAATCGGGGTCGTCTGGGGATCGCTGCCCTACGGTAATGATCGGGAGCAGTGTATTCAAGGGGGTGGGGGAGAAGGGGGGGGGGGAACCTGCCGATCTCCTGTTATACATCTCCTCTTAACTCCACATTTGCGATTCGGACAGCTATAAGAAACACAAGAACCTGCTATGTTGTTTTGTTGGAAACTCGAAGTAAAGTCTCGATTCATTTTGTCGTCAGCTATTACGAAATCTAACAGGCGCTGATTGGGCACTTCCACGAAAATATTCGGACGGAAAAAAAAGTGAGCAGCGACAGCACGAAAATGTGTGTAAAGTACGGCTGACGTCTCATTTTCAAGGACAACATTTATTTTGCGGGCAAACGGCGCTGTTATACGTCAACTTGTTGATACACGACCACATTGGTGGGTGGTGATTTCTACCTTCCAGTATTTTCAAGTTAATAAAAATGAGAATTCGATCGGTTTGAGGAATTGACCAGTAATACACACAAATTGTGTCGACCTACAACATTATTTTCTCCCTCAATATATACCCGTAAAGGGAAAAAAAAACTACGATTTTAATCACTAAATATCGCGATATTGTTTACAAGAGCTGGTGTGTATAGAATACCTAATGTAAATATGTCGTGTGTTACTGACGCAATATGTACACAACGTGGTAACGTTATACATACCTTTCTGTGGGCCATATTGAAAATACTCTTTGTTTTTTTTCGGTAAAGTCACGTCGGTAAAAAATAAAATAAAATAATTTATAAAAAAAAAATAATGAATTTGATTTTATTAGATTTTTTACCTACGTGACTTTACCGAAAAAACCCCCCAAAAAATATGAATCCTTGCAGTCACGAAAGCTTCAAATCTAGAACAGATTGAAAATGTCATATTTTGCAGAATACATATATAGTACTGGATTTAAATGTTCTCAAGCAATATGACTGGAGTAATTTGACTAAATTAGGCAAATGTTCCCACTTTGAAATTCAATTAATTAAGCGTTTGCCAAATAATACGCGTAAATATTTTAAAAGCTGAACATAACTGCTTTGCAATTAGAGCTGGAATTTACAATTGTATTTCATGGTACATTGTCATCGCTGGAAGCCTGTACATGATGGCAAAACAATGAAGCTGCAAAACTGTTTTGTTCAAATGTCTTGTCAAAGCTGATGCATAAATGAATTATATTATACACCAGGACATGGATTGTGTTTGGTTGTTTAAGAATGTTGTCAAATGGAGGTAATGCAATGCTGCGAAATGTCAAATGTTGTTTATCTTTTTGTCATTGTCTCCGTAAGCAAACACATTTTACGGTACTATCTCTCACTGGTCGAGGTCTGAACGTCAATATAAATGTATATATTTCCATCCACATTTAAAATATATATATATAATAATGAGATATTGATGACTTCAAAATTCATGGTGTAACCATTTCCCCCTGGCACTTCAATGAATTGTCTTTAATCAGGTTCACGGTTTGTTTAAATAATCAATTGTTATTTTAACATCGTAGTGAATGTAACGGCATCTCGTGGCTCGATGGGTCACATGAACTCATTACATTTGGTATGTACAAATAAAAAAGCATCAATTACAAACGCATATGATTCATTATTACACCTCGACAATCCATTTGCAGCTCCGAGAACGGCCCGGAACAGACAATGCAAGTTACTCTGGTGGTGGAAAGTTTAATTGCCCCAATGAATCTGAATGGTCGCAGTGCCAAGTTCTGATTCAGAATGGAATCCATCACTGAATTCCCACACTGGTTCCCAAACTATAAGAGGCGAGAACACAGACCCGTGATCTATTTACTTAACAAGTAATTGGCATATGCGTGTGTGTGCGTGTCGATGTATGAAATCACCATTGCAAAAACACGTGTAATGTGCTACGTGCAACACGAAGCTTGAACCCATCACAACTTGGTTGCATGTGACAATCTCTCACGTGTTTTGCTTGTTTATCTCAAGCCTATAACGTATGACCTCAGAGTTGTTCGCCCTGCCGGAGGAAGCCAATGAGCCACCAGAGCCGCCAAGCATGCTCTCGTGTCCTGTACGTGACTCTGCGACGGCGCAATGTTTCCAGCTCGAGAGCCGCACGGCCGGCCGCGCCAGGGAGGAGGTGTTGCAGGTTCAGCAACGCGCCGTGCAGAACTGCACCACGGCCATCGTGGAGCTTGGCAGCCGGCTCCTCGGTCAGAACGTGCAGCAAGCCGCCAAGGTGGCTGCGTTACAGCACCAGGTGAAGGGATGCGGAGGAATTATTGGGGTTGTCAGCCCGCACCTGGAGTGTAGCTAGTGTGGGGCAGGGGGTGCCTTGGCGTCACTGGTGGCCAAAGTTACGAGTTGCGGCCCTCTTGACAACCACCATGAGATGTGTTTTCACTAGCAGTGTAAAATAACAAAACGTTCATAATTATGTGATGTACAGAGTGCTTCAATTTATTTTTAACACTTCTCAGTATTGTTTTTCTTTCGGATAGTCCCATCTAAGTGTTAAACTTTTTTTGACGCACCCTGTATAGCCCAGAATCGACCGTACGAGACAAATCAAATAGTGGGGCTCCACCTGGACGATTGTCGCACCCCCTGAGTTGATAATGTAGCTACTACGCCACTGTCCCGCACTGACCAGCATAGTGATGTGTAGTCACAGGGCCAGCATGAGAGATGTGGTGTGAGAATACTTTCATTCGACAGTGGATTTAATGAAGAGGTAAAGGGGACGCCATGCAATTGCCTGGCTCACGCCACTGCTGGCAGAAGGGCTCCCACTATGGGGAGCTCTCTAGATAGCTACGCACAGGGTATTTTGGCCTCGTCTTCTGCGCTGGGTCAGACGTCTCGGAAGAGACCACTTAACTAGTCATTTGTACTTCTGGGAGATGATTAAAGGTGGGGAGTGGAATTTAAGAAATCTCCCTCGAGTTTCAACTGCCACGTCAGGAGATCGAGCCAGTGACCTCTGGATTGCAGTACCGGTGACCTCTGGATTGTAAATCCAGTGTGCTGATCTTTAGACCGGGGCATGCATTAAATAAAGGGGTGTTAAAGAATTTTGTTTAAAAAAAACAATTATAATGTTCTGTTTACTGAAACTCCTTTTACTGGGTATCAATCGAGAATCAGAATTCTGCGAATGTGCCCCAACGCATGCCGTGAGTGAAATAAAAACAAGTTATTGAGAATGTGCTGCTTAATAATCAAAGGCGACCGCTAGTGGTTTAGATTGTAGATAACTCGTGATGGATTGCTGGGCTCCCTTAAGTTGGGGTATGTGTGTGGTTAAAGAGGTCATGGGGTCAACACAGACACCATTCCACTTCCCTGTATCGTAAACATGGGTCAATAAACAATGCATCTGCTTCTGTCCACTGGTCCAACCGTTCATTGCCTAGCATAGGTTCTGACAGTAATCGACACTGATGTATGTATGATGTATGTATGCTGAACTTCTTTCACACCGTACGTAGCCAACCGTGCACGTCGGAGGTGTGGTAGATAGCTCACAAATTACGCTTTTGGTCACCCCGTTGGCTAGGGCTTTAGTCGATGGTCATGTGTCGCAGGTCTCGAGTCACGCTTCAAGGCTGCAGGAGCGGCTCTTTGAAAACTCGCTTGTCACTCAGCAAGTGGAAAGAGCGCTCGGCCAGCAAGCACACGAGCTCGACAGATTACAGCGCAGGAATAGGTAAAATACACAAATAACCGTGAATAATGCACAACACGGAACGGATTGGACAGAGTATGTGAATGCGTTTGTACGTATTTATGTATTTGTTTATATGAATGTGTATGACAGAGATTGAAATTCGATGACGGTAAATTTTTCAAGGGGCGTGGTGGTGTGATGGTTTTCACACTACCTACAGGGTGATCCATATATAAATATCTCGCTGGTTTTTAAATAGCCCACTTACTTTCCTATCAACAGGTGACTTATTATGTGAAATTCACGGCTCCATATCTTGCAGAGGAAACGTTTTTCTTACAGATTTCGTGGGTGCATTGGTTGGTTGGAGATAAAACGCTCTTTTCTCCGTAATTTCTCCCAATTTATTATTTCAGTGAGGTATTTATGAACACGTCTCCGTGTATTATGCCATCAGGTTGAATATGATTCCCAGTGATACCGAGCAGAAATATACCTGAAATGTATTCATATAATACCTGAACTTGGGCTGGATCCCACTCGGGAAACTCAGCCCCAATGTGTGCTTGCGAATGGTGCTTCGCTGGGCTGGACAGACACAGTGCTGTCCTAATTAGCCCAACACTGCAGCACGCTGCTCATTAAAGGTACTCGCCAACAGTATTTGCGGTAACAAATTGTTCAACCTTGTAAGCGTGTATTTCGCAAAGGACGTGAACAGCCATTTGACATTTTTTGATAGGGCTGACAGCTGGGCTATTGGTCAGCGCACTCCGCTGCGAATCTGGAACCCAAGTTCGATTCTCGGCCACGGATAACATCAGTCGCAAGTGACGTGTCGTCCTTCTTCACGACCCACGGCGATCAGTATGGTGAAGTCGTCGGTGGCCAAACATCTCTCATGGTCTGAGAGGCTATGCAGAGGACCCTCATCCAGCAGTGGATTGACAATGGCCTTTCTGATACTAGGAAGGCACTGGCGCTATGCACTTTCAAATCTAGACTGGAAACTAATTTCTTTCGAATTGCTTTTTGTTTTTAGTTTGTGGTCCTTCCCCCGCACCTCCTAGCTATTAGCACGGGTGGCTATGTATGGTGCGAAAGAAGTTCAACATGCATAAATGTACGTGTACATTATGACAGTGGTTCTCAACCTTGTGTGGCTACTGTACCCCTTGTTGAATTCTGTTTCAAATGAGTAGACTGACCTAATATGGTTCTGAGAAGTGAATGTACGAGAAACGATCGTAAATATTGTATCCATTGTAGTTATTTTCTATTGGCATATTCATGCACAATTATTCACCAACGACTCTCATGCATGATGTAATGTCACACACCCCCCCGCCACCCCCCGGTTGAGAACTACCGCTGACTCTGACGCAGAGGCCACGGTTGAAGACCTTCGAGTTGGTGGCTTGCGGCGAGAGACTTTGCTCCTTGCTTCCTTCTAGATTTGAAGCTTTCGTGACTGCAAGGATTCCTGTTCTTAGGTTTTTTCGGTAAAGTCACGTAGGTAAAAATGAAAATTAATAAAAGTAAAATAAAATAAAAATAAAATAAAAATCACGTTTCGGAGGCAACACAAGCTTCCGTCTTCAGGTGGAACCGCCACAGCACGCTTGCTGCATCAAGTAAAAGCGTGCTGTGGCGGTTCCACCTGAAGACGGAAGCTTGTGTTGCCTCCGAAACGTCGTGATTTTTATTTAATTTAATTTTACTTTTATTAATTACATTTTTTACCAACTTGACTTTACCGAAAAAAACCCCAAGAATATGAATCCTTGCTTCCTCCGCAGCGAGCTGGACGCGGCAGCGGCGACCCTGGAGCGGAGGCGGGAGGGCCGGCTGGCCGGCGCGCACCAGGAGCGGCGTCGCCTGCAGGGGCTCCTCTCGGGGCAGGGGGCCCGCCTGGCGGAGCTGGCGCGCCGGCTGGATGAGGCGGGCGCCGGCCACGGACGACTGCTGCGGCAGCACGCGCAGCTGGAGCGTGGCGTCAGCGTGGCACAGGCGCTCCTCGTCGAGAGCGGAGGTCCTCCCGTTTACATTCACTCGCACAAGGAGCGCGCAGCGAGCTTGAGCCTTTGATCGTGGGCTGTGCCCGTGCGTGGCCGTGCGAGCGCATTACTCTCCTGCAATGCTCCTCCTGGGTTTTATTGCGTCGTCCAGAAGGCGCCGTTTTTGGCTCTCCGAAGGGCTTTCGGCTTGTGCCCACGTGTGTTGTTTGGGTAAGGTTGTCTGACATTGCGCTCAAAGTGCTGGGAGCTTCTTCCTGAAGAAGAAGAAGTAGAAGCGCACGCCGGCGCGTGAAAGTGAAATGTCAGACATCGTGCCAAACCGCAGCCGGTAAAACCCACAGATACAACGGGGAGTTCTGCAGCACAACAGCGACAACCAATGCAATTGTAACGGACGAGCGTATTTGATATTGAAAACACAACAGCAATGTGTGCACTGTCTGCTGTCCTGGTGAGCAAGGCCATAGGCCCGTGTTCCCGTTTCTTCTCGCGTTTTGCTGGGTTCTTCCCGTGCCATGTTCTTCCCTTGTTTTCGCGCGAATCGTTATTTACGTGACTATACTGGCAACCTGAAGATCGTCTTGCAAGGGAACAGAGTGTGGTCCTTGCAATGTGCATGATGTTGTTGCTCACAGTAGAGCCACGGGCGTCACATTTTGCTTTCAGAGCACATCGTCGGCTTAACTCACATACGAACATTGGACGTTTTTTTCACATCGAAAATAAAAAAATATAAGTAAGAACATTTTTTATTGACTACAAAAAATTATCCCACTGACCAACTCGCAGTATTCACAGTATTTGTATTCAATGGCTTAGTGTATTGCCACTGAAGATGTGTTATATAAGCTATCTATACGACGAATGCAGCAACATACATATGTAAACAGATGTGAGTGTGTGTGTTGCAACACACACACTCACACTTGCTTATTATAGATTGGAATTAACGATGACTCTTGGCCCAGCCTGTCACCCCACCAGCAAGGGGAGTTTCAGGTGACCTAGAACAGTGAATTTCTTTAGGGTGCCTTGTTTGTAGATGTCGGGCTGTTTAATGTCTCACCGGCCCAGTCGCCTGACGTGGCCTCTTTATAGAGGGAGCCCTCCTTGGGTTAAATGCCACGCTCAGTTTTGTGCGTTTATAATGGAGGTTGTTTTGGTCTCGATGTCGTAAACATAAATGTGTTATTAACCCGACACAGCCAATTAGTAAAGTTTGGAACGTAAACAAAACATGCCAATTGGTTACAACTTCAGCACACCGGTGTGTAGGAGAGTAACCCCACAACATTTACAATTTGAGCACGACGTTTTGCTGGTGATTACAACCAGCTTCATCAGGCGATTTGCCTCAAGTAGTAACTAATTGGAACGTTTTGTTCACGTGAAAAACCCTTACTAATTGGGTGTGTCGGGTGGTGGCAAGTTAACAACACATTTATATTTACGTGATATAATCCAAATTTTTTTTATTATGGATAATATTTATCGCGAAAGCCTACGTGATAAACGTCTGTGCCATTTCTAGAAAGCAATAATTTTACAATAAAAAACAAATGCATTTTAAAGTTATTGGCGTGTAAGGCAGATAATCTAGTTACATTAGTAATTAATACACGTCCAAATATGTCAGTTATGAAGCAATCGTCTACTCTAAAATAATTACACAGTATTTCTGACAATTAAGACATGTGTACGTGCATGGAAAAATAGCAACATCAGCAAGTTTAGATGCTCTCAGGAAATCTATCAATTATTCATATTTGGCAGTTCCCTAACCTTCTGTAAAATGTGAACGTTTTACACAAATCAGTTATAATGACTTTTAATTCACAAATGCAGTGCTATAGCCTAACCTGATATTGGCAGCATGCTGGGAGAACACAAATAAATGAATATGCTTCTGCGTAAGCTTCCAGAAAGGGGAAGGAGCACAATTAGGCAATGTTTTTTTGTACAGCTGCCTTTCTGTACAGCTGGGTTGTAAAGTGATTGGACAGGCGAAGGGATAATTGGGTTACACCTTTTGCCGGTTTCTTTTGCCCTTTGCAGTGAAAAGGTACAGCCAGCAACTCACACGTCAGGTGGGACTGGTGCATCTGTTCTGTATTAAAACAAAACAACTCCCGTTAATGACCATGCTAAAATGCTCTCCATGTCTTATGCGTTATTGGAAGGATTTCAAAAGCCTAAAATAAATGGCTAAGCAGATGGCATGAGAGTGAATTCGAGTGCTTGTGCGCCTTGGATTTTGCTGACATTAAACAAAATGTATTTGCTGCATGTTAAATAATCATAATTCCAAAAGAAAGCAGTTTATAAATGAACAAAATTCCCACGCAAGTGAATCGTAGGGTTCCCATGAGCAAAATAAAATAGGCCTCTAAGTTATTTTGAGTTTGTTACATTTGAAAGTGTCCGATACATGTTAAATGTTGTTTATAGTGCCTTGTTCAGTCAATGTATTTTCTTTCACAGATTTTCAGTGAAACACATGTGTACGATAATAATCAAATTTTGTATTCATATAAGCTGGGAATGTTAAAGTAAAACCTATGATTTAGCACGTGTGAAATTATATGCAGCACGTTCAAGATTTAACTCATCTTTTAGTAAAATCTTATTTGAAAAAGACTTTTATTTAATGTGTCACTATGAAAAAAACACCCCATCGTTAATTTGTATACATCAGCAGAGAGCTAATCAGCCAGATGGTGACGGTAAAGCGTGCAACTCGCAATTGGAAGGTTGCGAGTTCAAATTCTGGTTGGGAGTTACCGTAGCCCATCATCCCACTGGGGTCAATAAAATGGGAACCCTTTTCGTGGGGAAGTCAATAGGGGTTGTTCTACGGAGAGACTCGCCCGCCACCGCAGGGACGTGATCGATGGCGTCGATGTTCGTATTCTGGTGGATACTGGCGCGTCAAACACCATCATTTCCGATGTTATTTTTCATCTCCTTTCCATTCCTACGTCACAGATCCGACCGGCTAATGATGCGTGCGTTGCTGCTGATGGGGGTAGCATGGGTATTTTGGGGCGAGTTGATGTGCGCATTGCTATCGGGAATATTACCGCGAAGGGACCAGTTTTGATCTCACGTTCACTGGCCGTCCAATGCCTATTGGGCACCGATTTCTTGCGCTGCATGCCAATTAAAATACTCGTCGACCAAGGTTGCTTGGAAATGCCAGGGGGCCGTAGGATGTCGTTCTTGCCATCCCTGCTGAGCCGTTCGCCTCCAGGTAACGCGGTTAACGCGATTGCTCCTGCTCAGGGCTGCAAAGAGCAGATGAGCACCGACTCAATGCTCAGGAAATTACTTGAACAGTTTTTTAAAAGTCTTATAACAACATTTAATAAATCATTCAATCTAACTGCTATTGAAAGCAGCTACATGAAGACTAACGTGTAATCTGTGTTTGGCGCTATTACGTGCCAGCATGCCATTTCTTATTCGGCTGTTTCGCAGATCACGTGTTGCGTTGTCGGTGCCTGTCATCTCGTGTCCGTCTAACGAGGTCACCGTACTTCGGCAGGCAACGAGCTCCGGGCCGGTGATTGCGGAGAGATTCTTCGCTCGGGAGGCACGGTCAGCGGAGTGTACACCATCCGGGTGGCCAACGCCAGCCGTCCTGTGAAGGTTTGTGAGAAGACCAAAAAAAAGAATGTCTTGAATAATAATATTAAAATAAAATAAAAATCTGGAACAGGAAATGACGTGTTCCTAACCTGTGAAGGTTTGTGAGAAGACCAAAAAAAAAGAATGTCTTGAATAATAATATTAAAATAAAAAAAATCTGGAACAGGAAATGACGTGTTCCTAACCCGTTGCTAAAAGACATCTCTGTCACGGGGGGGCAATTGCACACTCAGGTAATTAGCACGGCCCATTTCCACACGAAGGGATTCATCGTAACCGCATCCACGTTAACGAATGGAACAGTTCTTTAATTGGACTGGTGGAGCATGATTTCCTCTTTGACTCCTATACAGGGTGCTTCAATTTTTGTTTTACACTTATGAGGGACTATCGTTTTTGATGGAAAAAGGACGGACAATACACCGTGACATGATAACAAATGTCATGTTAATAGCTTCAAAAAGTCAGTCTCCACTTGTTCGCCATCATTGTCAACACGTGCCTGGAATCTTCTCCAGGTGGTCTCCAAAGCCCGGAGGCAAATTTCTTGTGGTGTTGTTGCAAATTCTCAGAA
This sequence comes from Lampetra fluviatilis, assembly GCF_964198595.1. Classification (NCBI taxonomy): domain Eukaryota; kingdom Metazoa; phylum Chordata; class Hyperoartia; order Petromyzontiformes; family Petromyzontidae; genus Lampetra; species Lampetra fluviatilis. Next base: position 25,140,001 of record NC_136278.1, on the reverse strand, counting down.
GCGTTAACATTTTTTTGAAATCCATTGCTCGACCCCACCACCTTTACCAACTCACACTCATCAACGTGGTTGAAGTCTGGCCAAATCGCTTTCGCAGCTCGCAAGCCCACCCCCCACGGCCCATCATGGCTCCTCCCCCCCCACTTTAACCTCTATATATTCTCGTGTCTCTTAGAGCTCTCTTCACTTGATACAGTAATTTCTTTCGGTAACGTCACGTAGGTAGAAAAATAAAATAAAATGAAAAATAATAAATCACGACGTTTCGATCGCAACACAAGCGGTCGTCCTCAGGCGGAACAAAAATAATCCAGCAGTGCAACTGCCTGAGGACGACCGCTGGTGTTGCGATCGAAACGTCGTGATTTATTATTTTGTATTTTATTTTTCTACCTACGTGACTTTACCGAAATAACCAAAGAGTATGGATTCCTGCAGTCACGAAAGCTTCATATCAACCCTGTGTATATATTACTTTCATCCCTCTTACCAGAAACTGCTGCTAAAGCAATGACCAGTGGAGAGTTACTTAGCAGCGCACTCTCGGCGGGAGTGTTCACCCGGTGTTTGCTTTTCGCCGATGTGGATTGCACAAAGCTTCCCAACGCACAAAAGCTGGCCACTGTACAATGCAGGGACCGTCTAACAATAGTTTCAGAACGAATCCGACGGGAGCCAAATTCCCTCGTTATGTGGTGGCAACGTGGTTCTATTGTAAGCAAACGAACGTGCGCAAAACAAATTTCAGTGCAGATTTCACCTGCATAAATACATATAAATACGCGCAATTTATACGCGAAAGCTGCAAGGATTATGGTTGACCACGCCACACCACACAGGGACCACACGGCTGAAATGATTGCATTTTATCTTTAAATGCAACCAACGCGTTCTATATCAGGGCAAACAATGATGCTCCTCCTGATCTCATTACTTGATTATCATCCAGTGTGATTGTCCTGCTTAGAATTAAATCATACGTTTGTGCATTCGATGCATTATGATTTGGATTCATGTAAACGCAATTATGATGTGAGCTGCATAAGCATTTGCTTTGATGATATCAGTGAGTCGAATTATAGCTAATGGTTCCAATTTAATGTTTACCAAGGCAAAATCGTAGTTATTTATTGCTATGCTGTTGCAATCCATGTTCTCACCCTGAAGAGATTCCTCAAGATGCCTAGGGCCAAATCAACCTGATCTTGGAACCTAATCATGCTTCAGCCTGGTTAGTACTTGACTGGGAAACTGTTTGGAATGAACAGGCATTATACGCTTGGACTGCTAGGCGACAGAAGTGGAGCAATGGATTCTTGAATCTATCTCGTATTAATGGGTCTATCTTCTGGCACTCCAGTTTTCTTCAACGTGTCAAAAACGTATTTGTGGCCAAAACTCAAGTGGCCAAGGGTCCTCTGAAAAAAACGTCAACGAAGGCTTTCGTGGATTAACGACCTCATCATTATTATTGGCCGGCTAATTCGACGATTGTTGTTCTGTCGTCGGGCTGTTGTTACTTGTGAGCATCTCCCTTACCTTACCACGTGTCTCTCAGGTGTACTGCGACATGGACACGAGTGGCGGGGGGTGGACTGTGATTCAGCGCCGGCAAGATGGGTCGGTAGACTTCCACCGCTCGTGGCAAGAGTACAAATTGGTGAGAGGATATCGTTTACAAGAGAAGATGCCTACGCAATTCGCAACCGGTCACAAAACTCTTCAAAAATTGTAATCAAACGCCTGCCTTGAGTTTTGTTCTAAAAGGGCTCATTTGTTTCAGTTTAGTGATTATGTTTTTTCTTCTTCCCAGCAATTATGACGGAGAAATGTGACCTCAGATGGCCCCTTTTTTGAACCATCAATTATATTTAAAGCGATAATTACTGTGGCTAATACAGCTCCTTCTCAATAAATCAAATGAGCTTAACTGACATTGAATAAAAATGATTTTGTGCCCAACCATTTATATGTGCTGTACCAGGATGACAGAGGTCTATTTTAATTACGTTGGAGCGATTCCTGCAACTGTAATTTTTGGTTTCTTTGGCTTTGACCTTTACAAGCGCTTGGGTCAGTGGCGATGTATGTGGTGGCTTTTTGGGATTTATTTTGACAAGGAGAGGCTATGGAATGGATGGACCCAAAGGGTGGCGTTAAGAATGTTGGCCATAAGATCGATTGTGATCCGTGATTACGTTCGTGCAGCAGTGATGAAGCTGTACTATGCATCACATTGCTCCTCACCCCGTCTCTCAGGGTTAGGAGCAGTAGGTGGATTAGGAGCAGTATGATGCATAGTGTATTAGTGATGAAGTTGCACTGTGCATGATACTCATCCTAACTATCCTCTCGATCATACCCCGAATATATATTTTCACCACAGCAGTTGGCAGTAATATAGATGCGCACAATGTTAACAAGACTATTTCCACCATCATAATTATCCACCACTGTCATACGACTGAATACATAATGTATTAATGTTTTATCCACGGGCCCCAATTCACAGCTGCTGTAAAAGTATATATATATATATTTTTTAGATTTAGTTTGTGTTACAATACATATCGCCACCTCTATACAACGACAAAAAAATGGCTGAAATCATAGCAATAAGTAGTGGCAGTAAGGCAGATGAGTAAAGGGTTCGACTGTCTGCATACACACTCAACACGTTCATCAAAAGCACCGCCTTCAGGAACAAATATATATTATATATAATGGGTGACATTTCAGGCAATGCGCCTCCTTCATATTTACTACTGCTGCTTCGGTGTTCAGAATTGCTTTATACAGCTCGCCTGAGTGTTTTCACGGTGTACTCCGTGTTGTTCGGCATGATGTCTGATATTTTGCTCCACGTGCTCAAAGCTTCTTCACAAATTGAGGCTCTCTGGAACTGGATAAGAGAAATGTAATTTTTTTCAAATCATTACTGTAATGATATTTTCTTTATCAGTATTCTGTAACTTTGTCGCTGTGTAGTGTGCCCCACAAATACCGATTACTGCCTGGGTGAATTCCTGTTTCTTAATTCCAGGTTAACGTTTCTAAAATACAGATGATGATAATGACATAACAGCAAATCAACCGTGTAATACAGTCTTTAAATATTATAACAAGTGCACACTCTATTGGGAGTATTTGTTTAACGGCTTTCTCACAAGACTGCTCGGCTTTCATGAGAGGGCCCATCTCTATGGTATTTGGCCTACTCTTCCATGCTGGCAAGACTTCTTGGAAGACGTAGGAGTACCCACTCTTTATCCCACAATGCGCGATCTGTTTGACTGGTTTAGTTTATTTTTGCACGTGAATGCATTTCACACTTCTGATTTACGCTCAATGAGTAGTGATCCAATTTTAGACGCTCGTTCCTAACCGCTGTTTCAAACTGCTCTGTGCTCTGTGTTGCTAACCGCGTGCCCAAAGGGCTTTGGGCTGCCGTCTGGCGAGCACTGGCTGGGTAACGAGCTGATTCACCAACTAAGCAGCAACAAACGGAGCCAGCTGAGGATCATCCTGTGGGACTGGGAAGGACATTCTGCATATGCTCACTACAGCGACTTCCAGCTCGCCGGCGAGAGACAGAACTACAGGTGGCTATGCACAAATCTCGTGACCAAATCGCCCACAATGCACCCAAGAGATCTCATCAGATCTTGGAAGCTAAGTAGGTTTGAGCCTGGATAAGCGTTTGGATGGGCGACCCACACCATGTGCAAAAGACAGGTGTAGGAGGTGTTGTGAGCCGGAGAGGACAGTGCAGCCAAATCCATTGCTCGACCCCACCACCTTTACAAACTCACACTCATCAACGTGGTTGAAGTCTGGCCAAATCGCTTTCGCAGCTCGCAAGCCCACCCCCCACGGCCCATCCTGGCTCCTCCCCCCCACCTTAACCTCTATATATTCTCGTGTCTCTTAGAGTTCTCTTCACTTGATACAGTAATTTTGCTGTGTCGGTTCCACCTGAAGACGGAAGCTTGTGTTGCCTCCGAAACGTCGTGATCTATTTTTTTTACCTACGCGACTTTACCGAAAAAACCAAAGAGTATGAATCCTTGCAGTCACGAAAACTTCAAATCTAGAATTCATGGTACAGCCATTATCTAGCAGTGAAATGATAAAGAGCTGTAATTTATTAAATGTTATCTTTTTCACGTAATATTAACAATGTCATTTGTTTTTCAAGAAAGCCTCACTGAATCTGAAGACGATTTCTTTGGAGAGTCTTGCATTATGATGTTCGCAAATTCTATCAATAAGCGCAAAGCTTCGTGTGGGAGGAAACTGGAGTATCCATATAAAGCTGGCACATAGAAGGAGAAAACAATCAGAGTTTGGATTTACTGCATTTGCTGTGATGTCATCTCCTGGCCACCTTGCAATACATTGGGTTTGGTTGTCTCACAATTTGTGTGATCTACCAATAAGTGACTGTTTTATGATTAAAAAAAAGCCTATAAAATTATATGGGAGATATATTGGAGATTGTACGAGATTATAATTTAAGATAAAGGACAATTTCATTTAAAGAGTGTCCTAGATTCATGTTTTTCTATCTCCGTATGCTGCCAGCTCATATTCTACGCCTTTGTAACATATTAGTAAAATTAAACTACAGTAGTATTTTACAGCAAACACACCACAAACGATAGCTAACACAACAACACTTTTGGAATGACGGTGTCATTGGTCAATTCTAAAATACTAAAATACAGTTTTCTCAAGATTATAAGGCGCTCCAGAAAGTAAGACTCAACCCAATGTTTTTTTTTCCTATCCGTTCACCACTAAGTCATGGTGACGTCACCACGGCGCCTGTGCCAGGCTAGGTGCACTTAGAGGCTACGTGAAGTGTCGATGGCTCGCTGACAGGAGGTCACGGGACAGACCCAGGTGCCATGGGTTGGCTGACTGAGATGACTGGCAGATGCACCAGCTGTAACCCCTACTCTGCCAACTCGCTGCATTTTATCCACCCAGCGCTCCGCTCGTTGTTGTGAGCATCGCTCGTCTGGCCCTCCGGATGTTGTTGGAGGGTGACTGTCTCCAACTGCCCAGGAGTGCACGTCACGAGCCTCCTTCACAGAGGCCGATCTTGGTTACACACGCACACAAGAAAGACAAAGATTCCCCGTATAGCCTGAACAGACTGTTGGGGCAAGTGCTGTTAGCGAGCACATTTGAAAGCCGGCACGGCACACGGGAGGGCGGGTGGGCCAACACCACGCCCGGCCGCCTTTGTCTCCCGAGTGGCGATATTTACACATCGCACCAGGTACTCATTTGAGGCCGAGTCGACCTAGGGGAGGCCCAGGACCGGTTCAAATAATCGTCACTGGGTGTTGGCCGTGAGCGGGAATCGAATTCGGGTCGCCGGGTTTGTAGCGCAGCGTAGCGCTAACCGCTACACTACCGCCCCCCCCACACACACACGCACACACAACATGCACACGCAGATTACCGGATTATAATCAAACGCACCCCAACATTTTACCATTAAAATACAGGGGGACAAAAAAGTGCGTCTTAAAATCCGGAGCATATGCGAATCCCCATTTGTGTTTACGTCTTGGGAGCAGTTCTGTGTTTGCTGGTTAGCGCAGACGGGCACTGCTAGGAGGATTGCATATCTGCCCTTACTCAGAGCTGCCAAAACAAATGTTTGCACATCTGGGAGCATTTACGACCACTGACCCTGACGGGCACCGGGACCCTCACAATGTACGGGGCTGCCAAGAGCCCATATGCCAGTCCATGGCAGACACACACAGTCTGTCAGCAATGCGTGAAGGGGGGCAATTGCCATAGCTAGTAGATTAGCTCCTACCGATGCTGCTGAGTGCTTCTGCAAGTGCAAATTGCGCGAGTGAGCGTTGTGTTTTTTTTATAGGTCACTTTCCTTCGTCGATAAATCAAGTTTCAGGATGCATTGTATGTGCGCCTTCTATATCAGGGATATCCATTGATGTTATCCAAGGACACCACTGAATCAGAATCTCTGTTTGGACTGGAGTTATGAAGCTATTTTCCACAGATGTACAACTGAGCAAATTCTTCCTCATCCTCTGCACAAAATCACAGATCGTGAGAGGCCAATCCATAGACCGTGGGAAGAATCACAGGTCAATCAGACCCACTGGATAATAATACTTGTAGAAAGTAGGCCTATGGATTAAACAAATTCTGGACATCTGTGAGAACTACTGGACATGTGTGAAAAAGAGCGTTTTAGCTCATCGGATTCCTCCAGTATAAATACATATTTGCTGGATGTAAAATTCGACTAAATACAGTTGTCAAAAGGTGTAAATACAATTAATTTAATTTGCGGCATTTCCAATCTGCGAAAAATACCGAATTGAATACAGCTCCCTGGTGTGTGTCTGTGGCTTCTTCTGGAGCTGGATAAAGAAGTTCACCGGCATGCGAAGCGAAACGCCGGACATCTTGCCGTACACCGCAGGGTACACACCTGAAAGAGCATGGGCATAGCTGTACAGCACAGCACAGTAGTAGAATGAAACACAGCTCTACAATCAAGCTTGCGTAAACAAGTTGTTTTCGCGTTAGTGTTAGCGCATTTTTTTCACTCGTACAAACACCCGGTCATTTTGTGCTGCACTATCTTTGCAAGTCGCAGAACTACGAGGACGAATAACTTTAAGGGCAAATTCATGAACCAAGCCAAGCCCGTTCATTTTTTTCTGCTTAGCGAAGAACGAACGTGAGCTCACCACGTGACTGCTTCGGTGTGTCCACACGTGGGCTCTATGTCAATTGCAGCCTCGTGTGGAAAGGGTCTTTGAGAAGCGCCTGGGTGTCCAGAGCACCTGAGAAACACTGCGCCCCTGCCTACCACTCACCACCTCAGCGCCCCAAATATCGCCCTCGTGAAGAAACGTCGACTTCTCTGCTTCGTCTGTTGCAGCAGTGAGCCTTTGGCTTTGATTTGTTGTCAGATCCTTGAAACAGTTCCCATCTAAATTTCGATTTAAAGCTTTCGTGACTGCAGGGATTCATCTTCTTGGTTCTTTCGGTAAAGTCACGTAGAAGGGAAATAATAAAATAATAAAAATAAAACATAATAAAATACAATTCTCACGACGTTTCGGCCACAACGCAAGCAACCGGAAAGACAGCGTCATTCAGACGCTTTCTTTCCGACAGACCTGTTCTTCACCTGAGGACGGCTGCTTGCGTTGTGGCCGAAACGTCGTGAGAATTGTATTATTTTATGATGTTTTATTTTTATTATTTTATTATTTCCCTTCTACGTGATTTTACCGAAAGAACCAAGAAGAAGTTCCCATCTAATATTACACAGTTAACAAGCTATGATTTCGAGTGTTATGAATGTATAGCGATGACCAATGCTTTACGAGGTCAATAATAGAGGTTTTTGGGTTAGGCGGCGCACATATATAAACGTGTCGTTAAAACCCGCCACCGCCCGATACAGTCAATTAGTAAGCTTTGTCGCCTAAAACAAAACGTGGCAATTCGTTCCTAGCACAGCACACCGGTGTGTTGGAGAGTGAACGCACAACATTTACAATTCGAGTGCGACGTTTCGCCAGTAATTACAACCAGCATCATCAGGCGACAGCCAAATTCGTGCTGCCGATAGAAGGTCAAACAAACCAGAGCCAGCATACTGCTTGCGTGGGTTTTCACGGTTGTGTTCTTAAGCCCTTGCGATGTGTCTACCGGTTATGCCGCACGTTGCACGATGTCCGATGTTTCAGAAGCTATCCGATTCCAGCGCATTGGAGTGGAAAGTCGGACATGTAGCCGACGACGGAGTGGTGAAATCCGAGCGCTATAGAGCAATTGTATACTCCGCAGCAACAATCTTCAGCCGAGTGGTCTGTTTCCAATCAAAAAGGGAAACATAATTATGCAATCGCATTCAGACTGAGTCCGTAGGTTTTTTTGTGCAGGCTCCTATTAAGCGGTGCCCCCTATCAAGCTCCAATCGTGGGAGTTGATTCCCGTTTGCTAACGCTGAAGCGACCCTGCAACAAACGCGGATGTTTCTGACCGCGCTTTTCATCTGCAAAGCAATACACTTTACCCCTCCGCCACGTGATGCCGGTTTTGTCGTTTGAATGCCACATCATGAGCCTGTGGCGGGACTTTGCAAGCCGACAAAGAGTGGGTCCAAGACCGCGTTTATTGCAGTTTTAAGACAAGTAAAGTGTGGCTTTATCTCCTTGATACAGTAAATAGTGCGTAATTAAATTGTATTTACACGAACATTCATTGTACACGATATCATAGAATAAACATTGCTCTTTCTACTGTTGTTTCAGCATGAAGCTTGTTTTTATTTTAACTTATAATGTGCTTATCCTTCATCATTCTCTTGCGCGCCTTCTTCCTCTGCCCTATTACTGTATTCTCTGGACTATTATTATTAGATGTATTTTATTTCGCTATATTTTACGTCAAATGTTTTATGATCTGTTAGGTTTATGTGAGAGAGAGAGAGAATTTGATCAGAATAACTTCATTGACACCGGGGGACACGTTTGGGATATACTGTCTTATATTTCGTAGCATCACGTGATCAGGAGAATAGGCTAGTACAATTCATTTTGGCAAAGAAAACGTATCGCAACAATCAATATGTGGCACCCGGTGTGCGGTGTGTGTGTGCCTTAATAAGCAGACATTTTTTGTGTCACCAGATAAAAAAAACAAGAGCGCTGATATTTTTTCTTAGGCTTCAATGTGTTTCATCTGTGCACTCAGCGGCCCTCGGAATAAGCAAACCGATACCATATTCAGGGGCACACGCAGCTGAAGGGACGCCAACATCCTTAAAAACACGTGCGATAAAATATCACCTCAAATGGAAATCTTCATGAACGGAAGATAATTAACATTCTTAATTCGCCTATCTCTAAAACGATGAGCTCTCTCAACTCGACCTTGTCTGAAGCGATCTTCTTTCATCTCACGCCACCTCTCTCGTCTACATCTCTTCTACCTCACTGGGATTTAATTCATGAAGAGGGGACTTCCAAAAAATCATTTCTGCTTCGGGCTAGCACCGCCACTCTGTGCACAATAGAAAAAATACTCGAATCATGCAAATTATCCATTGGGACATCTCCCAGTCACTTTGCCTTTGCCGTTCCCAATTCACGGTGTGCTGTGATTCTCCCCCGATTTCTCCCTGTTGAGGCTCCTTGTCAAGGGCTACTCGGGCACGGCAGGCAAGCACAGCAGCCTCGTCGAGGGGGGCATCGACTTCAGCACCAGGGACGCGGACAACGACAACTGCCCCTGCAGATGTGCGCAGATGAGCACAGGAGGTGCGAGCGAATGGGTTAGACTCCATGGCCATTCGTGACGCCGCTGCGGTGGCGTCGTGGTTCGCACACCGGACTCGCTACCCGGAGGTTTGCCGGTTCGAGTCGATGTCCTCGCGTTGCCGCTGAAACAATAGGGGCACGTTTCTTAAATCGCCCCTCCTTTGTCCACCCAGCGGCGTACATGTGTGCACCGCAGTTAGTTTATTGGCAGGTCACGTGTGGTTGAGTAAAGTGTGGGTATTGCCACTTCTTCCAAGACGTCTGGCAAGCACGGAAGAGTAGGCCAAAATTACCCTCTAGACGAACTGTCCTGACCTCCACCTAGTAGATGCCCTTCTGCAGGCAATGGCGCGATCATGCAATTGCAGATCTGCACCTTTCCCGTTAGCGAGGTGGAGTGCCCGTATCAGCTGAGTTCACATTAAAGTTGTTGGACACAGCTGACATGGGCACCAGGGAGAGCCCTGTGGCTCTCTCAGTGCACTCGTACGAGTGCAGGTTCGTGAATCGCCTGTGAGAAGGATGGACACTGCGCAAATACCTTAGGCGAGCGGCTTGTATGAGCAACGCACGGCACGTAAATATACTCAATACATGTTTTGAATGATGAAATTGAGACTACGTGGCTGAGAAATGAACATCAAATCATGTATAAGTGAGACGATTGAAAAATCACCAGTTTTATGTGGCATGACCCCAACGCTGCATCTTATTGTGCATATGAAGGTTGCCACTTTTGACCAAATATCATCATTAGTTACGTTTATAGAGTGCCTTATCTCAAGACGCTTTACGTAATTTAATTTAATGTACAGTGATACAAGCGTAGTGCTTTAGATGGCGGGGGCATGCTCCCAGAAGCTAAGCAGGGTAAAAAACCTGAATGGTTTGTTGATTAGTGACCAGCACGCATAAAACAGGTGTCGTAGGCTGCTGTTGGGTATACGTCGTCAGCAGAGGGCCGTGCAGCAAAAAAATAATAATAATAACGCACACTTTGCGAATGGGATGCAATGTTCGGGACCTCTTGAGGCGCAAAGCCAGGACTCAAAGTTCCTCTTGCACCAAGCCTGGAGAGGCAGGCTTTGAGCTAATTGGTTTTATTATGAATATTATGAAGGCCTTGAGCTTTTGCTTCAAGGCAGATGGTGCTTTGACGCTGCGCCTGTGCAACATTCCGTACGGGCGAGGCTGCCCACGTTTACCAACCCGTGCTGACCAGCATTGTGAAGCCTGACAAATAATGCATTGGCAAAAAATTAACCCGTAAAAACTAAGTTTTTCACTATAAATCCTTTATATGCGTGGCGGCTAGAGTCCTCTCGTCCTCTGGCTTGAGATGGTTGCCACCTATGGGTCAGATGATTGCCTGCCACCATTAAGCAATTGGTAATTAAATATAATTTATTTTTGCCTAAAAAGTGTAAAATTTTTGAATTTTTTTTTCACGAAAATAAATTGTCACGCACAACGAGTCTGTGTGTAAAATGTCAGCTCGATTGGATCACGGGAAGTGGGTTAAAAAACGACCGTAAGATTTGCACGGTCGTAAGCGCGCAAGCAAGCAAGCAAGTGAACTTAATATAAAGGATTTAAAAAGGAGGTCTCTGTTTATAATTTAAATTGAAAATGCTCACAGACGAATAGATTCCAATGGTTTTTGTGTGTGTGTGTAACCAATGGTTTTACTGCATTTCAAAATGGGCGAATTTACGTATTTACGTGGATACAAGCTCATGATTTATTTTTGCAGTTTTTTATATTCATCGCCGAACAAAAAGTCAAAGTATGGGTTGACTTGAGTTCCTTGTCCCGAGGCTGGTTATTTGTATTCGGTTCCAATAACATTTGGTCATCATTCTTTCTGGCAGCCAGATGCCACGTATAATGTGTGTATGTATCTACAGGATACACGACACTATCAATTCCCCACACACACACAATATCTCTTTCTGTCTCTACTCAGCCAGCCTGGGAAGGGAACAAAAACGACAGCAAATACAGCGTAATGGGAAAACAATGCAACATGTGGATATCATGCTTTTTACAAGAGATGTTCATGGTGCATTGATTCTCCAGTACTGCTGAGCTACCAGACCCCGTGACTTGGTGATTGAGCGAGCGGCTCGTAATCGAAGGTTGAGAGTTCAAATCCTGGTTGGGGGTTGACTAAAAGTGGTTGGTCCTCTAGAATGGACTCTACCCCATCATAAGAATGTGAAATTTTCACAACTGGCTCAGGGCCGTATACTGTAGATGAAGCATTGCCTCAATGCTCATTTGAGTAAGAAATCACTGTGAGTTGTTTTAAATCATCAATATATTCACATTGATTCTGAAGCTCATCGCATTGCATGTGTTTCAATTCTAATGTCGTATGTAATGGTTACACATAACCCCCGACTGAGCAACTCGAGGCCACTGCATTCATTACAATGTAAAGTAAAAATAATAATTGATTTTTGAAGTGATTTGTGGCCCTGAATTGTAACGATCCGACGAATCACAAGAGAGGCAAATCATTACACTTTTACTATTTGCTATTGAATTTGGTAATAGTAGATGATCGGTGACTAATAATAATCATAACATGTATACAAAACACATTTTGAAAGGTTTTTTTTTTGCTTTTATTTAATTATCCCCACGAATGACCATTTGGAAACGGGCGTATATTAAGAAAGTAAATGTTATGCAAAGGCCTTAAAAAAGAAAAACACCCATGAGAAAGTGATTACGAAGATTTAGCTACAGACGTAATTACATCGCCATGGTTCGGGCGATAAGTAGATAATGCCGCTTAAAATTATCCCAACGTATTTGGCATTTGAGGTTAATGAGTGAAAACTGTTCCAAACCCCATTATGTGCAATTACTGAACACGCGTGGGTTGTTTCAGCTTCAAGTTAGAAAAATGCTATCAACATGTTTCATATGGTAATTAAAATATTAGATTAAGAAGACAATAATGGGAATTATTTGCAACTAGCCTTTTGCCCGTCCAATGACGGATGTATTGCAGTAAATCTGAAACTTGCAAGTGAAAGGCAGACCACGACGTGATATTCATTGCATCCATTCGTGTGAAATTTGTAAGGGCGCAGTGACACAGACATATTTAATTTTAAGGTTATAATCCCTTGTTCATCATTACGTCCTTTTTACTTCGATGTCTCAATAGCGGAGATCGCGTGACGTCAGGGTTTTGCCTTTGTAGTGAGGGTTGTAAGTTGACGCCGAGGAGGGGGGAGGAGGCGCCTCGCCCCCCCCATGTGGAGTGACGTCACCCGCTAATTATTATGAATGGGGGGGGGGGGTCCATTTGGAAGACGTCACCTTTTATGATTATTAACAAGGGGGGCTGGTCGACGTGGAGTGTCGTCACGAGCGATGCACACAGACATTCTTGGCTCATTATAGTAGGTAATAATAATGGGGGGGGGGGGGTGTCCATTTGGAGGACGTCACCTGCTCATGAATATTAATGAGGGGGGCTGATCGATGTGGAGTGACGTCACGAGCGTTAAGGACTATCCTGGGTGATTATATTAATGAAGAATGTCAAATTCTGCGTCGTGAGTTAAATGTATAAATACGGTCATCATCATCAATCCACGGCTGATGAAGGCCTCCCAAAGCGACTACCATCTCTCTCGATCGTGCCACGTAACGATCCACTAGCACTCACACATGAGCTGATTTAATCGCTCCATCTCCTTCATCGATGCCCCCTCTGATGTGTTCCGTTAGTGTCCCGAGGCAAAAATGAACGTGCCTTGTCACAATAAAATTACAAGCGCGTACGCATTTTTTTACGTGCAAAAGTTTGATAAAGCAAAGTCGATAAGCCGAAGAAGCCATGTTCTGCTCAAATCATCATTGTAAGCGGTGCACATCCACTGTTTACAGTCCTGAGCCAAATTTCGATTTAAAGCTTTCGTGACTGCAGGGATTCATCTTCTTGGTTCTTTCTCAGGTGAAGACGGCTGCTTGCGTTGTGGCCAAAACGTCGTGAGAATTATTTTATTATGTTTTATTTTCATTATTTAATTACTTCCCTTCTACGTGACTTACCGAAAGAACCAAGAAGATGAGTCCTGAGCCACTCTAAGAAATGCCACACGTTCCTATGGCAGGTGCCAGTCTATCCAGAGGACAACAGCTGTTGACTCTCCAACAAAATAGTCATCGTTTTTATTCACCACAGCGGGATGATAGGCTGAGTCAATCCTCGACCAGGACGTTAACTCAACTTACTGATTGCGAGCTGCTCGCTTGACCGCTGGAGCTATCTGGCCTTCGAATTAATAAACAGATTCATAAATTCGTTCCAAATCGCTTTATTCAGATACTAAGTCGCCAACGCAATAGTTCACATCTGTAAGGTGTGCCATTGAACCATCAAACTAAACTGCCATCACTCACATTGGGACATTTTCTCCCGTCCTTTGCACATCTCCCGTGTGTTCCTGTGTGTTCCGCTGTGTTCCTGCTGACAGAATCGTTAATCTTCTGGCTCCCCAGGTTGGTGGTTTGATGCGTGTGGTCCTTCTAACCTCAATGGGCTCCACTACACCTCTGGGAGAAGAAGCCAGCGTTTGAATGGGATCAAGTGGCACTACTGGAGAGGGGGGAGCTACTCCCTTTCGCGCACCTCAATGATGATTCGTCCCATAGACTATTGATCCCACGTGGGCCACATGGCCAACTGCATTCGTTAAATAATCGGTTAATTGTGTGTTGTATATAACGATGTGTGTTATAATGGTCCACCCTTTATTTTCCCAGGAGGGTGAAAAATAAAGCTTTTGATACACATGAAACACAATTTCCTCTTTTGCAAGGATGACCTGGGTTACGTTAAGAACAATTTAAGAACACTTTTTTTATTTGAATGTAATAAAGGTTAGATTACGTTTAATGATAAATTCATAAACTACAAAATGAATAAAGCTAATTATAACAAAGTTGCTCACGGTAACAAAATACTCAGGCTCATGCTTATTCATCTTAATCAACGATGGTCAATCCACTGCTGGATAAATAACTCCCCAAACGGCCGTTTTATATCGATATATTATATATGTAAAAATCTATCTAACACCTACACACTAGCTGATTTTATCGCTCCATCTCTTCAGAGGACGGCCTCACAGGTCCGTTTAATTCCTTGGCTGCCACTCTGGTGTTGCAATGTGTAATCCAAATTTAGTCATTTGCAGTTAAGTTTTCAGCATTGTTACGTTTGACCAATGCCAGTTACATTGTAGGATTTTTTTTTTAGATGTGCGAAAAAAAATGGAGAACCCATAGGAATCATATGCAGAACAGAGGGACAACATGTATGTATTATGTTGAACTTCTTTCGTACCCTACGTCGCCAACTGTGATAATCAGACGTGTGGGGGAAGGACAACAAACTAAACAGACACTCCAAAGGTGCCCAAGTCGGGAAACAAACCCAGACATCACCCTGCCACAAATGCTATATATATATTTTAAGTGCATTCCTCGATTTTGGTAAATTGCTGTTGTCGCTTTGTATATTTTAAGTCGCAATGTGACGCTTTATATATATTAAAAAATCTTACATTTTTACCATATGCCTCGCAGGTTTTAACGACTTGACTGATATATTTATTCATATAATATTTGTATAATAGATTCTTCATCCATATTCTTTGGGTCTTTCGGTAAAGTCACATAGATAGGTTGAAAGAAAATAACAAAAACTACGACGTTTCGACCGCTTGTGTTGCGATCGAAACGTCGTAGTTTTTGTTATTTTCTTTCAACCTATCTACGTGACTTTACCGAAAGACCCAATAAATATGAATTTCTGCAGTCACGAAAGCTTTAAGTCATTCTTCATCCAGTTTGACTAAATGACTTCTGTGACCAACGTGGTGTAGGATTTTATTAAACGAGAGTCTTAGAACATTTATACAGGGGTTGTTCAAATTAGGTACTGGAAGAAGACATTAACAGTAATGGGAAAAACATCCTTAATTGAACTCTGCATATAATGAATTTATTTCATCTGAAAATTCCATTTATTGCAATGTGTTGTTTTGAACACATTTGCAGAGGGTGACGGTTGATTGTATTTGCTTTGGTATCTAAAATCTGAGTATTTATATTATTTGGACAGGAACAAAGTTCATGCATTACCGCGTTAATCATCTGCTGTCGTAGATGCCCGAAGGCTTTTCAAAGTCGCCAGTAAAAACAACACTTCCACGGTTTGAGTTATTACATCACCGAGTTAGATTGAAGGCGAGATCTCTTAAAGGGAGACCCCTACTATTTCACCGACGGTGAATTATTTTCAGTAATAATGCCACAGCAGTTTACTATCTGATCGGCTCTTTGGTCATTCACTGGCAGCAGAGCAATTACTTGAGATGTATGACCTCCATTTTGTTTCCGGCGAATTCTGTAACAAGTGCAAATGGATGTGCTCAGCAGTGTTAGGACGGCGAGATTCCCACCTAAGGTTACTCAGCGCAAATAAGCCTGGGAGAACTGTGCCTGTACAGAAATATTACAGGTAATATAACGCAGACCATTTAATAATACAATGGTTTTTTTTTGCCATGCACAACATTGTGCAGCCATGTAATGGGGAAAATCGTTGCGAATTTTGCGTTTTGTATACGTTAACACACATTATAACTATACTTTCCGGTTCTTTCGGTAAAGTCACGTAGATAGAAAAAAATAATAAAAGAAACACGACGTGTCGGTCGCAACACAAGCGTCCGCCCTGATGACGTCGGGTTTCTGTTTACGAAAGCTTCAAATCAAGATTATAACTATACTTTGGTTGCATTTAATGGATTTAATTGTAAGTTTTGCACTTGACATTTATTACACTAGATAATTCCTTGAGATGGAACGTTTAATTTGCAAGGGTGTCCCAGGGTGTTGGGACGAATACATATTGCAAATCTGCAATGACGCGTATACACATACATTTCAAAATGTACGTGTCCGGTATAGGGTTATGCAATGTCATCACACATTTACACTCCACCAAATACAGGATTAAGTTAGCCAAGGCAGTGGGCATGAACACGACACTGCAGTCAAGCACATTAAACAGGGCAGACTGCCTCTTCATATAGAAAGTTCTGCAGCAAGCGTGATTTGAATGAGTTAAGATTACCGATATGTACCAGAAGATTAAATACAACCACTGAAACACGTGCTGCATTGATAGTTTTCCCAAAAGTCAACCTCGATTCAATGTACATTTTAATCAGTCGATTGTTTAATAGCTAATAAAAAAAACGTGGCTTTATTCAAACCATACGATGAAAAGTATTGTGATTTGACGTAGCATTGCTAGCGATTAAACACGAGTCGCATCAACGAAGCGCGTGCCCTTTAAAATGCATTTGGCAAGCCCTTCTCTCACTGTCTGAAGCAAAGGTCACCGCCAGTGAACGGATTCCCACAGGTTGCGTCTGCATGCCCTGCCGTGCGGCCAGGCAAGACAAAGTGGCGGGTCGAAGTGTCTGGATACGCCTGTTGGTTTGTGCTGTTGTCACTCACCTCGTGAATTCCAAAGGTTTTTTTCTTCCTACTACTGAATCGACTCTGACTTGCGTAGCGCTACGGGAGGAAGTTTTAATTGGTGTTTTATTACTCTTTGGTTTTTTCGGTAAAGCAATCATCAGGTATAAAATAGCAACAAAAATCTAACCAGAAAACTATAGACAGACATATAAGCAGACAGATATCACATCTTGGTGATATCTGTCTGCTTATATGTCTGTCTATATATGTCTGTCTATAGTTTTCTGGTTAGATTTTTGTTGCTATTTCATTTATACCTGATGATGATTGCTTGTGTTGCAATCGAAACTTCGTATGCTATTATTTAATTTATTATTTTATCTTTATACGTGACTTTACCGAAAGAACCAAAGAGTAATTCCTGCAGTCACGAAAGCTCCAAATTTATGGTGTTTTATTGGTTGTAACGTGGCCACCGTAGGGCTTACGGCATGAATTACAATTAAAAGAAGGCCATTGAGTGCCGTTGCTATAATCTGTGTTATTATGACCGGGCGTGTTGGCATACGTCCGGCAGCCCGTGTATTCAAAGTGAGGGTCAGTAGGTCACATCAGTCTATGAAACTGATACACCCATTGGGCTGTGAGTTGGCCAGGAGATGGCAGTACAGCCAATAGATTCCTGAATCCACCGTTGTAGACATTTGTTAGTCCTCGTATGCTTGGGCTTTCTCTGGACACTTCGGTCTCTTCCCACATGCAAAGCATGCTTTTAAATGAATTGACGAAATGTCCCGATGGCATTATCAGTACGGACACATAGATTTGTTTAAATTGACTATATTGTAGTTATCAAGCGAGGCATCAGCCGTGTAAACTTGATAGCTGACCTTCAGCCTCCCCTCTTTTGTGCTGGTCGACAAATGGAATACACAGTTACTGAAAACCATCGCGCCACATAGAGGATGTCCCTTCATAGAGAGCCCCCATCTCACAAATGAACACAGAAAATGTTAAATGTTCCGATAAGTCAGTGAGCCAGCATAAGCTGATCATTTTTATCTCCCTCGTTTGTTGTCACGTTTGCTAAAGTTTGATGAGCCAATACTGCACTCGAAGGGTAAACCTTAATGAAAAGCAATGTGTGTTTAAAAAAAAAAATCACTTTCATCAGTCAACATGAAATATTCGCTCGATACCATTTTGAAGCACTTTTTACGTGAAACTGGCTAATGTTGCAGTGCCATCTTCTGTCCGTTTGGTGGCAACGCACCAACGGGGGCCCTGCGTTCCTGTTGGATTTGTGGTTTGTTTTGACCACCGCTTCGGGCTACCACGATATAAAACCATGGGGTAGAGAGGGGGTGGTATAATGCTCCTCTGGTGTAGAATTGAGTGCGTTTGAAAGCAAATTGCATTGGACAGTGGGACATGACCGATGTCCACAGCCCCCTTGAGTAAAACAACAAAGGAAGGCAAGTGGTGTTTTTGTTGTTGCTGTTGACGAATTTCTGTGGTCAAACGTTATGGATTCTCCATTTGTTGCCACTTAACTAAGCTATTATCGCAGCAACAACAACATCGTCATCAGCCATGGTCGATCTACTGCTGGATGAATGCTTACCCAAGCCGTTGCCGCCACCTCTCACGATCTTGCATCGTTATAAATGTTTAACGGCGATAATCTACCGAGCATGTGTGAGCACGGGCTGATTTCATTGCTCCATCTCCACGACGCACGCCTCCACTAACGTGTTAACATTTGATCGCACGGTCTCGATTTGTCTCGTTGTCTTGCTGAGTAGCTTCTACCCAATAGATGAATCCCGACTCCCACTCGAGTGATAATGCACCTTTGAGAGTCCACATCTTGAGATGGTGCAGTCATATAAAAGCCCTGACCTCGGCTCTTCAACATCATTGGACAGCCTGAGAGTTTTGGTGAGGAAGATGGAGCAGCAACGTCATTTGGCCAAAGTCACGGACGATTTGGGAGATTCATATCTTTTGTTTATTATCATTACAAGTGACTTTTGTAAATGACAAAAAGCATTTCCAAAGGGAACGTTGGCTTTTACCTTAATTGCTGTTGCTCTTCTTTCACAGGCTTGCACCACTTATCAAAACTACTAAAGTTGCCATTCGTTTATTGTGCAGTACATAATGCCAGGTAAAAAAAAGAAGTTAATCATTGTATGTACGGAGAAACATGGTAGTGTTGCTGATCATGAGGAACGCAAAAAAAAAGGCAAGCCTTGATCATGTCCAGGTTTGCAGTGGCCAAGCTCAAAACACGAAGAGCCACCGTTTGCTGTCGGATAATAATCTCACGTAGTCTAATGTCCAAGCGCAAGGTCTGGATATGAGCAAAGTCACTTGGGAATTCTCGTCTCGTTCTTCTCCCGTCACGTTTGTGTCTCTTCATCGTTGTTCTTGACAATCCGGAGTCCGTGGGATGGTGTTGCGTTCTCACTCGGTTCTGTTTCGTTTCAGTTGTCGGACCCACGGGACCAAAATGTGACGCCGGCACATCGCCTCCGCGTGTCACTTTCACGAATCGTAACCGCTCGTTGTCTGTGCACATGACTCGTAAGAAAATCGGTATTGATTAATCGATGCAACGTTCAATGTCGAGATGCCACGCTTCATGTTGGCCTCTCCTTTAGGCAGGACCACGAAGCCCTTATCGTAACCAACCCTGCATTGATTGATAATTACCATGGCCATCCATTATTTACCCAGGAGAGCTTCAGCCGAGGCATGAGGATTTTTCTTAATGAGGTCTTGCTTGGAATGTTAAGTCAATTCCTTACGATTAGAAGCGGGTGGCTTCGTGGGGTGCGAATGAAGTTCAACATACATGCATACGTGTAAACAAACATTCGTATCTCATCGTCAATTCACTGCCGGATCAAGGCCTCTCCCAAAAGTCTTCGCTCTCTCCCCACGTTTCGTGCCGATCTGATAATGATCCACCTGGCACCTTGCACAACCAGCTCACTCACTCTTGGCTCCAGCTTCTCAGTGGACTCGTATCTGTTCCACTCCATGGCTACCGCTTGCGGTCGTTTGTCTTTATTACAAAAAAAAAGGTGAAATCGTAACGTTGAGTTGTACAGGGGACTTCTCATGAATGTGTCAAAAGTGAGCCGTGGCATTTACCAAAACGTTATATTTCTCTATATGAATGTTTATGGAAGGAGTGCTATTAGCGTTTGCATTCGACTAAGCAAGCAAATGGGTCACGTCTCGTGTTGGTTTTAAGCAGTCTGCCTTCTGGTGTTTATCATTGGCTGCTGCCTGCCTCTCTTAGCCAAGCAGTAGCCTACTTAGCCACGCACCGCTGGCTGGCTCACAAATGAGTGTTTTTAAACAGGAACCTTGCTCAGTTGTTAGTCACGAGCTCAGACAAGAGTCATTACAACATCGTAAGCAGTGCCTGAGTGAATCAGGTTTTTTTTTTGCTCGGGCGAAGTGGAAATAATATATAAATGTTTGCCATAGCTAATGTGACATGTACATAATCTCGATTTAAAGCTTTCGTGACTGCAGGGATTCATCTTCTTGGTTCTTTCGGTAAAGTCACGTAGAATGGAAATAATAAAATAATAAAAATAAAACATAATAAAATAATTCTCACACAACGATAACATATGCTATTTTATTATGTTTAATTTTTATTATTTTATTATTTCCATTCTACGTGACTTTACCGAAAGAACCAAGAAGATGCACATAATCGTCATTATCGTGGTTGATATCTCAGCTGCATTCCCTTGTTTGGCTGTCATTCCGTCACCAGTCTTGTCCACTGACTGCCACCTATTTCAGCAATGAGTCATATGCAAGTTCGCTTACTTGCCTCAAGAGTCACGATGATGTGTCTGATTAATGATTGTTCTCTGATCCAGGCGCTCCTTTTTCTAAGCACAATTTTTATAATTTGCTGTAAAAGCGCTTGGAATAAGGCACTATATAACTCAAAATAAGGTGATATAATGTGTATGAGTGTAATTCCCAGCGTGCATCTCCCCACGCTTCTTTGCGCACTTTTCTAATTGTATTCAATTTCCTTTGTCAGTTTCCATGTTTTTGATCCGTGTGATACAGCTGACAATATGCAGTGAGTGATAGAACTCAATATCCAGGCACAGATTGCTCAGTTGGCTTATATATCGCAATCATTGCACCCTACTGCAAACACTTGGCAGGACCCTCCTGTAGAAAGAGTCACGAGGATCAGTGAGGCCTTCCTGAGTAAACAATTCTAATAATTACAACGATAACATATGCTAACGATTATGCGATTACACAAAATAGCATTTCCCTGGGAATAATAACGTATCAAAACCAATTTGTCAAACTTTTGCTGGATGAAGGCATTCTCATGCCCGCCGTGTAGGTCACAGGGATTTGTATGACCACGCTGGTCAGTGCAGATGGGCTCAGTTAGTCTTGGCTGGGAATCAAACTGGGGTTGCTGCTGTGCTAGCCACTGCACTATACCTCTTCGTCCTTGATTTACAGGAGGTCGTGGGTTCAATGCCGACCCTGACGCCTGCATATTTGGAGTTTGTGTGTTCTCCCTGTGGTCGCGTGGATTTTTCTCCAGGTTCTCTGGGTTTTTCCCGACGCAATTAGAAACATGTGCTTAGAGTATTTGGTTGCTATACATTTCATTTGTGGCCAGGTCACTTCTGAAAATGAGCTATTTAGCTCAAAGGGGCCTTGCTGGTAAAATGAAAATAGCTTAAGTTTTCATAACACAATGTACTGTCTTCTTGGTTCATTCGGTAAAGTCACGTAAAATGGAAATAATAAAATAATAAAACATGATAAAATAATTCTCATGACGTTTCGGCCACAACGCAAGCAGCCGTCCTCAGGTGGAGAACAGGTCTGTCAGACTCTGTCTTCTCGACAGACCTGTTCTACACCTGAGGACGGCTGCTTGCGTTGTGGCCGAAACGTCGTGAGAATTATTTTATTATGTTTTATTTTTATTATTTTATTATTTCCATTCTACGTGACTTTACCGAAAGAACCAAGAAGATGAATCCCTGCAGTCACGAAAGCTTTAAATCGAAACAATGTACTGTGTGTTGAACGTCTTTTGCACCATAGCTAGCCCACCGTGCTAATCGGAGGTGCGGGAAATATTGTTGTTTAGGGATTTTGTTTAATATAATAATATTAATAATTTTAGCGCAAGTAAAATAGGCATCATGTGAAAACTTGTAAATCTCATTCTCAAGGGGGCAGTAAGTGCATATGAAAATCACACTGCCTTCATGTTAGTCATTTAAAGCCATGGTTATGAAATAGATGAATATAAACATTAAGCAGTTTGGCAAGTAAAGTACTGCATCATGTATTACTTTTCAACAAAATGCCAAACAAATGCTTTATAACAAAAATATTTACAGTGACACATGAACATCACCATATAATTTCTACACTTATAATGCTATCCATTTCAGAGGGGTATAACATAGTGGCCTGTCGTATATCTACAGATAATCTTAATGTTATTGGGTAACATTAGTCAAGCATATGTAAGCACGGACCCAAATAACTCTTAAAATAATATATATTTTTAATCAAATAAGTGCATGCAAGTTGTACACACACCCTTTTTACTCTGCTCTGTGCTTTTATAATCATAAGTTAATACAATGTTATTTTATATTTTTGCATACACCGGCTGAAAAAGGAATAACGATTTGTCGATCTTGGGTTTATTCATTGTCAGTAACAAAATTACACAACTGTGTATTTGCATTATAGGTACACAAACACCACACCAGGTGCAGTCTATGTATACCGACTACACAAATTATGATTTTGTAATGTTAAGTCGCTGGATGCACATTATATATTATACATGCAGACTCAGCAGGTGAATTTAAAGCATAACTAACGACCACCCATGCCTGACATAACTCATCTTTCAACCTTCCAGAGATGAAAGTCTATGCGGCAGAGCCCTCTTTCAACAGGGCCACCCCCCCCCTGTAAGTAAAGATTTCCCTGCAATCAGAGCGGGGGTGGGGGGCAGCCACTTCCAGCCAGAATGCAGAGAATCTCCGCGTCCGCGTCTGCCCTCTGTTCCACCGCAAGTTGCGGCGTTATCAGTGTTTGCTGTAGGAAGCATGGTGGAGTGAAACAAGGGTCCCTCAATTAGCTCCCGAGTAAAAACAACGGGGCGGTTAAGCTCTTCCTGCTGCTGACAAGGATGATGCATCTCCTGCGTTTTGGATGAGGTGGGCGGGCAGGTATCCTTGCGAGATTCCTGCCTGTGATGCCAGGCTGAATACGTCCTGAGTCAAATTATTTTTGTTGTTGCAAATGATGTTAAGACCACGGAGAAACGTTTGCATATCAAGTCGGGCTCACCATTTGAAGCTCGTCGCCGATGGTGTTTCGAGGCCGTGCCGTGCATTGTCCCGCATGATGTTTTTTTCGCTCCGCCGACTGGGGGTATCTTCAGGAAGAAGTAGGCACATGAAGTGAAACATTGGATAACGTCCCTAAACAACAACTGGTACAACACGAAAACACACGAGGGAGCTGTACTGCACATCCGTGAAAACCTACGCAGTCGTATTTTAAGTTATTTCCTGCTTTTTTAGGCCGGAATTATGCCTTTCAAACGCTGTAAATGTTAATAACTGGGTACTGTAAGCAATTACTTACCGCAATTGCCTGGCAATGCTCCGATGAAACGACTCCAATTATTATCGATGAGATAAAGTGGGCCCATTACCGCTTGAAGACATTATTAGTGCCATTAACCTTGTGTGTACATTATCCAGGTCACTATTCATTGCATACTAGTAGGTCATCACTGTCATTCATCATACTTTGAGAATATAATGTATACAATGTTTGCTGCTGGAAGGTCAGATAAAACGACTTGAAAATGCTCCTAAGAACACAAAGTGCTGCGCTTCCATTAATGGATATGGTGTGGGACGTATCTGTAAACCAGGGTGCCGTTGTGGTGCATGGGGTCGCTCATTGGACTCGCAATCCAGAGGTCGGCGGCTCAAGTCAATCTCCCGGCGCGGAAGTTGAAACAAGAATGAGAATAATCATGATGGCTGTTTATTTATGAAATAGTTCCCTGTACACTGGGGCATCTGAGAGCATCTTACACGCAATAAATTCAAACATTTAAAAAGCCCTCCCCGGTGACAGCTGTCAGTGAGGGCACACGGTGACTCACCACCTGGCCTGCAAATGAGCATTAGTCTGCCAGTAGGGTGCGATGGTTGCTATGTGTAATCTCAATTGAAACATTTCCAGGTCATATTCGAATTTGGCAACATTTGGAACATGGTGCCGGCACACAATGGCTTACTCATTTTTAATAATGTAACATCCGCTGTTAACCTTTTCCCGTTCCGTGACGTCTTCAAGTTGCAGGGTGAGTTCCGTTCACCGCTGAATTTCGGGACGCGCAAGCGGTGAGCGTTAAATTGATTTCGAGAGGCATAGCGCCGTTGTTTTTAAAAGGCCTTGTACTCACCTCGCCTTGAGACATTAGTGGAAGACGCCTTACAAATAAATGTAAATTATTTATATTATAACTGAAGCAGCACGACCACAATCTATGATAGCTAGCGGCAAACTGTGCCACACACCGACTTACTGATGAAGTTGTCTGACGAGCGTGAAAGAGGAAGCCAAACATTGCTCTAGAGGGGCTCTAATTGAGCTCTCTCTATTGGAGACCTTTCTACCAGTAGTAATAGCATGAGGAGGAAGTTGTAGGGCCGGACCTTTATATATGTCACGTACTGCAACCAATGCACTGTTATAAGCACACAAACGTTAGTCGCAGACACGTACATTTCTCCCATTAATACAATTTTGGTGTATTAAAGTTATTACAAATTTTTCGGCACTCAAACTTTACCGATCTCAAGGGTATAATGCAATTTGTATTGTTGAGAATCTTTCGTCATCTCCATTTATAAAAATAGTAATGATAACATTTTACCAATACTGAATGAGGCCCCTCCTCCCCCCCCATTGCCATATAGGTTGTGGAGGTTGTTTGACCATACTTCACCAATATTAGTCTAGGTTGGTGAAAGGGATGCCCAGGACCGGTATCATATATCAGTGGCCTGCAATCGAACCCAGGTGTCATTTCAAGAGTGCAGTGTGATCTCACAACCATTGCGGCCACCATCTCTGCGAGTAAGTGAAAATAATTGTATCATATTATGAATCACCTGTTCTGCCTCTGTTTTATCGAACGTTTCTTGCTGTTGAGATCATCTCCACTGATCAGTGGGCTTTACCTGGTAAAATAAAAATAGTTTAGTTTGAGAATATGTATGCATTTATTTATAGTGATTTGCTTATACGCCTTATACTTTGCACTCCTATCGTTTTTTGTATTTGTTTGTTGCTGTAACTTTCTGACTCGCCCCTACTGGACATCTGCGAAATAGAGCTTCGTAGCTCATAGGATTTCTCCAGGATGAATAAAGATTCTGATCGCCACTGATCGATGACCCACTGACAAGAAGTGGACACTTTCAAAAGAAAATTCCTCGAGACAATGATGGGCACTGGGCACAGACAAAAAGCCGTATCAGGTGTGATGTTTTTAAATTGCTTTGGAATAATACGGCACAAATTACAATTGATACAGCTAGAACAAATATTATTTATTAACAATCGCACAATTAAATAATACCGTGTATGGATAGGGATTTTACTTTACAAGTAAAGTTATTTATTTACCTTCCCCCACCATCCCCAAAGCCCCCCTTAATAGTCACGTGACAATGTTGCCGTATAAGCAATGATTTGATGTTCCAGTCCTTTATAAAACAGCGCGAGAGGTCCAACGGTGAGCTATAGCAATTCATGCATTTTAAATGTTCTGCCCCCATGTAGTTTTGCATTCCACAAGGAGTCGGCGGTGAAAGAGCGTTGGCCACTCGGACACTAATCCGCCCGGATCGTGACACGAGCTTGTGCGTTTTGCATTCATTCTGGGGATGAGCTCAGCTTTTCCTCTGACCCAACTTTTCACTCTGAGCCACACAGCTGTGTCGAGCTTTACCTGCAACAATGCTCGTTCTTGGAACCCACACCTGTAATCGCCTTATGCATATCTCTTACAGACCTCGTTCCCACGTGAGCCTTTAACTGGAGCACCGTAGGTCAAAGAAACACGTAAAGTCGCTTCAGATACTTGTCAGGAAACATTAGAGGGTGGCAATTGATGAAATCGATCTCTTAAAGCCAGATAATTAATTGCTAAACTTTCACATGAAGTGGTTGTGTTGCATTTCTCTTTGCAATATAAACATACTGCATGTCTAATGGAGATGAGTTGGTTTTGTTATTATAATTAAATGCTCGGGTTTTTTACCAGTTGAAATTAAATTTGAAACGTGAATGCATACATATATCCCAGTTGTATTCCAATTAAAAATGTTTGTTTCCAATGGGAATTTGAAGCACAGCAACTATACTAATAAGTGTTACAATTTTTTTTATATTACCTGGTAAGGGCCACTGAGCTATATAGTTCGTTTTCGAAGGTTAAATAGACGCATTTAACCTCCGTTAGAAAGCAGGAAAACATGAAACAGTTTTAAAGCGTTTGCCAATTCCTTTCAAGTGAAGTCAACTTTATTTTGCTTACACACGCGGCGCCTTTTCTGGCGCAAATGTACCACTCAAAGTGGCAGTGTAATAGTCTAAATGCATTACATATAACATATACATTTTCAGATCATTGATTTAACGGATACAGCTGCTACTTCGGTGATCATAATTTATTTAAAATGTGTAAAATAACGATGAACGTCATTTTCCTCTGCTTATTTCACTTGTACAAAAAAACTATTTTTTTTATTCCACCAGGTAAGGCTCACTGAGCTATATATAGATATAGCTGGCCAGCACAGATGACAGCTCAACGAAGTGGCTTGTCGTGTGGAAATGTATAGCTGCCAAAAACTCTAAACGCCTGTTTTCTAAATTTGGATGGAAAAACCAGAGGAACCAGAGAAAAATCTACACTACCACGGGGAGAGAGAGCATGCAAACTCCAAATATACAGGTGTCAGGGTCAGGATCGAACCCAGGACCTCCTGTATACCAGGCGAGGTAGTTAACATCTTGCCATCGTGGTACCCCACAATTAATGTGGGGAACTGAAATAGAAATAGCAAATAAGACAAAACATTAATACTATGGGACAATCATATATGTCCAAAGGAAGCAGACACAGACACTTTACCTTCCATTTAAAAAAAGTATTCCTCTAACAGTCCACAGAGCAATATATTATGAACTTGGATAAAAGTGTGTGCCCAAATGTTAAATCAGCAAGGTTGTATAATCCCATCAACTTTTCACCCTTGTGGGTAATCTGGCAGTGTACTTTGATTGGTGGCTCATCTGTTCACGTTCAGCCAATGGAAGTGGGTGTGGGAGCCCAGGCTTAAAAGGTTTTTGGGTGGGGGTCCCTGAACGCGTGCTGTTTTAATAATTTTACTGCACTGTGACCCTCCACTGGGCATGCCAGTGGCCTGATTCCAGAGTGTAAAAAGAGAGAGAGACACACACACACAAGAGAAACAGAGAGCAAAATCGAGGGTGAGATTCAGAGCACACATACGTTTTACTGGGTTTGCATTCTTTGATGTGTCTTGGGAACCGTGCACCTTGGCTTGGCTGACTCGCACCCTGATAGAACCCAAGCATCGCTCCGCTCAAAAAACTGTGACACCAGGGATCGTGCAGAGCATTGAATGGGATGAATACATATCGGCAAGGCTGGCTGCAAGTGCTGTCAGTCGTAGATTATTCTTGAGAGTGGAATAGTTTTCATGTTCGTAGCTCATGGAGGAAATGCATAGCTATGCTTGCCCTTCATTGGTAAAAGCAGCTGCTGCTATGCATATATAGCAGCGAGCTGTGGGGCTGCGATCGGTTCGTGCACGTATTACGTGAACAGGCTGACAGCTCTGGAACGGCTGTCCCCGGCAGGATGCTCGCCACGAGGGTGATGGACGCGCTCGTGCTGCTGTGCTGCGCTCTGCGCCCGGGAGCCGTGATCGCCGGTTACTGGCTGGGCCACCGGGTTGCAGTGGCAGCTGCGGCAGCGGTGGCGGTGGGCGGTGACACGGCCGGGAGAGCCCACCACAGGATCCAGCACGGGCCCTGCACCTACACCTTCCTGTTGCCGGAGCTGGCCGAGCACCACCAGCAGCAGCAGCAGCCGCAGCAGCAGCAGCCGCAGCAGGGCTGCCCAAGCGGTGCCGAGAGCCTGGTCACCAACTCGCTGCAGCGAGACGCGCCGAACGCTGAGGCCGACCGCTCTCAGCAGAGGCTGCAGCAGCTCGAGGTGGCGACGGAGAACAACACGCAGTGGCTCGTGAAGGTGTGTGTCATTGACTCGTCACTCACCCACTTTAATGTAGCCAAACGCATCGATTGAATGTTGCCGTCGTGAAGAAGGGCTGTTGCCCAAATAGTCACTTATTTTTCTGTGTTTTCCGATTAAGCCAGCGCTGTGAACAAAAGTGGTGAATTGTTATTAATGCTATTGAGCCACTGTTAATCAGGATAATGAAAGTGCAATGCAGAGTTGTGATTTTGCAACAAAATAAACATTGTTTATGAGTTGAGTAACTCATTTGTTATTAATATTAATACGTGTGCGTGAGTAACTCATTTGTTATTAATATTAATAAGTGTGCGTTGTTGTGAAATCACACATGGGATTATGTTGTAAATTGCAGAAATGGTGTTTTCATGCCCATAGGGATGGGTATGGTTTTAATTTACTCTGCATCCGTTTATGGTTTGTACTAAACGGTTTAACTGCTGCAGCATTTACTGTGGAGGTGGATGTGGAGCATATGTTGGAGGTCGATTTTGAATACTGTACTCATATATCAATCATGAAATTACTACCGAAATCCAAATGCACAATCGTAAGAGTTTTATAATTAAAACATTGGAGGATGATAAGCACTCGATTACCTTTTGTTCATTCATTGAAATATTTCAAGAATACTAGCAACAGTCAATGTTGTTAAGGTAAATACAGAGCTCAAATGTAAATGTCATCAGGGAGATTCGTACAATTTGATTGGTGACAGTTATTGAAACGAGGATAACAAATGCCAGAGGCCAGCATCACCTTGCAGAAATGTGCACGCCACAAATTTAGTGCGGTAATTCGTAAACAATGCACTTGTCTTGTGATGTAACATAACCTTCCTCCTTTCTACACTCGCATTTTCATATTTGATACAATAAAAGCACATGCGTCGTGAAATATACGTTGCAATGGTGGCCCAATATCATGTCAGTATAGGCAATGCATGCATGTGGGCCGTTGCGTGGGTGTGTTTGTATGCGCATGTGTGTATTTTAGTAGAAGTTACAGAAAATAAATAGAGGTAATAGATGGGTGTGATGGTATGCGTCTGCAGTGTAAGTGCACAAGAACGAGTGTTGTACTACGTGTGGATAGAGAAATTGGTTTTGTAGCAGTTGGAAATCTGGTTGTATATTATGACAGAGCAGCAAATGAAATGTCAATGATTATACGAAATTATACTCGCCCAAGATCGTGTTTAGTGCTATTTATACTAGGGCAGAACTCTGTTTAATGTTCACTAACATTGCCCCAG
This sequence comes from Lampetra fluviatilis, assembly GCF_964198595.1. NCBI lineage: Eukaryota > Metazoa > Chordata > Hyperoartia > Petromyzontiformes > Petromyzontidae > Lampetra > Lampetra fluviatilis. Next base: position 25,110,468 of record NC_136278.1, on the reverse strand, counting down.
GTTAGGCAATAAAATTATGTAATCTTGCGCCTATTTAAATGTAGTTGTTTTTAAATGAAATATGGGTCTTGTTTTCATTTTAGCATAATAATAGCAGCATTTTGATGCAAACATGTGGTCACTTTTATCTTCAAAGAGAAGTTCCAAACATTAAGTATATAGTTATTGAATTAAATCGGCCCCAAATTAATGACCACGCAAATATCCGTTATAACAAGTTCAACTTTGGAGTCCCTTCGTTATAATATTTTTTACAAAGTAAAAATAAAAAATTACCATTGAAATATGGAGTAGCACCAGGTGCTCATAGATGCTACATTAAGGGAAATGAATTGTGAGAAATGCTACATTTAACCCCAGATTTGATAAATGTCCTTGCGACCAATTTGTTTTCTTTAAAATTGCCGTCATTATATTACAGTGTGAGGTGTGTGACAACAACCAGAAAACACAAACTCTGCACCAACAGGTGAAATGCATTACGAAGTTAATGGGGTAATTGTTTTTTAGCATCATTGAGGAACTCGACTTGAAGTGTTGCGCTTTGATGTTTAAAGCTTGCCTAATCGGTTACAATCTGTAATTCTTGCAGAGCCGCTATCTTTCCGTAGAATTGTTCTAGGTATTCCACTTGCTGTTGTAGGAACCCTCTTGCACTGTTCAAACAGCTGGCTGGTGAGCGATGTTGGTGGAATGTCTTGGTTGTTGCTACTGGCAGAGTAAACCAATTGGGGGCTGAGTCATGTTCGAAGTTGCTTATCCCCTGTCTCATAAAAAAAACAAGCAGTAATTAGCATAATTTGTCGTCCTTTTTTTAAAGAGCGATTTCAAATAATCACACGTGGGCCTCTATCAACACGTTTCATGTCTAAAGATTTTTGTGATACCAATTTAAATCGTTAAGGAAAGTAATTGTGCCCCTTCTCACTCATTGATGTATTTATTAACATACTTAAATAAATTGGCACACATGTTTTACGCTAAATTTAAGCTAGAATTATTTATTTAAACGATTATTTATACAGTGATTAATGATATTGTCGATAATATTTTGTACCAGAGTAGGGCATGGGTTTAGCTTGGAACGATGTAATATTTTTCGTCGAAGGAATTTTATGAATGGTCACATTTTTAAAAATATGTGTTAAAAGGGGAAAAAAAAAACAATAAACACCGCTGCAGAATTCGGTTTCGAATGTTTTAAACAATTTTTCCCCCAAAAAGAAAGGTACCGCTGACCCACAGCTTTGTTTGTTTTCAAGTCACCGGAGGAGAAAAGAATTTGAGTGATTGTGTAACAGATATCCACGCCTGCATTTGTGCGGGTTCCTCAAAGAATTCGCAGAACCAGAGTGTGGCGTTTTGTTTTGGTACCGTGCCTGCCAACATGCATCAAGATGGGAGTTCTTACAATGCCCGTGAAAGCAGTCACCCTGCTTGACATTGAAACGTGGGATCAGAGAGAGCCGTAATCGTACGGTGAACGAGGAACCCGTCCACAAACAGGGCTAAGAGGATGGCCGCTAGAATTGCTGATTGGCTTAATGTCACCTCGCGGTTAGCGGTTGAGTGCTAAACGTCATAATATTCGGCAATCGTTCTTCCGAGCGAACGCAGGGAGATTACGCACTCGCCATTGCAACGAGTGGCCTCTATTTGGAATATTGCTTTAAAATATCATGGTGTGGTTCACGTTTGTTTGTTCATTAAGCTTCACTCACTGCAAGTTCACAATTCATAGGAGGTGCACTGAGTAAAGGCTCAGAAATATATACGGATAATATCCCCTTTAATGAGGGGGGGGCAGCGGTGCAGTGGTTAGCACATTGCACTATGAACACGGTAACTTAAGTTTGTCCATAATACAGTTTTTTTTGGGTTATATCTCGTAAACATATAAATGTGTCGTTAAACCCGCCACCAGCCAACACAGCCAATTAGTAAGGTTTGTCACGTAAACAGAACGTGCCAATTCGTTACTAGTACAGCACACCGGTGTGTTGGAGAGCAAAGACAACATTTACACGACGTTTCGCCAGTAATTACAACTTGCTTCATCAGGCGACAGCCAGATTTGTGGAGGAACGAAACAATCCTCCTGTTTCGTTCCTTAAATAGAGGAATAGATGTGCTGACGTCACTTGTGTGCTCTTCTTGCGCGCAGTGGGTGGGGGGGATTAATGAATGCATATACATGAATATGGGTATGTATTGCCGATATGGTAATCAACGTACACTGTGCATGCGCGTTATGCAAGTTCATTGTTCTTGTACTTCCTGTCGATTGTGTGCTCTAAAAGAGCCGTTCTTCAGTTTGGCACCACTGCGAATATCCACAGCAACGGAACCACTCCTGGTCCCCTTTTGCAGTGGTCGCTGACAAGCACGGTGAGGTTTGGGCAAACAATCCCCGTGACCGGCATGACATGCAATAATCCTTCATCCAGCAGTGGATTGATAAAGGGCTGTCCATTTTTTGTTAAGTTGTTGTTATCGTTCACTTCCTTGAGTCATGTAAAAACTGCTTGTAATAATATAGTCAATACTCTTTAGATATTTCGGTCAAGTCACGTAGGTATAAAATAAAAAATAAAAATGATCAAAAATCAATTAAATCACGACGTTTCGGAAGCAACACAAGCTTCCGTCATCAGGTGGGACATCCACAGCAAGAAACAAATTAGTGTAGTGGGCAAGAGTCGTTCGTATAGTCAATGCCAGCAATTGCATTTAACCAGGTGGGATCTCTAAACATAGTGTGCTTCTGATTGCATATGACTTGTGACTGCTCGCCGTTTGTAAGGCTCGCAGAGAGCCGCTGTAATGCGACACCAGTAATGCATGGTGTGAGAGATTGTTCTTCTGCAGCAGTGCACATTCTCATGTTTAAAGGCCTGTGCGTGATCACAAGTGCTCATAATTGATAGCTACGTTGTCCACTCTGCCGATCCCATTGTTTGCTCCCATAAGGCAAAGCTCAACATCTCGAGGTGCTGGATTTGGCGTCGTTTGATGGCAAGCTTCTACCTTTGTAGATTGGGGTGGGTGCCCTCTGTTAAAATGGGTCATGGGCATTGACCACCCGCATGCCTCGGATTGTGCACCGTGTGTGGTGGAGTGTTTGAGAACGGCGGTGTCTAAGAAATTAGTGGGCAATTCATGGTCGTACAATCAATGTCACGCACTCACACTTTGCACCTGCGTCCTATAATTACGAGTAAAAAACATTTTAAAATCATCACCACATGTTATCGATAATGTTGTTGAATAGAGTATTATAGGACAATCCATGTATAGACATCTCACTAATAGAAAATGTCTCTCTTACTTTAATTTCAACAGCTGACTTAATATTGCGAAAGCGATGGCCCCATCTATCTCAGGGGAGAGTGTGAGAATATATAATACGTGTATTGAGATATGGTGGGAGGCATGTAGTAACCTTGGAATAACGTGTTGTTTTCTCAATAATGTATCTCTATTCTTCCATTGGAGTATCTTTAAATGCATCATCTTGAATATAATCGCCAGATGTTTAAGGCAAGGGGCCTTCATCACAACAGAGAGAGTGAGACTGGCATTATAAGAGTTGGAAATCACACTCGCGCTGCTGGGCCCTGTGAATGACGAGTGTGATGACATGTTGTGTTTACCTACCACTGCCGGCAATCCCTTAATATTTTATTTCATGAAAACATTTCACATGAACAGTTGCATGAAGTCCCATTTGATGGTTATCACGTACATAAGTCCGCAGCGGTATTTTAAATACCCGGTAGCTTTCGAATATTTTTTCGATCTGTGGAGAAAATGTCACTTAGCAGCAGTCATCAATCCTGGCTACTGATGCGAACAGTGGTCAGTCAGCTTCTTCTTCTCCATCCTTTGATAGTTTTGCTGGCAGATTGCCGGCCAGAGATAAGGCTGCTGCTATAGTGTCGAGAGCGTAAGGCCTCTGTCAACTCTGGTAGGTTGAGTTGCACAAAGATTCAAAAGAGAAGGAGAGAAGTGATGAGATCGAGGATTTCTAGACGGTATCTCTCCAAGGAAGATAAGAGCCCGGTAAAATCGTAGAAGTCTCGATGCCTTCGCAGTGACGGAAGCAATCGTGACTCTGGGCTGACTCGCCTTTCATCTTGCCTTTGGGGACTAAATTCTATACAAGTGCATACCATTCATGTAAAGCACATGTTGTTCTTGGTCATCCGTGAAACTCATACGTGCCAATTACTTTTGCATTTGAAGAGTTTATTCTTGGACTGTGGCGGTAGGTAACTTTGATTAAAAAAAAAATTAGTTGTATTGCCATGCTTTTCAAATGTGTTTCTTTAATAAACAAGATTTGGAAAAAAAATCATGCATACGCACGGGCTAGGTAATGCTTTCCAACTTGCGTTTGTTTTTAGATGCATTTAATTAGCCCTATGCAAGCCGACGCGTTGATCGTTAGGGTAAACAGATTTTCATATTTACAAACAGTGTGTTTTTGTTGTTCTCGTTTTTATCTCCAATTTCAGAGCAACCCATTTATCAAACGGGCCATTTTTCAATAGCTTTGGTTATTAATAGAAACATAACTATATCATAAATATTTGCTCAAATTGGATCATCTTTACGAGGGTGATGGCGACCCCATTTCGAGAGACAAATGGACAGGCAGAGAGCCAGATTGATAAAGCCAAGGCATAAACGCATTACACCTTCGTTGCAAAGCGTTAAAACAATAAAACAATTTTTAAAGAGCCGGCCATTTCCTGTCAAGTGAAGTCAACTTTATTTTTGTTTACCCACGTGACACCTTTTTGCCACAAATCTGCCACTCAAAGTGCCAGTGTAATAGTCTACATGTATTACATACTGTATAATATATTTTGGAATGATTAATTTTCAGATCATCGATTTAGATGTTACAGTTGTTACTCAGATGATTACAATCTATAGAAAAAAGTGTAAAGTAACAATTAATGTAATTTTCCTCTTATTTCACTTGTACAAAAACATTTACGATTAAACTATTAAAGTATATTTGTTATTTTCCCAGGTAAGGCCCACTGAGCTACATAGCTCTTTTTCAGAAACGACCTGGCCACAAATGATAGCTCAACGAAGTGGCTTATCATGTGGAAATTTAAAGCAGCCAAATACTCTAAACGCACGTTGCTAAATGTGGAGGGAAAAACTGGAGGACCCGGAGAAAAAAATCTACACGACCACGGGAGAGAGACATGCAAACTCCAAATATACAGGCATCAGGGTCGGGATCGAACCCACAAACCTCCCGTATACCTGGCGAGGTAGTTAACATCTCGCCACCGCGAGAATATGGGACATTGAGCTGCTTTGGGAAGCCAAAACTTTAATGGTTCACGTGGACCGGACTTGGCGAGTGCTTCCACAAGCAGACGTAGAAGGTAGGTAAATGCAAATAAAATAAACGGGTTCAAATGGAACGCTGTGTGGCCAAAGCCGAGGTTTGTGCGCTGTGGATGTGAAAGAAATCTGTGTTTCGTACAAATTCGCCTATACCTTCAGCATCTGTTAGTGTTTTATAAAGGTTGTTATTTCACTTAGGTTTATTTACTGTTTGACATATTTTTCGCGAAAAAAAAACTCATTACAAAACAAACAGAGAAGGGTGAAAGAGAGAGAGAGAGAAGAGAAAGGAGAAAAAAATATATAATTTTTGATGAACTGCTTTGTAAACAGCAGGCGCTGTGCGATGTTTGCCATCTTTACATGCAAAAAAAACATTGGTAATGACAGTTGTAATTTAGGAATGTCAGAACCAGCGTGTGTGTAACGTATGTGTCCTGAGGTGCCGTTGTTGCGAAGGGGTGGCTCGGCCATTGCCACTAAATCTGTCCAATCTACATCTTTAGACCCTAACGCTCAAGCTCTGTGGGGATTTGGCCACATTCCTCAGCGTTGTAATGCGTCTCATAGTGCATGCGATTGCCATTACGTGCCCCCGGGCTGAATTACAGAAAATGATCCACTGTGGCTGTCTAATTTGTGCGAAGTGTCATTTGTTCTTCCCTTGGAAATGCGCAGATGTTTATTCACTGACACGTACAGGTCTCGAAAGGAGAAATAAAAACCGCCTGTGGAGATTGCGTCTATGAATATTTCAATAGTTCGAAGCAACACGAGAGCGCACGTCATTTTAATTGCATTTATCTGGTGTTAAATGTTATTTCCAAGGTGAATTGCAATGTGAATTATTGCACATTATAGGAAGTGCATTTGTAGCTACTAGGGAAACATACTATAACATTTTAAATGTACATAACATTCATTAATTTTTAAAAGTAGTGTAGCGGTCGTAAAGTAGAATTATGTCCATCTGGGAAAGGTGCAATTCGGCTCAGTGGGTTTGGGATGCACTGCAAATGAAAATTAGATCGGTGTTCAACGGTCAAAAAATATATCAGTCACAAGCAGAGGAGAAGAGAAGCCGCCTTGATCGTGGACTTGAGCACAGAGGTCGCAACCGGGTACCCGTTACCCGTACCCAACCCAATACCCGGCTACCCGTACCCGGCTGGGTACGGGTACCCGTTTGCGACCCTGGTGCGGCCGGGTACGGGTAGATCGGTTCCTAGAATCAACCCACCCGCGCCTGCAACATGGCTTCATCCCAGAGGTCGCAATCAGGTACCCGATACCCGTACCCTACCCATACCCGGCTGGGTACGGGTAGGGTACGGCCGGGTATGGGTACCCGTTTGCGACCCTGGTGCGGCCGGGTACGGGTAAGGAATTAAAACCCGTTTGCGACCTCTGCTTGAGCAGCAGCCTTCTGTTGGGCCATGGAGAAGGGATCTCCTCACATCAAGGGCAGCGGACGACGAGAAGGAGCAAGCGTTAGCTGGAAGTTTATAAACAATAAACAATTGCTTCGTGTTTATTTTTCCATGCTGGTGTTGAGTGCACTGGTCTTAATTGTAATACAAGCTTTTTAAAATGTTTTTAATATTATATTGCCTCGGGCACATTGCTTTGTTGATATTGTAAATTAAATCTCCTGTATTTTTTTTATAGCACGAGTGTTGGGCAACCCCGTACATTATCTTTAATCTGCTATACAAATGAATATGTATTGATGCGTTTATTCACGGATTAAAGGTTATGTGAATGCTCAATGTACATTCGCTGAGTCGTTTAGTTCAATAGAGGAAACAAAAATGAGCAAAACAACAAATAAAATGAACAAAATACATTTCAAGTGATGCACTATCTGCATCATCATCATCATCACCCTAGCACCTACTCGCGAGCTCACTGCCTTCCACCATCTCTTCAGTGAATGTTGTCTCTGGCACGTTCACTTCCTTGGCTGCCACTCCGTCACTGTTCTTGACCTTTTCTGAGACGCATCCTTCCCAAGTCCACTTTCCTTAACGGTAATTAATGTTGTCTTTAACCTCTGTGTGTTCTCTCATTCACGTTTTCCTCCATTCTGTCTGTCAATGTAATTTCAAGCGTGTTTCCTGTCCATGCTTCTTTGGTCACTTTGTACGTTTTTTTTCATTTTCTTCTAATAACGAGACCAAAAAAAACCAAGGATTAATTCTCGAATTAAAATTACGACGACGATTCGTGACAATTCCTTGCGTCGCTGTGGCGGGTGAATCTAAATCGTCAAGTGTCCTGTCTTCCGGTGTCCCTGTCCGCAGCTGCAGAACTCCATTCGGGAAGGTGTGATGATGGAGCTGGCTCAGCTGCAGCAACGCTCAATGCACAACCAGACGACCGCCATGCTGGAGGCAAGCAGCAACCTGCTGCTGCACACCGCTGGGCAGACGCACAGGCTCGCCACCATCGAGGCACAGGTAGAGCACGTGTCGACATGTTAACCTCGACTCGTAACGTGCGAGTGCGAACACCAAGACCCGTGCGTGTGAGTGTGTAATCCGAGACTTGCACGCGTGCGGGTGTGAAAACCAAAAATCGTACGTGCGGGTTGTGTAAACCAAGAATCGTTCCCATTGGGGCAAAGGTACCCTGTGCTTGCGTACGAACCAACAATCCTAGCAATTATAGTTGTGGTAGATTATTTTCATAACACATTGTTTTCGAGAGCTACAGTTGCACGCACAAGTGATGATACCATCGGCAGGATGTCCGACGGTCACGAAGGTCGCTGACAACGACAGAGAAATTACCTGCGAGAGGAAGGCAAGGACGTTCTGGAATGAAGAATCCATGAAATTATCTCACACAGCAGTGCAACCCTGCATATTAGAGAACAGTGTGGACAAGATGGTCATCACAAAGATTACCTGGTCACATTACTGCCCGCTCAGAATAATGTCTGTTGCATGACAGTCAAACAGATTTTTTTTATTAGTTCTCAAATCTGGAATTTATCCAAATTCAATCCAGAACCAAATTGAATATGATGCCTTTCTTGTGCTGTCATTGGTGACCAGATTGAGACCACCAACTCATTGCACTAGAGAATCTGTTTTCATCATGGACGGCTGCCTGGATTTGAGCCTATGAGCTCCAGCGTTGCCAGTCCAGCGCCCTGACCTCTGAGCCACCCGACCACCTTGCAAGACAAGGTTTAGAGTGCACGCACGCACACACACACACACCAAACAAACAGTTAATTGGTTCTAAGGCAGTCATGGACCTCGGAGTCAGCTGTAATCAGCTTTCGACGACCTCCGGGAAGTCCGGCATGGACAGAGCAGCCATTCAGCATGTGTGCATCCTCTCCCTCCTCCACAACACCATCGTGGCCCCGTGGGGTGTCCTGAATAAAGCAGGCCTGGGCGGTCTCGACAGAATGGAGAACCTCACACCTGAAACCTGTTAACGTTGCTCCAGAGGTGGTGAGGAGCTCAAAGCCAGGTAGCCGCTCATGCCTACTTGACATCTGTGAACGAAAAGCCTTATAGCTCATCGGATCCCTCCAGTATAAATACATATTCTGATTCAGCATAGTGATGGTGTGGGAGTTGCAGCCTGTGGTAGAGCCGATCCCATTCCTTCTGCAACGATGAGCTGGTGATGTTCCCAGGTGGATAGAGTTTGCAGTTCTCTTCATGAGGATTTGCAGTTACTTGTTGGGTGAGGTGCATTTCATGCAATCCATGCACCTCTTGCACGATATCAAATGTGGTATTTACTGTATCTTGGTGACGATTCAGTGTATCCGCTGCATTCTGACACCATTTGTTAGACAGGTGGATGTTGGCTCAGTCTGGTAGGCGTGCTATTTGTTGTTTTCTGGCATCAACGTTCACTGAGGATGCTGATGCTCCTGATATTTGCTGCTGATGCCATTACAGCTGCGACTGTTGTTCATGGTCATGATGGTGTGGTGTTTTGTTTATATTTTCCTTTTTATGTAATGCTTAAATATACAGGTATAAGACGAAAAATGCATACAGTTAATGGAAATGAAATCGGTACCAAAGTAACACAAATACATGCAAACATATCTTAAGAAAGATGTGTCTGGTTATGTTGCATTATATATTTTATAAGGAAAAAGTACAGCCCACATAATTATTGTTTAAAAATGATCTGTGCTAATGTTTGCTTGTCAAATAAATAGATTCATAAGCAGGTGTTTAATCATTGGGATATTTATAAATATGGCAGGGAGTCTGATACAATAAATGACGACAATCTACTGCATCACGTGCTTTAATTTCCATTTGAATGTTGAAGACAAATCATTTGTTTACAGATGGACAACTTCCAATTACAGTCATTATATGATTTCACGGTTGAGAAGTTCCGTTCGTTGTTTATTTAGGGACATTTTATTTACTCAGGCATATGTAGTTATTGGTATTGGAGTAGCAGCGTTAATAAACTCTGCTGTTTCTCTTAACATCAAGGTCCTAAATCATACTTCAAGGCTGGAGATTCAGCTGCTGGAAAACTCCCTTTCGACCAGCAAACTGGAGAAACAACTTCTTCAACAGGCACAGGACATCAGCAGGATCCAGGAGAAAAATGTGTACGTGTGTGTAAGGATGTTCTCCCTTTTTAGGGGCGTGGTAGAGTAGCAGTTAATGCGCTGCCCTACGAACCTCTCGGATGAGTTTGATGCCCGCTCGCAGCCAACGCCAGTGATTATTATCTGAACCGCTCTTGGGCTTCACCTAGGTCGACTCAGCCTGGAATAAGTACCTAGTACAATGTGTAAGCATCGTTGTTCAGGAGAGACAAAGACGGTCTGGCGTGGTGCTGGCCACCCACCCACCCCCTTGTGTGCCATGCCGGCCTTCATAGTTTCTCGCTAACAGCACTTGCCCCAAAAAAGTCTGTTAAGGCTCTATGGGAGATCTTTGTCTGCCTCTTTACTGTGAGAACTGCACTGTGGCACACAGGCTATCATGCTGGTCTCGCAATAAGATTTTCATTTTTCATCTGTGTTACTTATTGTGCTGAAAAATATATATTTCGACCACTAACCATAGCTTCAGCTTAGTAATTTTTTATATCCAATCTCATTCCGATTGTAATATTGACGTGAAGTATCCACGTGGATCTCTCACAGAGAACGACCCACAGAAATGGATAACATTGAGCTACCTCTGAGATTCCTTCAAGTGAACTTTGACCCACACAGTAGGGGGCAGCACTTTATCACTCACCCTGCATATGAGAGCAATGTTCGTCAGCATGACAGTCAACACAATATTTAATTCTCACAGCTAGAATTTAGCCAAAATAAGTTAAAACGATCATTAATGTAATGTTTATTTTTATGTGTGCAATCAATGATGAGCAATGCTGAGACAATCAACTCGCAACACTGGAGAACCCGGGTTAATCACAAACGAACCTCGGATCTCAGCGAAGCCAGCTTAGCGTATCTGGCCTTCTGAGCCACCCGGCCAGTTGTGTGCCAGCATGTGGGCCAGTATATTCTGCAATCAACCATAAAAAAAAAAACACAACAATTAAAATGTATCTACCCATGCAAACATCGCTCTGCAGATTGCTGGAGCGCAGGCTCGCAGAACAGGAGGGCCGGCTGGCCGGAGCGAACCAGGAGCGGCGCCGCGTGCAGGAGCTGCTCTCGGGGCAGGGCGCCCGCCTGGCGGAGCTGGCACGCCGGCTGGACGAGGCAGGCGCCGGACACGGCCGCCTGCTGCGGCAGCACGCGCAGCTAGCCAGCGCCCTGCAAGAGACGCTCGCACGCCTCACGCAGGACGACGGTGAGGGCTACGAACATCCCATTGAACTTTTCCAGTAATGCCACTCGGTACCATTAGACCTACCCACGTTCTGCCCAGCAGAGTAGTACATTCCGTTGAGGTTGGACGGCTCACAGGCATCAAACCACCAGCCTGTAGTAGGACAAGAACAATAACAACGACATTAACAACAGCATTAAGGGGCGCTGCGGTAGTGAGATGTTATCTCCCTCGCCTGGTATGCAGGAAGTTGTAGGTTCGATCCTGACCCTGAAGCTTGTATATTTGTAGTTTACATGTCTATCTTTCTCTCTTTCCCCGTGGTCGTGTGGATTTTTCTACGGGTCCTCCGGTTTACCCCTCCACATTTAGAATCGACGTGCGTTCAGACCGACAAATTTCCACATGATAAGCCACTTTGTTGAGCTACCATTTGTGGCCAGGTCGCGTCTGAAAAAGAGCTACATAGCTCAGTGGGCCTTACCTGGTAAAATAAAAAATAGTTATACTTTTTAGGAACTAATTAACTATTTTAACTACATGCACCTCCTGTATTCAGGCAAGGCGGTTAACATCCTGCCACCGCGAGATGTATATACATTGTATGTCATATTTGTACGTGTTGAATTTATTTTGCTCCGTACGTAGCCAACTGTGCTAATCGAGGATGCGTTCACCCAAGATGCTGCTATGGTGTAATGGTTAGAACGCTGGACTTGTAATCCAGGGGTCAGTGTTTATATATCCACTCGTAGCAGTTGAAACAATGGGGCAACTTTAATGAATCCCCCTGCAGTTCGTCGATCGGCAAGTCACGTGTGGTAGGGTAAAGCGTGGGCACTCCCACCTCTTTCAAGATGTTGGACCAGTGTGGAAGAGTAGGTCAAATATGCCCTCTGGAGGGGCTTCGCAGAGGATTAATTACACTGGTCAACAAAACATTTTTTTTTCTGGCCTGGACTTTTGCAGCTGTTTAGACTAATTTCAGGGTGCCGATTCCAAATCTGATCTCAGATTTGCTCTATCACATCTCATTTTTATGCTATCGGCAAACCCCATTTTCATTGATTTTACCCGAAATTAACTCTGTCACTTATGATTGCAAGTTGTTGCGAGTCAGTGACTGCTTTAGTGTTAAAATATGGTGCTGTATTTTTAAGATAGTGTGTTTATAATATCATTTTATGTAGATATCCACATTTATTTAATATTTTTCTTCTGCAATTTTGATTGAAAATGCAATATTTGATATCTCAAAAACCTGATGTGATAGACAAAAACTGATGCCAGATTTGGAATCAGCACCTCAAAATTACATTAAAACCCTTGGAATACCTTATGCCAGAAAAAGTGTGTTGACCAGTGTTATTCATGTACTACACTAACTTCCTTCTATTTAATAGCCATGGTCATGCGCTCTTGCTGTCTTTATGAATTAGATTGCAGCATGCTTTGTAGTGTTACATTTCATACAATTTTGCTGATCCAAACCGCAAAAGTCATTATTCGAGTTATGTATAATTAATCGTGGCAGGTGGCTTATATTCACATGCTTAATTGAACGTATTTCTTTCCCAACAGCGCGTTTCCCATTCCGTGACAAGGAAGAAAAAAATATATTTCGGGATTGCGGGGAATTCATAAAATCTGGACATACAAATAGTGGAGTGTACGTTATTTACCCTGCCAATGACACCGTACCGGCAAAAGTAAGTTATATTCCAAAATCTCCGCATAAAGATATATGTAATTGATTTATCAATCAGCAATGTGAGGATACTGCCATTTCCACGTGCACATGTTAATCTTCACTGATGAGTGATGAATGAGGTTTTCGGATCATATGTTTTGTATTGAGTATTACTCACATTGCTTAGGTCTCTGCCAGTGTCTGTGGTTTTTATATTGTTTTATTGTATTAAATAAATAATTTAATTGCCTCCTTCAAAAATAAGCTTCAAAAACATGAACTCTTCCGTACTGAGCATTGGACCTCAAGGGATTCAGTGGCTCCTGCGTAATCATTCACCCTCTCCCCACTCACCCCCCCTAAGCAGAAATGTTAAAATATAATAATCCCATCAACGTAAACACAAACCAACTGACAAATGGCAAAGCAATTAAAAACGTGAGCAGCTATCAAACTCCATCATGTGCATACAGCAATAAAACACTACATTTCATAATTCATCATCAGGAAAAACGAACAGCGATACATTTTAAAGTCGAACAGTTCATGTTAATGTGGCTCTTCACATGTGTGGGTATTATATATGGAAAACTAAAAGGCAAATTTCGATTTAAAGCTTTCGTGACTGCAGGGATTCATCTACTTGGTTCTTTCGGTAAAGTCATGTAGAATGGAAATAATAAAATAATAAAAATAAAACATAATCAAATAATTCTCACGACGTTTCGGCCACAACGCAAGCAGCCGTCCTCAGGTGGAGAGCAGGTCTGTCGAGAAGACATTCAGACGCTGTCTTTCCGACAGACATGTTTTCCACCTGAGGACGGCTGCTTGCGTTGTGGCCGAAACGTCGTGAGAATAATTTTATTATGTTTTATTTTTATTATTTTATTATTTCCATTCTACGTGACTTTACCGAAAGAACCAGGAAGAACTAAAAGGCAAGTTTGCTAAACAGAAACCAAGCTTCACGGCTGAAGTGGGATGTTTTCAATCAGAACAATTGAGCTAGGAAGCCAAGTTTCACAAGGACTATATACACAATGGAATTGTTATGCAATGCATTTTTTAAATGTTGTTAGTTCACTGTCGTTAGCAGGTTTATTGTTGGCACTCACCCATACAAATGGGTGCTTACACACGAATATTTTTTGTTTTCCTTTTTAATATAACTCATTTACTGTCCTCAATTTAAACTCTTCCATGCTTTCCAATTCTTTGTTTTTCACAAGGTCTACTGTGACATGGAAACAGATGGCGGTGGCTGGACAGTAATTCAGCGCAGAGAAGACGGGTCGGTGGATTTCCACCGAAGCTGGCAAGACTACACAACGGTAAGTGTTGTCAGGACTCGGCTCCGGTATATTGTTTTCATGCAAGATGCAAAACAAAGAAGACACAATTCCATGATAGGAGCCAATAAAAATGTTAATTGTTCTGCCACCAGGTGACTCTTTAAAACTGTGATTTTTCTGAATTCAAAATTTGCACAGCGATCTTAAAAGATAACCTCACCCTTGATGTGTTAATTACACTAACATGCTTAATCGCATTCGTGGTATCAATTGAATGCATAGGTATTCATAAATTAGAGTTTCACTACGATTACTTTGTTCATTCACTTCGCTCAAGTCTTTACTGCATCATTATTGTGCTAATTCCTTAAATGTCATAGATATACAATGCAATGCTATAAAGGACATTCACCAGTTAGTACATGCACATGGTTAGACGTTGTTTTTTATGAATTCACATCACACATGCATTATGTCTCATGCGTGTATATTTTACATCCATAGAAATGCATGTATTCCCCATAGTTGTAGGGAAATACATGCATGCTCGTACGCACATGAATATGCACATGCAGTGTATTTCTGGATTATATGACTGATTTGTTTTTCTCTACGTGTCTAGGGATTTGGGGAGGCTACAGGTGAACATTGGTTGGGAAATGAAATAATCCATCAACTGTGCAGCCAAAAAACGCACCAGATGAGAATAACATTGAAAGACTGGGAAGGCAACACAGCATTTTCCACGTATGAGCGATTCTCCATTGCAAGTGAGAAGCAAAATTACAGGTAACAAATACTGTTTCTGCATACGCTTCCGCCGTCATACTGTACGGCTCCCGTTGTGTTTTCGGGTTGTGCCGCACGTTGATCGCCGTGATGTCCGACGTTTCGCTCACGTTTTGAGAGCTTCTCCAGAAAGCGAATTCTGGAACTGGGTTCAGCAGCGAAGCAACAGGCACAATTCTGAACAACACACGCACGCACACCTCAAGAAGACAGATCAGGGAGCCAAACATCGTTTTTCCTTGCCCCTATTAGTTTCGCCTCTTCTCCAGCTGCAGAGCTGCTGTGTGCTTCTCGCTGTGGGTACATGGGGATGCGTGCGTGGGTACATTTTCACTGAGCGGTGCTGCAACTGCGCGAGCAGACGTGGATAATGGCTGTGAAATGCACGCGTTAATGGTGTGAAAAGTTTCGTTTTAAAAAAGCACCACTACGTCTCGCCTACAAATGAAAGACATTAAGTGTCTGCAGGAGATGTGTGGGAGGATGAATCTCCTTCAGCTGCAGCTCGATCCCCGACAAACAAATGCAAGTGAGTGCCTCACTTAACATTGGCCTCTAGATAAGACAATACACACGTACACATGTTGGTATGGCGCTTTTGCTGCACTGCGCTTTGATCGCAGCAACCTTCAATTAGCACGGTTGGCTACGTATGGTGCGAAAGAAGTTCAACATACAAACAACCTAAGTTCGATTCCCAGACATGGCTAACATTAGCTGCGAGGTATGTGTCAACCGGTCCTGGATCCCTTTAACAACCCACACTGACACAATGTGGTGAATCATGGTGAAGCAAGAGGCGGCGTGGGGAGGCCTTCATCCGCCAGTGGATTGACAAAGGGCTGTGAATTATTAATACAATTCTAACGTATACACCAACACTACGCAAAACTAAACTATGTTTTATTTTACCAGGTAAGGCCCGCTGAGCCATACTGCTCTTTTTCAGAAGCGACCTGGCGATCACAAATGATCACTCCTGTTTCACAGGAAATGTATAGCAGCAAAACGCACGTTTCAGCAATTGCCAGGCCAGATTCATCACTTGCGGAGCGTAGCGTGGGACAGCTGCTCTTTGAGCTCCCTGTTGCTTTTCTATTTAAGATCTCGCTACAGTGGCAAGATGTTAACTACCTCGCCTTGTGTATAGGAGGTTGTGGGTTCGATCCCGACCCTGACGCCTGTATCTTTGGGGTTTGCATGTTTTTGCTCCCCATGGCCGTGTGGATTTTTCTCCGGGTCCTTCGGTCTTTCCCTTTACATTTAGAATCAACATCACGCTTTTAGAATATGTGGCTGCTGCTTTACATTTTCACGTGATAAACCACTTCGTCGAGTTATCATTTGTGGCCAGGTCGCATCTGAAAAAGAGCTATCATAGCTCATTGGGCCTTACCTGGTAAAAATAAAATAGTTTAGTTTAGTAAAATAGTTTAGTTTACTATTCAGTTTAACACGTAGGCTTTCGCGACCAATATTATTCATAATAAACGTTTTTGGGTTAGATCGCGTTATTTATAAATGTGTCGTAACCCTCCACCACCCGACACGGCCAATCAGCAAAAAAGTCTCACGTTGACAAAAGACAAATAGTTCACTACTTTAGCCCACCGGTGTGTTGAAGAGTGAATCCACAACATTTCCAATTTTTTTGAGTACGAAGTTTCGCTGCTAATTACATCCAGCATCATCGGGCACTCATTTGCAATGAAGGCGCCAATGCCGGAGGCCCCGCCCGATGCGCCCTGCTGACGTGAACGCGGGTGTCTCCTCGCCGCTTCAGGCTGCACGCTCGGGGCTACGGAGGCACGGCGGGCAAGCACAGCAGCCTCGGCCAAGGAAGCAGCAGCTTCAGCACCAGGGACGCGGACAACGACAACTGCCCCTGCAGATGTGCGCAGATGAGCACAGGAGGTACGAGCGATAGGCAGCCTCACACACTTGTGGAGGTTATTTGGCCACGATACATTGCCACGTCATCAGCCGCTTCTTCGAGCTGTCATTTGTGGCCAGGTCACTTCTGAAAAAAAAGCGAATAGCTCAGTGGGATTTACCGCGTAAGATAAAAAAATGATTTGCTTACCTTTACCACACTTTGCACTCCTATCGTCTTTTTGTATTATTTGTTATCGTAACTTTCTGACCCTCCCCTACTGGACATCTGTGAAAAAGAGCTTCACAGCTCACTGGATTCGTCCAGTATGAGTAAAGATTCTGATTATGATAACAATGTGGAACTGACAAGTTGGAGTGTAACCATAAACCAGCGGCAACAGCCACCACTCTGGAAGTTGGTGCTGTCCTGCTAGCGAATGGTTCCCAGTGGTTATTGGTTGGGATACAGATGCATGTTATTTGTCCTTTGCTTATGCTGCCATTAAAGACTTGCCATGGTACATGTAACAAAAATAATCCCTCTTTAAGATATGCTTAACATTAACCAGGGGCACAAGATTGCGTGAGTGTCTGCACACCCACAGTGGCTGAACCCCTGTCCAAAACCATAATTTTCTCTAAATGGTACAACATTCACTAATGATTGATTGCTCCCTTGCATTTGCTTTGAATTACTCGAAGTGCATTTCATTATGCGGGGGCTCAGTGCCTTGGTACTTTGATCATTCATGCAACATGTACAACCCTTTTGTCAATTCACCACTGGATGGGGGCATCACCACACTGTATACGTTTAACCATGCAACAACATGCCAGTCAGTGAAGGTTAGTAAAGGTATGGTGCAGAGATGTTGGAGCATAGAAGTGCTGTACAACATTGGATTTTGCTGTACTGCCCTTTGCTGACAACGTAACCCCTGAAGGAGCCGCAAGCACCTGTTTTATGCAGGATTGGTCGCCCATCTGAGAATTTCCCATCCAAGTAGCAAAGGTGCAATGCCGGCTAAAGCCCTGCTTAGCTTCCAAAATATGATGCTATGGGGAACATTATGGGTGATTTAGAGATACGTGTGCATTGACCACTCACCTCTATAAACATTTTCTCGTAAATTTAAGAAGTTTATTGTAGGAAATGTGTGGTTATATACATGTTATTACATTTTTATGAAAAAAGAACATCACCAGTTTTGTATTATTTCCAACTTAGTGGATGCATTCTATAATATTTATTTCCATATTAACTGGTTTGAACATATAAAACTCTTTTCACCGTAGCATGAAACTATTTTTTAAACATAATGATCTGTAATTTGTTCTGCTTATTTTTCAAACTAAATTGCCCAAAACCCCTTTAATTACGCAGTATTTAGATTTTAAACAAGATGGTATTTACTGATTGATATCAACTAACTAACTTTATTGACCCGTGGTTGTGGCCTTTTTACGAGAACAAACTTGAAAAAGAAACACCCTGGAGATTTTAGAGAATTGCTTTGCTAAAGACAATGGCTATCTCAACACTGCCAGCAACCTTTCCAAGATTCCACAATGTTTTATGGAAACTAAGCAGAACAGTATGTTGGCAGTAATGCCAAAAACTGCTCTCAACATTACAATGCATCGGCACGTGGAGGCAATGAAAATGAGATGGGTTGAACAGATTTTTTACACTGTAACAAATTTTTTCCGATTTATTAAACAAGTGCAGAAGCATGGAAGTCATTATTATTTGAGTAAAACTGACCACCAGAAGTATTTATTTGTACAGCCACCATTGCGTTGTTCTCTTAGAAATGTATGGTATTTATTTGTACGTAAAGCACACGTGAAATAGAACAAATTGCAAAATTTTCTTTCTGTGAGGATTATGTCCATCGTACCTTACACACGGAGACTGATTATTAGGGATAGAGTAAAAACTATTTAAATTTAGTTTAAAATATATAACAAATTTCGAGATATGTTTGAAGCAATTTTAGAAGCAGTCTTAGTTTCAATGTACACACTTCATCAAGCAATGAATGTCCATATGTCCATGAAGACGATGTTGTTTTTAGTCACTCCCAGGGCTGTTTTTTTTTAAATTTGTTCTTTGAACTGCTTCATCATCTAGTGATTGAGAACCGCCAGCGATGGTGGAATTCACTGTTCATTGACTGTCCTCTGCAACTAACTGCTATGAAGTGTTCACCTCTTTTTTGGTGCAATTAATACTGGTTATCACCAACAGGGAAAGTGTTATATTCAAGCCAAGGTCAGGAATGATCAATTTAATTCTTTATGTAGGATTTTGCGGTGGTGTTAATGGCTATCACACTGGACTTGTACATCCAGAGGTCGCTCGATCAATCTCATGGCTTGGTAGTTAAAATAAAGGTGCAAGTTTCTTAAATCCTCCTGCCTCTGTCCACCCAGTTGCATAAATAGTTACACAGCAGTTAGTCAATCGGTAGGTGATGTGTGGTGGGGTAAAGTGTAGGCCGTATATCTTGGAAAATGTGTCCAAATACCCTCTTAGTGGGGCTCTCTACAGCCTGCCTCTAGTAGAGGCCCTTCCACAAGCAGTGGGGTGAGCAATGATTTGCGGGGCTGCACATTTACATTTTATTATAACGAACAATTACTACGACTACTACTTTTACAACTATTTTTTTTATTTTACTACAATTTTTATTTGACCAGGTAAAAACACAAAGCTACTGTATATGTCTCCTTTTTAGAAGCGACCTGGCCAGAAATGACAGTTCAATGAAGTGGCTTATTTCGTGTAAATTTATAACAGCAGCATGTTTCTAATTATGAAGGAAAAAACGAGAGGACCAGGAGAAAAATGCACTCGACCACGGTAGGAGAGAGACATGCAAACTCCAAATATACAACAGGTGTCATGGTCGGGATCAAACCCACGGCCTCCTGCATACGAGGCGAGGGAGATAACAGCTCGCCACCATGGCGCCCAATAATGTTGTTGTTTATGTCTTTGTTGTTGTTGTCCTACTACAGGCTGGTGGTTTGATGCCTGCGGGCCGTCCAACCTCAATGGGATGTACTACTCTGCTGGGCAGAACGTGGGTAGGTTTAATGGTATCAAGTGGCATTACTGGAAAGGTTCAAGTTACTCTTTGCGTGCCACCACCATCATGATTCGCCCAATAGATATATAACAACATTACAAAGATAAGAGCACATCAACATCACGCCAACCGCATGTTTAAGTGTCACGAACGTAAATGATTTTTGTTTTTACGGCTGAGTGAAATATTGTTAATTCTGACATGTTCTGTGAAATATGAGAATAGGTTTTCCCCTTTTTTCTGCCAATAAAACAGGTGTTAAGATGTTAAAACACCAAACTGAAACCTTTTACAAGGAATCATGTCTGCAATAACCACAATACAGTACTTGTGGTCAGAATGCAAACAAAAACATACTCTGATAATATATACATTGTCTTTGAAACTGATTGGTCCACACCAGAGAAAATTGTCTCTGGTGTGGACCAATCAGTTTCATATTTTGGTCCTGGCAAAGGAGGTCCCATGATGTTCTGTGAAAAGTAAAATACATGTATTCGATGTCCATTTGCGTTCTTTTTACTGGAATCACAAAAATGCATAATTTGTAATTTAAAAGTACAGGACAACGTCACAGAGTCGACCATCACATATCCACCCTGACCAATTGACTGCCCATGTCCTGTATAGTATTTGTCTTCGGTGTAATTGTAATTTGCTATATATGTTCACATGTCTGAACTTTTCACATATACACCTATTTGTCAGTCCCCAAGCGAGTTGGATATGCAACGTGGGGCTCGATATGTAATCATTGGCAGCATGGTATGAGATGTACGGAGGATTGTAATGTTGGACTTTCAGTTGGCATATACCAGCAAATGTTTAATATATAGATGTCTTCTGACTGATATAAATCATAAGTGGAATTCTTTCCCTTTTCCTGGAGTCAAAATTGCCACTCCCATTGGCTAATAGGGCGATCATTGCACCATCCCAGCATTTAAATCGGCACTGCGTGCAACACGTTAATGATCACTTTGGAATATCTACTACTTTCAACTACCTCCGTAATTCCAAAATCCTCTTACAAATGAAAGTGTATTTATACAGTATAGGGAATCTTCATTTTTGTTATGTGTTTTATTCTGTGTATTGCAATCAATGCACATTAAGAACCAATTTCAAATGCTTCTTCTTGGGCTAGACATATACCATTTTCCACTGACACATCTGGGCCATGCCAGCGAAGGGGCCTCACACCATGGCTGGTTTCCACTGGTGAAACTCTTGCATCACAAGACATCTGAAATTGGCTCGGGGCAAAAGCAGGGCCAGGGGTTGGGTTGAGCATTTTCATAATTTGAGTCGTATTTTGCATCTACAAGCGACTCAAATCGTTTATTGCGTGCAAAGTCAGTGGCAACGGCTTGGGTTCCGCAGTGGACAAAGAAAATACCTGGAGCCTCCTGAGCCACACGGGCTGGCTGAGCATGGCCCCGGTGTGGCTCTGAAGTAACTGTGAAGCATGGTGTCAGCCCACCGAGCCATCTAAGGAGCTGAAGTAATGAAATGCCTGGTATAAAATGAAAGGTATGCGCGTCTTCCTGCAGGCTCAAGTTTATTAAACCTACAAAGTTTTTGTCCAAAAAGTCTATAGGCTTTTATATTTCTTCAAATTCTAGTTTAGTATCATCGACTTGGCTTTATACATATACATACTGTCGCTTTATTTAAAGGAACAACTGGCCCGGAATACCACGTATGGTCAATATAGTTGCTCTATAATTGTGAATTCTTGGAATGTGTTTAATTATCCATTGTTAAATAGAAAACACAGAAATTCATTTATGGATTACCTTTTTCATTGTTAATGTTTTTAGTTAATGTATGATGTCGCCATGTATGCTAAGTATATATATGCCATGTCACGTGATTAAGTTGATTATTTAATGTTTTCTTATAAAGCATAATTATCAACTTGGCAGTCAGTTTTTTAAAGATTTTTTGTTTTCTTATGTTTTATAAGAAAAATGTAATATACATCCTTATTGTTATATTGCCAGGTTTTAAAATGTTATTAGTTGGTGGATTATTTGCAACACCAGAAAGTAAATTGTAAAATATGGCTTCATGTGCATTGCAACATTCTGTTTTATTTTTAACACGTGTACAATGAATCACTCTTGCCATATTGAACACATTGTGGTGAATACAGACTTGTAACACCCCACCCCCCTGAGTGGTATAATTACACAAAGCAAAATCAGATTTTGACAACATTTGTTTCAAGTGATCGTTTTACAGCTCTTCGCTCCAGAAACACTAATCCATCACAACTAGATAAAAAAAAAATTCGTATCGGCCTATCATCATCATATTTACTGCCATGATGCACATCTGCACCACTAAGTCCTGCAATTCAACAATCCAACTGGCTCGTGCAACATGATGCATCTAACTTGCTCGTGTTCTATGCCTCATGTGTTCCTCTCTTCGTCTCTAAAGGTGCATTACCAGCAGGCATTGTTTTTGCGGCGCATTTTGCATCTTTTTTTCTTCCATATTCTTTGTCAAAGGGGCATATTTCTGATCCACGTGTCACAACGGGTAATGTGCACGTCAATCGACGCGCGGTTACGTCGATAGCTTTAACACCAGCAACTTAAAGACATCGTATTGACATATTCGCTAAGGAAAGTGGGCTTGGGCAAGGCGACAATGTTTGATGGGATAATGGTCAGCAGTCGAGCGGCAGGCAAAGGAGGGAACGCGCCCAAGAGAACATCAATCACAATGGATTCATGAACTCGGACCGTGTGCAGAAGCTAGATGGATTGTTGCTTCTCGTGGACGGGGTTGAGGGGGCGGTGATCACTTGGGGAGGCAATTCCATCCATCAGTGGCTTGGTCGTGGTTGCTGCTGTTGATATTCATGCTTTTATTTTACCAATCCACCGTCTGAGAACACGTCGCTGTTAATGTCTTTGTCTGACTCTCCTAATAATAATCAACGTGCGTTTGTTAGTTTCTTTATGAAATCTCGGTGCGGTTGTGCAAGTTTGTGGTCGTTTTAGTTGATACGTCGAGTCGGTAAACTCTGTCTATCGAGGATAATTGAGGGAACGCAAACGGTTCGACGAGCTACTTACAGCAATGCAAACCGATGTAATATATTGCTAACAACTCTCTACACATTACACCCACCATTACACACGCGTATAAAATTAAGTATACATGCATTTATTCTCCTGTAAATACTGTTACATGTGATACAATAAAAACAATTCGTAAGTTGTGTTTAATGTGCACTGTGTGGTTATGTGCAGCACTAGCCATGCACGTGTGTTGCCCTCCAACGCCTTAAATCAACGCTTCTTATTCTCGTACGGCTGATGTAGATCCAACACGCTTGTGTTGCGACCGAAAGGTGTTATTTTTATTATTTTTTCGATCTACGTGACTTTACCGCAAGAACCAGAGAGTACGGACACCTGCAGTCACGAGAGCTTCAAATCAAGATTGAACGACTACAAATGTCACACTGGGGTGGTGGAGGCAAGATAACCGGGTCAACAGCAGCGGAGTGCATCGCTGTAATGTCTCCTTCGCATTTGTCGATCGGGAATTGCGTCATTATTTGGTTACAGTCTGTTCTGGATGACCACAGTCGCACACTGGAAAGTTTTTAAATTTCCACGTGTGCATCAGTAATCCGCATCTGCCTTGGTTTGTGCGAATGCTATTTAGGGTGGGGACCATTAGCTTCGTGGAAGATCAAAACCTTGGGGATCTTCTACGTTAGCTCTTTAACAACGAGGCAGTTGTGAGTTATTTTGCACTCCATTCACCTCTCCAAGCTTCATCGGAGGGGGGTTGGGGGGTTGAACACGCATTGTTGAAGGTTAAGAGCGTTAGTACAAAAAAGGGCTTTGCACCGTGAGTCCAAGCAATGCCGAGCCTCTCCCGATGCGCTGGGGGTGTGGAGTGCCCTCCCGCACAATGCAGGGCACAGCGAGGTGTGCAACCGGGCCGCCGGTCGGGGCATCAGAAGTTACATAGGCACCACCAGGTGGCAAGTCCCACAGGTAATTCCTTCCAGGATTTGATATAATCCGCTCGGAGACAAGACAGCCCTGACTCCAATTGAAGGCTCTGTGATTGGGTACGAGACGACATGCTGCGCGGGTATTTAAATTTGACAATGTGCCAATTGGTTGAGAGGCTAGACTGGATTTAAAAAAAAGTTAAGATTGGCTCCAGCCGGTTTTGGATGGTCGGAGTGTGGGCACTGAGTTTGCCTGAGTCGAGACTCCCCAAAGGGCAGCGTTCTTCATCGCAAGGCCCGTGGGCCACTGGCGGTCCCTGGTGGCCTTTAGTGTGGCCCCTGACGTGCGGCCCCCGATAATAAACAAAAAGTGAAAACACCATCCTCCCCATCGTCGTGTTGGCAAACCCCAATGGTGTCAAATGTGTGCGGCGGCCCTCACACTGATGATGTCTTATCGGCGAAAAGGGTTCCCCCCTCTAGAAAATGAGTGAAGAACACTGCTACAGGGTGTATTCAATCCAGGAGGAGACTCTACATATCTGTGTTTTGTTATAGTTCTGTTGAACTCATCTTTAAAACTGCAAGAGCGACTCTGGGAATCTGAGACAGCTGTGGGGTTACTATCTGGGATACACTACAGGTGCATAATATATTTTTTTAAACGGCAATGCAAAAGTTCAGGGATATAAAATACATCATAGACTTTAAAACAACGTGAAAAAATCCCTTAAACATGGTGATAAAACACCGCTAAAGCTGAACAAGAAAAGCAGCAATAGAATGGTGACAGTTGAAACAACCAAACCTGAGTTTAAGAGAACACTCAGAATATTTATTCAGAGACGTTCAAGTTAAAAAAGATGTTTGAAGTTCGGACCCTAGCACTAACACCGCGTTGTCACGGGGCCAACAATACTGGAAATAATTTGGCGGGTAAAGTGGTGGGCCGTGACCGTCCCCACCCGCTCCAGTGGTTTAGAAACTTGTTCTCGAGGCCTGTGGAGATCGGAGGTTGCTTGCTGAGTAATGTTACTCTTCAGCTGATCTGGTGTGGCTAAATACTAAATATGGTTATCCAGGGTCTAACTTTTACCGGAGTTTTACGATATATATTCACCATAGACATCAACGGTCACAATCCGGAAAAAGACTAATGAATATCAAATAAAATGCCTCCCTAGCCTTTATAGATTATGACGTGGAATTTGATTCAGATGAACTTGATGCAGCCATCCAAGCTCTTACCAACCGAGGCCTGAATAAAACATATATTAGCCTAATAACTTAAATAATGTGGTGTGTCTCACATTTTATTGAGACTAGATCTAGAGTGGATCTAGAGTGGCTTGCACTGCACACATCTTGGGATGTTTATTTAGGTTTAGGCTCATAGGGGGACATGTAATGTGCTGCTAAGACCAAATAGTTGTCTGTGCTCTTAATGCGAAGTCTGGCAGGAATTTAGGACAATGATCTCAGTCGGCTTAAGAGCCCTGGTCTGAGGTAATATGTTCGCACCTGTGAAACTACACCTCATCCCCCACCACGTGGCTTGCAGAGGTTGTTACGAGTAGCCCAGTTTTACTTATTGCATTGACGCCCTCAATTGGGCGAGGTGGTGGAGGGGGCGGGTGGACGTAGGGGGAGGTGGGAGAGGAAACAATGAGGGAGGAAGGGGTTGAGAGGTGACGAGACAGATGCAAAGCCTCACTTGGCACCGTGTGTGTCCGAGGCGAACTGACATGGTTGTTAGCTCTCTTCACGTGTCGTAAGGGTCAGAGTAGCACTGCACATTATTCTTGACATCACCGCCCACGCACCATAAACATATCCATCTGTGCAGAAATTAATAGCATTGAAAAAAAACGAATGAGATGGAACCTTCCTAGATCAGCACAGGGGCTTGTTAGCCCCGCTATTGTCCAAACCATTTCTATTGTGAATCTACAATCTTTTTCCAATCCATTGCTGGATGAAGGCCTCCTCACAGCGTGCATGATGTGGGGGTTATTTTGACCATATTTCACTGTAAAGTATGGCAATATTGATATTTCTGAAATGTATTCGTGATATGTTTTCATATTTGAGATTTAATGAGCATGTAGCAGAATTAATACCCCTAACTGCTAGAGTGTGTCCATGAATTATATGACATTTAAATATTTAGCTCCGTTCTATGGCATTTTGAATTTGATATGTATGTTTAAAAGATAAATCATAAAATCAGGTCTTAAGATTCAACAAGCAGTTAATTTAGCGTGTTTGACCTCAGGTTGAGCATATTGCTGATGACATTTATAAAATCAATGTCAAATGATAAGGTTAAATAGACTGGATTGGTTAGACGTGATGCGTGAGACTCCTCATCACTTTATGAATCAGTCCTGACAATAAGTGTCTCTTCGCACCCAAAAGCCACTGCATAACATATCTGTAACATTTATTACAAACCGTAAATGCATCGCCAGAGTGAGTGTATATATGTAAAGCAAATGCCAAGAATGCAGCTTTAAACACATTTCTCCCCCAAATATGTTAAAGGTTTTAAGTGTCAAAATATGACATTCTATAACGCTTTATTGCACCAGTTTAAATCATTAATATGGTACTATGCCAATAAAAACTTGAGTCCTGGCACACAATTGACAAATTTCAATAAATGTGCACGATTTGTAAGACATTCAACGCAATTTGGAAAATGTTTAAGTCATATCTGTTGGCTATGAGAATATCACCTAAACTACATGACATTCCAATTATCTACAAACAAAGAATGCATTTCTCACATTTGCATTTCACAGTAAGGAATGCATTATTGTGCCAATGTTTATAGTGAGCGGTTATTAAAGGTTTTTTTAGTGATGACATATGCTAG
The DNA here is from genome assembly GCF_964198595.1 of Lampetra fluviatilis. NCBI lineage: Eukaryota > Metazoa > Chordata > Hyperoartia > Petromyzontiformes > Petromyzontidae > Lampetra > Lampetra fluviatilis. Next base: position 25,083,693 of record NC_136278.1, on the reverse strand, counting down.
ATTCAAGATGGTATCAGCCTTTTGTATTAAATGGTTACTCACTAAAAATCACAAAAGCAATGAAAGCCACCTGCACCCTACCAGTGCCATTAATGCTGCCACGCAGAAACTTAATATTTTTTCAGTGCCCTCATGTTTGCTTGAGTAAAATGCTGGGCTTATGGTGGAATTCAGACATTCTATGAGCTGGGCAGACCTGAGCTGTGAAATACGTGCAGCACAACTGCACATAGACCACACTGCCTGTGTTTTTCTATGGGAGTTTTGTCAACATGTTTGCGGCTGTAATTGTCATTTATTCTGTTAAACAGTACAACATCGCAAATTCCCATCATCACGTATCTCCCATGCAACAAATGAAGCTCGGCTCCATTAATACGCTATGAAGTGCACAATGGCCCAAAAGTGATTCATATCAGAATTTTAACACCATTATTAGCTATTTATGAATGGCTCTATACCTATTAAGTACATTTAGTTTACATTTTTATACAAATTTTCTTTGGTTAATATTTCTCTTTTTTTAGATATTTAAAAACAAATCCTTACCATCAAAGGTGTGTTGTGTGTGTACTTTTATATAATAGTCTTACGTATTATATTCAGTTGTTTTAGAAAACAACCTTTTATTTGTGGTACATAAACGATTGCGCAGACATGTATGATTAAAGGGAGCCTCTGTAAGGAGGTGGGGCGCAGCGGTAGCAAAATGTTAACTACCTCTCCTGGTATACAGGAGGTAGTGGGTTTGATCTTGATCCTGACGCCTATATATTTGTAGTTTGCATGCTCTCCCCTTTGTTGCGTGTATTTTTGTCCGGGTCCTCCGGTTTTCCCCTCCACATTTAGAAACATGTGTTCAGAGTTTTTGGCTGCTATACATTTCCACACGATAAGCCACTTCATCGAGCAATCATTTATGGCCAGGTCGCTTCTGAAAAAGAGCTATATAGCTCAGTAGGCCTTACCTGGTAAAAACTAAATATTTTAGTTAAATTTATTAACACAGAGGGGCAAACTGAAAAGCTGTCATGATAGCAAAAGCGGATCGCTGGCAAGCCTGCATCACTGCTCATTGCAAAAATGCAGTATTTTTGTCATCAGCTGACAAGGCTCCTGCTCACATGTCCAAATATGTTGCTAGTGCTGTGGGACAGCAGCACAGTGTGTGGTCTTTTTATGGTGTATGGTAACTTCAAGTGTTTTATTGGCAATAGCGGTCACTGAAAAAAATACCTAGCATGCTAAATACAGCGGTGCGATTGTATGTGTAAAAGTGATGGGGCTCTTGACGATCTTTAGAGTTCGCAACTTTACCGCAATCATTGAAAACCACACAATGTCACTGACATTTCATGGACGAGCCCAGCATTTATTTGTACAAAAGAATTTCTCTTTGATTCATTCCGCAAAAAAGAGGGACAGACTGAAATCCTCTAAAATTTACAGCAGTTGGAAATCTGTATCTGTCAAGAAGGAAAAATAACTTTTTGCACCAAGACAAATATTCAGAGAAGTCATTGTGCCACATACATCAAGGGTGTATACCACTGCATTCTATTCTATCACATTTATATTCCTATTTTAACTGCTCTTCTTTTTAAAAAAGAACACTTTCAGATCCCTACAATAGTAATGAATGTTGTTTATACTGTGGGGTATTGCTTTAGACCTGTGTATCACATGGCTTTAGAATGTTTCTTTATACCGCAGACATTAAAAAAAATACAATTGCCAATATGTATGGACATTTGAACATTGCATATCCAGGTTGAAGTACACTAATCCCACTCAGATAAAAATGCCTGTGCATACCAAGGATCAGATACGTGGACATTGAGAAAAAAATGGAACAAAGATGAAAAGTATGCAAAGAAGCATGAATAAAGAGGTGCATGCTTGGAATTGCAGAGAAACAGAGATGGCTATTAATTTGTTTGCACACATTAATGACCCTAAAACTAAGATGGACTCCTGCTAGCTTCCAGCCGAGACACTGCTAATGGTTACGGGTTTGTTTCTTAGGCGAAGGCGATATTGATGAGTGATTATAATTTTAAAATAATAGTTTTAGAAACCGGTTGGGTGATTTTTTAGTGTATGATTACATCAGGCATAATAATACCGATTCCCGCACCTTCGATTAGCACGGTTGCCTACGTACGGTGCGAAAGAAGTTCAAATACATACATACAGGTGTTCTCAATGAACACCACTTGTTCAGACATCAGTAATCTCTGGCGCAAACCACATATCTTTGGCTGGTAAACAAGACAATGTGGGTGTTATCAGATAGTCATATTACATTCGCATGCACTTATGTTTTGAGTGTTATCTCTAATCCCAGACTCTAACACTTTATTCAAAGCTGGTATGGAATCCCCGTGTAATCCCGCACCATTGGTGAAGGCTTATTACTGTCCTGCCCAATTTCACTCAACATGTGGTATTCAAGCCTATTGGCCAGGCCAAAGTGGTTAATTTACAGCCAAAGAGTTTTGGTTAGATGACAACCACAAGCAGTATGGATGGGTACATCACAGTTAGTCATTCGGCTGGTCACGTGTGGTGGGGTAAAGTGTGGGTACTTCAAATCGTCTGGCCAGAGTGGATAAGTAGGCCAAATGTCCTCTAGAGGGGGCTTTCTAGAGCTCCCTCTCGTGGGTAAACTTCTGCCAGCAGTGGATTGAGCAAACAATTGCAGCGCTACACGTTTATCTTTGCAAAGACGAGCTTAATTTGGTGTGTAGGAATGCAAATGTTTTTGCGACGATTGCATGAAATGCCCAATACGCTTGGATTTACCAACATACAAATAATACGACTTATTAGCGTATATACTCAAATATATATGACATCACTGCTTGTTACGGATTTCAAAAATCCCACGTGGACAATGGTACACGTGTGTGTATGCGTGCAATATTTCACCAACAATTTTACAAATGACCACTGTCCTTAAAAAACCTCGACTTAAACCAACACTGTAATTTGATCATGCAAGCTATCGTCAGCTGAAACACTTTACTTCTTCGTTACACGAGCGTTGAATGATGAATATTGATGTGGTTTCCAACCGAAAAAGATTGTTTTCTCACAATTTTAGAAGGCTGATTGACCCAGTTGTGAGTGAAATAGCTTGCCATCTGGATCCCCTGCAAAGACGAACACACACACATCCCTGAAGGACCTCCTAGGAAATGGAGTATTTTCATGCTGTGATTGCCTTAGCACGGAAATGAGAGCATAAACTAAAGGTGAGTGCACTGCGCACATGTCTATTGAGTGATCTCAGGGGGCAATATTCCAGCCCGGAATGACATGCAAGCCAAACTGCAGGAGTCGGTACAGGTCAGCTGATTAGCACTACAGCTGATTAGCACTACAGCTGACGGGGATTCCATAGAACGTGCACCTGGATCCACGCTCTCATTCAGCCCGGCTCTGCTCTAACCGGTTTATCCTGCTCGTATATTGACCTAAATTCTCTACCAATCAACTAACCGAAGTTCAGCACCGACGTCTGATGCAGTACGATTGTGGCGCTGATGATGTTTTCTATTTACTCAAAAGGGAGTTTGGCTTGACGAGTGATGTAAATCGAGGTCACCTTCAAGGTGTCGTGTGTTTTTGTGAACTGATAATTCCAAATGTAGGCACGAAAACTCGGTCAGCACCAGGTACGTGTTGCTTGTCTGTGTTGTGTTTTAGAAAGCATTTTCTGTTTGTTGATGATATAACGGCAACATTTTTTTGCTTTAACATCTGCAGACTGTATAAAAATAAATCGGTGATAGATTTGAAGTGGCATACTATGTACAACTACAAGTTTTCAGACAACATTAGGTTGACTAAATCCATACTGGCAATCTTCCCTCAACATTGTTGTAATGTACTACTATAATGAGCCAAGCATGTCTGTGTGTCCCGCGCGTGACGTCACTCTACGTCTGCCAGCCCCCCCTCATTAATACTCATGAACAAGTGACGTCTTCCACATGAACCTCCCCCCTCATTAATAATCATAAGCAGGTGACATCACTCCACATGGACGGGGGGCGAGGCGCCTCCTCCCCCCTCCTCGGCGTCAACTCACAACCCTCACTACAAAGGCAGAACCCTCACGTCACGCGATCTCCGTAACGCTATTGAGACATAGAAGTAAAAATGACGTCACAATGAACAAGGGATTACAACCTTTAAATGAAATAAGTCTGTGTCACCGCGCCCTTACAAATTGCACATGAATGGATGCAATGAATATATCACGTCGCGGTCTGATTTTTCGCTTGCAAGTTTCAAATTTACTGCAATACACCCGTCCTTGGACGGGCAAAAGGCTAGTATGTAAATACTCTCCATTGGGTTGGTAATCCAACAGACTCACATTTCCATAAAAAAACATAAACATTACTTCCTCGTTGTGACCGTGTTAGAATAAACTGTGTACCCACTTTCACGACCGCGAATAAAGTGCACTCATTCACTCAACACTTGGTTCATAAATGCCTTTAGCAAATTGAGCATTGATGACTTAATAAAAGCAAAAAAATAACTGTGTGATACTGTATTGGCAGTCGTGCACAATCACAAATAACATGCTTGTATTTATATTGAACTTTCGCAACGTACGTAGTCAATCATGCTAATCGGAGATCCATAGGGGAAGGATAGCAAACGAAACACTAAAAGCAGTTGTAAATAAATAACTTTAAAATTTTGATTTAAACGTGCATTGATCCAGTGGGTTCCTAATATCAGAAGGATTGAGCGTTCCAGATGGCCGCAGAAGTGCATCTAAAGTGTGAGGATGACCGGAGTTCGCGTGATGGTTTGTGCTCCTTTATCAGCAAGGTATTGTGGTTCATTTGTTGCAAGCGCTTTGTGTGTCATGAGTGCGACTTTTCCCAATGTTACTGCCCTAAAACAGGGAAAATCTAAAATAATAGGTGACGTTATCATAAACTTACCCTTCTTCAATAGCAACTCTGGAAGATCCTTATTTATTTGCTTTCCAAAGTGTGAACACATTGACATTTGAAGTCATGAATCAAAAGTGCATTCACTATTCACGTATTATTGCTAAAAAGATTGATCACTGTCATCAGCCTTGTAATGCTGCAAAATGAAAACAAACAAACAGTCTTCACTTGTACCTCGCTGCTATCAGACCGCGTGGGCTAATTGTGTACAGATTTAGGCAAGCAATTTGAAATGTATATGCAAAAGACCTTGGAATAATTTGAAAGAACCAACACATGCATCAAAAGACATTATTTGCATTGCGTCAAACCAAAACCATACTTGGTCCACGTGGCTAACTCCCCAAAGGTATACGTTTACAAATTCCTTTCTTTAATTACGTGAATATACTTTCACCTTACGGTCACATTATTTCCAAAAAACAAATGTCAGTTCAGCCAAGTCAGAATAATAACGTACGCACATTTTTTTCCCTCCATGCTTGTTACGCTTTCAATTCAACGGGACCTTTTTTGCGAAGATTAAAGTATGAAAAATAGGAATAGGCTTTACCCTATTAATCAGGTTTGCCACCTGATGACGGACGCTGTTGTTGCGCCCGAAACGTCGTGATTTATTTTATTTTATACCTACGTGACTTTACTGAAAGAACCAAAGAGTATGGATTCCTGCAGTCACGAAAGCTTCAAATCAAGACTTACCCTTTCTGGCAATAAAACAGGTGTTAATATGTTCAAATACCAAATAGATATATTTTTATACTGATTGGCAGATACCAGGCCAATCAGTTTCAAAGACAATGCATATATTATCAGAGCATGCTTGTTTGCATGTTCACCACAAGTACGTGTGGTTAATGCAGACTTTGATTCCTTGCAAAAGGTATCTCTTTGGTTTTTGGGACATTTAACACATATTTCATTGCCAAAAAGGTTAAAACCCATTATTATTTCATAATTTAAATTTAACTTGCATCAACATTTGTTCCAGACGATAAAACCAAACCAAACAGTTTGCTGCATAGTAAGAGCCCAGTCTGCCAATAGGCACACACGCACACAACACGCCTCCTCAATGCCACCATCTACTGCCATTAACAACCACTGCTGGGAATTTCGTAAAAAGGGCATTTTAAGATTTGAAGAGTCAGATGTATACGCTGCCCCGCGATTTTTTTAACTTCCTTTTCAAACTGCCTACGATGCTTCTAATATGAAGTGAAAAGGTTTACTATTTGACTCTTAAAATTAATCTATTATTGACCACAGCTGGAAAATCTACAATGAAGCCTCAAATTACATGTAAATATAAATTTGTTAAATTGGTGTGGAACCAGTTTACGATTTTGTGTACATTTTAAGGCAGGCTTGTGAAAATTGCGTTTTGGAGACCCATGTTTTGAAGCAAACTTTACTGGTAAATTCCACGTTTCAATTTCTTAATTGCAAAAAAACCCAGTGTTATGGGAAGTGAAAGAGGGCAAGAGGAGTTGGGGCGGGGGGGGGGGGGTCAAAATGTGAAGAGGGTTAGGCGTGATGACCGGCCTCAAAGGAACTGGGAGAAGGTAATGAGCAAGTTCTGACCTCGCACTACACAGCCACATATACACAGTCACCTTGGTAATGGTCTTAAAGCAAGGCCCCGTAATTATGGTGGTCCACCTAGGGACTACTAAAGCAAAATGTTTGTCATGGCAATTAGATTGTGTCGTATTGGGAGTTAACAGGTAATAGTATTTCATGGGCTGTTGGAGCTAATCCTGCAGTGTAATGTTCAAAGGCGAATATTGCAAATGAGAGTTTTGGGTTACTGTGAAAAGGAGGGAATGCATGCCTCATCATCAGCATTGTTGGTCAATCCGTTGCTGAATGAAGACCTCCCCAAGCTTCTGCTGTCTCTCATGAGCCACTTATGCATGCACGTAGTTAATGCAGACCTGATGCAGTGCAATAGGTATCTATTTGGGTTTGAACATCTTAATTCCTGTTTAATTTCCATCATGCAGGGCCATATTTGATCTTAAACCTCAAATGCGTGCTCTTGCAAAACTAATTTCGGTACTTCGCAATAAATATTGTGGTAAAAATTCCTCTGATGGGTTCCAATTGAACCTAAGGCATGTCCACAACTTTCACAGTGCCATGTACTAAATAAGAAACTCTTTTCCCAAACCCAAACCAAGAGAATAATTCTGCGTACGTGTTTGCAGTGATGCTGTATGGCTATCCGATGTGTAATCGGGGTTTGAACGTGTGTTTGGTCAGCATGAGAACAAACATTTTATTCCATGTACTGGGAGCTTCATATTCTTGGTTCTTTCAGTAAAGTCACGTAAACAGGCGCCTGATGAAGACCGCTTGTGTTGCGATCGAAACGTTGTGGGTTTTTTGCTTATATTTTAGATTTTTTTGTTTCCTATTTACGTGACTTTACCGAAAGAACCAAGAATATGAATTCCTGCAGTCACGAAAGTTTCAAGTCTACTGGGAGCTTCTTCGGGAACTGAATTGAGCAGCTTGCTTTCATCCTTCATTTATATAGCCTTGAATTTAGCATTTATAGTTCTTGACAATTATTGGCTCGGCAATCTGATGTATGTTAGCTGATGGCTTTTTCTATTTGCATCAAACCAGGAGTCACCGTAGAGACATATTTCTGTCATTCTTATGTTCGTAATGGAATACTGGAATACTTTGAGAGTGTATGCCTGCCTAAATGGATACTGTAAATGTAAAAACGTTGATATCGTATGGAAAACTATAATATTTAAATGCATTTTGTAGTAATGGAATAGCATTCGAATTTAGGTGTCTGCACCATCTATGATGATGATGGCATTGAGAGGCATTTTTTCCAGCAGTGGATTGATTATGGTTGATGATTATGTTGATATTTCAGACAAAAGGAAACATAAAATTTGAATGCCATTATATTTTGCATTGTTCCTTTTCATGGAGTAAGAGCAATAGCTTCCAGACGTGCTATACATAGTGCATTAAAACACTTTATTTTTAAATAAAATGTTGACATTAAGGGTTTTATATCGAGAATTATATTGCAAAAAGTGTTCAGAATTTTGTTGAGACAGGCGGTAATAAAAACGTAGTCATGTCTATTACCACATTACAAATCATAGTGAAACATAATTGTAAATGCAGTATATGTCAAAAGCATTCATAACATGGCTGCACACACTGACAGACATTGAAAATAGATGTGCTTTATTATTTCTGTTTAGACACATAGCAACATTTATTTATTTTAAATTTCACGGGTCAAAACCTGGGTTCAGCAATAAGAATAGAGATGTTTTCATGAGATTGTTTCATGCTTGCAAAGTATGACCTGAAAAATAACGCTATTTAACATAACTTTTGGTTCTGCTGCATTTAGCCTGAACCGTACCCAACAACCCAGAGCCATAGAGGAAATGCAAGGGGATTATTCACGCACTGCTTTTTGTGTTTATATTTTTGTCCTTCCCACACACCTCCGATTAGCATGGTTGGCTACGTACGGTGTGAAAGAAGTTCAACATACATAAATACACATGCATATTATTCATTTTTTTACAGCATCAAACTGGAAATATATTGCACAGTAACCTTAGCCAAATTTGAACAGCACCAAAAGTCAGCAAAACACACTCTGACATTTACATCAATTTCTCATCGTCATTAGCCATGATCTATCCACTGTTGTATGAAACCTTCCCCAAGCTGCTTCTATTTGTCACAATAATGATGGTGATGACGATGATGATGACGATGTTGTTCCCAGTGAGCGGCTGGTCACGTCAACATCCGTCGCTCGTGCCAGGCTAGGTGCACTTCGAGGTTATCGCATCAAGTGAGGAAGACTCGCTGCTTCTGGCTGCTACTGGACATCTGTGAAAATGATCTTTATAGCTCATCGGATTCCTCCAACATAAATATTCTGCTTCTGATGTGACAATCCAAATGCACTATGAGCTGATTTGATTGCTCGATGCCTCATTGTCAGTCATTCGATTAAAATCACGACTATGAAGACGACGCTTCAAAATGTGCGCATCCAAAGCAGCCGCTGTATCTTTAGCAATGGGCACTCGTGTTGTTGTTGTTGTTGTTTTGGTTGTTTACTTGTGCAGCCTCTGGTGCACAAGACGGCGTGGCCTTTTGGCAAAGCAACAAAGCCCGTTTGCTTTCACAAACTTGTCATCTCTGCGAAAATAAAGCCCCATCAGCTTTTTTCAAAGCGTAGTCACCCATCGTCAACATTTAGATTACGAAGCTTGGTAAAAATGCAAGGCATTTCCTTATGTGCTTTAGATAGAACTACTAAGAAAGAGTATTGCAAATGGTCACGTTGAAAGATGCAATAAAAACTTTAATATTTTTCTGTTTGAAGCACACTACCTGGGCTTATCTGTCTAGTAGTTACGATACCAATCTTATTTTAACAGAGTAATGGGTTTGATGAATGTGATATATTTTATTTATATAAAAAAAGTTCAGTCAATGCAGTAGGGAATTTGGCCATTACTAACATCAATAGACATAATGGTGCTTTGTAAGCGCGCACATACTTGTTGTGTTGGTGTTCCTTTTAAAAGATGAAACTGGAGAGATCACCCTTGTGTTATGACTGTATAAAGTTGTCGTTAATGAGCGCTAAACAATCAATTCAAATTCACTGTGCGAGTTGGTAGATGAAAGGTAGATTTGTGATTTGTGTGAAAGGGACTTTGTTGCAACGTTACTACTTTGTGTGCTTTTATCACGAGGACATGACCTGATCTGTGAATCATGTAGTTGTGGAGTTTTGAGGTTGAAACAGAAAGGCCTTACAACTGTGCACTCTTCATTTTACCCATGGGGCTTTGTAGGTGCTGGTTCAGGTTTGTCATTCAGAGGTTAAGTTCAAGGAGAGGCGAAAAAACACATTTTAGTAGATGTTTGGCTACAGGCACTGCAGTCGTACATTGATTTCATGTTATCACTACCAAATACACAGGAATGGTTATAATCTACTAACAGGAACGAACTGTGTGCTTGCCTTTTCGAGAGTAGTAATATTAAAATGAGAGGTCTCATAAGACACGCTGCACAGTAGAGAATTCTTACACTGTTCTGTTTGGCTCGAAAAAGAATGACTCAAATGGGAATGATTTGTTTGTCCTGAAAATTATTTCGTATGTGGAGTGTGTCCTAGAACATGCTTTTTTCTGTATCACATTAGCGAGGTATGGGAGAGAGAAAAAAGTGGTTAAGGAAGGGGTTTCAAAAATCGGTAACCTTTTGAGCATTTTTTTGTACTTATTTGATAGGACTGTGTGCGTGCGTGCAAACGGGTGCTTACATAAAATAAAGAATGTCGCAATCTCCTTTCACAATCCTTGTTCCGATTTTCTCGTCTTCTCCTTTCTGTTTTCTGTTCATTTTTGCCGCTTTCTCTCTGATCCTTTTGCTGACTTTCTCTTTTCTCCCCCCTCTGGGATCACGGGTGGCGATCACGACGGTTAAGTGGGGACACGTCAGTCAATTGGAGGACGTGTGTCCTCTAGTTCTCTGTATTATTGTTGAGAAAAAAAATCATATTTAAAAAATAAAACCCGTTTTAAAATCTGCTGTGTTGAACTGGTGGGCATCCCTGGGCTTTAAACAGATTGTTAATGGCAACAAAGATGTTGATGACATCAAAGATGTTGACCTCAAATAAAGATGTTGTTGCCATCGTGAGGTGTAACATTTGGTGTGATTTTAGATTTTTTTCATTCATGTTTATAGTTTGTTTTCAGTCTGCATGAACATATTTATGGCTGTTGAATTGCATATTCAAGTCGACAAAGTGCTTGAATTTAATGTTGCAATTTTATATCTACAGAACATTCCGTACTGTATGTCATATTGCAATATAGTTTATGCAAGTACAACAGTGTTTCTGTAAATAAAAGCTGACCACCAATAAATGTATTGCTTATATAAGCCACAAAGACAGGAAGGGCATAAATCATAGCGAGTTAAAGTACTGTATAAAACACAGCCAAGGCGTTACAACAACATAGCATTGAATATTCTACAAAATGTAAACTTTACCATCGTCAAAAAAACCAATGCATCTTTAAAAAAAGCATATGCATGCAACCAGAAGAGAAATGTCGCATGCTATGATATCTAAGCTTGCTGCTGTGGTGCAACGGTGAGTCAACTGGTCTTTAAACTCAGAGGTAACTGGTCCGATTCACTCTCTCGGCTAGAGTTGAAACAATGGTGCCAGTTTCTTACATCCCCTCGCTTCTTTCCACCCAGCAGTATAAACTATTTAAACGAAACTAGATATATTTTTTATTTTACCAGGTAAGGCCCACTGAGCTAGATAGCTTTTTTTCAGAAGGGACCTGACCACAATAATTGCACAACGAAGTGACTTATCACGTGGAAATGTATCGCAGCCAAATACTCAAAACGCACGTTTCTAAATGTGGAGGAAAAAACCGGAGGACCTGGAGAAAAAAAAGATCCACACAAGCACGGAGAGAACATGCAAACTTCAAATATACAGGCTTCAGGGTCGGGATCGACCCACGACCTCCGGCACACCACGTGAGGTAGTGTACCGTGGCATCTAAGTCTAAATAGGTTCACCACAGCAAGTCGATTGGCACGTCACGTGTGGTGGGGTAAAGTGTGTGCACTCCCACCTCCTCCAAGACGTCTGTCCAGTGTGGAGGTGTAGGAAGAGTAGTCCAATAATACCCGCTAGGTGGGCTCTAGTGCAAGGCCCTTCCGTCAATGTGAGAAAACAATAAAAGGATTGCATCTTAATGATTTAAAAAAAATTGTAACCAAAAGTGAAGACTATTTTGTGAAGGAATGTGTGTGTGTGTGTTCTTTTGAGAATGTCTGCTGGCTCCAGTGATAAGGGTTGCGGGAGTGTAAACAGTTTACAAGAACAGGGATGTGGAACAGAATTCCTTTAAGTTATTGGCTGGCCATGCAATGTCTTCCTCCCTAAATTGTGCGAGCAGACAGCAAATGTTTGGACATTTTACTTTGGAATATATTTGTGTGTTTTAACATGTTTCTTAAAACAAGCCACTGAACTGTTAAAGGATTTAAGTGAAGACTGAGGAAGGCAACACCTGAGTCATGAGAGCTTCTGAACATATACAGACATAGAGGAGGTGAAAGAAATAAACTTAAACAAAACTTAAAGAACTATCGACCTTTAACAAATATTACTGCAATAAGAAACACATTGAATTTTCTAAATATTTGTTATAGGTAACCATCTATGGTATTATCAAAGCATTTCTTAATATTATTGGAAAACCTGACTACAACTTTGCAATTCCTATTGTACAATATAAAGTTAAAACGTTATTATTCATTTTACATGGAACTGAGTTCTTTTAACATATTTGTTGGACGCTGTGTTGTGGCCGAAACGTCGTGAGAATTTTATTTTGTTTCATTTTTATTATTGTATTATTTCCCTTCTACGTGACTTTACCGAAAGATCCAAGAATATATTTGTTGCCCTTTTTGCTTTTGAGACGTTCGTTATCTATCAGACATTCAGAGCAAAGTGTAGATGCGTCTTCCCTCGTAAACACGTGGAATTTCAGAAGGTGACAATCACTGTGCCATTGCCTCGCCACGCACCCTTCACATTGGTTCAAGTGAGGCTTGCTGGATTGAACTGACTAGGTGGCTTGATAAACCTTGCGCGTAGCAAGAAGGCCACCTCCCCAGATATGGAGGATTGGCTGCAGTTGCCAGGAATCTGTTGTCGTGTCTCCCTCAGCGGTGGAGAAAGTGAAAAATTCTCGCTGTGCTTTTCCCACCTGATGACGATTGCTTGTGTTGCGATCGAAACGTCGTGATTTATTTGATTTTATACCTACGTGACTTTACCGAAAGAACCAAAGAGTATGGATTCCTGCAGTCACGAAAGCTTCAAATCTAGAATGCTGTGCTGAGTTTTCTAATTTTGCCCAGGAGGTTTCTCTGGGCTTCAACTCCAGGGCTTGTTCACATTCAACTCTTTTGAAGGAAGACGTGGGGAGACGTTGAATAAATATCACTGCCAAAGAAGACATTTCCTGATATGATTAGCCATTAAGGATGTGGCAGAGGTGACGATTTTATCACAGTCTTGAGTGCTTCTGTTGGCTGCTAACCTTGATATTGGCCTCACATTCTCTAACCGAAGTGATTTAATTATTTTCTCTAGTGTACAAAATATATGTAGGTGTGTTTGTGAGAAAACGGGAGGGTTACCACTATTTTGTTTGTGTCCTTTTCATAATTTTATGAGAAACTATGATCTAAATTGACACTTTTAAGAAATACAGGTATGTGGACTCTGGCTAAAAAAATGTTTTTCATCTTGTCCCAGTTCCGTTTTTGACCTACGTGAAGTATTTTAGAAAAAACTTCCCGCTGAAGCGCACATTTTTTTAAAGGTATCTATTTCCTGAGCAAAGTAAGTGGTGAGCATATCAAAGAGCCGTGTATCACATGGCATACATCTTCAACACCACCATGCTTTCATATACAACCACTTTCGTTCGTTGTTTTACAGATTTTCTTTGATCAAAGACAATTTTATGAACTTCCAGAGTTAAAACTATGTTAAATGTGGTGTATTTTGGAGTTAAATACCATCAATGATATAAGATATAAAAAAATACCTTTTCTATTAAAGCAAGTAGTTTCGTGCCTTTTGCAACCAATTCCAAAAATCTGTACAGTTATTACTCTTTGGTTCTTTCGGTAAAGTAACGTAGATGAAAAATACAAATAAAAATAATAAAATGAAAATAACTCATTTTAATATTTTTATTATTATTTTTATTTTTCATCTACGTGACTTTACCGAAAGAACCAAAGAGTATGAATTCTTGCAGTCACGAAAACTTCAAATCTAGAATGTACAGTTATTGTTGTGCCAAAATATTTCATCTTAAACGTGTAAATGTTCCAAGCTAAACCAAAAAGATATATTCATCTAGTAAAAATACTCAAAGCGAGTAATACTCGTGGAGACAATATAATGTATTCAAACAGCTGTCCAATTCCATGATGCAATGTCTATCCGATTCCTACTGAGGACATCTGCGATATGCCACCCTAATGTTCTCTTAATTCAATCGGTCATTTATAATAAATGCAGACCTGTGTGGTCTACACACTGATCTATTCCAGGGATACTAGCTGGCATTTTCTGTCTTTGGCGTTATGTAAATCCTGGGTGTCCTTTTACTGACAAATGGCGGAACGTGTGCTTTCTGCTCATGAAACAAAGGTGCCATTGATTTCGCGTTACAATCTCTGGCTCCAAGGGCACACACATGGTAGCATGTGCAGTCTCCCAGAATAAACCCTTTCTGTAATTGTTCGTTTATCTTTGCTGGTAGCGATGGTAATTGGTGTCATAATTTAACGCTTGACCGCTCAAATTGTTAGCATCCCGTGCAGAACATGCCTCTCCGCATCTGCGTGCTGAATTGCCACGAAGATGATAGTTCAGATTCACTTTCTGTATTTTTTCAGCGGGTACTTTAAAAGAATATGTCTGTATATCGCAAGTAACTGATACTTGCGATTTTGATTAAAAAACATCTAATACAACTTCATTAGAGGTGCTAGATTGTAGCTTTGTTTGATGGGCCAATTTGTACGTTAATATTGGTAGAAATAATTTGGAAATCCATCCAATACTGGAATACAATTTAACGAGGGGATTTATATAAAATAATGTCCTTGTTAAAACTTTATTGTGGAAGTTCAATCTATTGTGCAATTTTCTGAAATGTTTCCCTTAATTATAATATGCTATGGATGAGCCTTCGCCCTGCACATTCCCAAAGGCATTTCACTTGTTAAACATCTCGGTGAAGTTGCCAGGATAAATACACTTCTGTCAATACAAAAATCTCAACAGCATCCCATAGACTATTGGAACCTCCTTTGCCAGTAGCAAAATATGACAATTGTTTTTTTACCCTTTTATCTGGCAACAAAACTAACACCTTTTTTTTACAAGAAGATATGTTTGCATTGACCACAATACCTGCGGTCGGAATGCAAACAAAAAACACAACTCTTATAATGTATGCACTGTCCTTGAAATTGATTGATCCACACCCGAGAGCCAGTGACTCGAGTCTTTCCTGTGTTGTGCAGACGACTCAACTTGTTTAGAACTACTTTGCCGGGCTGTAGCGTGTGATCCAGCACGTGGAGACGAGGGTTGGTGGATCAGACAAATGTTGTGAAACTCCCTTCCCGTGAGCGTCTTGGTACCATCGCCTCGCTCCAGGAGAATGCGCTGCACCAAATATGGACCCCACCTTTTCCATCTGTATGGGATAGAGTGTTGCCCCCTCGCACACGTTGTTTTTCTCGGTGCTCCACATTCCTTAAGAGTATATGAACACTCGTTAATTTCCTGAACATATCTTAATATATAGAGGACTGGAGAGTTTTGGGCAATTGTTGCGAAATGCAATTCGCATGAATGATGCTATATAAAACCTTTCTCATTTCAATGATCATTTCTGCAAGTGGATATAAAGTAGTGGGCAATTCGCCTGGCCCCGCATTTACAAGAACAATGATACAGTAATGTAATGTGCAGACCTTTGTAAATCCACTGCTGGATGAATACCTCCCCACGTCAAATTGGTAATCAAGGATAACTGCAGATTCGTGAAGAGGGGTTCCCAAGATCCGTCCAGATATCGCTGGCCACTGATGTTAGCCGTGTTCAGAGATTTAACTCAAGTAATTGCGTAGTGTAATGCGCTCACCACTGTGCCACAAGTCCGAGCCAATAATAAAGGCTTGCTTCATCTGAACATAGTACATGCGGCAAAGGACTGCATTTTGTGGGTGGTGTATTCCATTATAATCAGAAGTGAGTAAACAAATCAAAATGTGGGTTTGTTAACACAATAATATGAGCCAGTGTTTTGGCCCAATTTCTGTGGCATACGCATTTGCAGTACTCTGTTGAACTAATTATAGGAAACTATGTGTGATCACGAGTTAAGTCTGTGCAACACTTCATAAAAAATGGTATCTGTATGCATTGCCCCACTGACGGTGTTCATACGTAAAACAATGTGCTGTGTTGGGCAGGCAGGGCCTAAATAATTAATCCAGTGTGGGTGATGCATGAAGTGTGCACAGATTTTCTTTTATATACAGAGAATCAGTACGTGACCAGAGCCTGTGATATGCACGTCCCGCACCCCCCCCCCCCTTAATTCACTTGCTGTAACCAGATAACCGCTAAATAACCTTCGTGCCGAGCTCAAAATATATCGCAGAGGCATAATTTGCAACTTTAACGAGGTTCACATTGTTCATATATTAATTCGATTTCTGAAAAGCGGCGTAATTAAGGATTTTAATTTTATTTCGATCAAAGTTCCACCTGGAGCTGCTGCTACGGTCTTGTACAGCAACACTCCAGTTTGGGTAGTCCCCTTTTTGACTTCGCTTCGCAAAAACGTCGACGATTTATCAACACAGCCACCCGATTTGCGTCGCCTCAGGCGGCATCGTCCGTCCCGTGTCGTATCCGGTCGCCTCGAACTTCGCCTCCACCTCCCCTGTGTGAATCGCTTTGATTTACAGCGTTTTTATATTCGTCGTCGCACCGTGCACGAACGCATCCTCGACGTAATCCGGGGTTGGGGGGGGGGGTATCAATTCGTGTGCCTGTGCTGCCCTCTCGTGTCCTCGTGGTTGCGACCGACTGTGTGTGAAACTGATGCTGCTGCGTGGCACTTTCGCGGTTGCTGCCGTCTTCGGCTTGTTGACGCGTGCTGGTTGAGCACAATTTCTAAAGTTTCGCTCCATGTACTGGGAGCTTCTTCGGGAATTAAAAACAAAATTCACTTCATTATAAGTTGAGCAGCTCACAGCTGAGCCACCCGGCCACCTCTGCAGTGTAATTTCCACATACAGCCATCTTTCGGAGTGCCAAACGATGAAAAATCAGATTGCCAGGTGTGGCGTGTACGGTGGAGGGATGAGGCTCCCGCAATGCATCTGAATCGTGCAAATGACCTCCGGTGTGCTCGGCCCCCAGGTGGATTGTTACAGCGCAGGAACGCGAGAGGTTGGTGGCAGTTTGGGGAGAACCTTTATCCAGCAGTGGATTGACAATGGCCGTGGATGATGATGATGATGAAGTTGTCAGGGGTGTACGTATGGGTATGGCATTGTAGGGTGCAGTTATATCTGGGGACATTTTATGTCCAGTTCAAGTACCCTGCATTAACAATTGCACGATGCCATCGTTTAGTTGATTAAATATTATATTCTTTGGGTCTTTCGGCAAAGCCACGTAGGTAGAAAAAAATAATCAAAATAATAACGTGGCTTTTACCGAAAGACCCAAATAATAAGAATTCCTGCATTCACGAATGCTTTAAGTCGTGATTTGATTTAGTATTGATTATTTGACTCCTGATACATGAATCAAATGCGAACGAGTTTATAATGATCTTTCAATCTATACTGGTGTTCTTGTAGCCAGGTCGTGTAACCCAAACACAGGAGGCGTTACCCTTCACCACAACGTATACTACTGTGATGATTTCATGAAAATTATTGGGATCGTGAATCGCGACAATTCACCAAGTTGACGTTGAGCGGAATTGTTCCATCCCTACGTTACGGACATTCAGCTGCGTGAAACGTCTGCAGGCAATTTGCATACTCACTTGTGCAGCCATGGCAACTACTTACAGTGGAAAATTCGCCAACACCCTGAATGCACAAGTGGAATCATGTCATCAGATACTTGAACCTTATGGCGGTACCCCGGGGTGTCATAGGCTCTCGAATAATGTCCGCGATGCAGTCGTTTTTAGTCTGTTGATGGTCGGCGATGCGGCAATCGACTCATCTCGACGAGCTGTGTGCGATGCACCACCACGGTGCCACGTGCGAGCGTTCAGGGTTTCAGCGCAGTCGTCCTCGCTGCGTTTCGACATCGTGGAGTAGCACCACCGACTTCGGATCGATTGGTACCCCAGTCGCGGAGTTAAGTAATTTGCCTCGGCCAGTTTGTATTATTTGGTGACCGCCATCAGGATGACGTGACCAAACATTAATCATCATCAGCATCACGGCCCATGAGCATGTAGCCCAGAGGTGTCCACTGCACATTTCGTTATTTGTGTCCACTTTCCTTTGTCTTGTGCCAGTATGCTGAAGTGGAGTGCACACATTTCTGGCACCAATCTCTTTATGCCGTCAAGCCAATATCTTGTTAGGTCTTCCACTCTTTCCAGTTCCTTTGATTTTTCCGAATTTGTTGTCCATCCTACACGTGTATCCAAAATATTGACAAACATTTGGCAGAGTTTTGTCAATGGGGGAACTTCCAACGTCACTCGGTGGAGCGACAAAATCGATGGATTAGCAAAACTGCTCCTCTCTGCCCTCTGCTGCATCGATACAGCCGTAGCCTCAGGTTCCTTGCAACATTTAAAAACGAAAACTTTCTTTTAACAGTTAAGACCCATTGAGCTATATATATCTTTTTCAGAGCGACCTGGCTATCACGAATGTTAACTCAACGAAATAGTATTCTTGGTTATTTCGGTAAAGTCACGTCGAAAAAAAAACATAATAAAAAAAGTAATATAAAAATTTATTATTTTTATTATTTTTTTATTTCCCTTCTACGTGACTTTACCGAAAGAACCAAGAAGATGAATCCCTGCAGTCACGAAAGCTTTAAATCGAAATTCAACGAAATAGCTTATCATGTGGTCATTTAAAGCAGCCAAATACTCTAAACGCATGATTCTAAATGTGTGGGGGGAGGAAACTGGAGGACCTGGAGAACAATCCACGCGACCACGGGGAGAGAGACACGCAAACTCCAAATGTACAGGCGTCAAGGGACGCGATCGAACCCACGACCTCCTGCATACCAGGCGAGGGAGTTAACAGCTTGCCATATTCATTATAGTACTGTACACGTGCCCTGTCACTTCTGAATCCTGCTCGTTTATTGACAATTCTCACACCCCCCCCCCCCCCCCGATTTATTTCAAATATCATTTTCGACGGTGAAGTATAAAGATAATATGCTGCTTATAGTTTGTACGAATCCATTTGAGGAGTTTGCGGCTGCTGTTAAAACAAACAGTAACATGAACTTTAAGCGCAGCAGATGTGAGCTCTTTTTGGCCATAAATGATAGGCGAAACTAAACGCGAATCTTTGCAATTTCTTACTCGTGTTGCTGGTCTAGAGAGATCCTCTAAAGGAACAATAATTTGTCGGTAAATATTGACAAAAACTATCGGTGTGGGATGCTTGCTTTCCTTTTCATAAAAGTTATACTCTTATAACATTGCCTTTGGAGACACTGTTGGTTATAAAACAGTCCACTTGTATAAACAAGGATTCGGTTACACAAGCTGGAGTCCTTGCAGATATTTACAAGACTACACCAAGAAACTGGATTTTGTTTATATATATTAGCCGATAGGGTGCAACCATGGTGAAATGGTTAGCACACCAAACTTTCAATCCAGAGGTCACCGCTTAATTCTCGTTACACGGTAGTTGAATCAATGAGCAAACTGATTAAATCCGCCCCGCGTTGTCCACACAGCAGTCTAGTACACACGGGAACTGCGCAAAGTCTAGTACACACGGGTACAACACAGAGTTCTAGATTTGAAACTTTCGTGACTGCAAGGATTCATACTCTTTGGTTTTTTCGGTAAAGTCACGTAGGTTAAAAAAGAAAACAAATACATTAAATCACGACGTTTCGGAGGCAACACAAGCTTCCGTCTTCAGGTGAAACCGTCACAGCAAAATTGCTGTATCATGTGAAGAAAAGTCCCAAGAGGCACGACCTTATATACTGGCTAAGGGGGGAGGAGACAGGATGGGCTGCGGGAGAGGAGGAGTTGTGAGATGGTCAGTACTGCTGCTGTAACTGAGCCTTTGTAATGTAGATGGCAGAAGTAGATAAGCAAGCTAGGATTATTCCGCCTTTTGTTATGCTGCTGGGTGGGTAAAATTTAAAGCAGGTAACTAAAGTAAAAAAGAAGCTAAACATGACAAGCAACGTGTGGTGATGTTGATGGTGGTGCGTGGAGCTGGGGGTAACAGACTGGTAATATGGATATGTTTAAGAAGATAAATCTAAACTGTCTGTCTATCAGTAAACTGCACGGTAACTAAAGTTTAACTTGGTTAATTACATCTTCTTCTTGGTTCTTTCGGAAAAGTCACGTAGAAGGGAAATGACGCTGTCTTCCCGACAGACACGTTCTTCACCTGATGACGGCTGCTTGTGTTGTGGCCGAAACGTCGTGAGAATTATTTTATCATGTTTTATTTTTATTATTTTATTATTTCCCTTCTACGTGACTTTACCGAAAGAACCAAGAAGATGAATCCCTGCAGTCACGAAAGCTTTAAATCGAAATATAATTACATCTTTCCAATGATTGCTCAATCTGAATCCATCATCTCGGTTGAAGTTATGTCTGTGTTTGTATATCTGGATGGCCTCATGGACGAATCTTTGGTCTTACACATGGGAACAACATAGCGGCGTGAGCACGTGTTTGTGGAGTTGCACTCTCACCTGGTTTTACCTGTATGCCGAATCTAAGTTTATGCACAAGTGTTATGTATTTTATCAATTATTTTACGAGAACCAATCGCAAGCAACAGTCCTATTCAATCTAGAAAACTAACCATTCTAATAAGGGAATTAAAAATAATCAGGGCGGTGTTTCTCATACAATATTTCTAGCCCACTGCCTCATTTCCACCGGTCACCGCATGTAACCACACACATGGTCAGGGGACAGTGTGTGGTTGTAGCCACAACATTTGGCGCCGCAGTGGTAAGAACTTAACTCCCTTACCTGGCATGCAGGAGCACGTGGGTTCGATCACGACCTTGACGCCTGTATATTTGGAGTTTGCATGTTTTCCCCTTAGTTGTGTGGACTTTTCTCCCGGGTAGTACGGTTTTCCCGTCCACATTTAGAAACACGCGTTTAGAGTATGTGGCTGCAATAGACTTCCACATGATGAGCCACTACCTTCAGCTATCATTTGTTGCCAGATCTCTTCTGAAAAAGAGTTATGCTGTTTAGCTCAGTTGGTCTAACCTGGTAAAGTAAAATAGGTAAAGTCACGTAGAAGTGAAATAATAAAATAATAAAAATAAAACGCAATAAGATAAAATTCTCACGACGTTTCGGTCACAACGCAAGCAGCCGTCCTCAGGTGAAGAACAGGTCTGTCGGAAAGACAGACCTGTTTTTTATCGAAAGAACCAAGAAGATGAATCACTGCATTCACGAAAGCTTTAAATCGAAAAATAGTGTAATAGTTTAGTTTCGACAGTGGACTACAGGAATTACTCGTTCAAGGCGATCTGCAGTACTCGGCCATGTGCACTGGGTGGCGCTGTACTGTCGCTTTACCGTGGCAACATCAGTGTATGAACTCGCGTAATTCAAAATCATATCTGCATAGCCATCTTTGTGCGTTGGGTGGCTAAACCAGCGTACGTTTCACGTTTATGCGCAACCTCGAATAATGTTACAGCACTGCCTTTGTTCTGTAAAATGAATTTTGTTTCGCCAAAATAATATAGAGTGCTAAAGTGTTAGAATGTGTTAAAAGCGTACAAATTCGTATCGGTGAAATCCACCCCTTTTGCACCTATTCGTTTTCTCTTTCTCTCCACTCCACCATCACAGTTGAAATGACGCAGACTACAGCATTATTTACTTTGGGTTACCTTAATTATTGTTTATTAACTTGTTAAAAATTACATTCATGCATAAAATATACACAAAAAGGCAACAATGAAAATCATTAACCAAAACATATTCTTTGTTTTTTTCGGTAAAGTCATGTAGGTAAAAAAAAGAGAAAATAAATAAAATCACGACGTTTCGGAAGCAACACAAGCAACCGTCATCAGGAATTAATTCCCTCTACGGGGAGGAATCTCACTTATACCTGATGACGGTTGCTTGTGTTGCTTCTGAAACGTCGTGATTTAACTTATTTTCTCTTTTCTTACATACGTGACTTTACCGAAAAAATCAAAGAGTATGGACCCTTGCAGTCACGAAAACTTCAAATCTAAAACCAATCATAGTCATAATAAATGGGTAATAACGATAAAAGTGTCGATTGAGTTGGTTGCTTGGAACGCACCCCCACTCCCCAATTTAGATTATTTCTTACTGGAAATTAGCGTTTGATTAACACAATTTCACCTTGCACGAAGATTTTCAAGAACGCATCGACCTTGTTTAATCGGGGACTGCCTGTAGTACTCACACAAATCAATTGGCAGTGGTTTCCTGCTCCAAACGAGCACCGGAATGCCTCAACTCCCCTTTACAGGCCCGAGCCAACGGTGGGAAGTCCACGGCGCGACTTTCTCACAAAGTGGCACCCATCATATTCACCGTAGTGAGATGATGGGCCTGAGTCAATCCCAAACCATGACTTGAATTCGCAATGTACGATCACGACTTGAAATGCCCTGAAAACGGAGTTGAGGAGGGGCTCGGTCAAAGAATTGATGTTTGGTCTGTTCTCCTAGAACGCGTGTTTTCAAGACGCGAATTAAATGTAACGCGATTGAGTGAACAGAATTACGTCACGCGAGGATGAATGAAAGCGGTTGTACGGCTGCCTCGGTGTAGCATCACGTAAGGTTGGGATGCTGCTGGATGCTTCTGGATGCTACCCACGTGGCCTCAGTCTTTGTTTAGCCTGCGTACCCATCTCACGTGTTTTACCCGAATATTATAGATCATTAACTAGAACGCGATTTTTCCAGAACGTGGTGTTCTTCAGGAACGCAACTGCCGCATTATGGGAGAACAGACTGCGTTCGCTAGTGACTCTCGTAATGTAATACGGTAACAAAATATATCGCCAAAAATACCTCGTGCACCTTTCTCAGTATAGTTGCGGCTGCTGCAGCTACTGTGGGCCTCGGGGTGAATGGAAATGCCACTTTCCTGCAGTTTTTTGTTGTTGCAATGTAGCCCATGCATTCCCCATTACAGAGTCAAATGTCTATTTGAATTGGCGGTGATCAAAGTTCAGGCAAACATACCAAACATGTTCTGAAGGGTGGCATGATACAGTGGTGTGTATCCAGTAATAACTCCGCACAAGACGCGTTTTAACAGACTTGGGGTGTGTTGCTGTGAGACGTGTGTCCAGATGAAGTTCAGAAAAATGTGTAAACATGGCAGAGCAAAACGATGGTAACACGGGTTGAAATTGATATGGCTGCTTGTTCAATTACTGAAGGAGCCCACTAACAGAGGCGTAACTAGGGGGGGGCAGGGGGTACATATGTCCCCGGGCGCAAAGGTAAAGGGGCGCCAAAATGAGGCTTACAACGTTACATTATTATTCTTAGGTTTTTTCGGTAAAGTCACGTAGGTAAAAAATTAAAATTAAAATTAATAAAAGTAAAATAAAATAAAAATCACGACGTTTCGATTGCAACACAAGCAATCATCATCAGGTATAAATGAAATAATTACATTATAACTTATTGCGGCGGGCGCGGCAGCCTGAAACTACTGCAAAAATCTACACCTCAACCTAAAAGTTTATCTTCTTGGTTCTTTCGGTAAAGTCACGTAGAAGGGAAGTAATAAAATAATAAAAAATAAAACATAATAAAACAATTCTCACGACGTTTCGGCCACAACGCAAGCAGCCATCCTCAGGCGAAGAATGAAACACCCCAAGCTTGGAGCGTATATTTAAGCTGGGTTAGAGGGGGGGGAGGTGGGAAGAAGAGCGCCTAAACAAAATAATTTGCATATCAAGAGGAATTCAGCATATGGAAAATGCGTAGGAGGTGGGCGGGGGGGGTTCCAAATCAATACTATGCCCGTGCATTATGCAGGATTAGCAGCATCAAAGGGGGGGGGGGAAGGGGGGGAGCATTAACAAAGGAAAGGAATGTTAATAGTATGTAGCTGTAGTTACTAAACAACCACGTAAAAAACTACAGTATAAACTGCATGACAAACTAAAGTATAAACTACATAGCATCATCAGTAAACTTACTATACTCTACAATAAGCTGAGTTACTAACAGTAAGTAATACATGAAAAATTCTACGTTGTAAAAAATTATATAATATGCTTCCATCTAAACTTTATTCTCTTACATCACACGCGTCTATACCGTACTATATACTTCCATAGGCAAAACCAACATTAAATTACATACTGTATTGCTATAAACCACCCTATACCTTATACATTTTTAATAAAACACTATGTATTATTCTACCCACCCTAATGTGTATCAAAATGGTTTATTACGTCCTTCCAGTGATTGCTAAGCCAGAATCCATCTTCTCGGTTAAAATTGTCTCTGTGTTTGTAAATGTGGATCGCCTCATGTACGAATCTCTCATGATAGCCAGATGGCTTGCAGAGAACCTCTGTCTTGGAGAAGTCAATGTCATGTGAGCCCACTGAGTTGTAACAGTGATCTGCCACGGCTGAGGTGTTTGTCCTACAGTGTTTCAGGTCAGCTTTATGTTCACGGATGCGGTCCGAGACATGTCGTTTGGTTTCCCCAATGTAACTGCTACCACAGAGGCAACTTAGTTTGTAGACACCAGGGTACTGTATGTCTGGAACCACATCTTTTACAGACGGTACCAGATCACGGATTTTATGTACTGTGTTGAATCGGACCTGGATCTTGTGTTTAATCAGGATTTTGGAGATCTTTTTTGTGACCCCAGCAATGTAGGGTAAGGTGATGGTCTTGAAAGGCTCCTCAACAGGATCTTTCTTGGTGGTTGGAGTGATGGCTTTGCGGATTGTGTAGTCGGAGTAACCATTAGCCTTAAGAGCTTGGCGTACGTGTTTGAGTTCACTGGAAATGTGTTCATGGTCGGAGATGCATTGGGCTCTATGATATAGAGTCTTGATGAGAGAATTCTTCTGGGATGGATGGTGGTGGGAATCCGGTTTTAGATAAGCATCCGTGTGGGTGGCTTTCCTGTAGACAGAGTGGCTCATTGAACCATCAGGTCTCCTTTTGATTAGGACATCCAAAAAGGGTAGCTTGCCATCATTTTCGACTTCCATGGTGAATCTGATGGCTGGGTGTATGGAATTGATATGGTCGAGAAATTGGTCTAGAGCAGGCCGGCCATGTGGCCAGATGACAAAAGTGTCGTCTACGTACCTCTTCCATAAGGTCGGGCGTAGAGTCGCAGTCTGGATGGCGTCCGTCTCAAATTTCTCCATGAAGATGTTGGCTACAACCGGAGATAAGGGGGAGCCCATTGGGGTGCCCTCAATTTGCTTGTAGAAGGTTCCATTCCAGGTGAAGTATGTATTGGTTAAGCAGTGTCTCACCAGGGGGGGTACCCCAGCATTCAGTCCTTGATGAACCAAGTCTTCAATGATTGCGATGGTGTCAGGCACAGGCACCTTGGTGAACAAGGAAACCACATCAAAACTGACAAGCAGGTCGTCTGGGGACAGGGCAATCCCCTTGATTGTTGATACCAAGTCAGTAGAGTTTAGTACTGCAGAGGTGGTTTTTCCAGTGAAAGGCCGTAGGATTTCGGACAAAAAACGAGCCAGTTTGTAAGTCGGGGAGTTGATAGTAGAGACAATGGGACGAAGAGGTGTATCTTCTTTATGTATCTTTGGCAAGCCGTACAATCTTGGTGGCCTGGCTGCAGAAGGTTTCAACGAGAACTGTTTGGTCTGATCAATTAATGCGGTTGAAGCAGAAATGATGTTGTTGGTTTTGGAGACGAGGCTGTTGGTGGGGTCTCTTTTTATTTTTGTATAGCTGCCATCGGTGAGTAGTTCTTGAATTTTGTTGTTGTATTCTATTTTGTCCATGATGACAGTGGCATTGCCTTTGTCGGCTGAGAGGATGACAATGTCATCCCTCTTTTTTAATTGAGCTAATTCAAAACGCTCATCTTTGCTGATGTTGCTAGCTGGCATCTTAGCGTTTTTGAGGGTTACAGAGATTTCCGATCTTGCTACGTCTGCAGCGATGTGACTCAAGCCCTTGAGAGCTACATCTACTCGAGCAATTATATCATTAACTGGTATGTGTCTAGGTGTGACTGCAAAGTTTAGTCCTTTAGCTAAAACGGATTTCAAACCTTCAGAAATAGGACTGTTACTGCGATTAATTACGACTTTGTTAACATCTAGCTTTTCAATGTGTGGGTCCGGTTTCTTGTTTGAGAGGCGGTTGAATTTGGAAATCAAGTTGTCCTTACATTTAGTCGACATAGCGGCAGCTGAAGAGGCAGTCATTTTTTCCACATGTTCCCAATCCGATGTGGACATTGTTGCACTCAAGCCGTGGCAGATCACTGTTACAACTCAGTGGGCTCACATGACATTGACTTCTCCAAGACAGAGGTTCTCTGCAAGCCATCTGGCTATCATGAGAGATTCGTACATGAGGCGATCCACATTTACAAACACAGAGACAATTTTAACCGAGAAGATGGATTCTGGCTTAGCAATCACTGGAAGGACGTAATAAACCATTTTGATACACATTAGGGTGGGTAGAATAATACATAGTGTTTTATTAAAAATGTATAAGGTATAGGGTGGTTTATAGCAATACAGTATGTAATTTAATGTTGGTTTTGCCTATGGAAGTATATAGTACGGTATAGACGCGTGTGATGTAAGAGAATAAAGTTTAGATGGAAGCATATTATATAATTTTTTACAACGTAGAATTTTTCATGTATTACTTACTGTTAGTAACTCAGCTTATTGTAGAGTATAGTAAGTTTACTGATGATGCTATGTAGTTTATACTTTAGTTTGTCATGCAGTTTATACTGTAGTTTTTTACGTGGTTGTTTAGTAACTACAGCTACATACTATTAACATTCCTTTCCTTTGTTAATGCTCCCCCCCTTCCCCCCCCCCTTTGATGCTGCTAATCCTGCATAATGCACGGGCATAGTATTGATTTGGAACCCCCCCCGCCCACCTCCTACGCATTTTCCATATGCTGAATTCCTCTTGATATGCAAATTATTTTGTTTAGGCGCTCTTCTTCCCACCTCCCCCCCCTCTAACCCAGCTTAAATATACGCTCCAAGCTTGGGGTGTTTCATTCTTCGCCTGAGGATGGCTGCTTGCGTTGTGGCCGAAACGTCGTGAGAATTGCTTTATTATGTTTTATTTTTATTATTTTATTACTTCCCTTCTACGTGACTTTACCGAAAGAACCAAGAAGATGAATCCCTGCAGTCACGAAAGCTTTAAATCGAAATTTAACCGCCTCTACGGGGAGGGTTTCCACATAACTTTGAGATCCTTCAACAAGCTCCGGGACAAGAAGGCTCAGCTAATCGAGTCTCTCACCTTTCTGAAGAGATGCCGCGACTCTAAGGTAATACCGAACGCATTTACACTAACATCTGCTGCTGTAACTTCTTCTAATGCGAAACGAATTCTGTCTAGAACTAGCTTAGCTCTTATCTCAGAGAAAATCAGACTTACGCGCACCGAACTAGATCAGTTAGACAAGACACTCTACAAATCACACTTATCCTTGAGTGCAACAATGTCCACATCGGATTGGGAACATGTGGAAAAAATGACTGCCTCTTCAGCTGCCGCTATGTCGACTAAATGTAAGGACAACTTGATTTCCAAATTCAACCGCCTCTCAAACAAGAAACCGGACCCACACATTGAAAAGCTAGATGTTAACAAAGTCGTAATTAATCGCAGTAACAGTCCTATTTCTGAAGGTTTGAAATCCGTTTTAGCTAAAGGACTAAACTTTGCAGTCACACCTAGACACATACCAGTTAATGATATAATTGCTCGAGTAGATGTAGCTCTCAAGGGCTTGAGTCACATCGCTGCAGACGTAGCAAGATCGGAAATCTCTGTAACCCTCAAAAACGCTAAGATGCCAGCTAGCAACATCAGCAAAGATGAGCGTTTTGAATTAGCTCAATTAAAAAAGAGGGATGACATTGTCATCCTCTCAGCCGACAAAGGCAATGCCACTGTCATCATGGACAAAATAGAATACAACAACAAAATTCAAGAACTACTCACCGATGGCAGCTATACAAAAATAAAAAGAGACCCCACCAACAGCCTCGTCTCCAAAACCAACAACATCATTTCTGCTTCAACCGCATTAATTGATCAGACCAAACAGTTCTCGTTGAAACCTTCTGCAGCCAGGCCACCAAGATTGTACGGCTTGCCAAAGATACATAAAGAAGATACACCTCTTCGTCCCATTGTCTCTACTATCAACTCCCCGACTTACAAACTGGCTCGTTTTTTGTCCGAAATCCTACGGCCTTTCACTGGAAAAACCACCTCTGCAGTACTAAACTCTACTGACTTGGTATCAACAATCAAGGGGATTGCCCTGTCCCCAGACGACCTGCTTGTCAGTTTTGATGTGGTTTCCTTGTTCACCAAGGTGCCTGTGCCTGACACCATCGCAATCATTGAAGACTTGGTTCATCAAGGACTGAATGCTGGGGTACCCCCCCTGGTGAGACACTGCTTAACCAATACATACTTCACCTGGAATGGAACCTTCTACAAGCAAATTGAGGGCACCCCAATGGGCTCCCCCTTATCTCCGGTTGTAGCCAACATCTTCATGGAGAAATTTGAGACGGACGCCATCCAGACTGCGACTCTACGCCCGACCTTATGGAAGAGGTACGTAGACGACACTTTTGTCATCTGGCCACATGGCCGGCCTGCTCTAGACCAATTTCTCGACCATATCAATTCCATACACCCAGCCATCAGATTCACCATGGAAGTCGAAAATGATGGCAAGCTACCCTTTTTGGATGTCCTAATCAAAAGGAGACCTGATGGTTCAATGAGCCACTCTGTCTACAGGAAAGCCACCCACACGGATGCTTATCTAAAACCGGATTCCCACCACCATCCATCCCAGAAGAATTCTCTCATCAAGACTCTATATCATAGAGCCCAATGCATCTCCGACCATGAACACATTTCCAGTGAACTCAAACACGTACGCCAAGCTCTTAAGGCTAATGGTTACTCCGACTACACAATCCGCAAAGCCATCACTCCAACCACCAAGAAAGATCCTGTTGAGGAGCCTTTCAAGACCATCACCTTACCCTACATTGCTGGGGTCACAAAAAAGATCTCCAAAATCCTGATTAAACACAAGATCCAGGTCCGATTCAACACAGTACATAAAATCCGTGATCTGGTACCGTCTGTAAAAGATGTGGTTCCAGACATACAGTACCCTGGTGTCTACAAACTAAGTTGCCTCTGTGGTAGCAGTTACATTGGGGAAACCAAACGACATGTCTCGGACCGCATCCGTGAACATAAAGCTGACCTGAAACACTGTAGGACAAACACCTCAGCCGTGGCAGATCACTGTTACAACTCAGTGGGCTCACATGACATTGACTTCTCCAAGACAGAGGTTCTCTGCAAGCCATCTGGCTATCATGAGAGATTCGTACATGAGGCGATCCACATTTACAAACACAGAGACAATTTTAACCGAGAAGATGGATTCTGGCTTAGCAATCACTGGAAGGACGTAATAAACCATTTTGATACACATTAGGGTGGGTAGAATAATACATAGTGTTTTATTAAAAATGTATAAGGTATAGGGTGGTTTATAGCAATACAGTATGTAATTTAATGTTGGTTTTGCCTATGGAAGTATATAGTACGGTATAGACGCGTGTGATGTAAGAGAATAAAGTTTAGATGGAAGCATATTATATAATTTTTTACAACGTAGAATTTTTCATGTATTACTTACTGTTAGTAACTCAGCTTATTGTAGAGTATAGTAAGTTTACTGATGATGCTATGTAGTTTATACTTTAGTTTGTCATGCAGTTTATACTGTAGTTTTTTACGTGGTTGTTTAGTAACTACAGCTACATACTATTAACATTCCTTTCCTTTGTTAATGCTCCCCCCCTTCCCCCCCCCTTTGATGCTGCTAATCCTGCATAATGCACGGGCATAGTATTGATTTGGAACCCCCCCCGCCCACCTCCTACGCATTTTCCATATGCTGAATTCCTCTTGATATGCAAATTATTTTGTTTAGGCGCTCTTCTTCCCACCTCCCCCCCCTCTAACCCAGCTTAAATATACGCTCCAAGCTTGGGGTGTTTCATTCTTCGCCTGAGGATGGCTGCTTGCGTTGTGGCCGAAACGTCGTGAGAATTGTTTTATTATGTTTTATTTTTTATTATTTTATTACTTCCCTTCTACGTGACTTTACCGAAAGAACCAAGAAGATGAATCCCTGCAGTCACGAAAGCTTTAAATCGAAATCTAAAAGTTTATATATCCATCCACACACAGCCTACATGTCATGTAATTACATTTTGGTATGTGATTAAACGGGGGGGGCGCCAATTTTATAGTTCGTCCCCGGGCGCAAAATATCCTACCTACGCCACTGCCCACTAAAAGTTGCTTTGAAAGTTCAATTTTAAAATCAAGTATAGTATATCTGTGTAGACTTATAATAACTAGCTATTACAATCATCGCCCATCCATCTGCCACGATCGATCCACTGCTGGATGATGACCGCTATGTGCCATCGCCATCTCTCGTGGTCCTGCGATGCACGATCTATTCTAACACTCGACGGTGCATTCCCGCCCTTCAGCTGCCAGTCCATTGCTAGTCTCGAGCGCCAGCCATTCCATCTTCCGGCTGTGAACAAATGATCAGCCACGTGTCTTGCTCAAACGCACGTCATTTTTTAAACAGTCAATATGATGCCCCTAACCTGCATATCATCTCTGTGATCCACTCCTACGTGCTCCATGTTTTGTAAACGATTTATACATTTGTTTCTGCATATATTTACGCGGTGGTTTATGAACAATTGGACGACTGCAACCATTTCCACCGAGTCAAATTCTGCTTCATAGTCTACAATAGCTTGGCACAATTGAATTTGAAATGCATTCCTAGTATGCAGAGTCAGATTGATAATTATCGTGTGCTCGACAGAGACATTTTTTTCTATACCCTGCTTCTTGACATGGTTGGCCTGCCTATTAATTATTTTGTTATTCTGTTTTAATGGTCTTTGTGTACAATTTATATACATATTGCAAGAGGTTGAATGGTTTTTAGTTATTTAAGTAATTTTCACTTGCCATTTTTTTTAAATAGAATAATGATTAAGGCATCATTATACGATCTAAAATATTAAATTTCTGTGCGAATATTTCAGAAATAGCTTCTCAACTGTTTATTCTAACAACTGGCCCGATTATTTTATTATGTCCACACGCTCTTGTAGTCCAAGAAATGTAAAAATGTTCATGCTGTGAAGGGCAGTGTTTTATTTTTCCATTGTGACATCTGGAACTTCTTTTTGGTTCTTGGGACGTGACATAGATTTAGGGTTCAAGAGTTCATCTTAATGTCCAGTTTACACTGGGCCATGATTCACTGGGGCAAGTTTGAAGCAATTGTCACAGGCAATGGTTGCCAATCAAGATTCAGACGCTTTCCAACATAAATCACATCAGCAGCAGCAGCAAACGCAACATCAGCAGCATCGTCACGAGAAGCAGCAGGAGACGATAGTTCAGAAAATGGGTTCGTGTAACACTTCTGTGCGGAGCTTGTCATGTGCTATCCTTGTCTGACTGAATTGCCTCTGTGCCTCACCGTAAAGTAACATTACCCTTAAGTATCACAACATTCAAGATACAACTCCTAACTCTGTGTGTATCATCAATACGGCGAAAACGTAGAAAGTTGGCACAGTGGGGAGCACAGTCGTACATATGTGGAACTTCGCATCGTACATGGCCAACCGTGCTTATTGGAGGTGTGGGGGAAGGGCAACACACTAAACACAAAAAGCAGCTCTAAAGAAATCAGTTTTGGATCTGGATTTAAAAGTGGTGCATTTGCCAGTCATATATCGACCAGTCAAACCATGGCACCTGGGTCTGTTCTATGAACAATTTGCCGGCGGGCCTTCGACACTTCACGTCGCCTCCAAAGTGCACCTAGCATGGCACAAGCGCCGTGGTGACGTCATCGCCACTTTGTGGTGAACGGCGATTGTTTAGAGGTGTTGTGTCCGAGTGAATGCTGTGGGCAGTGCCAGCTCCATCCCGCTATTTGTGCTTGTGCGTCAGTATTTATCAATCTGTGGGAAAGTCCATTCAGGGGGTGCACATGGTGCAGCATTGATACCCTGCAAGATACATGTTTGTGTGTGTGCAAGTCTTTACTACGCTCTTGTGTGCCGTTCAGGGCTTCATTGGTGCTTGCGAACAAGCACTTGCCCCAACGGTCTGTTTTGGCTATGGAGGGCTTTTTGTTTTTGGTTGTGGGTGTATATACACCTTGTGCATATTTATGTACATGTGTAGTTGCAACACGCACTAATCACACATGAAACACATACCTAACTACCGCCGCTTTAATTAGTGGCATGGACATGTGGCCTAAATACAAGTTACAGATTGCGCATATATTGCAATAACAAGTCATGCTGCCGATGATAAATAGAGGGGTTTAAAGATATGACCCTCTTAATCAATTATAATAAATGCATTACAACATCCAAATGGGTCAGTTCAATGCTATATAAGGTAAAATGCTCAGATGCTGGAAGCCAGATGATTGGTAAGTTTTGCATTGGAGTGAGGATGGAGAGGCGAGTGTCCTAATAAAAGTTTGCTGTCAGCAAAAAAAAAATCCTTTTTAAAATAAGGAATCTGGGAAATGGACGTGGAAAGCTCAAAACAGTGAAATTAAAAGAGTAACAACTTCGTAGTCGTTAATCGGGCATTGAGTCCTTTTATATGTTCCATGGTTTTGTTCTGGGTGACCACAGGCATACGGTAGAGAGCTTTTACATTTTTCAGTTGTGCACCAAATAAACCGCATCTGCTGCCACGGTTTGTGCAGTGGATGCGGTTTAGGGTTGTGGCCAAGAAGCTGTGCGGAATATTGAAGCCAGTGATATTCTGCGTCGAGTCTTTCGCGAGGAGGTGTTTGTGATTTTCTTGCATGAACTGGAATCGCCATGGGTAGTGCAGTGAAAGTGGAGGAATAAGTTACAAAGCAATCCGAGAACAAATTGGCCCAAACCACAAACACCACGTTGAGCAAGAACAGATATTGATCGAGATAGGACACTGCGCAAAATATTGTATGCATAGCAGGGGCGGTTTCTTCATTAGGGCGATTGGGCGACGCACCACCAATGTCATTCAACCACAGAGTCACGCTAGCCGTCACTGTGCCTCTGGATATAGTCCAATCAGCGTCATGTCCTGTTCTGTGGAGTACCGCCTCTTTTTGGGCGATTTCACTCCGGCTGAGAATCGCCCAGAGTGGCCCCATAGACTTACATTCAAAGATGTTTTTTTTCGAACGGGGGGCGCTGCAATGCATTCTCTATGGCTTCCGGGAGGGTTCGCCCTAACGTGCTTACGTCATCATACGTAAGCACGTTGCATCCAACAATATTATTTGTCGCCACCTAGTGGAATTTTTAATAAAATAAACTTGAGTGGATTGTATTAATAGTGAGTATAGAAACAAACAAGATGTATTGTAAGAGTCACTTTATTTTTCATTAATATTAAAGAAGTGAAGTTGCCTTTACTTGCTTAAGCTGTTAATTTATCTTTTGCATGGGTGGACCTTATCCTTATAAATCATCCCGACATTTGCCCCCCCTGAGAGATTTTGCAGGAGCCGCCACTGATGCATAGATATCTGTTGAATGATGAGGTACAGAATTGGAAAGGAAATTGGAGGTTGCAACATAGGCATCGTTATCATTGAAGATTCTGTATCGAGTAATTGACAACGTAAGAAAAAGGAATGTTGATGATCACAAATAGTAGGCCACACGGTAGAGAGATACATCTTAAAATTAGTGGATACATATTTGGAGATCTTTACAGCAATTATAATAGACAGCAAATTTTGTGAGTTTTATAAAATAATGTTTGCATAAGATTATAGTGATTATTCATATGACATATGTTTTTTTATGGTTGTCATTTTTGTTAATCTTTCCTTCACACGGGGGAAAACAATACAATTCTGCAAATTAAACAAACACCGTTTAATCTTATTTGACAGGTGTTTGGAAAAATGTCAGTTGAATAGTCTTCCATTATTCTTTGGATGGCGCAAAGTTTATCAAAATAAAATGCATTGTAAATGTAATATCCCTGAAATTGCTGCACGCAGAATTGCCAAAGCATTTTGTAAATAACATTGTTTTACAGAGCTGAGAAAGCCCTCGTGTAATTCCACGGAAGCATTTTGATACAATTCTCGTTTAGTCAACCAAAGCTAATATCCATTAAATTGTGATACATTAAATGCAATCTTCAGCAAAATGTCAACTTTTATGCATTCAAACAATTACAATCCAATCACTAAATTTAAGTGCAGTGAACATGCCGTTGACATTAAAATATGGCATAAAGTTATACAATATGCATTACTATAGACGTCTGGGATTATGTTAATAAAGTCACAATGCACGTGTGTTTTCAACTTTTTCCAATTAAAATGTTGTCATTTGTTGCTATATTTACAAACAAAATGTGAAAATCTCCAGATATTTGTAAGTTTCAACTGCAAATACATTGCATTCATCTTTTTAATATATATTTTTTATTTACTCAAAGTAATTTAACTTTTCTCTTTTTCTTTCATACATACTTGTACAATTTAATACAATTGTCATTCGTCTTGCATAAGGTACACTTTATTGTTTAACGCTGCATTTAAAAGCAAATTAGACTTATTAACATTGAATCACACCTGTGTGTTTTTGGTACCTCTGTTAATATGCAATTAAAGACAATACTAAAATGTTCTTGAGATGGCAGTGATTTTTTGTTGCAAAACAACTTGCACTGCGGTTTCCTCACCGATCCTACATTATCATACCATAGCTCGTTGGAGGGCAATGCTGTACCGAAAAAGAGAGGGAATATCTGCATTTGTTTTTGAAAAAAATTGGCTTCACATACAGTATGTTAAACTTCGAATTTCCTTCGCACCGTGCACAATTTGTTAAAATGCATTAAATAAATAACGGGTGTGATTGTATTTCTTTTGAAAGTTAATTATTTAAGGTCAACCTGATCTTTGAAATGAAAGGGTTAATTTTTACTCGTGTTATTGTGAAGTAACCTTTTCTTTTTTTTGCTCCATTCTGGGATTTGTCAGTGATTTTCATCCAATGTCTTTGTGGTTTAAAAAAAGAAAAGACGTGCGCTGCTCCTGGGAATTTTTGACCTTTGAAACCTTAAGGCCGAACTTAATGGGAATATGGAAGCGTTTATCTTTATTCTGTTGTGTGCATGACTAGAACACCTGTCTATCATCGTGGGGCACTGCGATTCATTAGTCCGATGCTACGAACCGCACCTCTTCCCTATGCTCTGTCATTCTTCGAGCGGCCAAAGGAATTGGTGCACGCAATCCGACCAGCCAAAAGTTAAACCACATTGCACACAGTGCCATTCGTGAAATGTTTATAAATTCCGTGGACTTCGGATCTCAAAATGTTTTTGTTCTACGAAATATCGGAAATGTAAAAAAAAGTTCAGTCTTTAAACGGTGTTTTTGGCATGCTTATGTTTACATTTGATTCTATAGCGTATTGTTTATTTATACAATATTTAGGCACGACATTTTGCAGAATTCACTCACCGGGAACTACACAGGCAGTGTCTTATCGTGATTTTGTACTCGCGTTCAATAGTGATGTTGTTTCAAATGAAGTCTCTCCCAAGTTAATTAAAAACATGTCAAAAGTTAAGAGGTGAAACCTTAAAATGTCTCGCTTGTGCAACTGCTGGCAGGAAAAGCCCTTCACTAAACGGTGCACTCTGTCACAAGTAAATAGCATACATTAATAAACTAATGACTGTGTAGAACTAGAGCAATAATAACAATACCAGCCATATACACCAGCTTTATTAAAAATATGTTTGACACCAAAAACAACACATTACATCATGTGAACAGGCTCGAGAAGGGGATACACAAGCACCTTCAAAGCAATACTTTCGGAGTGGCTTCGGATTGAACATAATACATTAAACGCCACATTGTAGATGGTAACTACAAAAATACTAGTTTTTACATGTTACTTTTAATATATATTAACATATTGATTCAAATACATTTTACCGATTGCTGATTTTTTTTTACACCAGTAAAAAATACCAGCTCCATCAACTCCAATTTAAAATGGAAAGCATAAACAGTTTGTCTATGAATGCACACATTTACTGCTGTGGTTATGATAGCTTCGTTTAAAGATGTACACGGATGCATTGCAATCAGATGGTATATCGTAAAAATTGTCACGTTTTCACCCACTTGCTTAAATTCTCATCGCCATACAATTGCTCTATTACGTTCGCCTTATTTTAAATATTTTACTGCCGTTCACTTAAAAAATTATATATTCGTATTCTATACCACAAGGCAAGCGCTGGATCCCTAGATGTTTTTTTGTTCTGTCTCGTAGCTCTCTCTCTCTCTCGCTCTCTCTCGCTCTCTCTGTAAGCACGCGCGCGCACGCGCATGCACGCGCGCGCACGCGCATGCACACGCATGCGCACGCGCATGCACACGCACGCGCACGCACGCGCACGTTTCTTCACGCGTATGCCGACGAACGTCGCTGTTCCTTTAAAAACGGGTGTTTTGCACGCGCGCACAGAAAAAAGAAGAAACGAAACATGCTTCTCAACCCAGCTAATAACAAAGTAAAGCGTTTGGTTAAGGTGCTTTAATGATCGAATGCACGTTATCTCGGCGTGTACACGTACCACTGCAGCCACATTCAGGAATCCAGCTGCGCAGTAGGATGCAATGCAGCTGCTGAATCATCACGCAATTCTGGCCATATCATCGACGAACTACATTCTTTACTCGCAGCTGAGACTTGTGCAACGTTCTCCGAGCGTCAATCATGCTGGGAAGTCAATATGCACACGCCGCTACGATTGTATGTATGTGGAACAGTCTTTCACCCCATACGTAGGCAACCGTGCTAATCAGAGGTGCGTGTGTGTAAAGTGAAGCGAGGCATGTCAGATTGTGGCGTGAAAGTCAAAGTGAAGGTGCCGCCCTGCTGTTTGCTCGCTTACGTCACCGCTGGTGGAAGGGCCCCCCCCCACTCGAGGTAGCTCTAGAGAGCCCCTTTGGAAGGTACTTGGCCTACTCTTCCATGCTGGCCACATGTCTTGGGCGAGGTGGACGTACACACACTTTACCCCGCCGCACACAGCCTGGAAATCAACTGTGGCGCATGCATTTATACTGCTGGCTGGACAGAGGTAGGGGGCAGGGAGATTTAAGAAAGTTGCCCTTTGCCAGGAGATCGAATGGATCCGGCGACTTGTTGATTGCCTGACCAGTGGTGGGAACCATTACACCACAGCAGCAGCATCGTCTACGGACCGGTGATTTAACACGTTTGTGTTTAACCTTCCCAAAGAGGCACAGCCAAAACATGATAGTGATCTCATATGCGAGTGTCAAACAATTGCTTGAGAAAACGTATGCGCACAGAGTGTGTTTTTGCCACATGTTTAATCGTGAATTGACTGAAGTACCGTGTGTGTAGATGACCATGTTTGACACAGCCCAATAATGCTGTGCAAGTTCCGGGAGTTAAGAGTCCATCCCAAATGATGTGCTGTTCCCCAAGATTACCAAATAAAATTGTCAATATATATTCGGCAGAATGTTCTACTGCCATTATCCATTTTGCAGCATAGAACATTTCACAATGAGGAATCAAGTGATAGGGCCCACTTCATATTAATCGTACTTAAAAATAATATTACAACATTAAACATAATGGGAGGGGGGGGCAGGAGAATGAAATGCCCCTGTTTCAGTTATATTTATGAAACAAAAGCCCGTCTTTTCACACAATGTCCAGGGCAAGAAAGAAGACGACACATAACCAAGACAATTTAAAGTAAGTTTCCCTCCTCCATTATCTCACGTCAAGTTCTTCACCTCATTTCATTTAAAGAAAAAAACCCCCGAATATATACAGGTAGATTATAAATAAATTTGTTCAAAAAATTATTTGCCCGTCTTTCAAAGTCCACAACTTAGGCTAAAAGATTCTATTTGGCGCGAAAAAAAAAGAAAGTCGCGCTGTTGAGTTGCAGATGCAGTGCATAGTCTGGGCAGGTGCCAGTCCAACTGTTTAGCAGCATAGTGAAGACTGTCCAGGGCCTCTCCCTTACTCTCTGGATCATTACACGCTCGCTGGTGTGGCATCCGCCTCTCTTTCCGCCTGCTGTTTTGGTCTCTTCTGATGGCTTTTCTGCTGTTTGTTCCGTTTCCTCTTTGGTTTCTTCCTCGGACTTGTAGCATCTGGCGATTCAAACAGGGCGGTGGTTAAAATGGATAAGCGTAGGATAAAATAGTTTTTTCCAAACGCCTGTGAACTTGGTAAACTGGTCATTTGTAAGCATCGGTGTTGTTGTCGTCATCCACTTACAAAGCGATGCACGATATTTGGTTTCAAAGTGTCTAACTAGCAAAATGTACCGATAGATTAGTCAGCTCATTTGCGACACACATACACACAGATACATGTATATCCTTAACCAGTTTAACTGCATCGTTCAATCTCAAGCCTCTCCGTTTAGATCATTTACCACGACGTCGCCACCTTTTTTTTCCAGTCGAGTACATTGATACATCTAAAAAGATGCAGTTATTTTAGACAATCGTGACATTTTTTTAGGGTTCACTGTTGAACACTTTGGAGCAGCACTTTCATTGATGAGGTGTAGCTTGAGACAGAATTAATTTATTGATTTGTCTTACTACCGAGTCAATATCCTGTCACCCTCAACTCCAGCTCCACTTGCTCACTTCACATTTGCCAGCCAGGGCTTAATTCAGCCCGGCATGTCGAGACAGGTGACCCAGGACACCACATCCAGTGTCCCTCTCGCTATGGTTGTAGCTACTGGTCATGTGCCTACTCGTGTCTGCCAGCAACCCAGAACATATGCAGTGAGAAGTGACGTCCTGTTGCCAACCTTGGTGACAAATAATCCAATCATCTCTGAAAACAGGTGGCCAAACCACTGATTGAACATATTAATCCAATTTCATGTCTCCAGTACCGAGAGCCAAGCAGAGGGCTGTTAGCTGGTACCACATCAGTGAACACTCCTTGGGTGGGCACCAGCTGCGAGTTGGAACCTCCCCAGAAATCAAATTCACTGTCTCAGGCGGACGATGAAAGCTCTTGGCCAGTGAGTCGGTCTGAGATTATGCAACCACTGCTTCCTGCATCTAATGTTCTTATCCCCAAAGCGTCTGATACAGAGCAGATGGAGAAATGTATTTTAAACAAGCCCAAAAGCTAATGCTTTATCAGTTCTGGGTTATTGCTATCTCCCTTTTTCATTTATTTATTTTTTCACTTATAGACCGAAATAGTGTTGGCTGGTACTTTTGAAGTTGATTGAGTATGGGGCTTTTATTATAGAAATGGAGAACACTTTTTTTTTATTAAAATGGGTCCCTTAAAAATGAAATGCTTATTTTCAATAGTTGGAGATCTTTTGGTGGGACTCGGGTGGAACTAGGGCTGCACCAACAAATATGAATATACAGGTCTGTATTAATTAAGAGTCATATTCTCTTCCATTTACATATTTGGGTATTGACCTTTTGATTATCAGTTAATTGAGCATTCGTTTAAGAATTTCTGCTACAAGGCGACCGAAACGTGCATTTGAATTCGCCGGGAAAATAAACTGACGGGAAAAATTATGGTGTCTGACCTGCGAATGCTCCTACATGTTATTGAGCTGTTAAAATGTGTAAAAGTGTTTTCCTTAGCCTCTCGTGAATTCCAAAGTTTAAGTTACCAATTACAGAGGACGTGAAGAGATTTTCGCTCCTGAGGCCTGGGATACCTAGGGTTACACTGTAGGCTATAGCGAGCACAATGCTCTTGATGCAATATTTATCTTTTCATTTCCCCCAAAAGTGTTTTTTTCAGTTTATAAAAAATAAAAATAAACATTTAGTTTACTGGCAGTTCTTGCTTTTTCCTTCCGTGTAACAAGTTACAATATTCACGTGAGCACAACAAGAGAGTGGGAGCAGCAACAATACCAAGCTGCGAGTTAAACTAACCCACTTCACCGGGAAGGTTTCTTAAAATACAGTAACAGGATCCAGGCGGAAAGAGCCAATGGTGGCCAGTAAAACAACCGCTGTTCCATTAACACAGAGCCAAAGATTGCGAGGACAAGCTGCGGATTAACCTTCCCATTTTTGCCTTGGTGCAACTATCTAGCTATTCCGAGAAGTGCACGTCTTGCTGCTTCACTGTTATTGTTAAGCCTTCCCTCGGAAGGCCCCTTTGCCAGACGCGCACGAACACTATCAATGTGCGGCCGCTCGGTGTTTCAGTAGTAGCCGACTTGATGCGTGCGTATGCTGCCTCTGGCCTGTTGCATGGTGAGCTGAGTCCTGACCTCTATCATCTGTGTCACTGAACCACATGCATTCTCTGGGGCTGTGTGTGCTTCCGCGCATGCGTGCGTGTGTGTGTGTCTGCGCGCAGCAGTGTCGCGGTTAGCGCGCTGCGCTACGAACCCGGTGACCCGAGTTCGATTTCCGCTCACGGCCAACACTGGTGACGATTATCTGACCGGTCATGGAGCCCCCCCCTGGTCGATTCAGCCTCAAATGAGTACCTGGTGTGGTGTGCAAACATCACTATTGGAGAGACAAAGGCGGCCGGGTGTGGTGTTGGCCACCCACCCCCTCGTGTGTCGTGCCGGACTTCATAGGTGCTCGCTAACAGCACTTGCCCCAACAGTCTGTTACAAGCAATATGGGGGGTCTTTGTCTTCGTCTGTGCATGTGCCAGTGGTGACATACGTGTGCTAGCACATGTCCATGTCAGCGTGTAAGTTATTGCTTGTGTGGAAAGTGGAAGATATGCACAATGATGTTTTAGAATATGGAAATAATGGACAAGATGAAGACTGCTTTAATGAAATTTTCATCGAGGTACCAAGATTTTATATCGCAAAATTTACTTGCGTTGCAATGTAATAATGGTCAATTATAAAATATCGCACTGTTAGCATGTACTGTGCAATAGTTTTATGTTTGACATGTGTTTAAAACTTTCTTGTAACATTAATTGTTGCGCAGTGCCATGTAACAACCGCACCATTGGGCGTGCTATGTCCAACATTTATTTCAGATGGCAATGCCGACCCAAATATTGTGGCAAACATGAATTAAATAGCAGTGGTAAAATACTGTACCCATGGAAAAAGTTTAATATTTAATAAAGCTATAAAAGTGAACAATTTCACAGGAAATATTTCAAATGAGTCTTCCTCCGTGACATCACCTGAATTATTTTCAAACGCGACACAACGCTTGTGTCCACAGTTGTAGAACGTATGAAGATGACCAATGGAAGCTCCGACTGCTCTCTTATACAACCGACCATTGTGCACTCATTAATGGCGATGAAACGCACTGATTTTGACAACCACTGAAGTCGTAGAAAACGACACTGCATTAGGCAACGACCAACCATGTGGCATGGCGACCATGTGGGATTATTGGCACATCTGCCTGAAGATCACTATGGGTGCTGCTTTAGGAAGAGTTGTTTAATTATTTACGAATTCTTTTTGTTTTACCAAAGTTGATTTTCACCAGCTCAAAGTGAATAAAGGCCAACGTGTGCATCGATGTGCCAAGCCAAAGTGTGGATTCCTACTGATTACAAGAGGGTAGAAATAATTTGTGTTTAAAAAAAATGAAAACCTTATGAACGTTTTGTTTAACTCAAAGTGGTAAGATTGAGCGATACGCTAAATACTCCAGTGTAGTTGCAATGGCTAGGCTGACACTGTAATGCGCACATGCGGACGAACATGTGGAAAGACATGCACAGAAGGGCGCAATTACATAAGCCTCCCACCAGAAGTCTGGCAAGCAAGTAAAAATGAACCATGTTCTATTTTTAAATGTCAGTGCAGTATGCAGATTGTTTTTGGCACGGCATCTGCACTGCTTGTATTTTCACACAATGCTCACAATTATCTCTTGAACGCAGTGGGATTGCTTTGTTATTTACATACTCCTGCAGATGTCACGAATAATAGAATCTTATTGGATAAGCAGCCCATAAATTAGTAGCTTTGGCATTCATGCCATTTCAAGA
The DNA here is from genome assembly GCF_964198595.1 of Lampetra fluviatilis. Lineage (NCBI taxonomy): Eukaryota > Metazoa > Chordata > Hyperoartia > Petromyzontiformes > Petromyzontidae > Lampetra > Lampetra fluviatilis. The sequence continues at coordinate 25,041,365 of NC_136278.1, read as the reverse complement.
TTCACACTTCACCATAATGTCGTTTGATCGCCACGTGAAAAATACGGTCAGGTCATGCAATTTCCATTATTAGCGGCTCTGCGACACTTTCAGCCACTGTTGACTCACGATGTAACCAACACGGTGGCGTGTGCGCAGTATTATATCAACGATGGCAACTCGTCACTCTACAGGATGTCGAACAAAAACACGAGCAAGCCACAGCAGCAGCGTGTACAAAATCCCTTGGCACGTGTCGTGATGGTTGCCGTAAGATCCGATCGCATCCGCTCAGTGCTTGCTGAGCTGCATTGGCTCCCAGCTGCTCAACGGACACATTGCAAGGTTGCGCTTATTGCACACGGGGCTCTCCGCAAACGAACCACGATACCTTGCCGAGCTTGTGAAGGAATAGAGACCATCACGCAGTCATCCTCGTAGCAACTTTTAGCCACCCGCCAAACGAAGACGGTCATAACATTACGTGATTTTAGTTCTGACTATGCAACTGTCTGGAACATTCTTCCTTCTGACATTAGAAGCCCACTGGAACTGTGCACTTTAAAATATAAAATAGGACTTCATATTATTTGGGTTTTACGGTGAAGTCACGTAGATAGGTCAAGATAAAATAGGACTGTTTTATAAGGCTTTTTGAAGCATCATATATCAGTTTAACATGTAGGCTTTCACGACCAATATCATCCATAATAGAGGATGTTTGGTTAGATCGTATAAATATATAAATGTGTCGTTTAAACCCGCCACCACCCGACACAGCCAACTAGTAAGGGTTTGGCACGTAAACAGAACGTGGGCAATTCGTCACTAGTACAGCACACCGGTGTGTTGGAGAGCCAAGCCACAACATTTACAATCTGAGTACGATGTTTCGCCAGTAATTACAAATAGCTTCATCAGGCAACAGCCAGATTTGTGGAGACGTCTAACTGTTTTGTTCCTTATATAGAGGTGTAGATGTGGTGACCACGTTTCTGCGCTCTTGCGCAAAGTGGGGGGGGGGGGTTACTGAGGCAACGTACATTATGCATTATGCGAGCACTTTTAACTTGTCCTTCCTGTCTATTGTGTGTATTAAAATAGCCGTACCAACAGCAATCCCTATTGAAGTATGCTGCCCTTTGTAGGCCTGTATTTAAATATGTATTATTTTTTAAATGTATTATTTGATGATTCGCTTCCACGCAGCACTAAGGCGGTAGCTATCCGAACCGTTAAAGTTATTTTTATTTATTAAAATTTCGATAGATTCTCTAATTAGTTTTGGCCAGTAGTCGCTAGTTTTGCACAGAACTTCAACATTATCAAAATAAATTGAGTGTCCTTGTTGGCACCTGTGTTCTGCTACTGCTGACAGTTGTATTTGGGAGTATTTGATATTTCTCTGATGTTCTTTTAGTCTCGTGCTGATCATTCGTCCTGTTTGCCCAACATAACATTTCCCACACCTGCAGTTAATCTTGTAAACACCTTCTGTTGATACCTTCGGTAATACATCTTTTGTATCAGATATAAATTTCTGTATTTTATGTACCGTGCCAAGTCTGACTCGGATGTTTTGTTTTTACAAACATCTGGCTAGTTTATTAGTTACTCCCGCAATGTACAGTATTTTGATCGTTTTAATTACTTGGGCATTCTCAATGCTCGTGTTATTTGATTTGGTTTTAGCATTCAATGCCCTGTTGATTTGTGCATTATTGTAACCGTTCATTTGCAGCGCTTATTTAACATATTTAATATCACATCTCAGACTGTCACCATCTGACACTTTCTTAGCTCGATTAATGAGCGTCTTGATAAGAGCAGATTTCTGTGCGGGGTGATGATGTGACTGCATTCAGATCGGCGTCAGTATACGTTTTCTTTCGGTAAACTCTGTGTGTTATTTTACCATTTCGACCCTGACCGAGCAGAATATCCATAAATGGTAGAGTTTTGTCAGCTTCCACTTCCATGGTGAACTGGATGGATGGGCTTTGCGAGTTGAGATGATTCAGAAATGCATTCAGTGTATCTTTGCTGTGTGGCCAGACCACCAATGTGTCATCCACACATCTAAAATAAGCAGATGGTTTTAGTGTGCGTAAAGCTATTGCTTGTGTTTTAAAATCTTCCATGTACAGATTCGCTGCAATGTTGTGGCTTGGCTCTCCAACACACCGGTGTGCTGTACTAATGACGAATTGGCACGTTCTGTTTACATGACAATCCTTATTAGATGGATGTGTCGGGTGGTGGTGGGTTTTAACGACACATTTATATATTTACGCGATCTAACCCAAAAAAAAAACTCTTATGGATCATATATCACATAGGCACTTTCCAATCAGGTTTAGTCTGCAGTGCCGAAATGTTAACTATCTCGCCTGGTATTCAGGAGGTCGTGGATTCGATCCCAAGCCTGACGACGCCTCTATATTTTGAGTTTGCATGTTCTCTCCATGTTCGCTTAGACTTTTCTCCCGGGTTCTCCAGTTTTTCCCTCCAAATTTAGAAACAAGGGTTCAGAGTATTTGGCTGCTATCAATGCCCTATGAGAAGCCACTTCATTGGGCTATCCATTGTGGCCAGGTCGCTTCTGAAAAAGAGCTATATAGTTTATTGGGCATAACCTGGTAAAATAAAATCATCCGTTTAGTAAAAAAAAAAATCGCTTTTAGTAGATGTTACCTGATGGATACCCAATTATTTGATTTGGGGGTCATTTCTTAAATTTGGCAAATTTGGGCTGTGACGCTGGCACACGTGGAATCACCCTTTTCCGAATAACGCAACAGAATCCATAATGTCCACTGTGCAGCAAACGGCCTATATTTCTACGGTTAATACTCTGGCAGTATTAACCGGGGCGGCCGCTGTGCTCGAAAAAAAGGAAACCTCTCCGTGACAAAACGCACTGCAGCTCGGCCCACGTCCGCCGCCCCTCGTCATCGGTACGTCGCTCGGCTCGTCGGCTCCCAGGCAGTGGCTGTGCGCAAGTGAATCGCTCGTGTGCTGAGCGCGAGGGCGCGGGGCTCGTCTCACCGTCGCCCGGACAGAAGCGGAGGGGCGCGCGGCAGCGCCGCGTCTCCAGCGTCTGGGGGCAGGCGCGCCCGTCGGGGGATGGGGGCTGGTTGACGTGACGGCTGCGGAGCGCTTGCCCCCACTTGAAGCCGCACGTGCGTCCCTGCTTGGTGCATGTGCCCCACTCTGCCCAGGGCCCTACCTTGCAGTGCACTGTGGGGGGAGAGAAAAGGAAAAGATAATTATCTACGTATATTGAACTTCTTTCAAACCGTACGCAGCCATTCGTGTTTATTGGAGGTGCGGGGGGAGGATGACAAATTGGTGGGCAACAGGACTCGAATGCTTCTGTTGGTGACATCATGTGGATTTAATAATAATGATAATTTAGTTTCATAAAAGGCACCCTTAAACAATGCATGTCAGATCACCATGCATATAAAGGAAAACTATAAGTGAGAAGTAGCCGAAGGGAGAAATATTAAAAAGTCAAGATAGAAAACTAGAGAGAGGGAGAGGCCTTTATTTAACAAGTGGTGGGGCCTTCAGCTAGGCCTTAAAAGTCTCCATTGACTGAAAATTCCTGACAATGAACGGCAGGGAATTCCAGAGCCTGGGCACCGTACAAACAAAAGTCCGGTGGTCGGACCCCAGGTTCGAAGCCTGGAGTATGGTTACACTCAGTAGGGCTTGATCGGTGGATCTTGGAGATTGCAGTGGAGTGTGTGGCTGGTTAGCGGAGTGTGTGGCTGAATCAACTCCTGGATGTGTAGTGGAACAGGCCATTTTAAAGCCTTGCTTGGACACAAGAAGGAAAATGTTACACTTGATGCAAGGTTTGAACTGTAAGCGAATGCAGAGACATGAGCACAGTTGAGATATGGTCCTAAAGAGAAGTCCAAGAGAGCACCATGGTGGCTGCATTTTGGATGGACTGCAGTCTGCTTAGGAGGTTGCTCTGGGCTCCGGAGGGCAAGACATTGCAGTAGTCAAGAAAAAAAAAGAAAAGCGTAGTTTTTTTTTAGGTCGTGCCGTTTGGCTCTCCGTTGTGTTTTTAGGTTGTACTGCGCCTCGTTCGATTTGACGTCCAACATTTTGCTCCAAGTGCTGGAAACTTATTCAGGAAATGAACCCCCCCTGTCAGTACATTAGAGCAAAATGCCGGACATCATAGCCGAACAACATGTGGGACAAACCTAAAATAGATTGGAGAGAGGAAAGCTAACTTTGTTTTACCAATGCACAATCATCAATCATTCATTATGATTTAAAAAAACGTTTACAGTTGGGTATGAGCTGATCTCCAACTGAGATCTAGCTGAACAACTTGTTAAAGAAACAGCAGGCATAATGTATGAGACATTGAAGTCCCCACTCCTCTGTGGTTCTTTTTAGAATTGTTAGCTTCCAGGTATAAACATGGATAATAAGAAAATGTGAGGCTTATGTTTACTATGCCTTTCTCGAGACATTCCAAAGAAAGACCAATAAGTAAAAAAAAATACTTTCTGAATTCATATTTTTTCTGTAAAAAAAAGAATCAGAAATAGCTATATATACACACATATAGATTACTGCCTGTGAATAACTGTATTGGTTATACAGTATTCACAGAGTACATACCACTAAACATGATTATTCAAGGTATACAAAGGCTAGGCAAAATGGTATTCAATATTCACCCGTCTTTCTGAAAAGCATGATGGATATTATTTTGGATGCGGTAGTTGGTACAGAAACCTATTCCTAAAAGCTGGCTTTCGCACATGCTTGGTTGACCTCTACATGTTCCACTATTTTATTTCAAATGATAAAAATCAACTCGGTGGAAAATGATGCAGTCATCCAAGCTCTCACACACAGAGGACTTAAAAAGAACCCCATAAAAAAGCATTTATTGAATTGTGACTGCTACAGTGAGATTAGATTGAGATGGTACCAAAAGGCGGAGTCTGACAAAGAGGAACGCACTTTGGCCAAGATTATTCGAAGAGACGTAAGATATTTTCCAAAAAACTGGATAAAAACAACACAGCCACACACATATAAACACACATGTACAAATGTAGATTACATTTACTTTCTGATATTTGCTGATGGCGGTCGTTGTATATATAAAAAAACAATCTTGAAATTAACTAACGGAAAGGATAGATGGACTGAATAAGAAGACTAAAAAGTTGGGCTGCATAAATGTGAGCAAAACAAATGTCACGTGCAAAAAGTATTGAAAACAAAATAATGAATATATATTTTTGATGGACACAACTGGAACCCAGCATCGTATGTATAGCTTGGAGAGTTATTGATGGGCGGTCAGAATTGAAATGATGAAATGAAGAGGTAGACAAGAGTAGGTTGCATTGTTTTTGTGCAGCTGAACTTAAAAGTAACGTGTCAATTCGCCTAAAAAAATAGTTTTTCGTGCACATCACCTGTTATGCCATATGGCCATAAACATGGATAGTGACAAAGCCACATTGAAAAAACGTGCAAAAAAAGATAGGGAGAGATGCAAGCTTGGATTTTGTTTAGACAGACAGAGGCACACATGTATGAGAGAACATACAAAGACATAGCGACATGCTGTTGCATGTGAGGGAAAGTCAGCGGGCTTGGGCATACGATGATGGCTTATGCCGGATTGTCAGGCAATGGACAACATTTTCACCGTGGAGATGGAGTAATGAAATCAACTCGATGCAGGAGTCAGATGGATTGTTGCATCGCAATGCCATGGGAGATGGTAACGACCAGGGGAGAACGTCATCGGATGTTAATGATTACATATTTTCTGTTTCGTGTTTTTTTGACACGAGGGGGTAAAGCAAATTATATCTGAGATCGGTGCTTTTATTTAGCAACATTAATTCCGAATTAATGAATTGTGTATTTACGAAATATATCTAGGGGAAAAAAATCACTGTGTTTAATATAACTCACAATTTAAAGTGGGAGGTAAAAGACATAAGACGTTTCACTCGTGTGTCATGGCCATTTATGTACTTGGAACATTTATTATCTGCATGAAAAAACACACATTGTCAGAAATAATTCGTGAATTTTGGCCAAAACTGTCTGCACCAACGTTGACTTTATATACTAATACTTGCATAACTTCGCATGGACCTTTCCATCCTTGCGAATATTACTTTTCTCACAAAATTGAGTGGTAATTTGTGGCTTCTAACCCTCCAAAAGCATTCGTCATTTCACTGAAAAGGTAAAAGAAAACCTGACTTTGTTTAAGTGGTGGATAAATGTTGGCTTTGGGCATAAAACCTATTATATGAGAATGTATGGTAGCTCATTCATAATAACCATCTTAAAAAATGTGACGAAACATGCAAGCTTTACAGCATATTGCTTGGCTTCATATGCAAAAGTATCAGATGAAACCAAAGTAAGTGGCTGGGAATTGTTGTGGTGAATGAGTGAACAAAGGTGTAAATACTCACCAACACTTGTGCATTCCATGGTCTGGTTTGCAGCTGAGAAACCTTCTGGACAAGTGTTGTAACATTTTCCTTTGTGCAGGTAATAACCTTCTGTGCATTTGGTACAAAACGTGTTGCTGAAGCACATTTCACAGTTGTCTACTTTGCACTCTGTAACATATGAAGGGGGGGGGCAAGAAGCAACAAATTAGAATAATTGTGTCAATATATTACACTTCACGTTAAAACAACACAGGTAATCCCTATTATACACAAGCACATTATTTTCTAGATGTTTATTTTAGTTTATTTTAAACCTCCTGGATGATGTGTTTTTAATACTGTTTGTATCCATCCATTTCAATTATATTCATTGCTACATTAAGAGCATGGCAGAGAGAAAGATGTCCAAACATGCATGTTGGATATTTAATCGAATTATTTAAAAAAGAAATGCATAAAGAGAACTGAACATAAAAAAACTGCGGGTATGGTATCAACATTATTCTTTCTTGGTATTTAAATCTTTAAAACTACTCCATTGTAACTCTTTCGGGCAATGGTGTTGTAAACTTTTCTCTATGAACACAAACCAAACTACAGTACAGGGTTGTGTCAAATAGAGTGCTTTTCCGACATGTGTGTGTTTATGTAAGTCAATACCTACAGTACTGGTTAATACAAAACACAACCTTGAATATCTGAGGTTCACTATTTCACGGGCTCAAAATATAAGTGGATTTATACTTTTTCCACAAAGGCAGATTTTAACAAAAATGGAAGAACCTTGAAATGAAGCCGAGCCAGAAGCTGTGCGGATTAAACATTCTTATAAAGGACATTGTTCGCCTTTCATGGCTTATGCTGAGCAAAGCTGTATTTTTTAGACAAATCTGCAAAATTTTGTATTTTAAATGCCTCTGCTGCTTTAACTGTGAACTGCGCAACTTATTTTTTTCAAACTAACTCATGGATATAAATTAAGCGGACATCTGCTCATACATTATAGTTTCCAAAAACACCAAAGGAACATGTTATTAAAATTACACCTGTGCAGCTCCCAACTATGCCAAACAATGAGTAAATTATAAGCAAAATAAAATGGGACCGGGTTTGAGGTCTGGTGTGAAATGAATAGGTTTACAGTTTCTGAATAAAGTGTTCTATACATGTTGACAATGTGGTATTTAGTTCAAAGGAAATTGACATTATTTGAGATGGGTTACAAAGAGGAAGTTAACGATTAGGAACTTTGCTTAACATTCTGCACACCCATGCTGTAAGTGTACAATATTTTATTTCAAATGCCACATTTAATTGAATATCAGTACATCTCCTGGCGGCCCATTGAGAAAATAAATGTGCATCCATACCGGGTTCCTAGCAGTGGTTTCAAAACAATACTCTCAGACAAGACACCTGCTCTTGAAAAAAAAAATCCAATGATTAATATGGACTTAAGTCTCTTTATTTCAACTTTCAATACTGAGCTTCTCTCCATTGTGAAGCCCGCATGTTTATCAGCAGTGAGCATCTCCATTCAATTAGGAATTAAACAGGGGAGCGCTAGCACAGTGGTCTCAACTCCTTGGCCTTAATTCGATCTTCGGCCGTGGCCAAGATCCGTGGCGAGTGATATCAGAACCCGTCACGAGCCACCCTTCCTCCCTTTACCAACCCACATGAAATAGTGTGGTCAAGTATCGTCAAGCAACCCACAATGATCAGCAATGCTCGTGGAAGCCTTCAAGCAGCAGTGGATTGAAAAATTGCTTTACAATTATTTTTTGCATTATCTATATTTATTGTTCTGATGACCATATTTTGTTCTATCGGAGACAGAGCTTTTTGCAGTCAGGGTCTACGATTGTGGAATTATCTTCCTCAGTATATTTGGGAATCTCAGTGTTAAAAAAACATTAAGCCGTGTCTTAACACTCACCTGTTTTAAGACAGGCTTTCTCCATAACTTAGGCTGCATGTAAAGTTCTTATGAGACCTTGTGCGAATTGCACTGAATTCATTATTATTTATTAAGATTGTAAGAACCAATAATGGACCCTCTGGTTTCTTCTCTCATGAGAACGGAGTTCATTTCGAGTAGGGGTCGGCAACCTGCAGCTCTGGAGCTGCATGCGGCTCATTGAGGACTGCGTGGTGACGTTATTTGTGAAGGAACATCGTCTCGTATTCACATGCATTGCAGCTCTTGAAAATATTGAGATTTTTTTTTACCGAATAAAAAAACATGACTCTTCTTGTTCTTTTGGTTGCGGACGCCTGACTTAGAAGGTTGATGCCACGTACCCTCCCTTTCTGCCTCCCACAGGAAGAAAACAAACTAAAACAAGTATAACCCGTAAAAGCAAAGTTTTTCACTATAAATCCTTTATATGCGTGGCGGCTAGAGTCCTCTCGTCCTCTGGCTTGAGATGGCTGCCACCTATGGGTCAAATGATTGCATGGTACCATTAAGCAATTGGTAATTAAATATAATATTTTTGTCCTAAAAAGTGTAAAATGTTGGAAAATTTTTTTCACTAACATGAATTGTCACGCACAACGAGTCTGTGTAGAAAATGTCAGCTCGATTGGATCACGGGAAGTGGGTTAAAAAACGACCGAAAGATTTGCACGGTCGTAAGCAAGCAAGCAAGCGCGCAAGTGAACTTAATATAAAGGATTTAAAAACACCCAGTTTGGGCTACAGAGCCAGGTGCCCTGAAGAGCACAGGCGACACGTACTTGCACACTTGCTCATGTTGGTCCCACGCAGTCCGTAGAAGCCGGAGGGGCAGGCGGAGAGGCAGGTGCCCACCTGCCGCATGCCGGTGCGCCGCAGGTGAAAAAAGAAGCGAGACTTGCACCGAATGCAGCCGTTGGCACCGGAACAGCTGTCGCAGCCCAGCGGGCACAGGGGATTGGTTGACGCATTCGCCAGCGAGGCTGTAGAGACGGGAGCAAGCACAAAGTCAGGTCGTACGAGGTATCGAGATCACACCCACCCCACTTCACATTTACATTAGACTCCAGAGAGCCCCATGCCTGACAAAAGAGATTAAATAGTTTACGAAGAAGGGCCATTGCTCGACATTTTGCCCATTATACACATTTCCTTTTTTTAAGATGGTGTTATTGATAAACGTGAGAGCTTGTTAACTTTACGTGTAAGCCAGCTTGGTGACCTCCTGGCAATATGTAGGTTAAAGGTGAAGACGAGCCTGGCAATTGCTTTGTTCTCGCCACGGCTGGAGAGGGCCCTCCACTGAATCACCGCTGGAGGGTATTTTTGGCCTAATCTTCCATGCTGGCCCATAACGTCTTTAGAAACGGTTGGGAATACCCACACTGGCAACGTCAATGAGAAAGTTCACAATTTGTGTGTTTGTTCGTAAACCTTAATTGTTCTTACCATCTATTCTGCCCTCTTTTTTACGACAATGCTCAGAGGGAAACACCTGCTGGCAGTATATTCTAGAAAACGGAAAGGTAAAAATATGTATAAGTAAGGTAGTGTACATGGAGTTCTATTTTCAATACAATACACACATTTGTAATGTGCAGCAAAGGTTTAATTATATTGAGCCCCATGCTCCGTTGCTCTTCATTTACTTTTAATGACTGTACGACGTAGAATTAACTGCATTTTTTTTATTTTAAAAGACGTTAAATTCAGAAATGTGGTATATAGTGCAACAAAGTAAAAGCCCATGGATATATATATATATTTTAAATAGCCCACCAATGTCTTGGAATATTAAAAAGAAATAATTCATGAGTACACACATTTTTCTAGCCAAGTCACAACCAAGGATCTAATTTTCACACCACACTTTTTAATGCGACATATGAAAACTGAGTGATACATTTCAAGCATCCGTATCAAATACAAATATATTGATTGGTGTGTTATTGTGTAGAAGCTTGTGTATTTGCCACAATAGCAAGGATGACATCATTTTCTGGCTGATGTACAAATTATAATTATTTCTCAATTATTGACTTTTTTGTGGCTCACTAATGCATCTATGATTTAAATATTTATGGGATTATCCATTGCGTTTCTATGTGCTGTGGTCTTTGGTCTGTGCATTTGGCCTGGAGTTGAAATCCCGATGCATTATACCCCATGAGGTAAGCATTAACCTTCTTAATGTCATTGGTGATGGGTTGAAAGGAAATTAAATTTTGCAGGCACCTCTGAAGGCAAATGTTTAGGTCTACTTGGAAACACAACGATACATGTGCTTTCCCAAAAATGTACTTTAATATAATTGCAAAATTATACGAAAGATTGCTTTTAATCAAGATTTTTTTTTCAATAAATCAATTTAGTGTAATAGGAGCAGCCCAAACTTCGTTTAGATGTACCCCTCCCCCTGCCTTACTCCCTCCCCCCTGGTAGCGAGCCAGCCAGCCAGCAAAACTGCTTGCGATTACGGTACAGTTATAGTATTATAGCGTATCCCACACATTTCCGTGGAATACACGGCAGGGGGTGGAGGGTGGGTGGGGTGGAGGCGTGACTGACGCATGAACCCGGCTCATCGCGCAGGGATGCGGGTGATGTCATCACGCAGATGTGCGCGGTGACATCACCAGCGTGGATGCGCACTCGGGTGCGCGTCAGGCAGGCCGGCATACAGGAATCCAGGCAGGAAGCCACATAGAAAACGTGTTTCTCATCGAGTATGATAGGCATAACACTCAGGGGAGAGGTCATCGCAGTGCAAGTCCTGTTTTCCTGATATTAGATTTATAAGGTTGGCTCCAGCTCCAAGTTTCATTGACTTGATACGTTGAATTGGTTTAAGTATGCATGTGGATATACATAATGTGCGCATTTGTTTTACAATGCTAAAATCTAAACAAAGTGTCCGTGGGTGTTTTTGACAGGGAAAAAAAACATTCAATGAAATATAGGATGCAGACTCCTGAAAGCATGTGAAAATAAAGGGTTATGATGAAAACCATGCAATACAACTGTGGCACACGAGTGAATATTGTCTAAAACTAGTTGCAGATGTCACAAAGCGCACCCTACAAAAAAAATAAAAACGCATACGGTATACAAAAAAGTACTATTGGAATAGCGGCATATATTGTGGAGTGTTATTGGTGCTGACAAACAAACACTGGATTTTGTATCTCTTTAGAATTGTGAATATTGCGAATAACTAATAACTAACTTTTACATATACGTGATTGCAGGCCCTTGATTAACTTCTCTGAAAATTCAATCACGATTTCCTTCACCCGTCACACACATTCACATTATCATTACAAATGTCTGCACTTTATTAGTACGAAGAGGAATTTGAGCCATTCGTGTTCTCCTCGTTTTGTACCGGTTGCAGTACCATGCCAGAAATTCACCACTGTTTTTGCGCCACAAGAGGACTTACAATGCTAAGGCAAAGGAGATGGCTATGGGGAATTGTGATTTAATGGGTGGGTTTGCAATGGAACATTGGTCACAATGGTCTACTGTTGTAAAAAGTGTCATGGGATTTTTTTTACATCTCAAAGCAAACGGAAGCACTGGTTGCAAACGACATTTTGACCAGAGGGAGTGCAAGGGAACTAAAGTACATACATAGGCATGTGCCATATGGGGCCACATTTGTAACTTACAGGGCACCCAGCAGGGTCAAATTCATTATCTTGCAGGTGGGTTTTTAACATTTTCACGCACACACACAACATCAGTGTAACCTTAAACGTAACCTCAAATTTGTTTTCAAATTTTTACATCAAAACTAATTTATCAAGCCCTTTCAATAGCTCAGTGTAGTCGGTGTGGCATGTTGTGAGTCTGTTTTATTGTAGATTTTTTTTGGTTTTAGTAAAATTTATGAATTTCCTGGCCTGTACTTTCAAACTAGCTCTACATGGCAAATTACGTGGCAGAATGATGGATTTCACCGTAGTTATTGAGCCTGACCACATTTCTCATGAATCCCGGTTTAAATATCATTCTCCCTTACTCAAACCATGGGCACATTAAATGAGTTTTTACACCTGGCCACAGCTTCCTTCTGGTAGACTCGGCCTGAAATTAGTACCTGTGTGTGCGGCAGGAGTTGGGGGGGGGGAGACGGGGCAGGGGACAGGGGAAGGGCATTTTGCAGTGAAAGCCATCCCCTCGTGGGCTGAAATGACCCCAATAAAAGCACAATCGATTCCTACACTTGCTACACTTTTCCAACCAGAACCTTTCGTCCGAGAATGTAAAAAAACTAAATCAAGCCAGTAGGCAACATCTTCATTTTGCAAAGTGGCTCTTTGTAAACAAAACGGATGTGCCCATTATCAAGTCTCTGCGTGTGACCTTTTGCATAAGAATGTCATAAGAATGTCTCTGTGTGAGTGCATTGTGTGTGGGGAGTTGTAGTGTAGCGGGTAGCGCGCTGCGCTACGAACCTGGCGACCCGGGTTTGATTCCCGCTCACGGCCAACACCAGTGACGATTATCTGAACCAGTCCTGGGCCTCCCCTAGGTCGACTCAGCCACATGAGTATTTGGTGCGATGTGTAAACATCGCCACTCGGGAGACAAAGGCGGCCGGACGTGGTGTTGGCCACCCCCCACCCCCTTGTGTGCCGTGCCGGCCTTTATAGATGCTCGCTAGCAGCACTTGCCACAACAGTCTGTTACAGGCTACACGGGAGATATTTGTCCTTGTGTGCTCCACCAGCATTATAATTACAAATTATAAAACATTTAAGGAGGGGGGAGGGGGGTAGGTCATAAAAGCACGGGACACAACTACACAAACATACCGTAATTGTAAATGTGCTTTCTAGCACCCTTTAGCATGTTATATTCACATGCTGTCGTGTGCTTTATTTATTTAAAAAATAAAACCCTACATTCTTTGATATAGGACCTGTTATGTTAACCACTGATTAATTTTACCAGTTGCTGCAATATGTTGAGCTCTCTTTTTGTATTTCTGCAAAACGAATCCATATGCGTTCAGACCACTCTACATTACCTATTAAAGAAACACTGCTGCTTTGTAATATAACATTGCGAAGAATGAAATAGTCATGACAATTAATAAAACTACAATAAAAATGCAATTCTGGGAAACAATGCATTACATTTATGAGAATTCGGATATACAATCTCCCTACTTAACTTTAGAAATACCTTGGTGCATAAATAGACCTTATAACTCGTCCAATAAAATAGTTTCTGACAGAAAGACCATGCACCTTGAAAAGCTAGACATGCAAAACTGTTTGGGCTATTGGTTGCCAAGTGACCACCACCTGCAGCCTGTGGAGAAAGCGTCTATTTGGTAGGGTATGTGGAAATGCCCTCTAAAGTTTAATTTTAGCCTAGCCCACCCACTTCCCACCCCCGGCCCTGCATTTGGCATTTTAAAATAATGATTCGGAAAATGTGAAACAGTCATATCCCTTTCCCCATTGCTCTTTTACCCATCACTATTAATAGAGCATTAGCCTCCCCGTGGCCTGCAATTATATTGGTAAGAACTACTCCCGTTCAAGTGTATTCTGAAATGTCACTAAACGGATTAATTGCATTTTTCAATGTCATGAAGTAGAACAATGCCTTTATCTAACACAAACCACAGCCACTGTAGTGTTGGGTTACTTTATAAAAATAAGCAATGATTTTATGTTGTACAAAAGACATGGGCTAAATCAAATAACATTTGCAATTGCCCTAAATTGACTTTTTTAAGCAGACACGCACCACACGATTTAAATCATACTCTCTGCATAACAACTGCCGACACCAACATTCAGTAGAAACGTTTGAGTGCAGCTGTTTCTCTCACTACAAAAGTCGGGGCATTGCCGAGACAATTATCTCATTAATTTACTAATCAAAGAAGGCAGACAGTGTTTGCAGTGAAGATGTAAATCATGTTAAGCCCTGGGTATCCATTATCCACACGCCCATGGGTATCTACAGGTCATGAATTCTCACATGACGATGACGAAAAACTGTGTTTATTTCGTTACGGGAGATGCACTTGAAGTGTCTCGCGCGACTGGGCAGACAAGAATCGCTCGCCACTTGAATTCTGGAGCACAGGTTCATAGCATTCGACGATCCCAATGACGTAAATCGCTGCGCTCATGAAGTCTAGGAGCGGACGAGGTTAAAACCATTAATGTCATTAACTGGCTCTCTAAAAGCCATGGATGAGAGCGAGAAGAGTGAGGGGAGAAGGGACGGTGTGGGCTGGGGTCTAGGAAGCAGGAGAAGAGGGGGGCCTCTCACGAAAACGGAGCATGTGTAGATGTTGGGGTGGACTCGTAATGCTCGACAAAGCCGTTTATATTGCGGCAACTTGAAACGTGAGGCTTTGAGAATTACATGTTCAAGAGCCGCCGAGTGAGAGAGGGCATCTGGCCGCGTGTGTGGGGCTAGCCCCGCGCATAAACAAACCAGGGAGCCCGACCCCCTTAGGCAGCTAATGAGTGGGGGCCACGCCCTCCCATCTCGCGTGGCACACCAATAAGTCCAATACGAATTATCGTCGAGTAAAATGCGAATCACTATTGAGCCCCGACAAGTCGAACACGAATTATTGTTATTTTTGAAGCAACGTTATATTTTTTGGCCAATTTCATGCAGCGGTTATGACGCTAGAGAAATTGGTGGGGGGGGGGGGATATACAATTGTAATTCATAAGTCACGTCCTTTACATCGTGGTTATTATAATGAAAATTAAAAGAATGCGCTTATACTAATTGATGTGTAACGTGAGGAATACTAATCAGGCTTTGGTATGACTAATTTTCAACGTAAATAAATTCTGGTTTCGGAAATCATCTTGAAAGGAAAGTCACATTTCTGGTGGGTGTACTTCTGCCCAGTGATAAACTATTGTACAATTTAATATCGTATTGTAATGGTGACGATAATGATGTTTAGCAATAATAATAATAATAGCATGATATACGATGTATTATATCGTACCGCGGCGAACGATCATTTAAATATCATTGTTTGCACTGTTGGTAAACACGATTAAGGGACGTGACACCATCGTTTTGGACGGCGTATCACTTAAATAATACTCCATAACGCCGAGACCGATTAACAGTCGAGAGCATGGAGCCACGCGGTATTCAGGCAGTTACCGTGCATCATACGCGGCACTCGTTATAGACACGTTGACCTTTGCCGGTTTTTTTTTACACGCGCTATGAAATACAGATCGACGTTGCATTGAAATAATGTGGTATTTTAGCATCGCATATGTGCGTAGATATGTGCAGTATCGATTGACTCCTAACCATTGTGGACCGATTTAGCGTATTTCCCGGCACAAGCTGGGACATGCTCAGACACCTATATATTGAATCGTTATTGAATTGAAATAACTCAAGCGCCGCTTATTGCGATCCAGCGCGGCTGCCGTGTTTCATGGCGACATGCAATGCACGTGTACACACGTGTGTAAGGTGTGCGGACACACACACGCTCGAGCCACATATGTTACATGCACACACAGCACGGTGAACTTACTGCGGGCGTTCCTCCTTGGTCTTATAATGCTCTGGCCATAATTGTACTCCATAAGGTGAGCAGTGATGAGTATTAGAGGCAACAACCACAGATGCATATTATAGTGGTTGTAAGGTCTTGCTCGCCCAAAGGACCGTCGCTTGGTATGTGATCAGGTCGCAGATGTCTGCTGGTTGCAAAGGCGCTTCAATCGCTCTTCCATGTAGGAGGAAGCGAGGTGGAGAATCGACGCCGCAGCTGACTCAATTGGCTTCCCCCCATCCCCCCCTCATGGCATCTCTCCAAGGGGATGTCTCGACGTCCAGAGCAGCTCAGTGATGCGCCAAGATCTGGAGGGATGCAGGCGTAGCTGGGCGTGGGGCTGGCTGCACCATGCAGACGATGTCTGGACTTTCAGAAAAAAAAATGCAGGCGCCTCCGCTTGCCTCTTGTATACTTGTTGGCGGACGGCTTTTTTGTATCTGATAAAAACAGCGGACAAGGAGCGTTGCGCCAATTTAAGACGACGCCACTTATTGTGGTGCAATTTGAGCCGCAGGCGATTCAAGAACTGCATTTTACAAAATAAAATAAAATGGGTTCGTGAAAAAGAAAAGTCACGGTTTTTCCCAAGACCGGTCAATAAAAGTTAATACAAAATTGGAAACACAGTTGCAGTAAGTGCGCACGAGTATTTACGACTCATTAAATATATATACACATCACATAATTAATTCATATTACAGCATCACTTTTCATGCTCCTTAATAGGAAGCTAAATTATAAAGTTCAATAGGAATTGCTACACAGGACGTGGGAGACGACGAGTGGATTTGAAGAATAAAAAGCACGCTGCCACAAGAAAGTGATCTCACGTGGTTTATTTAAAGTAACGGTTTTGATGCAAAGACCCAACTCGCGCGTGATGTTCCAGCTGCTCATTTCGCTGGTATTTTATCTGGCATGCAAACCAATTACCCTGCAACACGATCTGCTATTTATACATATTCCAGTCCAGAGTAAATAACACATTGCGCATAAAAAAAAACGCTCGCACACACACATACGCACAATACAAATCGCGCGTATTGTTCCAACAAGGCTCAGCAATACATCTCCAATGACCAAAAAAACAAGACATGAGAAAATACACTTTAAAATTCTTACCGTTCACGGAGAGAACAGAGAACGCAAGAAGAAAAAACAACCTTCCCGCTTCAGATGTGGATTTACTATCTAATCTCTGCGCTTAATCCCGATCAGTTGCATCATTTGTTCGTCTAATCTTTCCCAGTAACCATGTGCGCCGCGCACGTTTCGCAGGTCTCAGTCCGCGCGGGGAGGGACCTGCCGAGAGCTTTTTGCCACTTGAAGCTGCGGGTGGTGAGTGACGCAGGCGGACGTCAATGGCAATGCAACATACCTCCCCGTTCTCCTCCTCTCTCCACTACACCCCCCACAAACCACTCTCTTTGCACACCCCCCCCCTCGTCTCTCCTCCTCCTCCCGTACCTCCACAGGCCGGCTGTGCCTCATTACATGCACCCTTTCAGCCCCCCCTCCCCACCCTCTCTCCTCGATTTTTTTTTCTTTTTCAATATATCTCCTCCACCGTGCTTTCGTGCAAGCACTGATCTAACTCGCTGGCATCCGACAATGAAGCGACGGTCTGAGTACTAGAGCCAATGGACGTGTTCAAGAGGGTGTTGTAACTCCTCGAGCAATGATACGTCGATGTGTAAAATGAATGGGAAAGGTTTATCCAATTTTTTTCCCGCGGTGCTTTATTTGACACAAAAACCCCGATTACACGTGAATGCTGGAGGATGTGACACAATTCCAGTGGCCTCCTTTGTTTTCAATTATCGCGCACTTCATGGCGAGATTGTACGCGGTGATCGCGGAACGTAAAGATCCACAACCAGCACCTGCACGCGAGCTTATTCCGTCGCTCCCATTTTCCGAGGCGGACGCATTCCCCTTCCTTGTTCTGCCACTCTGTTGCTGTTCTTAACCGTCGGCCATCACCCCTTCTAGCGATGTGTCCTGCCCAAGCCCACTCACTTTCTATTTTATTATGTTATTCACCTGCATACATTCCCGAATCCATGTGTTGCTCTTTTGGTTAGTATCCTCTGCATTTATTTAAGTCATACATTTTGCGCTAAAATCCCGTTGAATGCTTTCAGAATCAGAATCTTTATTTGTCGTGGTGAAATCCGATGAGCTATGAAGCTCTTTCTCACAGATGTCCAGTAAGGGTGGGTCAGAAAAAAAGTAACAGTGACAGAAGGAGGGGTAACTATACTTTAAGAGTGTGTCTCAAATGGAAACGTAGTCAATCTACAAGAACAAAGTTCACAAATTTAACAAACGCTCAAGGAGGTCGGAAGTTGCCCGGGGGATGATAATATGCGTCGTCATTGGTTTTTAATGTTCCCTTTCACCGAAGGTTATTCGACGGCAATGTATAAAGCTACGCACGTACGTCACCGCTACACGCCACTTGTGACCTTGTGACCTTATAATTATAAGGTCACAAGCGGAAGAGTTGCCTGGCATGGGTTGCGTTGTTTTCTCGTTTTGTGTGACATCTTTAAGGGGAATTGTATGTTTGGGGGGGTGGGGTGAATTCGACTACAACAAACGACAACAATTGAGTCAAATAAAGTGGGCTTGGGGGTGGGGGGGCAAAACGCGTCGCGAGAAGAGATGCTTGTCAACGGTAGAGAACAACGAGGCGCCATGGAACGCGTCCCAGAGAGTGCGATCCACCAAAGGGATGGAGCCCGTCAAATTGGCTTGTGTGTAGTAGGTGCTGGGTGGATTATTCTTCTTCTTATAATTATTATTTAGCAATTATACTTAGTAATAGATGATGGCGATGGCTTTGGGAAGGCTTTCACGCAGCAGTGAATTGATCGTGGCTGATTGTTGATGGCAATGATGAAATGAGTGTGTTTTTTTTGTACTCGTCGAGGAAATGCATCAACGTCGATTTGCTAAGATTCTTTAGAAGACGACGACCAAAAAACTCCGACCAAATCCAAAGCCCCATGCGATTACCATTAAAGCCTCGATCACATCCCCGCCTAGCACCATCAGACACCAGCGAAGAAAATTAAATAAACGCAAGCTTAGCGCACCACGTGGCTCGAGACAAACCGCAACTTTAGATATGTTCTGTTTTGATTTAGATATTTGGAATTATCATCTGAATCATCATACCATACCTCTGGCGTGACCGTTTAAAGGTGGGGAGGGGGGGGGGGCACGGAACATCGTGAATGTTAAACAAACTTTAAACAAATGTTAAACACTAAACAGAATGAGTAACGGTATGATTTGCTTTCGTCTATCATGCATTCTGGCCGAGCTCCCACTTACCCTCCCCCTATGTAGCGAGCGCATTCTCCGAGTCGCAAAACGCATCGCGTCCTCCTGCATTTTAAAGCAAATTCGAGGGTGCGTCTTGTAATCCGGTCGATGTGCGTGCGTGTGACCACATCTGTATTACTCTGACACGGGGCACACATATGTGCGGGGGTGCGTCTTACAATCCGGGGAATATGGTTTCTTGGTACATATGTGAGGAAAGGCTGTCCCTACATTTATTTTGAACGTAACAATTTTAAAGGGGAGGGGGGGGGGACTCAGCCAACCCTACAGCCCCCCCCCCACCCGTTCCTCATCCTCGGTGTAAATTAATTGATCTCCCGAGTTAACAAACGAACGTCGTCACGTGTAATAACACCGTAAACACATACTAACACACATAATATCTACACACACACGCGCGCACAACAAAGTGAGCGGCAAAGCTGTCTCGCTAAAGATGAACGCGGACCGCTGGCGGTGGCGACCGCGGGGTGGAGGGGCGTTTACGCAACGCGCGGGGTGGTAAGCGAATACGGCAACTGCCGTAATAAACGAGCGCTCTTGAAAATGAGGGGGTCACGCATTGCAGGCGCGCTCCGGTGGTGCCTCCTGAATCACCGAATCCCAACCCCCCCCACCCCCCGTGTGCTTTGATTTTCCCTGCCAGTCAAGTGCCACCGTGTTTGGCTGGCTCGCTTCCGCGTGTGTTTCCCAATCCCGCAGGGCGCGACTCTTCCTGCCAACTGGCAGATCGTCACGCTCTTGTCAGTTTTTTGTTCTTTTCATGCCGAACTTTATAGCTGCCCCCCCTTCCCTCTCTGTATTTAGTCGTAATGGTATTAATAATATACGAGCGCTAGGCGCTTTGCTGTGCGCACCTCAGGGTGATGCCAATTCTCGGGCCAATAATTGGATCCGTCCTGTTGAAGAAATGAGGATTAAATGAAATGGATAGAAACTAAAGCCAACGTATATCGCTGCTGCCACTGTATAGTTAAGTCAGCCTTATAAGGTATATGGCCAGCATGTGAAGTGGTATATTTACTTTTGTTTTTTTAAATAATAGTTGCTGCGTACAGGCACAACTCCAAAGTGGCCATCAACAAACAGCACACATCTCTGGGAACCTTTCACTGTCGGTATCAAAATGCTGAAAAAATAGGCTTTATCCTTTCTGCCAATAAAACAGTAAGTGTCAAGGTATTCAAACACTAAATATACACTTATTGCAAGGCATCAGGGCTGCATTAATCATACGTGGCCTTGTCTCATCGTGTGGTTAATGCAGACTTGATGGTTTTCAATAAGTGTCCAATTGGCGTTTCAACATCTTTCATACGTGTTTTACTACCGTACGGGATAATGCTTATTCTCTTTTCATCACAATTAAAGTTGTTATTTATATTAAAAAAAGGAGTCAACACGTTTCTTGACTTGAGCAAGGTTAAAGGTTAGAATAACTTGGGGAACAGGCGATGGGAGGGAACGCCAAAGTCGAGTCGTGCGAGAGGGGAAGACTCAAATATCGAGGCAGTGCTGTGACCTGTAGGGTGGTGTTGTGAGTGGATGGGTGAGCGAGGGTGGTGTAGTGAGTGGATGGGTGAGCGAGGGTGGTGTTGTGATGCAACTTCGTGGTTGAACGCAGTGTGGACGAGGCGGGTAGATCGAGTCCACAACACGGGTGGGATGAACCAACAATTGGAAGCCCACAGGAACAGTAAACCCCTTTGTGGTAGCCATAGCAGAGTGATAGGGAGGCGACTGACCTCTGGTGAGAGTAGAATCGTGCAACAATAATGTGGATGTAAATATTGCAGAACGGTGCAACTCACTGAACGCTGCGTTCCACGTGGATTAGGATACCTGACCCACGATGATGTATCATATACACTGTTTAATGTTGATAAACGCACGGGCAAATTGCAAGGCTTATTCTTAGCCGGAGCTGTCCGGGGCTTAGCTCTGGAATAAATTTGCCCCACCGCCTTGTGTGTGTGTGTGGGGGGGGGGGGGGGTTAGAGAAGGGAGGATGGGGGGAGGGGTTGGGGTGCCGCTGGGGAAATGGGGGGGGACCTCGAAAAATATTGCATGAGTAATGAAGCCCAGGTCGCATGAGTATCCGCTTGCCCCAGTGCTACAGCTGCGTCTGAACATGTGGATGGATGCAAGGCATCGCTATTGCATTAATTGACTGACGTTCCTGAATCGATCCACTTTTGGCAACAATGGATATTTTTTTAGGTATGATCACAGCTCCACTTTAGACGTGTGCATGTTGAACTAATTTCGCAATACACGTAGCCAACCGTGGTCATCGGAGGTGCGGGGAGAAAACATTTTTCTCAAAATCTTCACAATATAATTTTTCGTCTGAACGTAGGACGCCCATATATTAAAGAAGAGGGTCCTTGCCAATAACATTCAGTAGTTCACCAGCGTTGATTCTGCCTGTCTGCTGATGAGACGCTGAATGTCAAAACCGGTGTATAGTTTGCTTGTGCTTAATCAAGGCTGCTGGAATGATTCACTCCTTTACGGTCGTTGGGTTGGGCAAGATGGATTGTGTAAGAATGATTTTATTGTGGAGAGACACGTGAAGGATATTGCTTTTTCAATATTGCTCTTCATACAGTTGGCGTGTTTGATCAACTCTCACCGTTTCCAATGCCTGAACCCCGAGCATTAACCCTTCTCTTAAGTTTTGACTTAAAACTTTCGTGACTGCAGGAATTAATATTCTTTGGTTCTTTCGGTTTATTATTATTATTATTATTATTTTTATTCACTTTATTTTTATTCTTATTTTCGTTCTTGTAAGCCCAACAGCAAAACTTTACTCTCATAAACACCATATAGATTAAGCTTATATGATACATACGACATGGATAGCATGTATAAATGTGTCTGCTTTGTTATTATCACGGGGCTCGAATCGGGTAGTACTTGTAATTTCGTGGAGATCTGAGCAGATTGTTCTAAATCGTAACCATTCTACACAATTCCTCGGATTCCTTAAAAAAAAAATAGCAGCTGCCCCTGCATCCCGAACATGGGAACCCCCCCCGCGCCACGCACATCCCACGCCCAGAACAACGTGGCGAATGATAGTGACGTCACTAAGCCCCTTCAATCACACGGAGGGAGAACAAAAGTGACATTTTGTTTTCGTGAATCTCCACCGTTTTCCGACCAATCAGTAAGTAGCGAGATGTTCACTACTTCGCCTGGTATGCAGGAGGTCGTGGGTTCTATCCCGACCCCGTATGCCTGCATATTTGGAGTTTGCATTTCACTCTCCCCATGCTTGTGTGGATTTTTTCTCAGGGTCCTCCGGTTTTTTCCCCTCCAAAATAAAAAAAAACACGCGTTTAGAGAAGTTGGCTGCTATACATTTCCACGTGATAAGCCACTACATTTAGCTATCATTCATGGCCAGGTCGCGTATGAAAAATAGGTATATATAGCTCAGTGGGCCATACACACCTCACTCTAAAGTAATTGACTCAATTACATTATCTGACATTTAAGAATATCACGTAGCCTACTACCATTGTTGACATCTCATTTCTTCCAAGTGACGGCTGTATCATTATATTACTAAATACGTATTACGTGGCTGATAACAACAACAACAACAACACAAATCCACCCGTTTTCCAATAAGCGGAGCATAATCAAAGGTTAGCGAGGCTCGCGGCAGGCATTGATGGCAGCGCGATGGAGTTTGCGAAGTAGCTGCAGCATGATTCGATTTTTTTGGTGGAGGGGGCGAGTCGCGTGGAAGAATATTCTCCACCCGTGCGCGCTGCGATGCTTGCTAACCAAGTGTCCCTCCGAGACCTTGCCTAATTGGGGCTAAGCACTAAGCAGTGCAGGTTAGAGAGGGGTGCACGTTTCCCCCAGCCATGTGCTCAAGCTCACGCGCAAGGGGGCGGGAGACCCCCCGCATGCCGGGCGGGCACTACCAGGGGGAAAACCAAAGTGAACAGACCTCCTGTGTTTTACAATCGTGGCAAAGCAACACAATTAAGGACGCACAACCCCTCACCCCCCACTCTTCCTCTTACTGGTTTCAATCTTTAAAGAACTAAAAAGGTCCTTTTGTCACCTATGTGAACTTACACGAACAGAGGGGGAGGGGGGGTGGGATGGTGGGAGGGGGGCAGGCGGGCAGGAGGGGCACCAAATATTTAGGTTTGAAGGAGTACATCGAAGATAAGTGCACAGCAAAGCCTATGGACTGAGGTTCCACGTTGTTGCCTAATTCTACCCCCCCCCCACACACTTTGTTTCAGAGCAAATTTTTTTGGAGTTGCTTGGGGGATTAAATAACGTTTTTTCAACTGTCACGCCAGGAGATTCGATCGAAAGGGTGACCTCTGGATGGCACGTCCAGTGTGCTGATCGTTACATAATGACAGCATCCCATGGAACTAAGATGTAAAGTCAAAGGTGTGTACATGTCTCGCAGCCTTAAAACACAAGCCAATGTTAAGCATAATTATCTTCAGACTGGATTCTAACAACCAACTATAGTATCTTCAGACTGTCGTGTTAAACATGCGTTTTTGTAGATAGAGCTTCGTACACATGGGCGACTGTCTACCAATATTGTTCTGGCTTAACCACCAACGTTTAACTGCATCAAAACGTGTGACCATCATCAAAACCCCTATTGCATGTTCAACACATGTCTCACATGCCACACCACGGGCCAATTGCAATCTTCTTCATTGAAGGACAACAGAAACGGCAATGGCCTAACCAATTACAAAGCTTGTAATGGAAACAGTCATTGTTACGGAGATGAAAGATTCATTTCCAGCACTATAATTACCGGTAATGGGCTTAGGGCTGCAATCTGATGGAGACGATCATTGTTTATCTTGCCTGTATATGTTTCTTACCTGCATATCCCAGACTAAATAGCTATTGATAAAAAATCTACATCACATGTGCAGTATGAAGATGCAATGGACATATCCTTGATTTAGGAGAGTAATGAGGACGATTTGAAGCCAATTTGAAATAAAAACACGAGCATCCATCAAGGCAAAATAACCACATTGCCAATTTACTGTTATAGTATTTCAAACTAACGAATCTGTCACCATTCTTGCGTGAACAAATTAATTAAACATAGCCCTGTTATTCATGAAAGTAAATTACAATTAAGTGCCTTCTAAGATTATAGATAATAAATAGTATTGGTTCTTTCGGTAAAGTCACGTAGAAGGGAAATAATAAAAATAAAACATTTTTTTAAATTAAAAAGTCACGTAGAAGGGAAATAATAAAAAGAAATCTAGTTTTAATTTTTATTATTTTATGATTTCCCTTCTACGTGACTTTACCGAAAGAACCAAGAATATGGATCCCTGCAGTCACGAAAGCTTTAAATCGAAAGATAATAAATACTTTATTTCCTTAGTATATTGTCCACTATACCAGGAGTGTCATTATTTAACAAATTTAGATAATTGTTATACATTATAATGTAATATTTAAGAAAATGCATATATATATACTTTAGAGTATACTTTTTGGTTCTTTCGGTAAAGTTACGTAGGCATAAAATAAATTAAATCACGACATTTAGATAGCAACACCAGCAATCATCATCAGGTGGGAAAACCACAGCAAGAAATGTTTTGCTGAAGTGGGAGAGAGATACCGTGGTAAGAGGTTATATAGGTAAGAGAGGGGGGAGGGGCAAGAGAGGGGGGTAGGGGGAGTGGACGCGAGGAGAGGGAGACGTGAAGCTAGGACGACGGGAAGTGGGCGGGGCTGGAAGTGCCCTTGCCCCTCCCCCACACAGACACAATTTCAACCGAGAAGATGGGTACAAACTGAGCAATCATTGGAAGGACGTTATCAACCAGTTTAAGTCATAATGTTCACATTCTACCACCTTCCGATGTTAGTTGTGCTTTACGCCCATTTTAAACCTTGTGCTTTCACGGTCACTTCGCGCGCCAACCCCTTGGTTGCGGCTCTGCGATATACCATTAATATGCTAATCTCTCATTAACATGCTAATTTTTACCTGGCAGCCCTTTGATTGGTGGAAAACCAACCACCGTCGGTTTGGCTGCCCACCTGGCACCTTACACTATCATTGGCTGCTGACATTTGGGCTATGCTCGTTTCAAACCCTTATAAACAGTTTGCCTTGGAAGCTAACCCCCCTTTTCCTGAAGACGACCGCTTGTGTTGCGTTCAAAACGTCGTAGTTTTTTTGTTATCTTTTGTTATTTTCTTTTAACGTATCTACGTGACTTTACCGAAAGACCCAATAATATAAATTCCTGCAGTCAGTGGCGTCACTAGGGTTGGTGTCACCCAGTGCGGTAACTCGTGGTGTCACCCCCCATGGACCTCCTCCCGTACCACACCATACAGAATCCTTAGTAATGTTTTGTGTACTGTTACTCGTAAATCGTAATTCCCGAATATCACTGAATGTAATGGCAATAGTAGTGGCAGAAACAACTACACCTTTAAATTACAATATCATACGTACAGCCTAAATGTACTTTTACATAGTTTCATGTGGTTTATGTGAAAATGCGGTAAGAAAACAATAGAATACTAAGTAAAAAAAAACGTCAAAACATTTATGAACTACATTAAATCAGATATATATATTTGCAAGACAGTGATTTTTGAAATATCAATTTAAAAAGACTAAAATGAAAAAAACTTAATTTAATATTTAACTTATATTTCTAAACATGTATCAAGAAACAGCATTTCCCCCCACTTCATTTTTAAAATGGTAAATTTCTCTATTTAGTTATCAAAGAGTTATATAATCAATAATTGTTCTACATGTAAGTTTATTATCAATTATAATCATAGAATAATATGTGATATAGTTGTAAATTTCATAAATGTAATATTTCTTAAATTATATGAATACTAACAACAGAATTGTTTTTATAAAATCTTTCTACATTGAATTACAACATTATTAGTTATAACATTATTAGTAACTGAGCGGAAGTCTTTTTTTATTCTTCTCCTTTTCCTTTAATTACCACTTAATTCTCAAAAAAGTTATTGATATACGTTCACAAATACTAATTACTACAATATTGTAGCTAAAACACGAGAAAATGTGACAAAATCAGCGACGATAAAAACACCAGCAGCGACGAAAACAACAGCGCGTTGCTGTAGCGGTGCAGACGATACCACGTGACTCGAAGCGTCACTGTAGTTGGGTAACAATGACAGCTCTGACCGGAGTGCATTAGGAGGTTTTAAAAGGTAATTAGCATCGAGTTTTAGCCTTGTAGGTATATTGATACAGTACATGTAAGCTGGGCTTAGGGAAATGTTTTAGTTGTTATAACTACTGGGATATTTTTAGTAACAAAAATAATACATTTCTGCTGAAACACTGCGCAAAATGTTTTCATAGACAGTCATTTTGGTGTCACCCCCTCTGATGGTGTCACCCGGTGCGGTCCGCACCCCCCGCACCCCCCTAGTGACGCCACTGCCTGCAGTCACGAAAGTTTTAAGTCAACATTATAAACACTTGGTAATAAGTGCAATTATGTAAGTGAGAAAAATACAGCCAACAAAGTGACGTATGTAAAATATAGGTGCAGTAAAAATACAACTCTAAACATTGTGTTTTTAAGCTCAATACCCTTGGACGCAATGGACGTGTTTCTTCCGCACCTCCGATTAGCACTGTTGGTTACGGTGTGAAAGAAGTTGAACATCATACAAATCCCCAATTACCCATCACCCAAACCCTTTCTACTCAGCGGTAACGAGTGTGCCACAGTTAGTGACGGAGTAAAGTGTGGGCACGTCCACCCCTTCTGAGACATTTGGCTAGCGTGGAAGAGTTGGTCCAAATATCCCCTATAAGGGTTCCCTAGAGCTTCCTCTAGTGGAAGCCCGTCTGAACCAGCGATTGTTAAATGTTGGCTTTCTCTTTTAGTCACAAGTAATTATTATCTGTTCACAGTGATACCGGGGGTAATATGGCTTCTTTTTGAGAACAGTTGAAGGTTTTTTTTGTGTATAATGTAGCAAAACACATTCTCTACATCGAATAAATAACACGCACGTGTTATAAGCTATATAGCGCATTGTAGGCTCGTGCACATGTTTGACAACTGGCCATTTATCTTTTTTGTGAAACAACAAAATGAATATTTGAGGTTTTTATAGGGTGCTTCACATTCGGCCAACAGTTCGGTCGGTACTGGCATCATCGGGAAGATGTTACTCTCTGCATATGCAAATAATTTTGTGCATTCCACTGTGACCTCAAATTAATCAGCATTTTTGGCACCGTATGAACAGAGGCCCCCTTTTATGTACTTACTACAATAAGTCAAATGACCTGAGCACTTTATAGAAACGATTACATCTTTTTAAAGCGCCAGTGAACCGAGTTGCTGCACGTGCCTGCAACTGTGGTGAGCTGTGGATGATGATTGGCCCACCTTGTTAAATAGGCATACGGTTCAATCATAACTCCCCAATCGCTAGAAACGGGGCAATTAATTGCAAGTGCAAGAAAGGACCATCTGAAAAGCGGACCCTGGTGTTCTTGGTAGACCGGCGTGGTGATTAACTTGTGATTCTGCCAGAGGTCATTAACAGCCAGAGGCCGCAAAACATTGATCTACTTGATACCAGCCAGGCCACAGGCGCACGCAAACGCGGCCCAGCACAGACCACGTGAAAAAAGTGCACTGCTCGTGTAGCTTCGTCTGTTCGCTAAATGGGAGGTAGGGGCGTGGGGGTGGAGGTAAATTTAAACACCATTTGTAAACTCTCCGAAATGTCTCCTAAGAGCTGAAATCTGGGAATGCAGACAGATGTTCAATGTGCAGCAATATGCAGAATGTACGCGTGTTTTCCGTCCAATGTACAAGCTCGTGTTTCTGCTGGAAAGCTTTAAAAAAATTATAGGATAAACAAAACAATTAAATGTAAAATGCAATCTGGACATTATTAAAGAAATGTAAAGAATCCAAAGAATTTTGTTTCGAACCAAAACGCTCAAAATGCATATTTAAACATATATTTGTTTCTTTAAATATAATTCGAAGAAATACCTCGGCGCTCAACCGGAGCGCTGTTAGACATCTGTAATAACTCTTATGCCTCTACTGTGATGGCGTTGTAATTAAACATTTCCTACTCATTATACACACTCGTGGGGTATTTACCGCAGCCCAGAAACATTGACACTCAAGCTCATTAAAAAGGTCGACCTTTCAATGAAAACCACATCTGAAAGAGCTAATTGTGCTCTATTGGCATGTGCAAATTGCGTGACTTAGACAGTGTTCATGTATGAAAACGAATACCCCACTTGTAATGCAAAAACCTAAAATCGTTACAATGATAAGGATTTAAGGACTACTCTAACACGGTATGTGGTATCTGATGTTTAAAAAAAATCAGGGTATTCCATGAGTGGAATAGTGGGGCATTGGTTAGCGCACTACACAATGAGTCCTGTAACCTAAATGCAGTTATGTCCATGGGTAATATCACTGTGATCTTTGAACTAGATATGCCTCGTTCTTCAACCCTCCAACCCACGCTGACACAGCATGGTCAAAAAAATGTCAGAAAATGGGAAGGCCTTCATCCCGCACTGGATTGACAAAGGGTGCTAAATTCCTCTTGTTCATGAATTGAAATGGAAATGTACAGCTATTTGTCAATGCGCTGCTGGATGAAGGCCTCCCCACGCCTTGTTGGTCGCGAGGTCTGTTTGAACATATTTCATTGCGCTGATCGGTGCAGGTTGGCAAAGGAGGTCCTGCGACCAATTCAGATATCTTAAGCCACGGATGTTAGCGGTGGCCTGGAATCGAACTCAGTGGGCCATGTCCGTAGTGCAGTGTGCTAACCTCTGTGCGATCGTCCACGCAACATTATTCCTAGTAAATGTGTATCTACCCATTTAATTTTTAGACGTGACTTAACCGAAAAGAACCAAAGAATAATTCCTGCAGTCACGAAAGCTCCTAAATTAAGATTGAACCACTTCTACGGGGAAGTTTTAAGCTTATACTTTTTCTTTCTGGCTATTTGTTCTCTCTGCCTGTGTCCTCTCTTTGGAATTTTCACACTTAAAATTCTAACTTAGCAAATTTTGAAAAACGTAATCAACCAGGCTATGCGTTAATTGTGTGTTAACCGAATCTCTGTGTTGTATTACATCACATTTCGATATTTTGCTAGGTTATTTAATTTTTGTGTGCCTGTCTCCTAATTTTCAATTTTGCGTGCCCGTTTTCAATTTTGCGTGCCCGTTCCACATTGTCATCTTACTTGCAACAGCAGTACGTTGCCGTACACTCATTGATATGCTAATTCTCTCTGCCCCCTCCCTCTCTCCGTCCCCGCCCCCCCCTCTCTATATTTAAGGGACCGTCACAGAAACGACCCCTCTCTTTGTGCCGATTTGTGTCCTCTCTCTGTGTGCCGTTGTGATGTCTGTCTGCTTGTATGTCTGTCTATAGTTTTCTAGTTAGATTTTTGTTGCTATTTCTTTTATACCTGATGATGATTGCTTGTGTTGCAATCGAAACGTCGTAATATGTTATTTTAATTTATTATTTTATTTTTAGACGTGACTTAACCGAAAAGAACCAAAGAATAATTCCTGCAGTCACGAAAGCTCCTAAATTAAGATTGAACCACTTCTACGGGGAAGTTTTAAGCTTATACTTTTTCTTTCTGGCTATTTGTTCTCTCTGCCTGTGTCCTCTCTTTGGAATTTTCACACTTAAAATTCTAACTTAGCAAATTTTGAAAAACGTAATCAACCAGGCTATGCGTTAATTGTGTGTTAACCGAATCTCTGTGTTGTATTACATCACATTTCGATATTTTGCTAGGTTATTTAATTTTCGTGTGCCTGTCTCCTAAGTTTCAATTTTGCGTGCCCGTTTTCAATTTTGCGTGCCCGTTCCACATTGTCATCTTACTTGCAACAGCAGTACGTTGCCGTACACTCATTGATATGCTAATTCTCTCTGCCCCCTCCCTCTCTCCGTCCCCGCCCCCCCCTCTCTATATTTAAGGGACCGTCACAGAAACGACCCCTCTCTTTGTGCCGATTTGTGTCCTCTCTCTGTGTGCCGTTGTGATGTCTGTCTGCTTGTATGTCTGTCTATAGTTTTCTAGTTAGATTTTTGTTGCTATTTCTTTTATACCTGATGATGATTGCTTGTGTTGCAATCGAAACGTCGTAATATGTTATTTTAATTTATTATTTTATTTTTTAGACGTGACCTAACCGAAAAGAACCAAAGAATAATTCCTGCAGTCACGAAAGCTCCTAAATTAAGATTGAACCACTTCTACGGGGAAGTTTTAAGCTTATACTTTTTCTTTCTGGCTATTTGTTCTCTCTGCCTGTGTCCTCTCTTTGGAATTTTCACACTTAAAATTCTAACTTAGCAAATTTTGAAAAACGTAATCAACCAGGCTATGCGTTAATTGTGTGTTAACCGAATCTCTGTGTTGTATTACATCACATTTCGATATTTTGCTAGGTTATTTAATTTTCGTGTGCCTGTCTCCTAATTTTCAATTTTGCGTGCCCGTTTTCAATTTTTCGTGCCCGTTCCACATTGTCATCTTACTTGCAACAGCAGTACGTTGCCGTACACTCATTGATATGCTAATTCTCTCTGCCCCCTCCCTCTCTCCGTCCCCGCCCCCCCCTCTCTATATTTAAGGGACCGTCACAGAAACGACCCCTCTCTTTGTGCCGATTTGTGTCCTCTCTCTGTGTGCCGTTGTGATGTCTGTCTGCTTGTATGTCTGTCTATAGTTTTCTAGTTAGATTTTTGTTGCTATTTCTTTTATACCTGATGATGATTGCTTGTGTTGCAATCGAAACGTCGTAATATGTTATTTTAATTTATTATTTTATTTTTAGACGTGACTTAACCGAAAAGAACCAAAGAATAATTCATGCAGTCACGAAAGCTCCTAAATTAAGATTGAACCACTTCTACGGGGAAGTTTTAAGCTTATACTTTTTCTTTCTGGCTATTTGTTCTCTCTGCCTGTGTCCTCTCTTTGGAATTTTCACACTTAAAATTGTAACTTAGCAAATTTTGAAAAACGTAATCAACCAGGCTATGCGTTAATTGTGTGTTAACCGAATCTCTGTGTTGTATTACATCACATTTCGATATTTTGCTAGGTTATTTAATTTTCGTGTGCCTGTCTCCTAATTTTCAATTTTGCGTGCCCGTTTTCAATTTTTCGTGCCCGTTCCACATTGTCATCTTACTTGCAACAGCAGTACGTTGCCGTACACTCATTGATATGCTAATTCTCTCTGCCCCCTCCCTCTCTCCGTCCCCGCCCCCCCCTCTCTATATTTAAGGGACCGTCACAGAAACGACCCCTCTCTTTGTGCCGATTTGTGTCCTCTCTCTGTGTGCCGTTGTGATGTCTGTCTGCTTGTATGTCTGTCTATAGTTTTCTAGTTAGATTTTTGTTGCTATTTCTTTTATACCTGATGATGATTGCTTGTGTTGCAATCGAAACGTCGTAATATGTTATTTTAATTTATTATTTTATTTTTAGACGTGACTTAACCGAAAAGAACCAAAGAATAAGGCAAGCTATAGTAATTGTGTCATATTTGGAACAATTTGAAAAAGCTTTTTCTAAGTAAAATAAAATGCGGAAACACAGTATTAATGAAAGTTTAATTACACCACTGCCTGCGCTATATTTAAATAAAATTACGACTTGTTCCTTAATGTTTAGAAATATGTAGAGAAAACAATTTCCTTTATTCTTAGATTGTTAAGTTTTGGAGCAATTAACGAAATTAGCGAACATAACACTCTAAGTGTATATATAACACTTTAAGTATTAGGCTAAATTACAATCTAGCAAGCCGTTGGTTTATTCTTGATGATATGAGTAGAGTGTGTGTGCAATATAGTTTTCCATGAATTCATTGTGCGTCAGTATTTGTTGATATGCTCATAGTTTTGATCTCTTGCATTATTTACGTTAAAAACACAGGGAAATGGATAAACCAATATGCCACTGTTCCTTCAGCCAGTCACAAGTCCAGCCAATTGAAGATGATGCTGACCATTGGGCTCGGCTGCCCGAGCAATGTACAGTTATGGGATTCAAAATATTAATAATCTATTCCAATGTGAGTGGTTTGTGCTTTGTTTTAAGTTAACCTCATGACTCACTTAAACTATGCCATGATGGATTACATGAATGGCAAAAACCAGTTACTGCAAAGGACTACTAAATCCTGGTTCTTTGGCAACAGGTGTTTAGCCCATGGGGTAAACTTAACAGCAAACAGCCATACCTCGGTAATTATAGATGAGATGCACTTTTTTTAGCATAGTATCTACATCCTGAAACTAATACCTGGCATATGTTCTCAATCAAGACTATGCTGCTAAAATGCCAATCTATAAGCATTAAATCGTTTTGTTTATATGTACTGTGCATAATTTTTGTTCGCTATATTTTGTCCATTATTGCTCCATTGGTTTTTCCCTGATTAGATTTGCATATGTCGGTATGTATTGCTACAGAAGGATACTGCGTCCAAGCTGAACTCTAAGAGGGACCAACGTAATGAAAATGGCTGCACATAGAAGGCCTGATGATGCAGGCAGTGAGGAGAAGGACACTGCTACTATTTGGACACACGTCGGATGGACACCAACAGGAAAATGTAAAGTGTGTTGTTCGGGAAAAATGGAAGGAACCGGAAAGAGAGGAAGACCTCACAGAGCAGGGCTCGGCGACATACGAGATTGGTGCCAGAAAGTTGTGCACTTCTTGAGCATATTGGCACAAGACGGAGAGGAAAGTGGAAACAAATGACGAAATGTGCAGTGGACACCTACGGGGATATCTGCCCATGGATCGTGATGATGATGATGATGTATGCATGTTGAACTTCTTTCGCACCGTATGTAGCCCACCGTGCCAATCGGAGGTGCGGGGGAAGGACAACAAAATAAACACACACATCAGTTCTAAAGAAATTATTTTCAATTTAGATTTAAAAGCGCATTGTTGCATTGGCTTCCTAATATCGGAAGAGCATTCTAGACGGCCGCAGAAGCACATCTGAAAGCGTGCGATGGACTGCTCATTATTTCCCTGTCTTAATTATGTGCGGAATAAATTATTTTCACACATATATTTCACATGTCATCTGACAAAGTGTATATTAGCTTTGCAATGCCGACTAATTGATTGGGACAACAAGCAGCTTTCTTAACATTCCAGAATCCCATCCCTCTAAGGCAGGGGCTAACAAACTGCGGCCCTGGAGCCCTTTAAGTGACTGCTTCGTTACTTTATTTATCAAGGACTCCTGGGCTCGTATTCACATGCATTGCGGCTCTTGAAATATGGAGTTTTTTTTTACCGAAATTCGAACAAAAATTGCTCCTTTTATGTTGGTTGCTAACCCCTGATCTAAGGTGGGTGAATGGCATCATATGAGATTATATCCCTGTGCCAAGAAGAAGGTCCACTACCCACAACATCACCTATTATACATGTTTTGCTCTTTTGGGCAGTCCTATTTATGAAACTGTTGAGTGTTTGTCCTTTTGTGCTTGTGCCCCACTGGCAACAAAGTTTAATATATATTTCAAAATGTACAGAATAATGTGTTACCGCGAGCCCAAAACAGGAATTTAAAAGGAGTTCTGTTGTTGTATTAAAGGTACGTTGTTACGAAGGTATTGCCTGTGGGTTTGCTCCATTCTTGAGAGATTTCGTCGAGTTCTGTGGGTGCTTCTTGCAGTGGCCCCACCTCTGAAACCTATACCAGTGAGATGCAATTGCAGCCGCAAACGTGTCACTTGGGTTCACCACCACCTCCATCACTTTCCCAGTGACGCATACGAGGGAAATGGGTCAATTGCTGCTGGAGTCAAATTTTTACCAAGTTTTTAACACTTAAAGGAAGTTGCAAATACAGCCGTGGACAGTTGCTTTTGCTTTTAACGGTGGCATTAGCAAATACAATCAGATTGAGCTGGAATAACACTTCTTCCAGCCATTGCGTTTGTGATCATCATCACCGGCATCAGCAGCCATGGTCAATCCACTGCTGGATGAAAGCTTCCCAAAGTCGCATCCATCTCTCACGATCCTGCGATGTAATGGTAATCCGCCTAGCGCCTGCACATCAGCTGATTTCATTGCTCCATCTTCTCGTTGGACGTTCTCTCAAATACGTCCCATCTCCTGGCTGCCACTCCATCAGTACAGTATTCTTAACCATCGTCCCTTCTAACGACGTGTCCTGCCAAAGCCGACTTAATTTTCTGAACAGTTTGAATGATGATGCCACTAACTGGTGTGCAGTGTTGCTCTCTTTTCCACGAGTTACTATTTCTGTCTCTCAATGTAAGTTAAAGCTGACATATATTTAAACTATAACCTAAACTGTAAACTATTTTTTTTTCATAAGGTAAGACCCACTGAGCGATGTATCTATTTTTTTCCGAAGCGACCTGGCCACGAGTGATAGCTCAACGAAAGTGGCTTATCATGTGGAAATGTTTAGCAGCCAAGCAATCACAACGCATGTTTCTAAATGTGGAGGGAAAAACCGGAGAACATGTAAACTCAAAATATACAGCAGGTGCCAGGGTCGGCGTTCGGACCCATGATCTCCTTCATACCAGTCGAGGTAGTTAACATCTCACGAACATTAAGCTTTGACACTCAATTAAACTATCTCTCCACGCTTTGCACACTTGGAAGATTTCGTTTTATATATGTTTAAGTTAATGTTTATGGTTCTGAAGCATATGTCATTTTATATTCGGTGTTCATCGACACCTCTGCTGGTCGAGGTGCTTCTTTTTCAGTTTCTTTCCTCGTACTGCTCCACCTTGAAATTCCCTCCTCCGATAGTCTCATTTGCGACTGAAAACGTGGTTTTCTTGTTTGGGCACTTTTCTTTTTGTTGCCCTTCATTGTCAAGTTCAGCTTTTCAAACACAATCCAAGCTTTTCTCGTCTGCCCGTTATTTTTTTTTTTATATAATGTAGTTTATAATATTTGTAAAAAAATAAAAATACTTTAGCGGCGATTGCCAACATATATATATACTCCGTAGGCATTATTTTGTGACACTAATATGCTCTTGATGTACCTTAAAAAAAAACGCAGGAGTTCTAGTAGCCAGAGGCTTCATAATACATTACACTGGCTGTGCATGATGTGCACATGGGTTTGAAACTCGCTTCCACAACATTGCAGTACATTATCACTGCTAGGTTACACATATGCCCCATAACGTAACAAAATACGTCCATAGATGATTTCCCCCCCCACCCACAAAAACACCAGTTAAGCGGCTGTATATACCCCTGCATAGTTTAAAGTTATGTTTGTGTCTGTAATTTTTTACTTTGGATGCTGTTTTTAATTTGTGTAGACTAGGATTGAAGATCACATGTACCCATGCAGCACTTTTTTTTGTTAATGTCATTGCTAGCTGAGGGGCCCTACATGCTGTGTGGGTAGTGGGGGTTATTTGACCATACTTCACCACGCTGGCCACTGCGGGTTCACGGAGTGGATGGCTAGGACTGGTACAAATATCACTCGCCACTGTCGTTACCCATCCATGGCTAGGACTCAAAATCAGGTCACCAGGTTCAAAGCACAGTACGCTAACCACGTCGTCACTGTTCCAATATATACTTAATTTACCTTAATGCGATGATTGCTACAAATTAAGATTGGCTATGTGCTTCCTCTCCACATTAACAAGCATGGGTCTTTGTTTACCTTGACATACCCATATAATCTAATCCATATGCTCCATCGGCATTATGTGCCCAATTTGAGTACTTTTTGCCCAATAATGATATCTAGCTTATTCCTGCCAATTTTCCAACAGTCTAATGCACCTATTCGTTATAAATGATTTACCTATTTTGCCAAGAAAATCGCGTGCGGAATGAAACTCCTAAAAGTGCACAGAAAAGAGATTGAGCAGCCTAACTCGATGCTCGAATGCTACAGCCAACACTAGGTCTTGCAAAACCCTGAAACTAAATATGACCTTTGAAATGTTGGAAACAACACAATGAAGAAGACGGCAAACTTGGCCTATGGATAAATATGAAAAATGGCCATGTACAACAAGTTCACGAAAACAATTGGAGATATCTTTTAATTTGACAGATTTTGAAAACACAGCGGAACATGTGTGTCTAGGTGAGTTATTGAACGTGGGCTGGAATCAGCACGATGGTATAAAGAGGTGGACAAAAGCAGATGCTCTTCGTTAAATCAAACTTGATCATAAAAAAGCAACTCACCAATGTGCCTAAAGAATCACGTTTTTCATCATTGTGCACAACCTGTGGACAAAGATGCATCCTTGGAACTTTGTTGAGCAACAGAGGAACACATGCATTTCCCATACATATGCTAAATTCCTCTTGATGTGCAAATTATTTTGTCAAGGCGCTCTTCCCCCTCCAACCCAGCTTAAATATACGCTCCAAGCCTGGTGGTGTTTCATTCAGACGCTGTCTTCACGGCAGACCTGTTCTTCATCTGAGGACGGCTGCTTGCGTTGTGGCCGAAACGTCGTGAGAATTATTTTATTATGTTTTATTTTTATTATTTTATTATTTCCCTTCACGTGACTTTAGCTAAAGAACCAAGAAGAGAAAAAAAAGGAACACATAACTTGGAGAACTTATGCAGGTCAAATGCGTAATACAAATTCTGAAGAAGAGCAAGAGAGCTTGCGCCAGAGCACGTTAAAATAAAGCATGGTGGTGGAAAGTCATAAATAATAACAATATAGAATGGCAGCCATGCGATGAAATGTGACAGGACGTCCATACAGAAGATGGAGTGATGTGATCAGCCCCTGTGCAGGTGCGAGGTGAATCATTACGTCAGCTTGGGTAAGGCCTTCATCCAGTAGTGGATTTTTTCTGGCTCATGATGTTGATGTGTTGTGCTATACAATAGTAGAAATGGATATCCTTTCATCAAACCCACTATTTGATGAAGGCCTCTCCAGGACATGTTGATTGTGAGGGCTGTTTAACCATACTTCGCAATGCTGGTCAGCGTGTGTTGGTGAAGAGTGTTGCTCGCCACTGATATTCGACATGGCAGGGAATTCAATGCAGGCTACCAGGCGATTAGCACAGTGCGTTAACCATTGCACATTTAGGCGACATGTATGGTAAATACTGTGTTAAAATACACTAAGTTCAAATCATTATTATTCGAGTATGTCCTTGCAAGAATACTTGCAAACTTTTAATCGGTAGTTCAACTAATTTAAGCAGAGAAATTTTATGATTTTGAAATATGCCGAATATATTTTACATTATTTTTGCCCCTCATATTTCTTGCCGAGGACGAACGTTATGAATCCACTGGTACGTCCCAAATGTCTGTCTTTAGTTAAAAAAAAAGAACCGTATTGAAGATATAATAACGGATCGTGCATGTGCTTTGACTTATGTGTTGGCAACAAATGTAAGATTGCAGCTGGAGCCAACGCTGGTAATAGTGGTAACAGACCTAGCAGAGAGATGCGGTAGCAATAGCTAGATTTTTTTTGTTACATGCTATATTTCATCTTTTTGAATCCAAACCTAAGCACAAATTCAACGATAGTTATTTTCTTGGAATCCTCAAAAACATTAGAACGGTTGTACAAATGAACCTTATGGCGGGACCCCAGGGTCCTGAATAAACAGAAGTCAAAATCATAATAAAACATTTTTTGGCGACTCCGTCCCACCACACACATAAACGCCGCGACCTACCAGAAATAAATCCGCTCTTTTTTCACCGAGCACCCGTCGTTGCCAAAATTTCCGTTATCATAAACAAAACTTAGAAATTTTGATGAGGGCATCGTGTAGAGATCGTCAAGAGGAATAGAATGCCATATTGCTCCCCTTCAACGAACATAAAATGATGTTGCAACGCAGTTTATGCGAAAGCCGAGGGCTTATGGCACTAAGGGTCTCGCCATAAGGTTCAAATGTCATTAAATACAATGATGGTCTTTTGTAGTTTCTTAAATTAATGCCTTCAAGTCTAACCGTGGAATGGACAATAAGGGTTAAAACTAATACAAATCAATTAAGTATAAGCCATATCAAACATTGCTATCTATTCTATGTATTCCATATATATATTCATCCGTAATAAATAAACGTGCATTCTCACGGTGTCCAGTGTGAGTGAAGATATATATCATGAGGCCTCTTTTCCAGTACCAAAATATAAGAATAGGTTTTTTTCCTTTTTTCTGGCAACAAAACTGAAACCTTTTTACGAGGAATCATGTCTGCATTAACCACACTACTTGTGGTCAGAATGCAAGCAAAAAACATACTCTGATAATATATGCATTGTCCTTGAAACTGATTGGTCTACACCAGAGACAACTTTCTTTTGAGCTTAGTCTTAAAACGGTGTTCGACCAGAGGACGCCAAAAGGTATGCCGTTCTTTGGTCGAACACCGTTTGAGACTAGGCTCAAAAGAAAGCTGTCTCTGGTGTAGACCAATCAGTTTCAAGGACAATGCATATATTATCAGAGTATGTTTTTTTTTGCATTCTGACCACAAGTATTGTGGTTAATGCAGACATGATTCCTCGTACAAAAGGTTTCAGATTTGTTGCCAGAAAAAAGGGGAAAAACCTGTTCTTGAAAATATATACTGTAGTTGAGTACAAATAATTAATCGGAAAAAAAATATTCTACAGCAAGCCATTTTCATGACTTTTTTCAATTATTAAAACGCAAAGCATTCCTCAATAACACTGCCATAACGAGAACAATTACACTGTGTAACACATTTCTTTTGTTCCTGGGTAGAAAGTGTCATTTCCTAATTGCTTCTGCCTCAAATTTACAGAAAATGGCTATTATTCCTCACAAACTTTGCCTTTGTGACCAGGACAGTGATATTTTTATATTTACCTATTTTCAATGAGAAAACGGGAGAATTTGTGTCTTTTCGTTCACATAAAGTAAAAACAACAACAACAAATGAATCAAAATTAACATGTATTTATACTAAAGTAATACAAAAATTACTACAAAAGATTTAGACACCAAGGCACACTACCACAGGCAGGA
The DNA here is from genome assembly GCF_964198595.1 of Lampetra fluviatilis. Taxonomy (NCBI): domain Eukaryota; kingdom Metazoa; phylum Chordata; class Hyperoartia; order Petromyzontiformes; family Petromyzontidae; genus Lampetra; species Lampetra fluviatilis. The sequence continues at coordinate 25,001,883 of NC_136278.1, read as the reverse complement.
CTGGCCACAGCGGATTGAGTTCTTTGTGGGGAGGAACAACATAAAGTGGGAGCCACTGGTGGACCCCCGGAAGGTGCAGATGCCACCACTGCACATCAAATTGGCATTATGAAACAATTTGTCAGAGCTGTAGATAAGGAGCCGGCAGCCTTCAAGTACCTTCAAGACTTCTTCCCTAAGCTGTCTGAGGTAAAGGTCAAAGCCGGTGTTTTCGTCGGACCACAGATAAAGAAGATCCTGGAGTGCAATGAATTCCCCAAGAAGCTCACTAGTAAGGAGAAAGCGGCTTGAAACAACTTTGTCACAGTCGTTCGTGGCTTCCTGGGCAATCACAAGGTCGAAAACTATGTGGAGCTGGTTGAGACTGATGAAGAACTACGGCACAATGGGCTTAAGGATGTCCCTCAAAGTCCATATCCTTGATTCTTATTTTGATAAATTCAAGGAGAACATGGGAGCGTACTCGGAGGAGCAAGGCGAGCGCTTCCACCAGGAAATACTGGACTTTGAACGCTGCTACCAAGGACAGTACAACGAGAACATGATGGGAGACTACATTTGGGGGCTGATTCGTGAAAGTGATCTACAGTATAATCGTAAATCTCGAAATACTACTCACTTCTAAATCTTTTGTAGTAATCTTTTTATTACTTTAGTTTAAATACAAGTCAATTTTGATTCATATGTTTTTTCTGACTTAATGTGAACCAAAAGACACAAATTCGCCCGTCTTCTCATTGAAAAGAAGTACATTTAGAAATACCACTGTTCTGGTCACTAAAGCAAAGTTTTTTGGGAATAATAGGTATTTTCTATACTTTTTGGCATAAGCAATTACGAAATAACACTTACTACCCAGGAACAAAAATGGTGTAACATAGTATTATATGAGGCATTATTATGAAGATAAGGTGTGAGATGTTCTTATTTGCACTTATGCGTGCGCCACTTCCAACGCAGCATCACAAAAAACTGTTTTTCCAATATGAGAGAACATCATATGGGGCCAGAATTTGGCCTTCGCAAAAAAAAATCTGCTTAAACCAAACATCAATCTTGTGAATGTTTACCAGGCTCTTTACACGAGTGCTAACATATTTGTGTTTGCATGATGTATTGCTATACGAATAGCAACTGATGATACCAGCAGTAACCAGTGACATGCCCTTTCAGGCACCATTGAAACCAGTGACTATAGCCTATATCACTGAAGGATCCATTTCCCATGATCATTGACTCCATTAGTGTCAAGGTCTTGTTTATAGGTATTATTTTCCAATGTTGCCATGTTGTAATGCTCAGCAATCTAGAGGTTTCATTTCCCAGCACGGCAGTTGAAACAATTGTGGAAGTTTCTTTCAATCTCCCCTCCTTCTGTCCACCCAGCAAAATCAATGGGTACACCACAGTAAGGCGATTGGCAGAGCTCATATGGTGAGGGTACTCCATACCCCCCAAGATATCTGGGCAGTGTGGAAGAGTAGGCCAACTACTCTCTAGAGGGCCTGTCTAGATCTGCCTACAGTCGGGGCCTTTCGAGCAGCAGTGCGGTAATTAAGACATTTCAGGGCTGGACTTGTACTTTTCCTGGATACCTTTTTGCTGAATCTGAAGAGGTGGAGATTGTCACAAGATATATTAAAAAGTAGCAACATTCATCTCTGGGATTTTAATACTCTACTGTAGGCATATTAGGCTCTCTTATTTTTTGACAACGATTAATGAAAGGAAACTGGGGGTCTGAGTTCCACTCGCATGGTTATTTGAAATGTCATACAACTCCCCTTAACGTTTCATCAAAATGAAAAATCTACAATTGCCCCCTGAGTCGCTGGGAAAACAGCCACGACTGCCTACCCACAATTCACCTTAAATCAAAGTATTATATTCAACATTACAAGTGGCTGTCTTCTTTGTTAACCAATTTTGTGTTTCTGAAAATAATGTACTGTGTGGAATTCCTGTGCGTATAATATTGGAGTGAATTGCAATGTTCTTACTGTAGTGAATGCCCTCTTTAGTAGATTATTGCATGATAATATCTGATTCAGGCATGCGTGAGTAATCTGTGTTACTGACACTGACATTCATATTCTATAAAATCCATATAAGAAGAATATCATTGAGTAGTATTGTTGATACTCTTTGGTTCTTTCGGTAAAGTCAAGTAGGTAGAAACATAAAATAAAATAAAAAAATATCTCTCACGACGTTTCGATCGCAACACAAGCTGTTGGAGCTGCTCTCTCGCTGGTTCAGCAGTTCCACTGCTGGATTATTGTTTTTTTTCCGCCTGAGGACGACTGCTTGTGTTGCGATCGAAACGTCGTGATATATCATTTTTTATATTATTTTATTTTTCTACCTACATGACTTTGCCAAAAGAACCAAAGAGTATGGATTCCTGCAGTCACGAAAGCTTCAAATCAAGATAGTATTGTTGACCAAATCATTTACATATTTACAATTTCTAAGGGCAATTAGATAAACTAAAATGGCAGTATTGTCAACGATGTGAAATTTAGATTAACAGAACTCCTTCTCTTTTATATGAGCTAACATTGTTTCATAAAATGTGAGTGGGAAGCCTGTGCTGTGGTATCACGGTGATGTCAGAAATAAGGAATTCAGTGAGGAGACTCGAGCTGTCGCTAAAACCTGTTTGCACGTGCAGAGCCATTCTACGTGGAATACAAATAAACAAATGACGGTGGCCTTGTGGAATCGATCAAGGTGCTGACGTGTTGGAATTACAAGAGTGAAACGGTAGTGTCAGAGAATCACACTCGAGTTATCTCGCGAATTAAGCTGCTTGCATCGAGGCCATGCGAAATGTATTCCATACGGATGTCCATGAATTGCTACGTGTCTGTGATAGTGCCGCCGTGCAATGGTTAGCACACTGGACTTGCAAACCAGAGGTTGCCGGTTCGATCACCGGGTGTTGTGTTTGAAACAATTGGTATGTTTCTTAAATCCCCCTTGCTCCGTCCACCATGAAATATGTTGAATATTACATACTGCCTTGTTTGCCCGTCCAAGGATGGGTGTACATTTTCAGTAAATCTGAAATAGTCAATAGTAAATTTTTTTCAGCCCATGATTATTAATGGCGTCCATGTGGAGGACCCCACCTGTTCATGACGTGGAGTGACGTCACTCGCGTTACGCAGACATTATTGGTTCATTGACTAAACGAGTAGTTTACAGAAATTAATCATAAATCAAATTGTTGAAGTGATTTCTTATTGAAATTTGTGTTGAGGTATTGCTTATATCTTGTTTATAGCCTTGGTAGAAATTCCACATTCCTCTGCTGGGGGAGAATCTATCCATGGACCAACCACTGTTGTCTATTTATGTGCGGAGTCAACCCGCAATTGGAACTTGAACTCTCAACATTCTGAGGCAAGCTGAATTGCAAATATTTATGCCATAAATGCAGTACTTTATCGAAAAACACATTGTGATAATGCATGGGTATTAGCAGAATTAGATCAAGCCAATATATATATATTCTTAGAACATTTTTGCACGCAATTGACTACAATATTTTCAAGCGTAGGTTGATGTAATACATATTTATAATATGCATTTCTCATTAGCTGCCCTGTTGGATTTTCATTGTTATTTGAACAGTTGTCAAATCCTAGTTATAATTGAAGATGTTTTTTACTTTCACAGTGATTACATTATGTTTAATTTGTCCCATGATGTAACATTAAATGCTATTAATGAAAAGCATGAACAATGCAAAAGTAAAGGTGATGTTTCTCACGTGATAGTTTTCTAAGTGATATTCTTAAAAAGCTCTTTCAGATTCGCTTGTCTTCCCACCCCCAGCCCCACTGATTGGTAATAGATTTGGATGTGGAGTGGTAACAGACACGCATCCAAAAGGTTTAAATTGAGGTTATAGCTAAACCCACATCCACCCTGGGGTTGTTATGTTGAGGACCGAATGCCTATAATGAAAACCAGACACTGACATTTCATAACTTTTCTCTATCAGGTGTCCTATACAACGAGGGATATCCCTTTGAAAACATGTATATGCGTGTGTATATATGTGTAAATTGCATGTAGTACGTGTAATCATAGATGTGGGCAGAGTTTTATTGCAAAATAATCTAGCTGCTTTAGAATTGTCTTTTTAGTTGAAATGTCTGCCACCCTTTGATCTTATGCTGGCAGGTGATCTGTCAGAGAGGGCCGCCAAGCCTTGGGGACATATGTTGAAACGATTAATCTAAGAAAACAATCGCTAAATTGTTAGACATCAAACAAAATAAAGCGATGACTGCCTCTTCCCCATGTTAAAGGCCTCGTTCCCCGTTAGCTGGGGGTTGACAGCTTTCTCTTTTGTGGGCTGAATGTCTCCTTCTTGTTGATCCACCTAGCCACTTATGCTAAAGGGTTGATTGGTTGCATTTTTTTTGGTTGATTGTTGAGATAATGTATTTTTCTTTTCTAATGCAACGAAAAATTACACTTTCATTGAATCTAAAATTGTAATGTAAGGGCTCCTTTCGTGCGTGCTGTGGCGTTTGTGACATTGTGTTGGCCAAAACGGACTCAAATATCTCGGAACATATCTTTTCCATTGGTGGTATTTCTATATTATAAGTGCAATCCTGGTGATTCATGAGTGCCTTCAGGGTAAGTTATATAAATACATCCTTGTATCATTCAATGGGAAACGCGACAGGAAAAAAAAAACTTGTTACACACTAACATGATGAGCAGGTCGATTCGAAAGTGTTTTCAAATTTGATACACATATAGACAATCTATAGGATTAGTTACACACCAAGTGCTTGCCACAAATGAACCGCAATAACTTGCTGAACTCGTCAAGGAGCATCAACCATCACGTGAACTGCGGTCATCCAACATTGCGGCTTTTGGCTAGCCATCGAACAAAGGCAGGTACTGCATCGTGCGCTTTCAGATGTGCTCATGCAGTCTTCTGGAACGCTGTTCCTTCAGACATTAGGAAGCCACTGGAGCTATGCACTTTTAAATCTAGATTGAAAACTAATTTCTTGAGAACTGCTTTGTGTGTTTAGCTTGCTGTCATTCACTCGCACCTCCGATTAACACGGTTGGCTATGTACGGTGTGAAAAAAAGTTCAACGTATATAGCATTCAAATTTTATTATGACTAATCGTTGATCAAAACAGCATTTTTGGATTTACGGTGTTTAAAACCTGCCTCATGGCCTATTTATTCTCTCGCTTTCTGTGGTCTAAATTAGCTCCTATACTCTTTAGTTTTCCTCCGCTTAGCGAACGACCCATTTAGTCATTTGATGTACGATGCTCTGGGCACCTTGTAGATATGCGCTTTATTCATTTTATTTATGATTATAACATTACTTTACCGTTCATTTCATTGAAACGTATTCAAAGAGCCAAAAGCAAGGTTACGTTTAATGAGGATAGATATTTGTGAAGTACTCGTTTTCATATTTTATAATTCTCACAAGTGAAAGTTGTGCGTATGTGAAAACGTTTACAGCACGTACTGAATTTCCACCGTAACAATAATGCATTTTAAACAAATACAACTTTTTGTACACTTTAATCGGATAATATACTTAGCATGTCTGGGACGTGTTTATTCGGTTACATTTCAATAAAAAGGACACGCTCGAACCACTGGTGAAGCTTAAAGATCAAAGTTCGCTTGTAAGAATACTCGCCGAACCACACGAGGTGTTTTACAGCCCACGTGACGGAAACCACTGGCATCAATACATTGGGGTGGGGGTTGCGTGACAGCACTAATGGACGAAACTTTTACTGCTCTCTGATGGATGTGACTTACGGGAACCTCATGCACATGTGCCCTCTAATGAGCATCTTTATCTTTTAAAATTGCCCCACTCGATTCATGTTGGAGGTATTCTTCCAGCTGCCTTGTTAGAGCCTGCTCTGACCCCACACGCCCTGTTTTAATCAGGGTACCTAACCTAACTTGTTGGCAAATGTGATTTAATGTGGCGTGTCTTGTTTAAGTTGATGGCTCCCCTTCTTATGGGGGATGCTGCCGCCACCACCACTACGATGTAGTTGGTTCGCACTCTGCACTTGCGATACAGAGGTCGCCCGTGCGATTTGACCTCCTGGCGTGGCAGTTGAGACAAGGGGCAAGTTTCTTAAATCCCACAACCTCCCCGCCCACCAACACCTCTTTCCATCCAGCAGTATGAATGGGTGCACGGAAATTGTAAGGTGTGGGGCCTCCCAGCCCTTCCAAGATGTCTTGGTCAGTGCGGAAGAGTCGGCCAACGTGACCGCGAGACGGGATTTTTGAGAGCTCCCTCAAGTGGAGGCCCCAATGCCCACAATGGCGTGAGCAAGGAATTGCAGGCCTGCACATTTTTACCTACATTTTAAACGTGATGCAGTACCAAGTGAATACAAGCACTTCATTGCAACAATTGACGTTTGCTTAAGTGGTTGTACAATGTTGATAAAATAGCAGCCATGAACAAACAGTATATTGTATGGTCTCAACTTTTATACTTTGAAAATGTACACGTTTTGAGAGCATAAGAAAACACGTGGCTTTTATTTAGTTCTCAAAAGGCCATGCAGCACATTGACGCTTATATTTACATTCAGTAGATGTTCCTGAAACTTATTGGCTTTTTATATTCGCTCAAGGTGCTTAAGTATAGCAGTGCCATGTTGGTAAACCAATACATGACAATCAATGCGGCAGCTATTTTTTTCATTCAATGGTGATATTAGCCACTTGTACATCTTCACTGAGTGCAGAATTAATGTGATTTGTCTTTGTCAGAAGTCTTCGCAGCGTGACTGTGGGATCTATCGGTATGCTTAGACAGGTATCGTTAGTTGCTGGTAGAATAATTACTTAACATAGTTAGACCATTGGACAATCGCTTTCATAAGAAATTCCCCGATATTAAAGAATGATCCTTTGCTCAACCTTGCTAATTCTACCCTTGCATGATTATAGCTCTTTGCAAGATACCAACAATTTTACAGTGCTCCCCCACTCCCCCCGCTGCCACTGCCCCCCTCCCCCAACCCGCCCCCACAATCCCTCCTCAATAGCAGTCCTCTTGGCCAAGTACGACATCTCAGATACAACATCCTGGTCACAGTTCTCACGAGGAACATGAATTGGGAGGACTTACGATTTGTTATAGACCTTTATGTACTTGGCTTTGTGTATCGTTATGAAAAAACATAGGCATTTGTTTTAGATTTGTAACAAAAAAGTCAAGGTCTTAAGCAATGACATTTTATTATTGGAATAATTACTGTTGCATGGTGTTGGTAGTCTGAACTGTGTTATTGTTCCAGATTATATGCCATTCTTAAAAAAAATGTAATGTAATAAAATTTCAATCCTAGAACAGATTTTTTTATTTTTACAGTACAAACTGATGTCTCAAGGAAGTCAAATAAAAACAATTTCGTCGTTTGTTTTATGTTGGCCATTAGTATCGATGCAATATAATACTTGTGTGTATGTATATATATATAAATATCGAATGTAATCAGCAATAAACACAGAGGGGAGGTGGGTAAGGACTTGATGACAAAGTAACAGGGGAGGGGAAGAAACAACAACAAGCAAATTATGAGAGGTGCAACGCATATCTGATGGTAGTGCTCTAGGCAGCAAGGGTGGCGAGATGTTAACAACCTCGGCTGGTATGCAGGGGACCGTGGGTTTGATCCCGACCCTGACGCCTGCTGTATATTTGAGGTTTGCATGTTCTCTCTCCCCGTGGTCGCGTGTTAGTTCTCCGTGTCGTCCGGTTTTGCCCTCCACACATTTGGAATCAACGTGCGTTTAGAGTATTTGTCCGCAATCAATTTCCACGCGAGAAGCCACTTCGTTGAGCGATCATTTGTGGCCAGGTCGCTTCTGTACAAAGCTACGTAGCTCAGTGGGCTTTACCTGGTCAAATAAAAGGAGTTTCATATTCACAAAAAAATCGAGTAGGGTCGAAAAGGAGCTGCAGGGTTTGACTCCAGATGCTTAAACATCGGCCCAGGTCTCCATAAACTGTCGATTCCAGGTGCTCCAGTGTAGCCACTTTGTACATTTGGTTTTACCGAATGTTATTACATTCAAATTTACAACTTAAATTGAAGGACGCAAATGCACCACACGACATTAGCACGGTTGGCTGCGCACGGCGCCGAAGAAGTTCAACGTACGTACACACAAAGTATACGCCTCTAGTCTATGTAGATTTAAATAATTGCTTTGGCAATGAAAGGGTGCCTTGTGACAGCGGCAATGAGTGGCACGGTGCGCTGAAGGCTTTGGGATTTAAATGTCAATATTCAACGTGGGATTTGGAGGCTGTCAGACTGTCTCCTGCATATTGCGTGATAGCTGCTGTGAAGTGCATTATCACCTCCGCGAATGAAGCTCGTGAAAGATTTAAACTTTCACAGTGCACATTTTAAAAGAAAACGTGTGTGTCAATATGCCACGGCTTTTTGTGATATTCAATCATGGAATAAAATATTAAATGAATGTGAACACAATATCAGTGTTTTATATCGAGTTATCAGGATAAGATTTCAAAATATTTAATTGCTATTGCATTCAATCACTGAGTGTTCTACATACAGTCAATGTATTAAAATAAGATCCATTTAAAATACTTAAAATTATTAAAATACTTATATTTTTGATTATTAATTTGATATTTACAGATTAAAATTAATCGTATTCAAAATAGTCGATACTTGCTCTGTTTCTATAATAAATCCAATAATCTTATTCTTCCATTGTTGCTCGTTATTGACATTTTCATGTTAATCTTGATCAACTTCACAATAATTCAATGACAGTCATCAACATTAAAACAACCAATTGTGCATCTGACGTTCAATTGCTAGGTTGATTGTTACATCGCAACGAGGAATGGCAATGGCTTGGGAGGCATTTATTCAGCCGTAGGTTGATCATGTCTGCCGATGATGATGCAATGGCATTTAATTAATGTATTTATATGCAATTAAACAGCCAGCTTAGAACATATGGGTGCCACGGTGGCGAGATGTTAACTAACTTGCCTGATATGTACCAGTTGAAATGGTAAAAACCTATTACTATATTTTGCCACTGGTAAAGGAGGTCTCATAGTGTAAATGCTTACCCCGAGCTCTCAATACTCTGATAGTGCGCTGTATTTAAGTTGTACGCATTTTGGCGTCATCTGGTCCAACACCAATGGAGACTAGGCTCTAAGAAAAGCTGTCTCGGGTGTGGACCAATCAACTTCAATGACAGTGCATATCATTATCGTTATCAGAGTTGTTTCTTTTTGTTTGCATTTTGACTGCTTGTGTTGTGGTTATTGCAAACATGATCCTTTGTATAAAGGTGTCAGATTTTGTACCAGTTGAAAGGGTAAAAACCTATTACTATGATATGTAGGAGGTTGTGCGTTCGATCCCGACCATGAAGCTTGCATTTGTGGAGTTTGCACATTCTCCCCGTGGTCGCGTCGATTTTTCGCAGGGTCCTCCGCTTCTCCGGTTTTTTTCTCCACATTTAGAAAGATACGTCTGGAGTATTGGGCTGCTCTACATGTCCACGTGATAAGCCACTTCGTTGAGCTGTTATATGTGGCCAAGTCGCTTCTGAAAGATATCGTTATAGGTCAGTGGGTCCTACCTGATATAATTAAACAATTTAGTTATTTATGCATAGCGTTCCATAAAAAAAATCTCAAAAATCTAAATTTAATTTTCAGAAGTTTTTGGTAAAAAAAATGAAGCAACCCCACTGGGGTCTGCATGAAAATAAAGCATTAAGCTCACAGCTCGTGCAAATATTTTCCCTTCCTTGTTGCACTCCTCCAATTTCAATTCACTTTGACTCACTGTCGTGCCATTCTACAGTGCAGTGAAGGTATAACAAAAGGTCAGTAGCCTGCACTCCATTCATCACACTGTACTCTTTTGGCCCCAATTAAAAGCCCTCAGTGACAGAAACCACTGCTTCTTCTCAAATGTAATCACAGCTGAAGGCCGGACAGCAGCGCCTGCAGCAGCTGCAAATGGAATGCGATGCCCAAGCACCAAATAATTGTTAGATTTCCTCCTACGGCTGGAGCAGGGAATACACGACACACAAAAATTAAGTTTTAGTGAGCTATAAATAACCGCATTGTTATTAAGCGCCTTGACACTCGGCAACGGGTGTAAACGCACAGGATGTGCTCAACTGTGTGGAAATAAGATTTGAAAAAAATATTACACTTTGGGTACGTAGAAAGCTTGCTAAAAAGCCAAATAGGATTGCATTCTTTCACGAACGTTTAAATGCCAATTAATCGACCAGAGCTTGATTGTTTTAAACTGGCAATGTTTAAATTTAGGTGGCAAAATATGGAACTAAATGATTGCCCAACTTAGCTCATGTACAGAACGGAATCGATCAGGCAACGGTGTACAAGACATAACGCTTGACTGTTTTTCTGTGATTGATGTCTGCTCGGTGAAATGCTGTGGCCTGCGACGGTTGGAGTTGTAGAATTATGTTACCCGACGTGTGCCATTGGCGAACGACATTACGAGTGCCTAAGGTTTCCGCGGTTGCGTTACGCGGTTCTTCCACTGTGTTTTCAGGTTTGTATCGCGCGTTGTTCGGCTTGAACAGGAATTCAGTTCAGTTTCCCGAAGAAGCAGGAACATTTGGAACGAGGCGGTACGTGAACCTCCGTAAGATTTCTAACATTCGTCAAATCTAAACAACAAAAACCATTTACACTATTGGAACCTCATTTGCCAGTAAAAAATTATGATAATTGTTTTTTTACCCTTCTATCTGGCAACAAAACTGACACCTTTTTTTTACAAGGAGTCATGTTTGCATAGACCACAATACCTGCAGCCATAATGCAAACAAAAAACATAACTCTGATAATATATGCACCATGTGAGACTAGCCTCTAAGGAAAGCTGTCTCGGGTGTGGACCAATCAACTTCAAGGACAGTGCATATATTATCAGAGTTATGTTTTTTGTTTGCATTATGGCTGCAGGTATTGTGGTCTATGCAAACATGACTCCTTGTAAAAAAGAGGTGTCAGTTTTGTTGCCAGATAGAAGGGTAAAAAAAACAATTATCAACAAACGGCCACATACTGTGAATTTCCGCAACTCCTTCTCACGTGGGGAAAAAAACCAAACAAACGAACGAACACTTTGCGGCGGCGTTGCAAAGTCTTTGCGAGTCCGACTGCCACCTCTGCGAGGCCGAAGAAGCGACGTCGGGTTTCCGCCGTGCAGCTGCTCGCGACTCTTTGCAAAGTCCACACCTCCCCAGAGGCGTCCGCTGTTCACGGGAACCCGGCACGGGAACCCCCCCTCCACCCCAGCTCGCTAGCAGCTGTCGGATACGAGCACCGCGGTCACACGCACGCAGACCTTCTGCCTCGCAATTAGCGGTGCGCACGTCAGAGTTGGTCAAGCGGTGGGCCGGGGCCGGCCCCCCACCCACCCACCCACCTCCATCAAAGGCCGCGTGCAGCTAATGATATTATGCCAACTGGTTCTCCGGTCACCTAATGATGCACTTGCGATGCTTTTTCACCACCCTTATTCTCTGTCTCTGTCCTTTTATCTCTTCTTAGTGACTTTTCTTTTTATTTCCCCTGTTTTCCTCTGCCACCCATTCCAGAGCTCTGCGTCCTATTCTTGTTTTCCTTATCATGCTGTCTGTCTCTCGTTTTGTCTCTGTATTTTCTGCAGGGTTATTACGGACAGACAGCTCACATATTTACGGAGTGCAATTTTAGTAATTTGCAGTGTATGTTGGCCGAAGATGAATACTTTCTCCTGTTATATATACATCCATTATTGATAAGTAAATTTGTTTTAAAGCAAATACACATTGTTTGTTTGGCTACACACGTGGTACTTGGAAAGTTTACAATATTATTGTGCTTAATCTTAACATAATGATGGGTTTATAATACATTTCTTAGGCTTTTTTTGGATGGGGTGACCTAAGATAGTTCCCAGTTCAATGAATGCCTTTTAAAGGAAACACTTATCTAGAATAATTCACTAAAATAATGGTATATTCACAGAAACGAAAAGTTACGGTCATAAGCAAGTAAAATTAAAAATTATCGGTTGATAGCAGCACCCTGTTATTTGTTACTTGTGTGCGCCCATCAATTTGTGTTACCCTTTTTGTGCCGTGATCCCAGGTGTTTTTTAAAATGTATTTCAGCTCCAGGTAAATGTAATTATTTACCGCAATGGGTGCTTTGCCCTGGTCGGTCATTCATGGGCACTGCTGCAGGCCGTGAAATCAAAACAAGGCTCGGAGAGGGAGTTGTCAGCTGCCTGCATGGAGGGATTTGATGATGGTTTATGGTGAAATATTTTCGTTTCCATATTTTTAGTAAGACATTCTTACATCCACATCCAAAATGAATATTTGTGAATCTCGTGCATTTTGTTTGTTCTGGTGATTCTGCGCAATGCTTCTAAAATGTAGTGATGTTAAATTCATTTGTTTAACTCACTGATATATGATTTAGGTTGTGCCGCATGCAGTTCAGATCATTTGACTGCTATAAATGTCCACGTGATAAGCCACTTCGTAGCTCTATAATTTATGGCCAGGTAGCTTCTGAAAAAGAAGCAAATAACTCAGTTTAGCTTTTTTAGTGATTTGCCTACCTTTCCTATACTTTGCATGCCTGTCGTGGTTTCGTATTGTTTGTTGTTGCAACTGTTTAACCCGCCCCTACTGGACATACGTGAAAAAGAGCTTTATAGCTCGTCGGATAACTCCAGTATAAATAACGATTCCGAGTTCAGCATGATGTACGATATTTTTTTTCCTCCACGTGCTGGAAGCTTCTTCAGAAACTGACTTGGATACTGATGACGCTCCCAGCACGTGGAGCAAAATGTCGGAAATCGTGCGGAACAATCCTGGGTGCTACCCACAAACACATCGGAGAGCTACGTCGCACAACCGCGAAGACCTACGCAGTAATTAACCCAATTTGTTTTCCTCTGCTGCCAGCATACTCTTTCACGTAATGCCAACAACGCGTTGGCTTTTTGATAACGCCAAATAGCCGGCTCGTTCAGCCTTGTCATTACACCAGGGAAACTCTAATGAGGCTGGCTCCGCATTCTAAGCCCTTGCTATTACGTAGGTTAAAAGTCACAGAGGAGCGGAGACCAGTGAGTTAGAACAAATAACAAATGCTGTTCACGGCAAGGTGTTAATGATCATCCCAGCAGGGAGTGAGCTCTCGAGTTGAGTTGTGAAAACCAGATTCTTTCACTCCAGGATGTCAGCGATCACACGCGAATGTGCTATTTTTAAATGGTGTCTTGTCTCTCTGCCAAATTGTTAATTTATAATCATGATTTAACAATAGGGGAAAGCATTGTTGCCACGTGGGTGCTTTTAAAATGTTTAATAATAATATTACTTTATAGATACGTGCACATATGTTTTTTCACACATATCATCATCATCATCAGCAATGATTTATCCACTGCTGGATGAAGACATTCCTATGTCGTCGCCATCTCACATGACCTGTTGGGGCCATAATCCGTCTCCTGCATCTGAGCTAGTCCCATCGCACCACCTCCATAGTGGTCATCCTCTTGGTCATTTTCTCTCCTTTTGGCTGCTATTCCATCACCAGTGTCATCCATTGGCCATCATCCCTTCCATCAATGCGTCGTGACCAAGTCAATTTATATTTATTCACAGTCGTTGAGTCAACGGTTTGTTGTTGTTGTTCACTTTCAAATTAAATGTTACAAAAATGCTCCAACCTGGTCTCACTCGTCGCGAGCACATCTCAGGGTTATATATTTCTGCCACAGGACTTTCATTTGTACGTTTACAACATAATAACCGGCCATTTTTCTGCTTTCATCATCCCGTTGTATGCTGGGACACGTTCAATGTTTTGTGCAATGTTCGCACATTTACTTTCTCATTCTCTTTCTCGTGGTTTTACTATGCACATTGTTTTTTTTTATAGTTCATTAATTTTAACATACGATTTAAAAATATCTTATATAGTTATGGATAAATATAATATTTTTTATTTTCCTTAAGTTCTGCTAAATCATTGCAAGGTGCGTTTTGTCACTGGAGTGACCTCAGGCAGTGCTTACTTCAATGCACGTTCTTGTAAGACGAAGACCAAACCTTGTTTTGGTCCACAGCACGTTTAAAAAAATATGGCTAGAACATTCTTCATAAGCCTTTGAACAAAAAACCCAACTGGTGTCATTGCGATGTGGATGACATCATTATTAATTTGTATTCAGCAGGGTGGGGAAAGTGGGGAAATCTCTGCGGTGGCAGGGGAATCTTGGACTCGGGACCACCACCCTCTGGGTGAAATGGCGTTCCATCGTGACATCCAATCCACGACATCATGTTGTACAAGCGGCCAGTGAAAATTATAATGCCACAGCTTTGCTGTCAAACAGACCAAAGACTGCTGTTGCTGCCACACACACACGGAGAGGACCTGCAATGTTCTGCAAAAGTGTTGGCTGCTATGCGGTTGTGTCATGGACGTATTGCCAGCTAAACCACACACAATGTAAATAGATATTATAAAAAAAAAGACCAACACATGCTCGCTGCAAATACAAAAACAATGAGGGTGTTTGGTTTGTTTAAAGGACTCGTGGGCTAGTGTCGAGGATTATGAAATCCGTGCTCTATAATTGCACTCAAGTCTTGCCCCAGAGAGCAGACACGGAGTTGAGCATCTATATGAACGCGAGCAAGAGCAAATAAATGTAGCTTTTAAAGTCAACAAGTAATTCCACCGTCTTCTGCCGTCGTCGTCGGGCTGTCGACTGAATCCGTTGAGCACAGCTGACACGAGAAGCGATTTCCCAGCTCCCCTGGTGCTGCTTACACACCCCGCTGGTGTAATAAGGTCCATTTGGATAAGTGGAAAAGGGACCTGCCCCTCAAAAAATAGGAAACTCTGCCTCATCTCCCCAAGCAAAATAAACAGCATTCAATTCACAAAGGAAGCAATTAGGATGCGTGTTCAGCTGCTATGTAACCCATGGGCCCAATGACAGTGAATGCAATTATTTATTTGTTTTCTTGTGTTTATTTATTTTATAACTTGGCGTCTTTTGGATATTCGCTGTCCGTTTTATTTTGATCTAATTAGTTATTTTTTTGTATTTTAGTTTTTGCCCGATTTGTATTTTTATTCCGCGTCCACCACAGCCACGGGAAACAATATTAAGCTTTGCATCTGCACAAAGCCCCATCTACAAACGGTTTGTTTCATGTGAGCATCCATAGCAAGTTTGTAGCGAGGATCTATTTTAACATGGTTCAATGCTGAACACGTGTATTCTGGTGCATTCCAAGCGATCTCATTATATTCCAGTTACATTTTACT
Source organism: Lampetra fluviatilis (assembly GCF_964198595.1). Lineage (NCBI taxonomy): Eukaryota > Metazoa > Chordata > Hyperoartia > Petromyzontiformes > Petromyzontidae > Lampetra > Lampetra fluviatilis. Next base: position 24,986,440 of record NC_136278.1, on the reverse strand, counting down.
TTTTCAGTGAAAACGGATTTCTTTATTTACAACTTCGTCAGTAGAATGCGTTCACAGTGTTTGTGTTTATTGATCGTTTTCTGGTGTCATGCAATGTATATTAAATCAGTCATATTTACACTTTATAGTTATTTATTTTATATTTCTACTAACAGTTTATCTAGAGATCGGCTCAACAGGGTCCCTTTTGACCTCCTCTTACACGCCAGTCAGACACCTTCGAAGGGGTAGTGGAGAACCCCACACTTTACCTCTCCCATCAAGCGACTTCAAGAAACTTGGGGGTTCGAACGGGTGATCTCCGGATTGCAAGTCTGGTGCGCTAACCATTACACCATGACAGCAACCCTTTGGGTTCTTAAAAGATGGATTTTTTTTATGCCATGCACTCTTTGGCAGAGACCCTTTGGATCATCAGACGTTGCCAAGGGAACTGTCAATTATGGCAGCGATCGGATCTATGAGCCCGACTAACGGGCTGATGGCCTTCCCCTCCTTGCTTGCTGATCTCACAGAGAGATGCACGCTTTGCTGTGCAGCAAAATGATGCATCCCCAGGGTCTCACCCGCAGACGTGACATCACTCACAGAGTGGCACTTAAAAAAATAAAACAGGAAATTTCATGGGCCCACAAGACACACAAATATGGGCTTTTTATTACGTAGTAAAACATATTAAATTCATGCCATTGCATCATCAATGTCATCGTCAGCCATGATCAATCCACTGCTGTATGAAAGCCTCAAGTTGTCCCCATCTCGCACAGTTCTGCGATGTTAACAATCCACCTGGCATCTGCGCTCGTGCTGATTTTAACCACTGCATGCATTACGTTTAGATTATTAAAGTACTCGTAGGTGTTGCGATGTTTGCACTGAATAGCATGATTAAAAAAGCAGAAGATTCAATTCCACAAAATAACGTTTTTTTAATTAAAAAGTGGAGCCAATAACTGATATAGAGTACCTTTTAATATGTAAGACAATGAAATTAACAATTCACACGTTTTTTTTAAGCAAAGAAGGACAAGTAATTGTTGTTTTCTGTCATAAAACCATTTTAAAGCGTTTACAGCTTCAAGTAATAAGGCACAATGTGCAATTCAATATTTATCGAAAGGCATTGCAATTAAATTAATGAGACATTCATGCTGGTCTATGCCCTATATAAATAGATGCTTCAAATTGTGTGCACTTGTTTGATGTGCGTTCTTCAAATGCTCCCTTGTGCATGATTATAAAATTACACCAAAACAACGAATACCAGCTGTAGCTCACGAATCCAACAATATGTGACATTTCCAATGTATTCGTGGTCTCTCTGTAGGCATTCGGGCAGCTGTTGAGGTGGCATTGCGATGGGGTGAGAAGGAGTGGGTTGTTGTACCTCATACCCATGTGGTCGTTGTTGCTCCCTGAGGTGCAGTCCCTAATAAACAAGGGCGAGCAAAACAAACACAAAGGGTTTCTGCATTGGCATGCATCCTCGGCGTTCACACTGAGATGTCCCCACCACGTCCACAGTGCGTCTTTTGTCCGTGCATCCATGGAGAGCCCCGTGGTTTCAGAGGGCTTCCCACCCTTTCGTTTCATCCAAGGATGGTGGTCACCGCATCGCGCGGCGCTGTCAGATTGCGCGTCTGCGGCCGTCTGGAACGCTCTTGGTTACGATATTAGGAAGCCACTGGAGCTATGCACTTCGATATCTCGATTGCAAACGCATTTCTTTAGAACTTATTTTTGTGTTTAGTTTGTTGTCCATCCCCCGCATCTCTGATTACCGCGATTGGCTACATACGGTGCGAAAGAAGTTTAACATACATACAGAGAACCGTGGTTTCAGAGGGCTTTCCCCTCTTTCGTTTTATCTAGAGTTGAGACGTGGCCCAGCAGTAGCGCAATTTCCACTTGCTGCAGATACTCGCGGTTCGAGCCCAGTGGATGTCCTGGTTAATACTACAACCGTGTTAGCCAAATATACGTACCACCGTCTGCTTAACACTGCCACGCTTTAAACATCCCGTGATGTAATTTGGAAAAAAAAAGTAGGCCGTACGTCCTAGCGTCGCGGCCCAAATAAAAAGAAATATCCACACAAATGGCTGAATTACCTATTTGGTTAAAATGTTACAAAGCAACATCACCTCCTATAATAACTCAGACTATACTTGTCTCTGAAACAGCATAATTATGATAACTTTGCACTGTAAGGATGGTGTGAATACCAAAAGTGGTTATTATTATAACATTGCCTTAATGTGTGGTTGGTTACTTAGTAAACCCCATTTCATAATGGTGATCACCCCCACCTCCTGCCTCCTGAAGGGGAAAGCCACGTCCAGCTTGACAGCGGTTGATCATGCCCATGACGTCACTAAGTCCTAACCTTTCACTTCCCGGCCAGCTGCACATGCAGGAACAGACGTGTCTATCTGATTAGTAATCAAACTGATATATAATCGTATTCTTTGGTTCGTTAAAGTCACGTAGGTATTTTTATTTACGTGACTTTTACCGAAATAACCAAAGAATATGAATCCCTGCAGTCACGAAAGTTTTCAGTTGATATATGATCGGTTGAGTAATCGATTACTTAAATAATCGGGTCGCCCAACTCTGGTTTCATATACGTGGAATAACCTGGAATTTTGCTTAAGTTCAGTTGAAGGTGAGCAAGCCTTGTGCTAGCCAGTAAACGGTTGTGATGGATTTCTGATGAGAATATGGCACTGCGAAAAAATCGGGGCGACAACAAATGACGACAGTTAAGTTGAAGGGTTTTGTCAAGTAGCGGAGGTAACAATTGGCTACAATAGCACCGAATTCACGCTCGTGAACCACGATGGGTTAACGGGTGACAACACTGCTGGCGTATTGACGTTGACCAGTGGGAGATGATATTCCCAGTGCGTTTGCCACGTGCAGTGGGTCGTGATCACTGCCAGACAAATACAATCCGTTTTGATTTTCTGATTACGTGCAAAGAGCGTCTTTGCTCTCTTTCCTTCACGTTAAAAAGTTGTGACTTTACTCAGCCCCCCACCCCCTCTCTTCTTCCCCCACGATCTCCACTCCCTTCAGTTATGTTTTCCCTACCTTCCCTTCCCCATGTTAAAGTAACAAATACCCCGTTCGCGATTTCCACTCAGTGGGGGCAGTGAGCCTAATCTCCCCCCCCCCCTACGAAGTTCTGGAGCTCAGAGTTTGGGACTTGTGTCCGCAGAAGTTTCAGTATACCCCCTCCCCTTACGTCTCGGTAATTGCTCTTTATCGGGCTCTTACTGAAATATAATAAACGCATAAAAAAAAGTTGTGACTTTACGATGAGATGAAATCTGTCTCTGTGGGCAGGTGTGCTGAAGCAATTTACAGTGTGAACATGTGCTCAGGGGAAGCTTCAGCACACACGTGATATCTATCTAATCTTACTTGAGAAGCATGACGTTGTCAGAAGCCTGTATGGTTCAAAAAGATATGTCATATCCGAACATAGAGCCTAAAATTATTTTTTTTGGCAATATCGCAGAATGTAATGCTTTGGCATACGATGTATACGTTTTGCATGAGGTACGCATTTCTTACATTAATGGCTCGCTCAGGTCTTGTTGCTATTTTTACAATATATGGAAATTTGTCACTAATCAGGATATTTTTTCAAACATTATATACATTTTAGGATTATTATAATTGGTATAAAAACATGAAGACATTGTATAACACGTAAATATGCATGTGAATTCATATACAAAATATTGTGAAAATAGATCATGTAACCAAACCAAGTAAAACTATTTTTGTTTATCCAAATTATGAATACATATATTCATAACACTTTATTGTGCAATATTATCTTGACCAAATTAAGAATAAACCTGGCATTTGGGACATTGTTCGCTGCATTGCAAATAATCTATGATGTTTCACATTTTTTTTGGAATTTCATCTGACCAGTCCATTTATTTATAGCATAGTGAGTGCAGAAAACTTTTATTCCCAGTGCAACGAAGGTATTATAATGAAGCCAATTCTTGTCTCGGATTTTAAATAGCAATGAAGTATTTCATAATATTCCTTTTTTGGAAATCGTTTTCACTTTGATTTTGTGCTGTTGATTTTGGGAAGGCGCAGTGACTAGGAACATAAAAATGAAGTCATAGATCAACTGAATACTATATTAACGTTTTGTGTTAAGGCCTAGCGCCTCATTATGTTGTGTAAATGTTGAGAGCTGAATTTTCAGTGCTGTAATACAACTCAGCTGTGTATTCACGAATAATAATGAAAACAATCTGAAGAATAAGTCAATCATTATTTAGCTTTTTACATGACAATGCGTTTGTATCATATATTTCAATTGTTGTGCGTTTAACCTCACGTTTATGTTTAAAATACATACTTATATTTTGCGACCAATAATTATTCTTGGCAACCATGAGAGGGAGAGCGGATTAAAGGGTGACCGAAGTGAAGATGAAGCAATGACATCGGTCCATGTGAAGGATTGAGATAAACTGCAGCACAAAGATCTGAAGAGAAACATAAGCAGGCACAATTTTACTCCCATGTAGTAGGTGAACCCTTGAATATATCAACGCTAAAGGTACAGCCCTGCAATTACTTGCTTGTGCCACTGTTGGCAGAAGGGTCTGCACTTGCGGGAACTCTAGCTAGCCCCTCAAGGGGTAATTTTGGCCTACTCCTGGAAGAGATGGCAGTACCAAACACAAACGACCTGTCGATTGACTACGTAAATAAAAAATTAAAATAATATCTTCTGAATCTTTAAAGCTGAAATAGTAATTCAAAATAATTAAACGTAACAATTACGTACTCGTCGTTTACCTGACTGTGACAGAAAGTATAATTCGTGCCGATATTTCTGGCAACAGCAAAGACAAATCGCGAGCAGCCATTTTGATTTCTGTGGAATAAAAAAACGTGCCATTGCAGCAATGTTGAACATTTCTTTTCGTTGTAAAATAACAGAAGACTGTCAGGGTTTAACTAATAGCAAGGGAGGAGAGAACCACATGTAGCTAAAATGCTTCTTAAAATGGAATCCAGTTGGTCACAAAAAATTCAGTGTATCCTCTGTAGTTTAGTTAAAGGTTTCCAACACAGTATCTGGTTGCCACAGGCCATTTAATCCAAACCACCATCTCACTGCGTTAAGAGATGTAATTTAAGCTGCGCAAAAACCTGAACGGTATCAGCCAGGCTACTGCGAGTTTTTTCTGATGGGTTCCGTGGTCTTTGATCCCATGCTGGAATGTACTCTAGCATAAATAACCTCCATGCCAGAAAGGCCCTTGGTTTTCGCCTAAAAAGTTGTTTTACAGTAATATCCACAGCAAATATATTTACATACAACAATTAGTGATAATTCTAAAATAATAATGAAAAAAAAGAACTAGTTTTCAAAACAAAACTAAATAAAGAAATACTTTTTCAAGTATGCCAGCTTTGCCAAGCCATTAGTGCACATTCTTTGCATGACACAAGTGAATTCACCAGCTTAAGCCCCTGCGATAATGGTTAAGCCATCAATCACAGGTCTCTATGCTTAGGCATATTCTCTAGTCCTGTAATCTTGAGCCAACCGAACTTTTGCCCGGGTAAAGTATGCTGCAAATCCCCCTTCCTGTCGTGTCTGCACGCTGAGCATTTGGTTTCAAAAAAAAAAAACCTGCGGAGTTTTGTGACGTTTGGGTCCTTCTGTGGGATTAGGGAACCATTCCCTAGCGAAAGTAATTACACGTCTAAACACACTGAAAGGGTCGCAGCGTGATACCAGGCGTGTGAAGGGTTTCCTCTGGCTGACACCCAACCACTGTGGTCTCATTTCTGCTGATTCCTCATGTGTGCACCTTCAACAAGCTGGTTACAGTTGCCTCAGTTTGTGACAGATACTTGTGATAAAACAATACTGATCTTGTTATATAAAGCGTGGTATGCAATTCTGTATTTAAAAAAAAGACGCTGTAATGTGACATCTAAATGCATTATTCAGGTAGTTAATGTTGCCAGCAGCAAGTCATTTTGCAGGTTACACAGTTCATTTGGTCATCAATGAGCAATGTGTCAGTCGTCAATAATGCTGCCTTGTTCGTGGCAATTAACTGCAGTTTTTAATCCACGTTGCAATTATTTATTTACCGTTATGTTGCCCTTCCCACTATCTCGTGTGCATTGTTGAGCATGGATTATGTGACTTGACAAAGGTAACTTAAGCGCGCGGGCTCTCGGTTACCCATTGGAAAACACCACATGGATCGCTATTCCCTTTCTTATTACCTTTACCATTGTGCGCTTAAAATTACATTCGACATGAACACAGTACAGTGACACCAGATTACACGAGATGCCACGTCTCATTATTGAAACCATAATTCGTCGACATATCCTCTGTCACGTAAACGCTTGACATCAGAAGCTGAGGATATATGTGTGTGCCCCTTGAGACTTCACGCTAACGAAGCGACAGTTTTCATTCGGCGCACCTGGTGAAGGCCACTCCCAGGGGGAGCCTAGCGTGAAATGAGCACCTGGTAACACGGACCTGTATATTATAAAATGAAAGTTGTGCTTGCGCTTCATAGCAGAGAAACATGTGTGCACCTGAACTCAGCACTCCTCGCCTTTATACATTTTCTTCACGGACACACGGGGTGGCCTACACTTTCCTTTCAGGGTTCGCATTTATTGGGTGCTTAAATGCATCAGCGACTCAACGCTCATTATATCGCATCTTATCTCAATAACTCCGTTGACCAGCTGTAGTTTTCTTTGTTTTTAAGCCCAGGGACACTCCCCCCCCCCCCCCCAAAATGAAAGTTATCCTTTTAACAGATTTTGTGTGCATTCAAAAATGTCCATTCGACTGGTGTCAAGCTGTGGCCAGTATATAAATTGCCTCGCATACTTGAGCCTATTAATAATGAAAGTACAACTTGTGACGGGTGCTATTATTCTTCACTTCTTCAACTTGGATCCAACATCGTTCCACTTTTCCAGCAATTTTTGTCAACGCTTTGGGCAACGGCTACGCAAAATATTCTGCCTTTGTGGTAATAGTTAAACATTACTCAGTGTAACCTGTTATATCTCCCTTTTTTTTGCCCCGTGTCTCTCAGTTGCAGACTCATCTGCTTTTTATTTATCTGAGCACACAGGATAATTTGTGACATGTGTGGCTGCTGGCCTGGCTGATAAACACTTGATAATATTCTTATCTCTATACATATGGGGATGAACTGTTTGGTAGTAGCTAAAGGCTTATTATTAATGTACTCGCCGGTAATACTATACTTTTGGGCAGAAGGCCTTGCCCCGGGCGAAGGGTAAAAAGGGAGAGGCGTTCGCGTCAAGTTTGTGGGTGGCTCTCTGCCTCTCCATCCAGCCCAGTGCAAGAATGCATCACTCTCAATGTTGTTGTTGCTGCATTTTTTACGAATTGAATTCATCTGGATCGCTGTCAAATTATAACAACAAAAACACACGCACGCGTAATGAATTATTTAAACAACATATAACAGCTATTACTTTAAAATAAAAATTGTGATGCTTGATTGCTACATTATTAAACCTGCCTAGCAATCGCCGGCATAACGCAACCTTAAGTCATCAATGTGCGTAACACTACCCAACACAACACGTTTTTCCATTAAGTCATAATGTATGAAATTACGTGAATGCAGTATATGCCTGTGTAAATGTATCATTACGGACAATGTTATCTTAATTATCGTGGATTCTGATGCAAACTAATGTGTAAGTGGTTATCTTCCATTTTTTACCACGAGCCAGTGGTGGAAATTCGATATTCCTATGGCGAGGGCAATTATATCCATATTACAACCACTGTTGACTTCCCACAGTCCCGGATATATGAAGAGCTGAGTCGACGCCCAAACCAGAATTTGAACCTGCAATCTTCTGACTGAGCCGCCACGGACTCTAAGCACTGTGCCACCCAATAACAACACTGTGGCCTTAAAAATAAATGGGCCATTGCTCAGAACAATTCCAATTCAGTAAGTTTTCTTTTAAGGCAGTGTCGTTGGTTACTTTGTTTGAGGCTTGCAAAAATATATATTAATCGTGTTTGTGCGCACCATTGCAAATGCAGCATCACCAAACGATTCGTCTTCATTGTGTAGATCTTTATTATTTCTTATTAATTTTTTGGTTACTTATACGTGCATGGCAATACTGTACATGGGAATAAATAAGTAGAAACGTGCGTCTTGCAAGGAATGCAGACAGCTGATGCGATGTGAGTGCTTTACGAAACCATTTGCTTGTTAACATTGTTTCATTTAAAGCACAAAATGAATTCATCGGTGTGTCGTTTATCAGGGATGTCAGCTGTTTAAGCTCGAGCAGATACAATTTCCAAGCTCTTCCCTTGCAGTGATCCTCTGTTAACTTTCCGGGATATAGTAATCTCATTCACCTGCTTAATCACTCCCTCTGACAGTGTGTTTATAACATAACTGCAAAAACAAAAAAGAAGCACCAAAGAACCCAAGTTGTTATCTTCTCCATTTCAGTACGTGGTAAAATACACTCGTCTACAAAGCTGTACTTTTTCACATTTCTGCCGAACGCTGCCAACATGTGACATTATTGCCAGTTCGCTCAATTAAACAATTCGCATATCAATAAGCAATAGCATATCTCCTCTTACACTCCTTACAAATTGCATTGAATCCGACTGTTGGCACGAGCTGCATTCAGGTTGCACGCATTCGTACATCATGCTATGTGCGCAGTAGCCAGTATGGCTTGCTCAGGAGGATTCTGGGTTCGTTACTGCGAGCCTGTGAGCTGACATCCAGAGCAGGATTGACACGGCCCATCGTCCGTCTGGTGCCAGTAAAGTGAGCATTCTCTCGTGAACTCCACGTGGCGGGAAGTGTGAAGCAGTTGTCGTGTGGATTGCCTATTTTTGACTTTTCATCGTTCAATCTAGATTTGAAGTTTTTGTGACTGCAGGGATCCATACTCTTTGGTTCTTTCGGTAAAGTCACGTACGTCACGTATGTGATCTTACCGAAAGAACCAAAGAGTATTTTAATCGTTCATTTAGGATCACTGCTCGTGAACAATACAACCATCAAATGCCCATTGGCAAATGGGGCATTTCAACTCGTTTGTGGCTTTGCGTATGTCGTGCGCGTATTAATTTACGGTGCGTCAAAATTATTATTGGCACGGATAACAGCTGAGCAAGGTTTACAGGCAGTTATATTTTGGGCATTTTTATAACACGAGTTTCTTATTTGTGTTGGATTTTAGCCTGTGGCCAGTTTGACCTTAACATCAGCAATATGTTTTGCTGTTTGAAAGAGTGGCGGTAGTTCAAAGATCTGTAGTCAGTTTATATACATACATACAGAGTATATATGTGTAGTAGCTGATAATCAGTAACATTGCAAACAGTACATATTACATATACAATTCCCAAGGGGGTTTCAACAAAAGCCATGCTATGCCGTTTCCTGCCAATAAAGTTCAGTATGGGTGGGTGGGTGGGGGAGGGAAAGCATAATGCATTGGCACACAGCTACATTTTTTGTGAAACAATTTTTTGGTTTCTGTGAAAAAAAACTTAAAGGAGACTTCCGGTGACGTCACGGCCCCGTGAAGGGTTTTTCTGCCTCCCCGGCCCCGTCTCGAGGCAGGCGTTAATCCACCCTTACACGCACTTGCACTCGTCCATCTCACTCTTCATTTCTTACATTTGTTTGCCGCCCTTCGAATACTATTTCCACAGTGTAAGTATCTTTTTGTTACATTTATTTCAGCTCGTAGTTTCCTTGTGCTTGACCCAATTCAGAAAAAAAACATGTTTCTGGCCAGTGTTCAATCCTCAAAATAGAGTAGCAGCCAAAAGAAATAATATGTCTGAAGGACATCTAACACGGAGGGGTAGTGATGAAATCAGCTTGGGGGCATGGGCCAGATTAATAATGATCCATTTGTCATGATCCATATTTGTTTTTGGATTAATGGCAATACTATTGGCATTAGCCCTTTACCACTGACCCTTATTGTCAACTTCTATGACACTAATATTGGCTTAAAACTACCACGTGGCCTAACCCATAAAGAAACGTGGATTATTGTATTGGTCATGAAAACTTGCGTTTAAGTTAACCGTTCGAGATGGTTTTGGGAGGCCTTCGTCCAGCAGTAGATAGATCATGTTTGCTGGTAGTGGATAATGATCATTTTTATAGCAGAGTATCACTGAGTTTTAAGATTATATTCCAGGAGGGGTCCTGCATTGCAATGTTTGACAAATTAGATCTGATGGAGTTGTTTGATTTGTGTGTTAGAAAAAATCAGGAAAAACTGATGCATACTTGTGCCTCACACTTAAACCGTCACACAGACAGGCTAGTGAACCCAGCAGCCGCACCATCTTATGGCCACCTTGGCAGCACAGTTGGGTTTGAGCAGGGTCATAAATCAACGTGATCCAAAGTCCCCTGCCTCCAAAGTACCAAGAGTACTACTGGCATATTCTTAGGTTTTTTCGGTAAAGTCACGTAGGTAAAAACATTAAAAAAGTAAAATAAAATAAAAAAATCACGACGTTTCGGAGGCAACACAAGCTTCCGTCTTCAGGTGGTACCATCACAGCCACGACAGCTGTATCAAGTAAATGAGAGATTGCAGGAGTTACCACTGCGTTTATATAATGGTTGGAGAAGGTATAAACGCAGTGGTAACTCCTGCAATCTCTCATTTACTTGATACAGCTGTCGTGGCTGTGACGGTACCACCTGAAGACGGAAGCTTGTGTTGCCTCCGAAACGTCGTGATTTTTATTTTTATTTTATTTTACTTTTTTAATGTTTTTACCTACGAGACTTTACCGAAAAAACCTAAGAATATGAATCATTGCAGTCACGAAAGCTTCAAATCTAGAATTACTACTGGCATGTGCCACCACGCCCTCGTAAAGTTGTCAGAATGTCTTAAATGAGTTATGTTTGAACTTAACATTGAAATGTATGATTTGGATTCGTTTGTCATCCAATGTTGGATAAAGGCCTCCCCATATTGTTATTTAACCATGATTCACTATGCTGGTCAGTGACAGTTGACTGGTTCAGATATCAGTTGCCAGTGATAACAGTGGTACGGAATTAAACTCAGGTCTCTGGGTTCACACCACTGTGGGCTGTATACTAAGCCATTGCTCCACCCTCAAGCTGTTTAATATACATGACTGTGTGTCCTTGAATGTCTCCATCCATTAAGTACTTCAATTGAGAATGCATCAGCGAGGGATTTAGTTTTCTCCAACTATAACCTATTCACAGATGAATAAAAACATATTTCCAAAGTTTTAACTTGTACTGATAATGTCATATTTCATTCTTATTAAGCATCCCTCGCAGACTTTTTCCAAGACTGAAATAATATTTTAAAGATATGTACGATAATTGTATTTTAATGGTAATTTAAATTACGCATTTATTTTGCCAAACGTACAATATTGCTAATTATTTCTGCAGTATCATATACAATTTACACAGTCAACTGGAGTGCATTTGATCAATACAAGATAATAAATGTTATATGCAGTGTATGTGAGGCTTCGATGTTTAACAATAATTGCCTTTCTGGGCTGTGTTCCCAGATGATGTTAAGGTCCTTGTAATATCAACTTGCCCTGTGCGCTGTCGTATTGTATCATGTCCAGTCATGAGTCAAGAGTAAAATGGAAAGCTGCGGCTGTACAATTCCTTTCTTCCGTCATTGCTGGCAGAAAGGTCTCCACTGGAGGGAGCATTACAGGGTCCCTCTAGAGGGTCTTTCACTTCTCTTCCACGCCGGCCAAAAACAAACTTTATTTTTTTATTCCAAATACCTTTGTATAAAAAGTTGGCAGTACCCACACTTTACAGCCACCACACGCTATCTGCCAATTGGATAACTGTGTTGTACCCCAATTTACACCGCTGGTTGGGTAGACGATGGGGGGTGGAAGGTGGGCGGACGGTGGGGGATTGAATATAACTTTAATCATTCTCTCAACGGCCGCACCGCGGAGAATGCACTGCCACATTCTTTGAATTTAAGTTTTACGTGAAAAGTTGTTTTTCTTTCATCCAATCACGAATGTAAAATTTTGTTATGAGTTTTGAGATGGAATGTCAACTGATGATTTGATTGTTCATGTCCTTGTTAAATGCACTGCTTTGTGTCTCAGTGGGCTCTGACCTGGTTAAAATAAAGTTCATGGATTAATGAAATGACATGAGGGTCAGTGCCAGTAAACAGGGTGAAGTGTGGTGTTGCTGATTACAACACCAAGGTTAGCTTCGGTAAATCTCGGTTAAAGTTTGTTGAGCTAAATTAATTTTGTTGGAACTAAAGTTCTTCAGCTCACACACCAAGGCCCCTTTCAAGACATCTGGCCAATGTGGAAGAGTAGGCCAAAACCCATGTAGAGGGGCTGTCTCGAGCTCCTTCTCGTGGAGGCATTTCAGAATCAGAATATGTATTTATACTGGAGGAATCCGATGAGCTATAAAGCTCTTTGTCCTGTAGGGTAATTGGAGGGCTGCACCTTGAGCTCTTTCACCATGCTTATATTGTTGCTGTTATTTATAAATACTTGTATATACTTTAGATATAAATGCTATGGTAACTAAATTGCAAGTGCAATAAAAAATAAAGCAGACGTTGAAGAAATTGGCTCTTGTCAACCCACTTAAAAAAAAATCTAATTTTAACTCTTGTTATTCACCAAGTGTCAAACAATAACCATATTGACTTTCCACTTCGTACTTATTACCTTCTTTGTTCTCTGCTGCAGTTCTTTTGTCACGGAAATTGATCGCATACAACTTAATTTTTTGCGCTGCGTGCATCCAGCGCGGCTAATTCCCATCGACGCGTGCGTGCCTGCCTGCCTGCCAGTAAAGCGAGGAGCGGCGTGGTGGCAAGAAGTGCTTGTCTCGCTGCGCTACGAACCCGGCGACCCGAGTTGAATTCTCGCTCACAATCAATAACGGTGGCCGGTATATAATTGAACCGATCCTGGGCCTCCCCATAGGTCGAATTATCCTTAAATGAGTATCTGGTGCTGTGTGTACACATCATTTCTGCTAGGGCGATAAAAGCAGCCCGGCGCGGTGCTGGCCACCCACATCCTCGTGTGCCGTGCCAGTCTTTATAGGGCGATCGCTAACAGCACTTGTTCAAACAGTATCTTGAAGGTTATACGGGGGGTCTTTGCCAGTAAGTGAACGTCTGCCTTAACAAGCAGTGTGCCATTCACGCGCATTTAGCAAATGTTCCATTTTTTGCGAGGCGTTACGTGACGACTTTGTTGGGCATGCTGACATTACTAGGCACTTGGCTGGGTTTTTGTGGGATTGAGGCCACCCTCTTTGAAGGCGCTTCAGTGCAGGGCTGTACCTGCAGTTTCTCTCCATTGAAACGCATCTCCAAACCAGTTAAGCTCTTTCGCCACCAAATGGCACGCCATCCCATGTGAAAGGTGCACTCGTTTCGCTGCGCGCCCTGTGTTTGGCAGCGGGGAGATTTGTGTGCGATTCGGCTCCAGTGACCCGCCTGACATTCGCCACAAGCGCTATCCGCGTCGAGTTAATGAGCTCTCAGGGCTTAACGTCGTGCACGCTGGCCTAATATCCCCTTTCTTTCAGGCGAGCCAGCGCTGCTTTGAAGTGTATAGCTATTTATTTATATTGTATATCATATTTTTGTGGAGAAAATGTGACGCTGATTTCAACTGTTAATGTTTTTTTTCCCTATACTTTATTGAATAGAAAAAATGAATTTTGAAAAAAAATCATATCTGTGAAATGACATTGAATGTAAATTATTATTTTTTGTTTTAAAATTAAATCCCTGCTATTATCAATCCGCAAATAGATGAAGTCCTCCACATGCCATGTCAGTCATGTTTTATAATTAACCACAATGGTCAGTGCGTGCTGGTAAGGTGAGGAGGGGAGAAGCATGACCGTATCTGATATCAATCATCACTGATATGCATGGTTGGGAATCAAACTCGGGTCACTTGGTTCGTAGCGCAGTGCGCTAACCACTGTACCACCAGCTCTACCCGTGTATTGTTTTTACTTAATTATTCGGGAGACATTATATTTTTATGCTCAAATTATTTAAATAGATATGAGAAATCACAAATGTCGCTAGTTAATCCATATATACGTTCCTTTCCACAAACCCACGCTAAGTGATAAGTGACAAACAAAAGCTACAGCCCCCTAGTCCTCAGCAACTCCTGGAAACACCAGCCACTGCATCAGCTTGGATGGTGAATGGAGGAGGATGCGCTGAGAATCACTGATTAGGAAGAGGCTCTAAATTTCGATTTAAAGCTTTCGTGACTGCAGGGATTCATCTTCTTGGTTCTTTCGGTAAAGTCACATAGAATGGAAATAATAAAAATAAAACATAATAAAATAAAATAATAGTAAAAATAATATAATAATTATATTTTTTTGCTTTCTTTTTGTTATTTTATTATTTCCATTCTACGTGACTTTACCGAAAGAACCAAGAAGAGGAAGAGGCTCCTTCTGGACTTGACCACTGCTATTTAGAGCACAGGGGTAAACCAAACTTTGTTTAATTGGACGCAAATTTTTTGAGAATTCCATTGAAATATAGTGTAAGTGAAAAGTAGAGACCTTCATACATTTAAGTCGTAGCGACCTTGTCTACTATAGATGGGATGATGACAAGTGAAAATTTTAGTCTATCTGTGATCCAAATATAGCATTTTAGGATTCACAAGTACTTCAAAAAGTAATTCCTGCAGTCACGAAAGCTCCAAATCAAGTTTAAGCTCCAAATCAAGTTTACTTCAGATAGTTTTCTAACTGAAATTAAGGCTCTCAAATCTCTACAAGTTCAACGTAACTATCACACTGTCCTGTAGATAGCCATAAACAAGTAATGAATGGTCGAAATGTAGGCAACACATGGAGAGTTTATCGAACTTCTAAATGATAACAAAATACACGACAGACTAATGGGAGTCTTCAATGCAAAGCTGGTAGAGACGAGCAGAGATGAGAGGATGATTGGTAAATGTGGTATAGGAGAGATAAATGAGACACAATAACGTTTACTAAACTTATTTGACAAAAGGGACGTTAATATTACAAACACCCTTTTTAACACGGAGTCTTTAAAATGAACATGGTGACATGAAGACAAGTGATATTGACTCTTTCCTCATCGATATACCCCAGAACGTCAGTGATGTCTTTGTCCGCAACTCATTTACGCAGGAAGTAATCACAGGCTGGTTATGTTTAACATTGCTAAACAGAGGGCAAAGTAAATCACAGGCAACACAATACATTGTACATGAAAACATAAATTGAGAAGCAGGAAAAGTTTTTTTTATTGGCTATGAGCAATATCTTCACATCCCCAAAGAAATAAGCATGAACAGGATGTGTGTTCACTACAAATAATGAAATACGGTAACTAGCAATGCAATTTTTCAAGTATTTTAATTACTTGGCCCTTAATGTGATTATCCATATAATTATTATATAGCGTTGTGAGATAGAATTGGCATGAATAGCATGAATGATGAAATAATGGAGGTACAAATATTAGGCTGAATAACCTTTGGTAAGCTGAACTTATAATTATGATAATCACCGCGTATCAGATACGGTGTTCGGACCAGAAACATGAAGTTTGGCAAATATAATGGAACAAAAGTTGAATATTGCGTAAAGAAGCATTAGCAAATGTTGAGAAATCGTAAGAGGAGTACATGGTTCGTGGGACAAAAGCAAACCCGATACACCATAATTAGGACGAAACACGTCGACATGAGGCAACAGGAATTGCTGTAAGAGATGATGACCGGTGGATGTGCCTGTTGATTGAATGGGAGCCAAAGGGAGACGTGAGGATGGAGTTATGAAAGCAACTATTGCGCAAGAGTGAGTTGGAATGTGGCATCTTTAAACTATTTATTAATTTGATTTGAAGCTTTCGTGACTGCAGGAATTACTCTTTGGTTCTTTCGCTATTTATTCATTTGTCCAGGTAAGGCACACTGAGCTACGTCGCTCTTTTTCAGAAGCGACCTGGCCACAGATAATAGCTCAACGAAGTGGCTTATTACGTGTGGAAATGCATTGTAGCCACATACAATAAACGCATGTTTCTAAATGTGCAAGGAAAAACCGGAGGACCCAGAGAACAAAGCCGTGCGGACCACGAGGAGTCAGGGTCTCATGTATACCAGGTGAGGGAGTCAACATCTCGCCACCATGGCGTGCCTTCAGGCATCACATGCCGGAGAAAGATGGTGATGGTATGGGCAGGCCTTCATCCAGCAGTAGGTATGCAATGGCTGCTGATGATGACGTGGACGTAAAAAAAGCAATCACAGCTGTCCACATATGTAACCTTTGTGAGTGTTTTAATCCAAAAACGTCATGAAGCAAGAAATAAACCATGATAGGTTGAAAAGTCTAAGAAAAAAATCGTACACATGAACGTACCATACTTTCCTAATTTCAAATTCACAGTGGCGAATATTAATACAACATTGGAAGATTGTGGAGTGGTGGCGTAGTGGAAATTGCGCTGCTCCATTAATCTGAACACTTCAGTTCCATTTCCACCTACAGCTCGCATCGGTGGCAAGTGATGTCTGGATCAGTTTTGTGCTTCACCCCTTGCACTGACGAATGCAGTGAAGTCTGGTCAGACAGCCGTCCATGACTGATACAGCCCTGGGGAGGCCTCCATCCAGCAGCGAATTAACAACGGAGAGTAAATTATTACTAATATTGGTTAGTATAGTAATTTGTTGTTTTTCAAACATGAAACAGTGAACAGGAGACAAGAGTGGATTTCGTGCCAATTGTGATGTTTGAAAACAAAAAAATTGTCTTTGATATAACCGACATACAAGTCCATGTTCTGAATTATTGACCTGAGCACATGAGAATATTTCCCATCAGCTCGAACTCCCAAATGGCTTTGTAATTAACAGCTGTGAAGACATGCTGGCTGCTTATCTTTGTACAAACAAGACGCATATGTTTCTTGGGCAGGCATTGGTGGATCCTTGAACCATCGTGCTGCAATCTCATGATGAACATTTGATGATGATGTCATGTCAATAACTCTTATCTGAAATTGCTGCTCGCTTCTACACTTAAAAAAAAAATTTCATCGAAATCAGACTACAATGTAATTTTCACAAAATCATCTCTTCATTAAATGTCTTACATAGTTACGCAGTCATCTCTTATTTCTGCAATGAACGTCATAAAGCTATTGTTGAATATTAGTGTGATAATGTGATATTCGTATTCATGTAAACAATTAAATTTTTACTTTCTGAAATAAATACGGTAATTGTTTTAAAAATATAATATCTAGGAGGTCCATGATGCCACGTGAATACTTTGTTCATTGCATTTTGTAACGATTATCAATAAAAAAAGGAATATTTTCTGCAATATTTCCGCTTTAATCAATGTGTTTCTATTTTTATTCATCATCCTTGTCCATTGATTATTACCCCAAATAGTTCACTCACATACAGATATGTGAACCTCATCATCATAATACCGAACATACAGTACAAAAATTGTTTGCGTTTGTTAATTCAGGCATGCGCTGGCCTCTCATAAGCAGTATTCCCTCTGTAAGTAGTTTTTAATTGAGTGCTCTGCAAATTGCCTTGCCTTTGACAAGACTTCCTGGGAAAATTCCCAGGCTGGCTCCTTTTCTCACAGCTCAGCCTGGCAATCTCTTGTGAACCCTGACCCCATGTGCTGTGAGCAACACAGAATGAAACTGCCAACTCAATAAAATTTAATTAGTTGGCACAGAACTCGGGCCAGCTCTCTCCATTTATAGCGCCTCGTTCCTTCCAGGCATCCCAGGACGACAAATGATTGCCAAATATTTTCATGTTTCAGTGGCATTGCCATGGAAATGTAAAATCATAATCCACAGTGCTGCCACAGTGCGTTCATTCGCATGCTGACAATATTGTGGTTGCATGAGGCATAAAGGAAGGATGAGTTCATTGTCGATTCCTTTGCTTCCTTAAATGTCAAATTTCAATTAGCTCTGACATTGTGTGTGGCAAGAATAAATGGGCTGCTTAAAAGAGTCATCATTAACCTTGGCCTGTGGACCGTTTTCATTTCCCAAATTCCAGTGGGAGCATTGACTTTGTCTACATACATACACAGAATTAGTATAGTAAACAAAGACTATTTACTGAATGCAATTTGACCGTAAAGAATCTAACAGGTTGTGGTGTAGGCGCAGCCCTGCAATTTCTTGTGCATTGCCTCTGCTGGTTGCTTGTGGAATGGTCTTCACTCGAAGAAGGTTTATCGGACCCCTCTACAGTCTTCAGGGTATTTGGCCTTCTCTTCAACGCTAGCCACAAAATGTACCCAACCGAACACAACCTGCCGATACAACTGTGGTGTTAACATTTACACTTCTGGGTAGACGGAGGCGGCGACTTTTATTTCAACTACGTTGCAGGGAAATTGAAAAAGCAACCTCTAGATTGAAAGTCCAGTGTCCAGCCATCACACTATGGGAGCATCCCATACATATTCTGGGGTTCAATGTTTGCACGGCAAATTGTGGCCCATTCGTCATCTGCCTATGCGCACATTGAAGTAAAAAATGCATGGACCTTGCACCTTGCAAGACCTGGCTCACTACGAAGACACAGAGTACGAATGCATGCACTGTATGGTGAACCTCTTTCGCACCGTACATAGCCAACCGTGCTAATCGGGTAGCATAGGCTTCATACTGAGGCATGGGGGGTGACAGTCGTAGCCCTGAACCTGGTGTTATGTGTGGGAATTCCTCACAAGTGCACGTAAGCAGGACCGTCCTTGACTTCGTGACATGCTTTAAAATGCACGGCGTGACTGTGTATGCAGTGCACCTCATTGACATCACAGTATATTGTACAGCAGGCACTATGCAAGTGACGGCCCTTGGTGGAGCTCTATGTATAAAATGTGTGAAATTCTAGTTTATCGGCAGTGAAACGATTACAGCGTGGAGCAATCAAACTAAAAGAACAAGCTAATACAGTGGCACTTAAAATTCAAGCAATTTGGTCGACTTCATTTGAGGTTTGCAGAGATATTACACTCAGGGGTGTATTGATTCATATCGATACGTACGTGCAATTGTGTGCGTATGTAGCAGACGTTCTTTGATTTTTTTTCCACGCTGCATGTAATTGCTCACGTGACCCCTTGCTGCCATGAGATGCCACTCCATTCACCAACGGTGTTCAGAGAATATTTTCTTGAATTGGATTGCGACCCTGATTCGCACAGGTTATTCAAATTGCGATCGCGGGGTGAATCGTTGCATCTGTAATACTGTATGTACAACGTGCATTTGTAAGGAAAATATAAACACCATCAGCCACGTTGTTTAAGATTACGTCGATTGTATCGATTACATCGATTGTATTGACGTAATCCTAAACGTAAGAAATGATTTAGAATTCCTTAAAAAAATACTTATAATGTCATCAGAGCTTTTCTAACTGCCAATATGTAATGACCACAAGATGTTCAAAACAGATGGTCAAACTCTTCATGTAGATTTTAATTAAACTGGCGCTGCAATAAGCTAGATACACGATTTCATTGCATACACAGTCACGTGACTCATATTTCAGCTGCTACAAACGTCGGTGCCAGTTCAGCATGCTAGCCACATGATGAACACCCCCCCCCCCTCAGAGCATCCCTTTCCCGATAATGTGTCATAGAATAACTGATCAATACAAGGACACAAGGGAATCAGTGGACAGCAAACATTCCTGTTTGCTCGAACATGATTCTTGTGTTGGCCATGCCACCTCTTCGAGCAGAGTGGCAGATTGGCACTTTGATCATGACCGCACGATTGTAATGATGTGACCGAAGACAGGGAAGTGGGGAGGTGTTTCATAGTTTTGTATGGTATTGTTTTTATCATTAACATCGTATTTTTTTCTGCAATCACTTGCTCACCGAGTAATGATCTCCATTGTTCTGGTGACTCGGGAGGTAATGCATGGGAGGCTCGGTATGAGTAATAAATGCAGACGATGGTGATAGTTGTTTCTGACTAACGCTGCCGCTTACCATTTTAAAACATTGGAGTAATATATAATATTGAACAATCCGATGACTTCTGAGACAACTACATTTCCTTCACACCTCCTCGTACAGGGATATTAATCACAACCATCATCACAAGCCATGATCGATCCACTGCTGGATGAAGGCATCCCCAAGCCGTCACGATCTCTCACTATCGTGTGATGGGTTTTTTTTTGCACACGAGCTGAATTTATTGCTCCCATTTCTTCAGAGGATGTCCACTTTGAAGCATTCCATTCCTTGCCTGCTACTCTGGGGACCTATAAAGATCAGTTGGCTTTTGACATTACAGCAACAAGTGTTGCAAGAAAGTCCACTCACGGGGGTCTGATTGCGATATTAAATGTTGAAAGGTGCGGGCCACTAATTAAAGGGGGTTAAGAGCGTTGTACACGATAATTGATTTTTACCCTTCTATCTGGCAACAAAACTGACACCTTTTTTTACAAGGAGTCGTGTTTGCATAAACCACAATACTTGCAGTCATAATGCAAACAAAAAACATAACTCTGATAATGTATGCACTGTCCTTGAAGTTGATTGGTCCACACCCGAGACAGCTTTCCTTAGAGCCTAGTCTCACATGGGTTGGACCAGATGACGCCAAAAGGCGCACAACTCAAGGACAATGCACCATCAGAGTATGAGAGCTCGGGGTAAGCATTTACACCATTGGAACCTCATTTGACAGTGAAAAATATGATAATTGTTTTTTTACCCTTCTATCTGGCAACAAAACTGACACCTTTTTTACAAGGAGTCGTGTTTGCATAGACCACAATACCTGCAGTCATAATGCAAACACATTGTGTATGATGTCAGTGGGTTTTATGAAGCACCTGATATAGGCTCTGAACGCCTCAATGAGATGTTTTTGTAATACGTTGAATTTTCATAGAAAAACTGCACCCTCCACCCCCTCCGCCCCCCCTACAAACATATAACATAAAAGCACCGCTACACGTCTGGAACACGCCAGAGATGGACGTCCACCGTGGAGACAGAACAATTAAATTGGCGCGTGTACGGATGCTAGGTGAGTTATTACATCACGTGATTATGCCAGATGGTGATGGCTTTGGGGATGGCTTCATCCAGCAGAGGATAGATTCTGGCTAATGGTGGCACAGGGGTTTAAGAGCGTTGTACAATGAACCCACCCCTTTTACCTTAGTTTTGCAGCTAGTGACATCTGCACCAGTGCTGTTCCCCACATTCACTCACCTGCACTGACCTATTAGGTGAAGTTTCCAGTAAAGTATTGTCAAACAACCCTCAACAGTGGAGTAATATGGGGTTATAAATTAGTATTAGTGTTGCACATCATATTATCTCTATGAGGCATTCGTAGCTATGTAGATTTTATGGACAACTGCTATATAATGTGGGCACAGTGTTATATAGCTCAGGTAACGTTTTAAAGGTTAGGAAATCACACCGTTGAATATAATGTATCCCTTCACAAAGCTGATGTATTAAAGACCAAAGCAAAACTATATATGAACGTCAAGAATGCTCACTGCAAACTGTAATAATCCCATCCAGTGCAATCGTCTTGCTCCCAGTAGCCGTGTGGGCCCCAAAGGGCTTCTGTCATCTCTATCTCACATCAGTTACAGCTCTGCTTTAGGCATTTGTTAAACTGGAGAGAAAAAAAAGAGATCAGAACATTATGCCATGTGGGGTTACACGGCCTGGGGTGAGCTGTTTCTTTGGGTTTGGAACCTCCTTTGAAATAAACCATGTTGGATAATTTCCAAGCGGAGACTTATGATTAAAACAATTGACACTGGCACAAACCGGCACTTACGAACGAAGCACAGTAATTGATTATCTATATGCATAGTTTGCTTCTTAATCTAATAGGACACCTCAAATGATAAAAAATAAACAACCAGTTCAACTACTAATCCTGTTCTATCTCGTTCTTGCTTTCTATCTATCGCTTCCAGCTGTGCAAGCTGAGGCATACGCCAAGTTCAAACCTTTTGCGCATTGATTACGGTTGCTTTCTGATGTGGTCTTGTTTGTGAACCAGACTACAACTTCCTGAGACAGAGTAGAGACGCCCTGGTGAGTGTTGGGATTCCTGGCAGACGTTTGAGCGTGGCGCGACCCCACGGCATTCGCCAGCCGCACAGCTGCGGGGCACGCTCACCACCGTGGCATGTTTTTCTTTGTGGCCAGCGCACTTGCCATTGTGCTCTTAAGATAGACGCAGCCTGGCTTGTAGATAAATTGTAGCTTATTTAAAGAACTAAAATGTGGCTTCAAAAGTGGTGGTCAGGTGGCTCAGAGGTCTGAGCGCTGAGCTGTTACCACCCCATGTCCTCGGTTCGAATCCAGCGGGTCACCTGAGATTGAACCGGGCATGCAAGTGTCGTGAGTTAATGGTCTCAGCCTGGTCACCAGTGACTGCACACCAAAAATGCATCAGGTTAAATGTAGTTTTTTCTTCTTCTTAATTCGGCAAAAATTCCAGCGCTGAGAATTAAAATATTAACTTGACTGTCTCATATGCAGGGCAGTAGGGGAAGTGCTTCTTCTCTACTGTGTGGACCAGAGGTCACTTGAAGGGATATCAGAGTGGCTCTCTGATATGAACATGAGGGACCTGAATGAGATCTTTATCTCATGGCGTGACGTCGACGGCACTGGTGAAATAACATTTGCAGTGGTGGTGGGGGGGGGGTGGTTGCAGAAATATATGGGTGATTCCAGAGTAAGCGATTTATAAAGCAATGGTGGCATGTAATGCACAGAGATGAAATGGGCTCTAAATTTTGACTTAAAACTTTCGTGACTTCAGGAATTCATATTCTTTGGTTCTTTCGGTAAGGTCACGTAGATAGAAAAATAAGAATCATAATAAAAAAATATTGTTTTTATCATTTTTATTCACTTTATTATGATTATTTTTCTTCTATCTACGTGACTTTACTGAAAGAACCAAGGAATATGAAATGGGCTCTGTTATGCGGCACACCATCCTGCAGTGTAGAAACATTTAGAAACTGGAATTGGCCAAATTGTGCATTTTGAGTGTTCTGAACATGAAAAGAAACCCCTTTAATAGTTTTTTTATTCAACATTTTTTTATGTAAAAAGAGAATGTTGGAATGCAAGTGACATGCAATGATTTTTGGGTTGGTATTAAAATAATTAAAACAAAGAATTATACGTGCGGGGTCTTTCAGGTTGTTTACATGTGGAAAACTAACATTCTCATCCGTCAATCGTTAGATCAGCGTAATAGGGGTTTGTAACCACAAGCCACAATGCTTACCCCATGTAATTTTTCTGTCAGTGTTTATCGGCTTATATACAATAGCTCACAATTAGATTGATAGTAGGTAGCATGGTGGACAAGTCTGCCCAAACTATAATCGCTTGATGACTACTTAAGCGACACTTGTGGAACTTCACAATGCTTTCTAATTTATTTATAATAGACACGGAAGTTTCGTCTTTCTCATTTCTAGCTTATGCTTAATACGTCTTTCGAAAATACGGTGACATTTTGGCAAAACTGGAAGTATTCGCTTGCAAGGCATCATCAATAACGCGTAATCAACTCCAGTAGCACTCAGGGAAACTTCAGAGCATGTTCTCATTGGAACAAAATGACAAGCATTCTTCTTCGAACCCCACGCTGTCTGCTAACAATCACATCTCAGCAGGTAAGATTAGGATGGATGTCTATAGGCAGTCTTGGCTGTGGATTATTTGAGTCTCATCCAACTGCCTTTCTAAAATCTGATGCCACGAACTTTTCTGAAGTGTTTTAATAAGACAGATTCATACTCCTCCACTTCTGCCAAAGAACAGCGCTGCGTCGTTTGCAAAATATTTAACCTCCTTGGGGCTTTCACAAACCTCTTGGCAGACTAAAAAAGAATGTTGAGAAAACGTTTGTGGAAATAGATATGGGTAATGGTGTGAATTAAACTTTGGTTTCCAAACATGCCAGTGTGTCCAAGTGAATAAAAAAACCGACTCGGAATGTTTTACAGTTACTGGTCAATGCTCTAGTACCGTTTTGCAGTACATGACTAGTCCACAATGAAACTTCAAGTTATAAAGACCAAAAGAATGCAGAATTTTGAAATTGCATTCAAGAGTAGTGAATGCGTGTGGATGGGGGGGGGTGCACAGGGTGTTAGTGGCATATGGCTCGGGTGTTAAGCTTCATTCACACGACGATGCTGTTGTGACACGCTCCATTAGACTCGCTCTCCATGCACACTGCCCCACGCTGCAGATGGCTCCCATTTACCGCACTCATTACACACAAAGTGCTTGCCACAAATGAACCGCAGTACCTTGCTGATCTCGTCAAGGAGCATAGACAATTAACGCGAACCCCGGTCATCCGCGCAAAAGCGGATTTTGGCTGGCCATCGAAGAAAGACGGTCACTGCATCACGCGCTTTCAGATGCGCTTCCGCGGCCGTCTGGAATGCTCTTCCTGCCGATATGAGGAGGCTACTGGAGCTATGCACTTTTAAATCTAGATTTGAAACTAATTTCTTTAGAACTGCTTTTTGTGTCTAGTGTGTTGTCCTTCCCCTGCACCTCCGATTAGCACGGTTGGCTACGTACCGTGCAAAAGAAGTTCAACATACATTCATACCAGATTCCGTCCCTAGTTTTTAGTACATGGAGATATACAACTCGGTTGACCTCATGTCAGTTTAGCAAATGAATGATTCATTTGACAAACATTCTTAGAAGTGTGTATTGTATCATTATGAGTCTATATTGAGTGTGAGTGAATTAGCTTCCTAATTGCGTTTTCAAACCCTCCTCCATGTCAGACGATAACACAACAATGTTCATATGAAAACCCACATACTTTGACACTGTTTAACCACGGTAATTCTCGAGACTTCTAAACATCAGTCAGAACTCAAAACATTAAGGAATGTTATGGAAGCCAATCGTATGTTTTCAGGATTATGCAAATGATAGCAGACCGTTGCGGTATCTTGCAAGCTGGGTTTATAACTGCTGATAAACACCCCTCTCTCTCTGTTAATGAAACACACTGAACACATTTGTCAAGAACACTGCCTCAACATCACTGGACGAGGTCGTTAAGTAGAACACTACAGTGAGAAGATATCGCTAGAACATACTCTTTGGTTTTATTCGGTAAAGTCACGTAGGTTAAACATTTAAATACATTAAATCACGACGTTTCGGGCGCAACACAAGCGTCCTTCTTCAGGTGGGGACAACTTAGCGAAAGCACACCGCTTAAGTGTGTCTCTGAGACACACACTTAAGCGGTGTGCTTTAGCTAAGTTGTGTGTGCTTTCGCTAAGTTGTCCCCGCCTGAAGAAGGACGCTTGTGTTGCGCCCGAAACGTCGTGATTTAATTTGTTTAATTTTTTTACCTACGTGACTTTACCGAATTAATCCAAAGAGTATGAATCCTTGCAGTCACGAAAACTTCAAATCTAGAATATCGCTAGAACCTGTTGCCTTTTACGGAAGCTCAAACCTCTTTCAGATCACAGGCGCTTGGTGTGAGATGAACGAAAATTAGTTAGATTTGTTTAAAAGCATACTATTAGTATTACATCATAGTCACAATACTCGATGAATGATGGACTAAAACACATTTTTATTTGTATGTGGTTATATAGAACGGAGTTCTGCTTGTACGTGACTTTGCAGTTGTTGGATTATTTTATATCTCACAAATCCGTAAGCTACCTAACCTTTATGACAGAACATTCTAAACATAATACATCAAGCACTTATTGTATGTATGTTCAACTTCTTTTGCACCGTACGTAGCCATCCGTTCTACTTGGAGGTGCTGTACCATAAACGAATCCAACTTCAGTCGTTTGAAATATGGGAACGCTTTTGTGGAAAACCTTTGGTGCATACACAAATATTAGATAACAGTGGGTACCAATATACTCTGCCAAGCACTTTATAGCACAAAAGATTGTACACCTGATAATAGCCACTTTCATCTGTGAAATAATAAGAGGAATTCTTTGCTGGTATATGATGAAGTGCCAAAATTACAGTATTTACTGAGGTTAGACGTACCTTTGTGTACAAAGCGAAGAAGTAATTAGATGCTTTTTATAGGG
The DNA here is from genome assembly GCF_964198595.1 of Lampetra fluviatilis. Taxonomy (NCBI): domain Eukaryota; kingdom Metazoa; phylum Chordata; class Hyperoartia; order Petromyzontiformes; family Petromyzontidae; genus Lampetra; species Lampetra fluviatilis. The sequence continues at coordinate 24,960,123 of NC_136278.1, read as the reverse complement.
GATTAGTTGCCAGGAAAAATTTTGTGTGTGTAAAAATTAGTGGGTTGGGCAGGGATGGGATCGTAGGGGTTGAGAGTTTAAGTGCTGTGTGATAGCATCACATTCATCAGTCCATCAGAGAGTTACCTAAACAAGCTCTCTAAATCACAATCCATTTGCCTCTCAAAATCTTTTTTTAAATCTGTTGTATTCTTTGTTTCACGGCCAAAATACGTATTATTAATCACATTGCATGCCATAACCATTTGTGACCCACTTTTTTCATAATTATTTGATGATGCAGCAATGGTGAGCACAGTGCGCTATAAACTTGGTGACCCGTCATGGCTAACATCAGTGGTGAGGTGACATCTGAACCAGTCCCTGGCGCTACAAAGACAAAGATCTCCTGTATAGCCTGAACAGACTGTTGGGGCAAGTGCTGTTAGCGATCACCTGGCGCGACATCCCCTTACCAAGCCACATTTTCTGGTGTGGTGAGGTATCGCTAAACAGCCCCCATGGCCGACATGACACGGGCAGGCCTTTATCCAGCAATATATTTACAAAGCTGGAGTAAATAAAAGTTTATAGTTTTTGTTGTCACATTGTTGAGTCTTCATCATGCCCTGGATGGTTTAACCATTGGATAGAAGAAATAGTGTCTATGCAGACATTTCAGTTACATTCAGTTTGTCAGTTGTTCTAAGTTCAAAGATTTTTGTAATTGTCTTTCTTTTAAGGCACTGATAATATATGTATGTAAATATATTACATTTATTACGTAAAAATAATAGTATCACATTCAATGATCATGGTGCATGTCATGAAGGTGTATAAATTAGCAAATATTTGTACTTAAGGATATCTCAATACATTTTCACGAGAAAAATGTGATGGTTTACATTTTATGTCATGATGCTTTCCACTATGGATGGTTTTCGGATTAATACATTTTGGATTTTGGATTTTTACGTCAACTTTTTTGTTATTTTTGGGATATTCATATAATTTACACAATGCAGCAATTGAATGGATATTCCTGCTGATAAAAGTGACATTACTCGAGACCATATGACACCACTTATGGCCCCAAAAAATCACAGAAGTGACATTCTCAGTGTTTTCATACTTTGTGGAACAACCTGAAAGCATTTTCCGAGTAGCATCAGAAATGTCGTGTGTAGACCCAATTTTCTGAATTTTTGGGGATTAATCTGAAAATCTGGAACACGTGCCCACTTTCCTTTTTACTTTGTTCACATTATATTTTGTGTCTTCCGGACTTCTCGTTTTGACATTTCGTATTAACTATGTATCAGTGGCAGCTGATACATAGTTAATATCATTTATTTTTTCTCATTGTATGGAATTTTATATTTGTATATTTGAGCATTCATGGGATACACTTTCAGGGGCAGATTTGTGCCAGAAATACGTCACGTGTAAGCAAATTTAAATTGATTTCCCATGACAAACCATCTTCTTCTTCGCATGGCTGATGTTGATGTACAGAAACAATTATCATTCTACATTGAGGTAATTGGGCCAGTTAACTGCGTTAGGAGTAGTGGAGTGTATTGCTGTGATGTCCCCTTCGTATGTGTGAATTGGGCGTTGAGTCGTTGTATGTTCCATGGCCTGTTATGGGTAAAACCACAGTCACAAACAACGATCTTGCTTCGATGGGAGGCTCTCTGCAAATGTTGTATTTGCTGCACATGTTACAACACACAAGAATGGCGGCAGCCAACTCATTTTATTTATGAAATATTTTTCACGTCAATTTTGTTGTCGCTTGTCTGGTGCAAAAACACAATTCTATTCGGTTTGCCGACCACTAATTTTTGTTCGGTGTGGAATTCTATTGCTGGAATTGTTTTGAAGTGGTCTCCACTATAAATATATAAAAGTAGGACATGAGATGTTTATCCACTTCTGAATAAACCTTGGACCAGATGTTATACAACTCTCAAAGTGATGTACGAGAAAAAACCCACAGTGACCTCTGCAATAAAAGACTCATAAATTGCACCTAAAAAAAAAGATTGGTTGGACATGTCCACCGACGCAATTAAATGTACCAGAGTAGTATTGTGTTTCTTCCGGTATTTGTACACCTATGCCAAGACACGTAATGTGCTAATCTTTAGGTATGCCATTCGAAAACCGTAAGAATGAAGTAAAATTCCCTTTGAAGGTGTTTGTAATGAGGCCTTTTTTAACTTCTAATTCAATAAGGCATTCAGATGGTTTTGTGTGCCATATACTGGCGAGGAATTGTGCGGATTATAGCTGGTCTTATATAAACAATGCAGGGCTCAAAACGTTCGTGCAATGGAATAGTAAAAGATTGGTACCAACCTAATGTTAACCTTATGTTGAAGACCCATCTCTGTGCACTAATCATACACAGCCCGGGCTGTAACAAGATCGATGTTACCAATTCATACTGGAAAAGTAAAACACTGCGTGCGTATCATTATCACCTGATTGTCAAAAGTGTTCGTGTTTTACATGCTGTATTAATCAAAGCATGGAGTGGTACTCAGCGTGGTGAGAGCACTGCTAGGAGCCGAGTATCCAGGGCACGACTAACATCAGTGGCGAGTGATATCTGAACCTGTCCAGGTAACCCCTCTGCCCCAACTTAAGCAACCCATAGTGACCATAGTCGTGAAGTATAGTCGAATAACCGACGTGACTGACACGGCAGAAATGGACTGACAAACGGTTGTACATTATCATATGAATTGTATATATATTTCGTATTAATTACTGAAAACATTAACAGCCTTTGACTGTTAGCATTAGTTACCAGTGATATTGGCATTGCTGTTAAAACTAAGTGTTTTTTTTAACTAAGTGTTCTTTTTTTTTAAATGCCTCTATCACTGTGTGAAATTCCTCTATCACTGTGTATTTAGTAGGCTGTTGCAGCTGTGAGGATGCCAGTCAGTAGCAGGCGGTTCAGAAAAATTAATTGTTGTACTGTACTGAGGTCCATCTATGGATTCTATGCCCCATGCCTTTACCAACCCACACTGACCGGCAAGGCGACGCATGGTCAAAGAAACCCCATAACTTCTTCTGATTGTCTTCATCTAGATTGACAAAAGGGCTATAAATTTAAAATACTGTACAGTGTGTACCAATAAGGTGTTTTTGATGTCTTAAAACTAACCTCCTGCTGAGTTGCTAGATTAACCCTGAATTTATCACGGACGTGTGTGCTGTGTGCAGTGTTTAGTGAGCAATGGCGTGTTGCTGCGGTTGACGCTGAAAAGCTTGGCACGTGGAGTTGCCCTCTCAATGCCAGCAGAGACTTGGGAAGCACATGAGGCTTCAGTGAGTACATTCTGAGCTTTAGCACGTCAGGGAATTCAGAGTTTTTTCCCCCGCAACAGTAGAGCATTGTATGCCATGTGCCTTGGAAAAAAGAATTAACTGCCCACAATAAATCATACTCCTCCAAAAGCACATAACCTCCTTGTAAACAAGTGATATGGTTTGTGAAGGAAGTCTGTGGAATGGAGATAATTAATAAGTAAAACAGCCATGATTAAGGGAGTGTTTTTTCTTCACGGGTCCAAACTTATTAATTTATTAATTTAACATATGTGTATGAGTTAGCCTCTGAACATGCCCAATACAAATCGACAGATGTGATAATTTGGCATTTATGTACATCGAGTATTTGCAAGATAAAAATTATGGTTTGCCAAACTCATGTAAACATCTTTCCCACGCAGTCAAAAGTTAGTCTAGTGTGTATTCATTGAAGACATTTTGTCAAGATAAATCGAAATGCAAATGTAAGTTTGTGTCCATGTACAATAAAATTAAAATTGTATTCTTCATATATCATTTAAATACAAACGCGTCTCAAAATTACGTGTAGAACAATGCAGCATGCATATACAATGGAAAGGAGGCATATTGATTATTGTATACAGAGTAAGAGACAGTCGATGATAAGAATAATAACTGCAGGTTTCTCTCGCTTTATGTGGGTTCGGTTTGTGCGATTTTGTGTATATGAGGATATCCTATTTCTACCCAAAATTCGCTCTATGCGGTTTGAATTCACTCATACACTGCTATGTGGTCGGCCGTGGGATGACGTTGGGTGGTGTACTGTGTGCTATACTCGGCACGCAGATGTCTCATGCAGTTTCGCTTTGTGTGTCCTTTTTTGGAACGGATCTATGACCGCATAAAGTGAGGAGACCTGTACTTATTTATCCAGGAAAGTTATGGGCAGAGGAAAGGAAGGCATTGAGCCTATGCTGTACTTGAAACATATCCTCATTCTTGGTGCAACTGCAGCATATCAGAATTTTCATTTATACTGGAGGAATCCGAACATTACAACAACAAACAGTACAAAAACAAGATCGGAGTGCAACGTATAGGAAAGGTGAACAAATGAAGCCACCAGACCCCAACAAACAATGTCTACAACGATGGAACAATTTGAACTGAAAATGATATACAATGATACCGTTATAAAACTTTATGCTGTTAAAAGAACGAACAAAAAAAACCCCGTTTGCCACATCTCCCACCACAGCCTCAATACTTTAGTTTCCAACATCGCCTTGACAGTATTCTCACAACACGTTGCAGCACCACGTTTCCAGCCGCTGCTCCTTTTTCCTTCCACACGACGCTCTCACTACATCCAATGTCCTATCTTCCTCTCGCAGAGCTTGCCAAGGCATTTGAAGGTCTCCTCTGAGGTCTCTCCCCAAAACTAAAAACTGTATTCCCCTATGTATAAAACCACCCCATTTTACCTCGCTAGTCCATCCTTCCAAAATTAATCACGCATTTCCTGATAAATAAACCACTCGTTTAGATGTTTAATCCATGCAGCTCAGCCCTGTGTATGAAACTGTTCAGACAACCTTGAGCCAACCTTTGTGATCCTACTGGGTAGGCTTCCACGGGTTGTGCTGTGTATAGCTCTCTGATGTGGTTTGGGGGTTGTACCGCGTATTGTTCGTGATTATGTCTGACATTTTTCTCCACGTGCAGTTCCTGAAGAAGCTCACAACAAGCCGAGCAAAACGTTGGACATCATACTGAACAGCACGTGGTACAATTGGAAAGCTCACCAAAAAACCATTGTGATGTTCACAAGATTCGCATCGCAAATTCCACCAACATGTTAGGAGCTGACTTTTAGCATGTATAGCATTCTGATGAAACCAAGTATGCATTAGTCAACGTCTTTTAGAAAATGTGTGTTTATATCTATGAAAAAAAACCGTGGGCGTAAATTCATCCATTATGGACAGTTGGCTGCATAATTTCCCCAACTCATGGCAAAAGTCACATGTCTTTGGTTAAATGTTCATGTTCATGTGTTAACGTGAGTACAGGCGCATGAGCTCATGTGCCAATTGGCTTTGGCCAATAGTTTCCCCTTGACAGACACGTGTGATATAAAAAAAAAAGTGCAATCTCACAACGGGCCCTAAAAACAACATTTTTAGTCGTGGCCCCCGCCACCACCCCTTTCAACCCACACTGGCCAGTTTGGTGAAGTATGGTCAAACAAACCCCATGACCGATATGGCATGAGGAGACTTTCATCCTGCAGTGCATCGGAAAAAGGGCTCTTGGATAAAATACCATTTTACCATATTTGCGTGACATTTTCTAGATCACGGAATAACAATGTTTCTACTTATTATGCTTTTGCCAATTAGGTTTCAGTATCTACCCAAACATTGTGCAGAGGAAACTGAGAGAACATTTTCCTATTCCCCAAAATACTTTTAAATCGATGCATTTTGTTTACCACCTTTATTGCAAAACAAAACTCATGTTACATGTGCTGAGAGAGATGGCTTACATGTGCTAGCTTTGAATGCAATGAATATCTATGATACGGCTTTAAAGTTCTTCAGTAACGAGAAGCTCTTCATTTAGTCTTACCTTGTGGCCATGCAAATCGTTGTGTTGTGGTAGAGAAAATCTCATTACTGAAAAGCACGCGTTATCTATATGCAGTTGAATATTTTGGCACCGTTTTTTTAAAAGTATTACATGAACCAATGATTAATTTTTGTAATGATTTGTCTTCATTCAGGACGAATGATGCAGGACACTGGTACGTATGTTTAGGATAAATACACTTTATAAAATAGCTTATATTTTTTAAAAATCAAATTTATGAGGTAAGACATCCTTGTAAAAATGTTTTTTTTTCATAAAGTATATGCCAATGACACATCTGTCAATCAAAATCATACATTATCATATTCTGAACTTTCCTAGTATGAGCAATGTGATTTGACGCTTCAAAGCTAGCAACAATAAACACGGCAGCTGAGCAGGATGGCATGGGGTGTTTTTTCTGCTATTCTTAGGGTCTTTAATGAGTTGCATAAGTGTGGCTGTTGGAGCCTTTGTATTTACACTGAATTACATCCTGAACCAGGCCTAAGAACTCTAAACCTAGGCAACTTGCAGTGACCCACAGGTCTTAAATACACTCGATGTTATTTATTTTATTAAACATTTTTTAACCAGAGTAATTATTACAATTATCATTAGCGGAAATAGTAGGTGATTAAAGTGAAGGAAATTTGTACAAACAAGACAGAACAAACCAGAAACAATAGAAATTACGCTGAAACGTGACAATTCATTGAACCACTGGTGGGGTGAATCACCGCATGCCTCGACCATACAACCACTGCTCCCTATTTACGAGGGCTTGTGGGAAACGCTGGCTGTTGTGCATGCGGCTAGTGGTGAGGAATCTCTGATGTGGCGTTCATCCTGGCTGAGTGGCGTTTCTGCTGGAGCCGCACCAGCCATCTGGAACCCTCCGTCGCTGCAGACACGCAGCACTCTCCACTTTCAAGCAACAGGTCAAGGCTCACCTGTCTAGGATCTCACCTGCCCAGGATCTCACCTGCCCAGACTCTCACCTGCCCAAGCTCTCACCTGTTCAGGCTCTCACCTGCTCAGGCGTACGAGGGACTCTGAGCACTGGCTCTACACCTCAGAGTTCTAGATCAAACATTGCGTGCGCTTTGTAAAATATGTGCACGCTATCAATTGTGTTTCTAATTTTTATATTTTGCTTGGCATGTGGCTCACAATGGAACTGTAAAATCGTCGTCTTCTTCGCTATTTAATAAAATAAGATTGTTTTATTACGATATATATTTTTTAAGACCTACAAGCTCCTGACACGCGATTCTGCATGTCACATCTTGAGGCTAGTAGTTTCTGTTTAATGCACATCTACCCTCTGTGCAGGTCCATACTTAACCCTGCTGGTCTGTGAAAATTGGGGGTAATGCAGTATAATAAGGGATTTACTGCACTTCCCTCTACTGCCCACAACTCCTATTACACCTTTCTTGTATGCATCGTGCTCACCCATGAGTACACTGTACAGGCTCAACTCTCTTTGGCTTCTGAGATCTGATGTGATCGTGTACATTCTAGGTGACATGGTCATAGTATTCAATGTAATTTAAACATTGTTTATAGATATTGTGTGCAAGAATAAGAAGAAGATAGGGACATATGTGTATATATTTTCCACGACCAAACATACGTCTTCCTGCGGGTAAATTTTTAAAAGCAGCAACGGAGAATGTGTGGAGACCTCATCCCAATTCTCCCAAGGTGTTTTTTTAAATATAAAAAAACCCCTAAGAGTCCTTGCAGTCACGAAGCTTCAAATTTAGAATTAATACCCTCTACGGGGAGGAATTTTACCTATCTGTTAGAGTTTTTAACAGACAATGAGACAAGAAGTCACAGCTTTTCGAAACGCTGGCCTTCCTCAAGAGATGCCGATTTTTTACCTACGTGACTTTACCGAAAAAACCTAAGAGTCCTTGCAGTCACGAAAGCTTCAAATCTAGTATTAATAATACGTTGTTTTATTTTGGCTTATCAATGTAAATGCCCCATAACAATATGAAACATGGTTTGGTGTGACTATGGCAACTTGCAGCGACCCGACAGGGGAAGTGTAACCTCGTGCTGCTTCCGCAGTTCATACGGAATTGGGAATTGACATCGGCAGTCGAGCCCAGAAATAATGTCCCCGAGGTGGCTTTCTTGTCACGCCGAGTAAAGTTTGACACTTGTTCACCTGGTAGAATGTCGCAGTAGGTCAACTATGATTGTTCTTAATTCGATGTCAAAGCATTCGCTGATTTTATATTCCATGAGCTCAAAGTAGATACGCAACTTCCTGCTGCTGCTGGCGATGACACACATTTCGTGCTTCTAATTTATTTGTGGCCAAATAAATTATTTGACAACCATTCAAAATGAGTGGGTAATGAAATCATTAGTCATATACACACACACATCATTATGATTAATGTTTTGCTACCTTACCAATGTTTGCTCTGGCCAATGGACTCTTAGCTATGGCTGTGATTAAAAAATGTTTACTGATATTAGCTATGGCTGACTGTAAATTGATCTCGGGTTGTTGGGTTGATAGTGTAGTGTGCAAATAAAGTCCTCTCGCCGGTGACTGTATACGTGCGTTGTTCGGTAAATGTAAGTGAAAAGTCCGTCGTAAATGAGTTGTATGCGGTACATGGCTCTTTTGAGTCTCGTGGTTGAAACGGAGTAAGTTGAAACACCTTGCCGCCCATGGCAAAAGGGACGGCCCACAGGCCAGACTTAATATGGAAGATGCACGCTCACTGCCGCTTATAACAACCACCCGTGGCCTTTGTAGTGGCGATGTGCGTGCCAGTTCACAGGGAGGCTCTCGCTAATCAAAGGCAGATGCATTCGCGAAGAGCATTAACACATCAAATCAAGGGTCGCCTGACACGGTGGCATGATCCAAGCTACTTCCATGTTGCTGTTTAAGAGGGAGTGATTTCGTCCAGCTGTGCAACAACAACAGTGAAGCGTTCTAAACGTGGTGTCCTGTTTCAAGAGTGCGAGGTTCCCCCTCTTCCTCGTTTGTACAAGCGTGGCTTATGGCGTTCTGTGGAAGCAATGCGTGCAGGTCGTCTCGAAGGAAAATTATATTGCCGTGAAACAATGCAGTTTCGTATGCGACCATTGCTACCCAAGCGACAATTATGAAGATGTCAGGATTTTAAATCGAGCGACTGTTCTGGGATAGCCTGTATGCAAGTGTCTGCACTTTAAATGCCACCTTAACATGTGAAGAATTCTAAAAATGTACCACCTGCTGCACAGAAAATGTAGAAGAGCCTATGACATTCATACTTAAGAGCCGCCTTTTGTCTGGTTGATCACGGTGCTATGGCTCAAATTCCACACTTCAAAGTTACCATGAAATAAATATTTGAGGCGAATGGCACCACTATATATGTTGTTTAGTAGTTATTTCACATTTTGTATACCTTGTACGTATTGTTTTTGGCTGGCCATCGAACAAAGACAGTCACTGAATCACGCGCTTTCAGATGCGCTTCTGCAGCTGTCTGGAACGCTCTTCCGATATAAGGAAGCCACTGGAGCTATGCACTTTAAAATCTCGATGGGAAACCGCACTTATTTATAACCACTTTTTGTGTTTAGCTACTTGTCCTTCCTCCGCATCTCCGATAAGCACGATTAGCTACATACGGTATGAAAGAAGTGCAACATACATATACACATGAATCGGTCAGTTTACTCAACGGAACATTCGGAAATTCGATTAGATAGTGCAAAGTACATTCTGGCGGATTTAAAAGAGAAAGCAGAAACCGTTATTCATCGAGTGGCTCATATTCTCGGAAAATTAATGCTTTTCCTGCATCAGAATTACTGTTCAGCACTAAAACAAACGTCCAATTGTACCAAAAATAAAACATCACTCACACTTGAATAACAAAAAAAAACCCATGCAGCTTTAGTATTGCGTCTGGCCGGTAACGTGCCAACCATTGAAATTCAACCAAAACTGTTGCCTTTCAAATAAACACGATCAGGAAGTGACTAATACGGAAGTGTAGCGCATTCAACAGAGCTCTTTGTGATGATGCACGCTCATGCATAGACACGGCATGTGCTGCAAAGTGTGTCATCCCTTTCTTGTTGTATCGCTTTGAACTCGAATTCAACTTGGCCCAACATTGTGCCAATTGTAGCCTATACGATTGCTCCTATTGTCCTGAATTTAGTATAACATGACAATCGATCTATGCTGTTTAAGTATCTTAACACATAAGTTCGGCACTTTGTGATACTATTTATACAAAAATGTTGTTCACTTAATGACAACAAACATTTCATTAAGTTGATTAATTGGTGTTCATGGTGTTATTGCACCTTAGAAATTGAATATTAATAATTGTCAATCGGGCATGTTTGTGGTTTATGCCATCAGCCACTCTGGGTCTGATCCATGTTAGTTTTTTAACGCATTACTTAGAAATGTTTTCTGAGGCAAACAGAAAAAATTATCTTCACATGTTTTACATACTTAAAACCTAAAATGTTATTATATGTTAATCTAAGTCATCATAGTAGATAACGACAACCTAATTAAAAAAGGACATAAACAATGATACTCTTTCAACATTTGTCTATGCTCAAAATATCCTACATTTAATAACGATGTGTGAAAAAGTATGTGAACCTTTAGATTCAGGAACTGGTGACACCCCTTTCACCAGCAATGACTACTACTAAGCGTTTCCTGTAACTGCTGGTCAGTCTCTCACATCGGATTTGAATAATTTTGGCCCATTCCTCCTTACATAACTCCTTCGACTCCGTGACATTTGACAGTTACCTTGCATGGACAGCTCGCTTCAGGTCCTGCCACAACATTTCGATGGGGTTTAGGTCCGGACTTTGACTAGGCCCATTGTAAAACGCGGAATTTCTTCTGCAGCCATTCTGCTGGAGATCTGCTTGTATGTTTAGGATCATTGTCTTGCTGCAAGAACCACTTTCGGTTCAGCTTCAGCTCACGGACAGATGGCCTGACATTCTCCTCTAGAATATTCTCATACAATACAAAATTAATCTTTGTGTCAATAATCGCAAGCCGTCCAGGCCCTGAGGCAGTAAAGCAGCCCCAAACCATTACATTCCCACCACCATGCTTGACGTTTGGGATGAGTGTCTTCTATTCGAAAGCAGTGTTTGGTTTTTGCCAAACATAACGTTTCTCATTGAGACCAAAACGTTATACCCTTGTCTAGTTTGTCCAGAGAACATTGTTCCAGAAGCCTTGTGGATCACCTATGTGGTCTTTGGTGAACTTCAGATGAGCAGCCATGTTCTTTTTGGAGAACAGGTTTTTTTCCCTTGCTAACCTTCCAATAAACACCATTCTTGTTCAGTCTTTTCTGATAGTTGAGTCATGAACACTCACACAATAACCAATGCGAGAGTGGCCTGCGGATGTTTATCTGGGGTTCTTTGTCACTTTCTTGATGATTTTCCGGTTTGTTTTTGGAGAGATTTTGGTCTGACGACCGTTCATGGGTAGAGTAACTGTGGCCTTGAACTTTCTACATTTGTGTATTATCTGTCTGACAGTGGATTGGTGGAGCCTCAAATCATTAGAAATTGTTTTGTAATCCTTTCTGGACTGATGAGCATCATTAACTCTTTTTCTGATGTCCTCATAGATTTATTTAGATCGTGGCAGGACTTGTTTTCACATACCTGTATGGTGAAGACCAAAATTCACACAGTTTTTGATATTTATATAGGGTGAGGCCTCCCAAACTCATCCCTGAAGATCTACCTAATTATTTAAACACCCGATTATAATTATTCCCTTAATTTAGCTAATGAAACCAGGGGTTCACTTACTTTTTCACAAACCCTGAAACTTAATTAGTCATTGTTTAATTAATACTTAATTTTGTTTAAAAAGAAATGGAATTGGTTAATATAAACCCGATTGTAGTTTTTTTTTTTCTCAGCACTGTATGTAACTTTTCCAACAGTAGTCCAAACTGCTCTCTATGCAGTGCTCTTGCTCTCAATCTACGGACAATAATGACTAGAGGCAAACATGCTATGTTGCATTTCCTAGAACAGGTATATAAAAATTTACCCGTAAAAACAAAGTTTTTCACTCTAAATCCTTTATATGCGTGGCGGCTAGAGTCCTCTCGTCCTCTGGCTTGAGATGGCTGCCACCTATGGGTCAGATGATTGTCTGCCAGCATTAAGCAATTGGTAATTAAATATATAATTTGTTTTCCCTAAACAGTGTAAAATTTTGGAAATTTTTTTTAACGAAAATTCATCGTCACGAACAACGAGTCTGTGTGGAAAATGTCAGCTCGATTGGATCACGGGAAGTGGGTTAAAAAACGACCGAAAGATTTGCACGGTCGTAAGCAAGCAAGCACGCAAGCAAGCAAGCACGCAAGCAAGCAAGCAAGCAAACTTAATATAAAGGATTTAAAAATGACAATAATCTTGCAATGGCTGGAATCGAACTCAGGTGGCTGAGTTCAAAGTACATTGGGTGGTACCACTGTGTCACCATTCCCTACATAGCAACAACAACCGCCATTCACCACTAAGTGGCGGTGATGTCACCACGACTCTTGTGCCAGGCTATGTGCACGTTGAGGCCACGTGAAGTGTCGAACGTCCGCTGGCACGAGGTCACGGGACAGTTCCAGGTGCCATGGGTCGACTGAGTGAGATGAGTGGCTGATGTACCACCTGTGCCCCCTACTGTGCCAACTTGCTGTGCTTTAGCCACCCGGCACTGTGCTCGTTGTTGTGAGCGTCGCTCCTCTGAACTCAGTTGTTGTTGGAGGGCGACTGCCTTCAACTGCCTAGTAGCGTCCTTCACGAGCCTCCTCCACAGAGGACGATCTTGACACCGCTGGTACCAGTCATCGGCAAGTCCACTCAGCTCCACATCCTCCTGTATAACATCACTCCATCTCTTCTCTAGCCCGTGCCGCACCCATTTATCCCCCTCGATCCGGCCAAACAAAAGCTGTTTAGACATGCGGTGGCTGGGCATGCTGGCTACATGACCCAACCAACGCAGCCTTGCCTGCCGGAGGAGTTCATCAATGAGACTTTGTCCAGATCTTTCAAGGATTTGTGAGCTCCTCACACAAACCAGCCAGGTTAAACCCAGGATGGATCGTAGGCAGGCTGGCCTAAATGTTTCTAAACGGCTTAGATGTTCCATTACGGGAGTCCACGTTTCGCAAGTGTAGAGAAGGGAGGGAATGACTGGCCGAGAAGACCTGAAGCTTTGTGCGGAGTGACAAGTCAAGGTAGCTTCCACACAGCATTACGAAACCGATGAAAAGATAAATCCGCTCGACTAATTCGGAGTGAGACTTCTGCTGTCAAACCGGAGCCGGTCATGAGCACACTGCCCAGGTATAGGAAACTCTCCACTCTCTCCACAACTGCCCTATCACCAATTGGGAGTTGTGGGGGCGGAGTGTCTCATGGTACAAAATACCCAGGCAGGTGCTTAAATTTGGTGTGGATGATGGTAAGGCCCCACCTCTTAGTGGCAAGCTCCAGGTTCAGCAGCAGCACTTTCAACTCCTCCTCTGAGTGAGCAGCAATTACCAGATCATTGGCATACGTAACATGTTTGAGCAATAGGGAGCCATCCCTTGACCGCACCTGGGCAACGATCAGCCTCCCATTGTATCTGTACCAGATGGAAATTCCTCCGGTACAGCTATTCAAGGCTTCACGAACTACGTGGTCGAAATAGATGTTAAATAATGTGGGAGGCAGAGGACATCCCTGTTGCACCCAATGTTGTACAGAGAATGTCTCCGACTCCTGGCCACGTAGTTTTACCCGGGCCCGCTCACCATCATGAAGGTCCTTAATAATCGTGAGCAGAGGGTCAGGGACTCCGAAAGCACGAAGACCAACCCAGATCCCAGGCCTATTGATGGTATCATAGGCCTCTACCAGGTCAATAAAGCAGAGATGTAGGTCTTGTTGGAATTCCCCTGCACCTCTGCTGTAGCAGACGGACAGAAAATATAGCATTTGTGCAAGACCGCCCTTTCCTGAAACCGCATTGGGGCTCCGCAAGCCTCTCCTCAGCATGCCTAGCAAGGCGATGTTGAATAATCATTGACAGGACATTTTCCGGCACACTGAGGAGTGAGATGCCCCTGTAGTTGTTACAGTCTGTGCAGTCCCCCTTCTTGAAGAGGGGAACCACCAGGACATCCTTCCAATTCTGCAGAACCCGTCCAGTGGTCCAGACTGTTGTTATGATGTCATGTAGGGCATTCTGTGCACAAACGCCACCCTCCCTCAGCATTTAGCTTGGAAGATCATCTCTGCCTGGTGCCTTTCCTGGTCTCAGACTCCGGATCACCTTCAGTACTTCCTCAACAGATGGCACCTCAGCCAGCCACTCACAGGTGGTGACTTCTTCTCCCAATATTTGAGGCACCGCAGCCTCAGCAGGGTCATCCCCACTTTGTCCCACGTTGTTTTCCAGGCTGAGGGATTTCCCCTCCCCCAGGACCTCACAGAAATGCTCAGCAAATCTGTTCCTGGGGGTCGGAGATTGGATCACCGTCCTTTCCCCTAATGATGGTAATAGGTATGGCGCTGCAGGTTACTTTTTTGATGGTGTTAAAGAGCGATTTGTGAGCACACACAAAGATTGACGGGAAATTATGGTAAATCTATAAGTGTTGTTATTATCATAATCAGAGTCAAAGTCAAATGCAGTCATAAAGATATTGAAGAGCACCTGCTTGGATACCAGCAATGCCTAGATTGTTGATAATGAGTGTTGACAGCCAAAGGCTGCTTAAGCTTTTAGTAATACAAATGCCAAAAAAAAATTCCTTTGTTAGAAAACTGCTGAATCAAGGCGTTCCCACGGCCTGTCAGTCGTGTGGGTTATGTGACCATATTTCACCAAATAGCCAGTGCATGCTAGTGACATGAAGGGGGCAGAACATGTTCAGTTGACACTCACCAATGATGTTGGTTATGGCCAGGAATTGAACAAAGGTCAATGGGTTCATCGGACAGTGTAGCTCTCCACCTGCCTCCTTCACCCCATATCAATTATCCATAAGGCTACACAGGGAATCGTTACGTCCACATGTATGTGCCTATGTGATTGTGTGTGTTTGCGTGGGGGGCGGTAGTGTAGCGGTTAGCGCGCTGTGCTACAAACCCAGCTACCCAAGTTCGATTCCCAGTCACGGCCAACACAACGGGACGATTGTCAGAACCGGTCCTGGGACTCCCCAAGGTCGACTCAGCCTCAAATAAGTACCTGGTGCGGCCACGCATGGCAGTGGCCGTGTGTGCCATGCCGGCCTTCACAGGTGCTCGAGAACAGCACTTTCTCCTAGAGTCTGTTAAGGCTATACGGGGGATCTTAGCATTTGTGTGTGTTTGTAATCTGGGGAGCACAGTGGCTCAGGCAATGTGCTATGAACACAAAATGTTGATTATCTGCCACGGCACACAGTGGTGAGTTGTATCAGAACCTGTACTCAGCCTAGCCTAGATAAATTCAGCATGAAACGGATACCTGTTGCACTGTGAGCACGACACATGCAATCCGTCACTTTGGTGACGTGAGTTGGTGGCTCACGTAGAGTATTTACGAAACTGTGATGTGGTCAGGAGAAGACAGGACACAAAGTGGATTCTTCTTTATCTGTGTGGAACGTTATCCCCCACTCTTCATGGGTGTCCTCTGGGTACGACAGCTTTCTGCTACATCCCAAACACTCCCAAAATGAGTCTTAGGACTGAGTGGGGATTTCCCAGGAATACTACCTCTCCTGCATCATATACATTATCGTTTTTATCAGCAGCAGAATCAACAAAAGGAGTAGATGACAGTAACATCAACAGTAACATCAGCATCATGGTTATTATCATCATCAACTTCAAAAATGTCATGAACATCAGCATTAACATAATTATCTCTAACATCATCATGATCACAATCTTCATCATAATATATGCTGAAACATTATGTTTTCTTTGGCCACTAGCCTAACCCCAGCCATTGTTGAGCCATTCTGCATTTGCATCATGTGGGTCATGGCTCAATATTTGTGCGTTTTTGTGCAGATTCAGCCGCACAGGAACTGCATAATGTAGATGGTCAGTTTAACACGTAGTAGGCTTTCGCGATCAATATTATCCATAATAGAGATATTTTTGGATTAGATCGTGTAAATATAAATGTGTCATTAAACTTGCCACCACCCGACATAGCCAATTAGAAAGGTTTGTCATGTAAACAAAAGCATGCCAGGTGTTCTGCAAAACCCACAGCATTTGCATGTAAATGTTTTGTTGACGTGACCAACCTTATTCATTGGCTGTTGCAGGTGTTGGCGGGTTTAACGACACATTCATATTAGTATTATTTAACCCAAACAACCCTTTATTGTGTGAAATGTAGATGGTGCTTGATTTTATAGGGGAACAGGCAATATTCTGCCAAAGAGTTATCTGCCATGGCAATGGGTTACTGTGGTTTCCAGCTCTTGTGGCCTACATAATTGTATCGTTTAAATTGTTACTCAAATGTTTTACAGGAGAGTGTGACGGAATTCAGCCAGGTGTTCCAAACCATTAATCCTCAGCTAATCCAGTAGAGGGCATTTGCTGTTCTGCAAGAGGCCAGTTGGCTCTATGTGAGAAAACCTCACATCACTGCAGTGTTGGATTACATGTCCTGGCGTTTGGAGATGCATGTAATGTTGTTACTCTTTGAGGTCATAGTGGATATAGATCCAAACCTGTTCTCAACGGACCTTCATTATTTATTATGTTTACTGTTTCTAATGCTACGGTTGCTTCATGTCCTATTTCATATTCGGTTGTGTATGGCTTAAATGATGTATTACATATATTATATACGCTCTTCTGCCACATGTATACGATATGAGATGTGGTTGATGTATATTTTGCCAACACAACTATTATGAATTGTCATAAATGTGAAGTTACTAGAACCTGTACAATAAATTTACTTTGGGTGCTGTGTTGTTCAATACAAGTTCTGTTTTCAAGGTAACTGTTTGACGAGTGCATGCAACAATGTTTTGTTTGATTGCCTAAGTATTTAGAGTTAAGTGTGTGCATGGTGTCATTGCCTTAATGAGACCATCAAACTTTCCGAGGCGTTGTATAACAGTCAGCTTGGCAGCTTGCAACATTTGCTTGTCACCACTTATAATCCACTTGACCTTGAGTTTGCAGTAGTTGAAAAATGCCCCATACTTGACAATGAAATTGACAATGAGACTGCATATGTTTGGCTTTTTGGCTGCCTTCATGGATGTATTGCTAATTCATAGAATCATGGAAGAATTACTTTTGGAGGAAAAACTCCCATACAATACCGTTTGCAAAATATACGATCTGGACTTTCACATTTGGCAAGTAGAAAAATATATGGAAAATTTCCTTGCGCAATATGTTTCACCAAATCAATAAACAAGACCTATTAATAAGAAATGGAAATGAAAAGTGGAAAATGCTGTTGAGTTTTTTAATTTCCTGAACATGTGTTTCAGCTTGCAAAATAGTGCTTCAACAAGTAGCCAGATGCATTCAACCCATATTGAACTTTATACCACCAATTTGCTTTTCAGCATTATACATTTATGGGGATATTTTTTTTTGTTAAAACATGTTTCAAAACTTATTTTTTCAAACAATAATTTAGTTCAAGAAATATAGAAATAAAACCAGCTTTTCACTTTCACCTATTTCATGTTCGAAATAATATTTCAGACTCTGGGGTGCTGCCAAAATGTAATGGTTAGTACGCTGGACTGGTAGTCCAGAAGTAACCAGTCGGATCTCCTGGCGGGGCAGTGGAAAGAATGGTGTGAATTTCTTAAATCCCAGCCCCATCCCAAGCTCTGTCCTCCCAGCAGTAAGAATGGAAAAATGGGTACACCACAGTCGATGGGTAGGTCGCGTCTGGTGAGTTAAAGTGTGGATTTAAGGATTGCAAGTCCAGTGCGCTAATCATTTCACCATGGCATAATTTTGATTTAAAGCTTCCGTGACTGCAGGGATTCATATTCTTGGTTCTTTCGGTAAAGTCACGTAGAAGGGAAACAATAAAATAATAAAAATATAAAACAATACAATTCTCACGACATTTCGCCTGCAACACAAGTAATCATCATCAGGTGTGAAAAACACAGCAAGAAAATTGTTATTATTTTATTGTTTCCCTTCTACGTGACTTTAGCGAAAGAACCAAGAACATGGCATCATTGTTGCTGTTATTACTCCTGTTTGAAGACATCAGACCAATGTGAAAGTGGAGGCCAAAATATCCTCTGGAGGGGCTCTCCAAAGCTCCCTCTAGTGGAGGCCTTTCTGCCAGCAGTGATCTAGGCAAGTAATTGTAGTCCTGCACCTTTACTTCAACCTTCCAAACTGCGTGTCACACATGGACGAGGGCACAGGTGTTTTTGATGTTTGAGGAAGTTACTTTTAGTTTATATACTGTGAAATGTTGATGTGATTAAATACAAGTGAACGTTACACCAATGAAACCCACATTTTTCTTATTTAGCGAATTATATTCTACAACAAACAAGTAAAATTATTCTCTCATACTTTCAGCATGACTGAGTGGAAATACGCACACGTATAAAAAACTTGCGGTTAACCAGCCATTATGAAAACAAGTACACTCATATTTTTTTGTTGTGCCTTTAATACATGTATTGAAAAAAAAATGTGCATAATGTTTGCATGCATCTTCTCTGGATTCACACAACAAAGGAAATGGTGAATAATGTATGATTGTGAGTTAGAAGGCAGAGTATTTCAGTGAAAAGACGTGCAAAGGTAATTTTTTTGTAAATATTCACGTCAACAAATTGCAATTTTCTTTTCCTGAAATGTTCCATGTAGCGTAATTGTGAGAAGGAATTGTGTGCAATGTCACGTGGCATTCAGCATATCCATAAATGTTTTAATCACACAGTTAAATACCCTTGACGGCATATTTGCTTATTGCATTTTTTAGCCTTGTGTAAGTTATCTGATATTTGGCTTGCAGTGTTTTGTCTAACAAACAGCCTGGCAAGCAATGTGCTTATTTGCTATATCGTGATTCTTATAACTAGTGTAGTGGAATATATGAGTCATGTCTTATTTCCCGGCATGATGACCAGTTGTATATTAATATTACAATTGATCAAATCAATGTTTTTTTCTGCATGTTCTCTTTGTAACCTTTCCAGCAGTGGCGAGATAAGGGGGGAAGGAGTTGTGCAGTGATGCAGTGATTAGCGTGACACGGTGGCGAGATGTTAACTCCCTGACCTCGTATACAGGAGGTCGTGGGTTCGATCCCGATCCTGACGAATGTATATTTGGAGTTTGCGTGTCTCTCTCCCCATGGTCGCACGGTTTTTTTCTCCGGTTCCTCCAGATTTTCCCTCCACATTTAGAAACGTGCGTTTAGAGGATTTGGCTGCTTTAAATATTCACATGATAAGCCACTTTGGTGAGCTATCATTTGTGGCCAGGTCGCTTCTAAAAAAGAGCTATATAGCTCAGAGGGCCTGAGCTGGTAAAACAAAAATAGTTTAGTTTTCGTTTAAAATGATCTATGAACGTGGTTCAATTCCCAGCTACAACTCACATCAGCGGTGAGTGAGATCTGAACTGATTCTGAGCATCTGCCTTTAATAACTCACAATAATCAGCGTGGCGAAATATGGCCATGCAACTCCTCTGACCGGCACGGTGTGGGCATACCTCCATCCAGCAATGGACTGAAAATGGGCTGCAAAATAAATAAGATGAAAGGATAATTCTGGACACAATATGACCGGCAAACAGAACTGAGCACAGTATCTAAATCCAGCATCTTCCTCGGTCTATCTTTGAAGAAGGACATTTTTGGCTCAAAAGGATTTCAGCTAGTCCTAAATAAAGTCAGTGCATGTATTATTTGTCCTGTGGGCATTGTCACTTGGCTGGTTTAATCAGATACATCTGATCGCTGCCTGATGTACATCTTAACTAGGTGATAGAAAGCTCTGCTTTGTTATGTTAGTATGTCATAACCTCATCAAAATGTTAACATCTGTCAAAAGCAATTAATGTCAAGCATTTTGAGATGCATTGTTAGCACAGACATTATATTAAATCTTCTACACGCATATAACAGTAGATTGACATTTTCAGTATTTGGTTGATCACTGCCTATGATATGATGCATAGACTATTTGAGAAGTAGAATATTTTAACATTTCACTGCTTTAGTTAAAATATTTAATATGTGAGATAAAATGCAAGGCACTGGAGCATTTATTTTATCACATTGCATTTATATTTAATTCATAATAAAACACAAACATTCACAATGTCACATGAAATTTCATTTTAAGCTTTCCCATCATTTTGCCATTTGGTGCGATAAATGAGACTGACTTTAAATTTTTTTTTCCAATTGTTGTTTGACGGGGCCTAATTTCAAGGGCACCCATTTCCATTGTTCACAATTGCTGGGGTTTAGCGAATTAAACATATTTCTGTCACGTAGCAGTGTGGCAAACGACAGCTCTATTGGATCCCTGTCATCCTTACACGTCGACAGATAAAATATCGTCAAATTATCTGATTTGTACATCTTTGGCAAATATGTTGCTGCTTGGCAGGTTTCTTCTCGTCACTTTGGCAGAGCATTTTTGTCCACATTTGATTGTAACATTTACAGAGTGAAAATCTGCTGTTGGTAATTGACATGTTAGGTTAAATCAAAGTCACTGTTACAATTCAGTGGGCTCACATGACATTGACTTCTCCAAGACAGAGGTTCTCTGCAAGCCATCTGGCTACCATCAGAGATTCGTTCATGAGGCGATCCACATATACAAACACAGAGACAATTTCAACCGAGAAGATGGATTCTGGCTCAGAAATCTTTGGAAGGACGTAATAAACCATTTCGGATCTTAACTGATTGTTGTTCACATTTACGGTGACTTTCAGACCGCAGTCCACTCACTGGCATTGACTGTGTATCTTGTGTTCTCCACAGGAAATGGATTATTTGCTCCGCTGCGGGTCTCCTGCCACCGCTCTCCCATTAACATGTTTCGTTGCTTCTACATACTATTAACATTCCCTCCCTTTGTTAATGCTACCCCCTACCCCCTCCCTTTGATGCTGCTAATCCTGCATAATGCATGGGCATAATATGACTTTGAAACCCCCCCGCCCACCTCCTACGCATTTCCCATAAATATGCAAAATTCCTCTTGATATGCAAATTATTTTGTCAATGCGCTCTTCTTCCACCTCCAACCCAGCTTATATATACGCTCCAAGCTTGGCAGTGTTTCATTCTTCACCTGAAGACGGCTGCTTGCATTGTAGCCGAAACGTCGTGAGAATTATTTTATTATGTTTTATTTATTATTTTTATTGTTTCCATTCTACGTGACTTTACCGAAAGAACCAAGAAGATGAATCCCTGCACTCACGAAAGCTTTAAATCGAAATCAAAGTCAAAAGTTATCATCGTCATTATCAGCTATGATCAGTCCACCGCTTGATGAAGGAAGGCCTCCACAGGCTTCCACGATTTATGTATTTAAATCCAGCAACGTAACAATCCACCGAATTAACTACAGACAAGTTGATTCCTTGGCTCCAACTCCACAGTGGTCTTGCTCTTGGAGACATTCCATTTCTTGGCTGCCACTCCATCACTTTTCTTTTCCATCAGCATTAATTTCTTCTTGTGACATATCCCGCCCACGTCCCCATTTACTTCTATTAACGGGTTGACTTTGTCTTTAACCTGAAAAATTAATGGTGTTCTATGTATATATATAACACAAATGTATTCGTTTAATTACATAGTATTTTTCCAATTTGTAAAACCGTTAAATTTTGACTTAAAACTTTCGTGACTGCAGGAATGCATATTCTTGGTTCTTTCGGTAAATTCTCATACGTTCTTAAGTTTTATTTCAATTGGAAGCGATTTTTACCTTTTTTAAGCAGATGACATATCATTTTCAGCACATTGTTTACCATACAATATAAATAGACCCGTCTTTGTAACTCTAGAGAGAGGAATGTCTCTGGAAAGATGTGCTTGGGGATATCAAGACACGTGTAGAGGCCAAGCGGCAACCGGAGTGCCAGAGAAAGCACTCAAAAGTGGTGTCGGGCATATGCTGGAACCTTCAATCACTCAAAACGTCCCTGGAGCCTGCCTGCCCTTGTGCTACAGTTTCCAGGGAAAAGGCTTTATCAGTCTACTAATTTATTATTTTACGTATTCTAGGTATTAATACAAATTCAATATTTCACGTCTGTTTAATGTGGTGAGATAGGGCGAAGGAGTTGGTGTAGTGATGCAGTGCATGTATTCAAAGCTCTGTGTCAATCCACTTTTGGATGAAGGCCTTTAAGGAATTGCGAGGAATATCTAAACCCACTATGAGCCCCCCCCCACCCTTCATCAACCTGCACTGACTAGTGTGGTGAAGTATAGTCAAACAACCCATTATGAACATTTGTGGGGAGGCCTTTACTCACCCAGCAGTGGATTGACAAAAAGAAATGGATATTATTTTAAAAATATATTATTTGTTAAGTTTTGTGATTTCCATTAATATACTAGAATTAACGTACATATCAAATATTTACAGTTCACTTTGCTTACGTTATTTAATGTATTTAGCGCTATTTACTGTTTTACTTAAATAAGTGGAATATTCCACGTGTATTCATATTTCATTAATATAAGATATTTTGTGCCACGAGGTGACTTGGCTTTGTCTGTTTTGGGTCATTCTCAAGTGCCTCCTTGATACAAGATGATGAATACATTTTAGACACTTTTTCCACACAGGCTATGCTTTAGAAGCAGAATCAAGTATTGCCAGCCATTGTGTTTTTTCTTTAAATAGCATTTCGGATAAAATACACTGGTGTTTCCTGTCTATGGGCGAGTAACTTCATGCTGGCTGACACCATTCTTACGAGATGTGAATACTCTATATACTTCACTTTTTGACAGACGGCAAATAAGCACACGTGAGCCATACAAACGGTATCGTTTAATTAAACCTGACAGATATGGTTTTTTTTGTAACGATAATGATCTTGGAAGAGAAGAGAAAAAAAAACTGGAAAATTACGATTGCAATCTGTTTTCAATAACGCAATTTAAACTTGGCTTTACTTCAAATTACTGCTTCATAAAGAGTTTAATTTTAGTTTGTGTTTCTAATTTGAAGGGAAACCAAATTTCTCTAATTAATATGAATATATTTATGTACACATATCTGCTGTGATTTGTATTTTTCGTTTTTGGTGCAGTGAATAAGGAAATGGAACAAACTTTACAATAGAATAAACGAAGCAAATGTGTATTGATAGGCTTCCATCAAGATAAAGGGTACTTTTGGGCATACCACGTTAAACCTAACCTTACACTCACTCGCAGTATTCTATTTTGGAAAACGTTCAGGGAAAATGCTGGAATAAATCTGGGACACGCACATGTTTCTAGAAACGTTTAAGTAAAAACTCGCGCCTGAGACATTTCCCAGGATGGGTGCAGTGGCTGAGCGATTGTGTGTTCTCAGAGCCACACTCACGCATGATTACATCATTGAAAACCGTTCCATTCCATTTCACCGTGAATGCGAACTGAGAAAAAAGGTTTTCAAGCATTATGAAATATTTATATTCTTTCTCCATAAAACGATTTGTTAATAGTTTCATGATTATATATAAATTCTTGTGAATGTACACACTTGGCTGCAGGAATTGAACGCAAGAAAATGTTTAAAGGCTCACGGTTTGAGACTTAAAACAAACGTACGGTTACTGAGATCGTAACAAAAAAAACAATGAACAAAAACTTCACAAAATACGAACAAAACTAGGAAGCGATATTGTCTATAACAATAAAATCACCTCTTGTCACCTAAAATTGACAGCGGAAGACAGATTCCAATGATCCATCATTGGGCGTTCGTCTCTTTTTTGCCAGGGGTCCGAGACCTACTGCCACCAAGCAAAGCCATCGGTTGAAACAGGGTCACCAGAACGTCCGTCTAAAGGACACGCCACAACCCCCCCAAACCCGTTTGGCTAAGAAGGGAGACTCCAGCAGGCAGGAAGAGCCCAGCCTGCCATCCCCAACGAAGGTACTTCATCATTCGCCAGCTGTCCACACGTATTCTTTTGCCCATTCCAAAGACATTGTTTAGATTTTCAAGGAAAGGTGCTATGCATCACACAGAGATCGTTTCTTTTAGAGGGGGGGGGGTGCTTTAAGAGAAAGTTGCAGCTATAGAATGACCGAGACATGTTGCAACCAATGCAGCAGTTGTTATTGCTATGTGTGTTTTTTACCTATAACGCGTTTTACTGAGACACGTTTCTTTCTACTTTAAATGATCTACAGCTTCATATGATCTAGGTAGCATGATCAATTTGAATGATCTTCTCAACATATATCACGTTTCATAAGTTTATATTTGTTTAACCAGGTGAGAACTCAAGAGACTAAGATCGTTTCATTTGAAAGAGTGACCTGGGTTTCCAAAATGACAGAGATAAATACAAATACAACTTCTGAATTATAATAATCGCACGTGAGGAATTGTATTGCAAACATAATTCCCCACAGCACACATATATCAACGGCACACGTATATGTTCGTACAAATATAACAATATGCCTATGACCAACTTACCGAGAATGCAATGGATAATAATTGTTGATTGGCGACCACTTACATAGAGCAAACGGTGTCGACTGCTGAAGGGTGGGGGGGGAAGATACGTTGTCAGTAGAGGGCGGTACAGAAAAAACACTTTTGTACTGCACTATGCTCAGTGGTTTGAAGGGGCGGCCTCGTCAACACACCGGCACTTCTGAGAAACACCAAATATGTGCACCGGCACTTTTCAGAATGATTCCTAATGTTACGATGTTTCCACAGAGAGAGTTATAATTTAGTGCTTTGAGAATCTGCATTACCCTTTTTCATTTACATTCTATTAAGTCTGAAAGTTGCGATTAATTTGCACTTATAGTGCAGGACAATATAGTTTCCAAACACACACAGACGCATATGTACATCTCTGCCACGTGGTTCCGGGTTGTGCTATTGTTGCTCGGCATGGTGCCTGGGATTTTGCTCCGCGTGCTGGCAGCTTCTTCAGTAACTGTGTTTCGTGAAGAAACCATTCAGTTCTCGAAGAAGCTCCGAGCACGTGGGGCAAAACGTTGGGACATTTTGCCAAACAGCATTGCGGTACGACTCAAAAAACACAGTTCGGAGTGGGTCACAGTCGCAACAACGTTTTGTGTATACGCGTGTGGTGTGCGTGTGTTTTGAAGTTTGGAGCGGCGGTGCAGTGGTTAGCGCTCAGCGTGACGAACCTGGCTCACGGCCAACACCAGTGACGATGATCTGAGCCGGTACTGGGCCTCCCCTAGGTCGACTCCGCCTCAAATAAATACTTGGTGCAGTGTGTAAACATCGCTACTCGGGAGACAAAGGCGGTCGTGCGTGGTGCTGGCCACTCCACCCCTCCTCGTGTGCCGTGCCGGCCTTCATAGGTGCTCGCTAACAGCACTTGCTCTAAACGTCTGTTAAGCCTTTACGGGGGATCTTTGTCTTTTGTCTTTGTGTGTTTTGAAACATCTCTGGCAGAATCTCTTTGTCAATGCATGTGTTTTCCTGGCTTAAGTGACAATGGCCTCATTGGAAATGCAAATTGGAAACTTCCAGCTGACAGCCAATATGGGCCGTTTCTGTTTTTGCCCGTCACCACCATGAGTGATGTTGGACCCCTGCCAGCATCGCTCCATCTATGTCCCCATGTAATCGATTGCAGCTGATTTCAATTATCGAAAAAAATCATCAAAAACCTTATCCAAACTCGGAAGAATATCATTTCCGCAGCTGATAACTCGGTTTTATTTTAGGATATCTAATGATGTAGTGACTCTTAATAAGAACTTTGTAAACTTCCTAATGGCCAGTGTGTGTGTCCTCAGAACATGGTGTTATCACTGACTAGCGGAAAGGCACTTTTGATTACTCAGAGGTCTGGTCTGCTGTTTTGGCAGTTTATTTTGAGAACGAAAAAAGGGGGCTGCTTTGTGAACATAGTCAGAAAGTTGCATCTTTTTTTAATGCCAGTTCAGTGTTAGCCAAAAGACAACGTATTAAAAAATATATACTCAACATTTCTGAAAATGTGACTGGAGTCGAGTCGTTCCACCTTCATTTTCTCACGTGGATAACAATAATATTTACACGTGGGCTACTTATAATACTTTCTTCATTGTACGTGTGGACATTTAAAGTCAAATCTTGACTTAAAGCTTTCGTGACTGCAGGAATTAATATTCTATGGGTCTTTCGGTAAAGTCACGTAGATAGGTTCAAATTAATAAAAATGAATTGAACAAAAACTACGATTGATAACGATTGCTTGTGTTGTGATCGAAACGTCGTAGTTTTTTGTATATTTTATGTTTTATTAAGTTAAACCTATCTACGTGACTTTACCAAAAGACCCAAAATACAAAGTTAGCATTTACGATGTGCACGTTCAGTTTTGATAATTATCTATCACTGTCTTATTTTCCTCACTGGCGCTATGTTAATGCAAGTAAGATACAGTATTCCAAACATTTTATTTAATATTCACAAGCATATTTCGTGTATTTTTTTTATCCCAATACTGCCACCTGCTGTGCATGGCCATAACCACAATAACTGCTTAGAGGTACTCTGGTACACAAGCAATAGCAGTCTGTCTCGAACAAACCGCAAATCAAATCGTTAATACACTATACTCTTTGGCTCTTTCGGTAAAGTCACGTAGGTATAAAATAAATTAAATTATTTTAAAATAAAATAAATTAAATTATTTTATACCGACGTGACTTTACCGAAAGAACCCAAGAGTATGGATCCCTGCAGCCACGAAAACTTCAAATCTAGATTGTTAATACACCATACAATTATGATATTTTACGCGTGTCGAAGTTCCAAATATGATAATTCAAAAGAAAAACATGTGTTTCTATTTATACATACTTTATTTCAGCTGTGCTATTGACATCACATCACAAGTATCCCGTTCTGAAGTATCAGATCTGTACTCTCGTAGGGCACTGCGTCAACTCTGTTAGAGAATGGCCCGCAGAAGAAGACAACACAGAACTGCCCCAGGGATTTATTTTAACATAGCTCTTTTTAATCCACGACAAAATGCACTCCCAATGTACAGATACAGTGGTTTAATCGCATGGCATTCAAATCCATATCTTGAATTCTCAATTTATTAATTTTACGAAATCAGTGAAAAACGAAATGTAATATAATTGTTTCTTTTGTTTTGTGGAGCAATTGGTGAGTGAACAGAAACTATCAATATTTTAGGGTTCTTTCGGTAAAGTCACGTAGGTATAAAACAAAATAATACAAATTAAATTAAATCACGACGTTTCGAACGCAACACAAGCGTCCATCATCAGGTGGGGACAACCAACTGCTGAAGTAGGCTACGCTATACCTACGTGACTTTACCGAAAGAACCAAAGAATATGGATCCCTGCAGTCACGAAAATTGCAGATCTAGATAGAGAATATCAACCTGTGACCTTTTGAGGACCCAGTTTAAATCTCAAAAGGTGTACTTGGATTCGAACTCTGCAGGTCATTGGCGTAGGCACATTGCTCTTTTTGCTGAGCCACCTCGGTGTTTTATTGTTTATAATCTAGAATATATACAGATATTCTTAGTTTTTTTTTTATACGTACAAGATAGTTAAAACGTTGTTCGTACTGGATACATGATTCATGTTACCCATGTTCTAGATTTGAAGCTTTCGTGACTGCAAGGAATCATCTTCTTAGGTTTTTTCGGTAAAGTCACGTAGGTAAAACATCAAAATGAATGAAAATAAAATAAAATAAAAAATCACGACGTTTCGGAGGCAACACAAGTCTCCGTCATCAGGTGGGACCGTCACAGCCAGATTAGCTGCATCAAGTGAGGCAATGATTCAAGATGTAATCCCTTAAAAGCGAGTTGAGGGGGGGAGGAGAGGGAGGGGGGAGCTCATCAGACTATGGTAGCCAATGAATGGAACGTATCGGGAGGGAGGGGGGGCGAGGCCAAAAGGGTGGGCGACGGCGTGCAAGCGATTGTGCGCAAGCGGCTAATTACTGCACACGCCAACACAATGGAGCGATTATGCGCAAGCGGCCAACTGCCGCACACGCCAACACAATGGGCAGAGAGGGGGAGGGATGCTCTAATACACATGATAGACAAAAGAACGAAAATGCCCATGTTAATACCAATGCTGGCTGAACAATGAAGAGAGTACTGTTAAAAAAATAACTGGGGATGTTAACACTCGGTAAAGTAAAGTAAAATAGTGCCTGTCAGATAAGATGGTCCAAAAAATTGTAATTAAGTCTTTTTTGCGTGGTTGATAACATCTTTCCAATGATTACTAAGTTTGTACCCATCATCACGGTTGAAATTATGTCTGTGTTTGTATATTTGTATGGCTTCGTGTACAAACCTTTGATGGTAGCCGGGAGGTTTGCAGAGAACCTTGGTCTCGGAAAAGACAATTTCATGAGAGCCCACCGAGTTGTAGCAATGATCGGCAACGGCAGAAGAATCAGTTCTGCCGTGTTTCAGATCTGACTTGTGCTCGCGGACACGATCAGAAACATGACGTTTCGTATCTCCAATGTAGCAATCACCACAAATGCAACTCAATTTGTAGACTCCAGGATACTGTAAGTCAGGAACGACATCCTTCACAGATGGAATCAGATCACGGATTTTATGCACTGTACTGAATCGGACTTGGATCTTATGTTTGTTTAGAATTTTGGAGATCTTTTTGGTCACGCCAGCTATGTATGGTAACGTGATGGTTTTGGTCGGAGTTTCATGTGGCTGTTTCTGTGTGGTGGGAGAGACAGCTTGGCTGATAGTACGGTCAGAGTATCCGTTCATCCTGAGGGCCCGATGTACATGTCTTAATTCACCAGTCAGGTGGTGTTTGTCAGAAATGCCATGGGCTCTGTGGTATAGCGTTTTGATGAGAGAATTCTTTTGAGATGGGTGGTGGTGGGAATCCGGTTTCAAGTAGGAATCTGTGTGGGTGGCTTTTCTGTAGACAGAATGTCCCAAGGATCCGTCAGGCCTCCTCTCAAACAGAATATCCAAGAATGGTAGTTTACCGTCTTTCTCCACTTCCATGGTGAATCTGATGGATGGGTGTCACGTTACCATACATAGCTGGCGTGACCAAAAAGATCTCCAAAATTCTAAACAAACATAAGATCCAAGTCCGATTCAGTACAGTGCATAAAATCCGTGATCTGATTCCATCTGTGAAGGATGTCGTTCCTGACTTACAGTATCCTGGAGTCTACAAATTGAGTTGCATTTGTGGTGATTGCTACATTGGAGAAACGAAACGTCATGTTTCTGATCGTGTCCGCGAGCACAAGTCAGATCTGAAACACGGCAGAACTGATTCTTCTGCCGTTGCCGAACATTGCTACAACTCGGTGGGCTCTCATGAAATTGTCTTTTCCGAGACCAAGGTTCTCTGCAAACCTCCTGGCTACCATCAAAGGTTTGTACACGAAGCCATACAAATATACAAACACAGACATAATTTCAACCGTGATGATGGGTACAAACTTAGTAATCATTGGAAAGATGTTATCAACCACGCAAAAAAAGACTTAATTACAATTTTTTGGACCATCTTATCTGACAGGCACTATTTTACTTTACTTTACCGAGTGTTAACATCCCCAGTTATTTTTTAACAGTACTCTCTTCATTATTCAGCCAGCATTGGTATTAACATGGGCATTTTCGTTCTTTTGTCTATCATGTGTATTAGAGCTTCCCTCTCCCTCTCTGCCCATTGTGTTGGCGTGTGCGGCAGTTGGCCGCTTGCGCATAATCGCTCCATTGTGTTGGCGTGTGCAGTAATTAGCCGCTTGCGCACAATCGCTTGCACGCCGTCGCCCACCCTTTTGGCCTCGCCCCCCCTCCCTCCCGATACGTTCCATTCATTGGCTACCATAGTCTGATGAGCTCCCCCCTCCCTCTCCTCCCCCCCTCAACTCGCTTTTAAGGGATTACATCTTGAATCATTGCCTCACTTGATGCAGCTAATCTGGCTGTGACGGTCCCACCTGATGACGGAGACTTGTGTTGCCTCCGAAACGTCGTGATTTTTTATTTTATTTTATTTTCATTCATTTTGATGTTTTACCTACGTGACTTTACCGAAAAAACCTAAGAAGAGGTTACCCATGTTGCTGAGAAGTTTGAAAAGTCTACCAAAAAACTAAAAGGAAATGCAAAATAACAGATTTAGACAGGAAGCCTGCATTTAATACAACTAAGTATTTTACTGGTAGGAACCACCTGGTTCCACCAGCCCACAAAGGATTATTGTGTCCGTCCGTCGTGCATCCAAAAATGGGAGGGGTGGGGCTGGGTGGAGAGGGGAGGGTGGGGAGGGTCTGGGTGGGGGGTGGGCTGGATGGGGAGGGGCTGGTCACCCCGTGGTGCCCTTATAAAACGCAACGTTTAACCTACTCACCGCCGGCTTGTGTCCGCCCTCACAGTCGGCCATATTTGCGGAATACACCACGCCGCCGTTGACCCTGGCCATTGACCGAGCAACCAAACGTTTCCTACCAGCTCCCTCCGCAGGAATGTGTTTTCGTTTGCATTACTATTATTGTACAGTCATAGGGCAAAAATCGATGTGCTACATACGCTGTATATCTTACGATTATTATTAACTTTGTTATTTGTGAATAACACCGGGTTATATCGAGTGTTGTTTAACCATGGTGTCCGACGTTTCACTCCATATTTTGGGAGCTTTTTAGGGACTGAGAGAGAGCTTTGCAGATCAGCTATGATGCCCTATGCAGTTGTGACATGCTGTACTGTCTCCTAACAAGCGGGGGGCGCTGGCGTACTAACAGAACACCTATAAATGCTGGCATGTGAGTGTTGTTGTTTATTTCGCAAAGGTAAAACACCCATTGGGCAATAAATGCACATTTTCGATGGGACCCCGGCTACACAATAAAAACCTGGTTATAGCACACAACGTAATGAAACAATTTAAAAGCAACTGCACCTGATTCAAGTTCTGAATGGCAAGGTCGTACATCAAGACGATGCAATGAGCATACAAAATAAATAGATATAACGTGTACAAAAACACATACTGGGTGCAAACTAGCATTGAGGTTCGTAGTTGTCCCCATACCAGCCACATTAATTTGCACTGCGCTGATGTTTACACAGATGCAGGACTGTTTTGAAGCTGAGTCAATCTAAGGGGAGGTCCGTGAGTGGTTCTACAACTACAATACTTTCCACCCAAGTTGTTCACGGCCAAAAATCGAACCTAGGTATCCCAGATGTTGGTGCAGTGTCTGAACCACTGCACCACCGTGTCCTGAATATACATTTACAGTGGGGCGTCTCTCTTCATGCATCTTTGTATACCGCTCAGTTGTATTTATTAATTAAATATTATTAGTGTCAATGTTTCTGATCCATATACCATGGCAGATACTGTGGCGTATTACACATGTTTTTACTCTTTGGTTCTTTCGGTAAAGTCACGTAGTTACAAATAAAATAAAACAAATCACGACGTTTCGATCGCAACACAAGCGATCGAAACGTCGTGATTTATTTTATTTTATTACTAACTACGTGACTTTATCGAAATGACCAAAGAGTATGGATTCCTGCAGTCACGACAGCTTCAAATCAAGATTACACATGTTCTTCTTTAGGCATAACGGTATGTTGCTTGTCATTATCAGCTTTCCAACAAGACTCCGCCAGCTTGTCCGCCACTTTATTTCATCATTTTGATCTCAGTCTGGGCAGTGCACATTTCCTGTTTCTGCTTCCAATCGTGTCTGACACATACCCAGTTCATAATTAGTTTAGACAGTTTACATGGTGATCTAACCCAATATAAATATTTTATGAATAATTAGATTGGTCTTGAAAGCCTACGTATCAAATGTTATATATATCCAGTTGTTCAGTGAATGTGTTTTCTGACTCTTGCTTTACTCATATTTATCTTCACCCTAAAATTGAAGCCTTCTCTGTTACTGTAGTTAACAAAGGACTTAATACAGATGGTTGGGGTGGATTTTAAAATTTCACTTCAACTAACATTCACAAAGGGAAACAATGTAAACCATTATGATTGGTTAGTTTGTGTCCTTGCCTTCCCACCAGGTGAATATGCAGACATTGTCCGTCTTTTTCAATAAATCCACGTGATTGCCTTGATCCCTCACCTCTTTAGCTGTAAATACTTCCTCAAGACAGTTTGCATATTCATAATGTGTGCAGTCTTCTCTCGGCAGGGAGAGCTGCTCTCCAATTCGTTGTTGAAATACCGGTTTAATTAACCTGATTTCAGGATGAAGCACATAGCATATGTTATTCCATATACTCCACAAAAATGGAGTTGTTTGTTAAATCGTATCTCAGCAGGGGGAGCTGCTGTATAGTTTGTTGAAATACCTGTTTCATTGTTTTAACACGTGGAGACGCACTTGATAATAGAGTGCTGATTGCCGTGAACTTCATCTGAATGTAAAGCAAAGCGACTCTGCAAAACTACGTATCATCCGTTGCTAATCTATTGCTGGACGCATACTTCACCACGCTGGTCAGTGCAGGTTGGTGAAGTGGACGACCCAGGACCATTCACATATATCGATTACTCCCGATGTTAGTCGTAGCAGGGAATCAAACTAAGTTTTTTCGGGTTTATGGCAACAGTACTCAAAGTTCAGCAACACCCTTCTACCAGTTCTACGTAAGACTTTCCATATAGAATTTGGTGCTAACGGAAGAAACTTGTCTAATTTGTATACGGAACACGTAATTTTAACTGGGTTTTTAATACAGTGCATCGTGATATGGTATATTGATTATTCTTCGAACATTTTCCGAATATTGGTTCATTATGTTTGCCCTTGACAAATGTACTTAAAAACCGGTGGCATATACTGTACTTCATGCCTTTAACTGTATTTCGAGACATTTTGAGTGGCAGGGCGGTGCAGCACTTTCCACTTTTGCTTCACAGCAAGAAGGGCCTGTGTTGATTGATTGCTTCTGTGAACAGGTGTCTTTAATACAGGTAACAAGTTGAGATTAGGAGCACTCCCTTTAAGAGTGTGCTCCTAATCTCAGCTCGTTATTTGTATAAAAGACACCTGGGAGCCAGAAATCTTTCTGATTGAGAGGGGGTCAAATACTTATTTCCCTCATTAAAATGCAAATCAATTTATAACATTTTTGACATGCGTTTTTCTGGATTTTGTTGTTGTTATTCTGTCTCTCACTGTTCAAATAAACCTACCATTAAAATTATAGACTGATCATTTCTTTGTCAGTGGGCAAACGTACAAAATCAGCAGGGGATCAAATACTTTTTTCCCTCACTGTATGTTCCAGCCACCCGTTTTACACGGATTTCTTCCAGGTTCTCAACATTCTTCACATAGCAAAACTGCTACCGGCATTGGACAAACATCCCAAAGCAGAAATATTGAATACAAATTACTCAATTGGGAATACGAGAAGCAGCACTGCCCCGACTGAAAAAGAGTCCTGAGACTCAATGAGCCTTTCCTGAGTAAACAAGCATAATCAAATAAATAATAATTCATCGTTCTAATTAAAATTAGTTTAATATAATGAGGATATAGAGGTTCATATATACACATCAGAGGTATGCATATAAATAGACTGCAAACTGTTTTAAATGAGTACTCCAGAAAACAATAACGAAAGTATCGGTAAGAAAATCATATATTCAGAACACACGTAGGTTGTCTTTTCGTCGATTGAAATGTGGTTGCAAACGTATTTTTTAAAGCTCATTTACTGTTACCTGTTGTGTTAAAATCTTCAGAGGAAAAATGCAAATCATTGTGAATGATTAAAACTGAATTGTCAACAAAGCTACAGATACAATTTAAATTGTATCATTAATCTGATGACATTTTAAACTTAGGACAAATAATTCGATTATGCCAAGGTGCAATTTACACTTTTTAAAAACATTGATGTCAAATTGTTTCCTGAGAGGATTTGTAGTAACAAAGGATTCATTTTAAATAATACAACAGCTTTTCAGAAAATTATAATATACTTTGAGATGTCATTGACATCTGTTGTTACGCTTTGCGAATAAAAATCACGTATGTGTGTATTGTTCACAGAGAAACATTCAACAGAAGAATTATATTTCCAAAATTAAAACTCGATTGTGGCCATGCAACCCAGACAATGGACCATATATGAAACCACTATCGTCTCTGCTATGTCAATCAAGGAATAGCAAAACTACACAAACTTTTCCTGAATCCCTCTCATGGCTAGCAGACCTCAACATTGACATTTAGATCAACATATTGCCATGAGCAATGGAACTTGTGTTGTCTCAAGGGGTCATAACGCCTTCACAGTCTAATACCTTGTTTCCACGTGGCAGCTATCTTGCGATGACTCGAGTTGGCCTTATGTCTTCCAGAACTTGAGTTAAAGGACTTGAGTTGGTAAAAAAAGTGCTGCTTCAATTGTTTTTCCTGTTATTCAAATTATAACTTGAGCTGGGCAAGTATCTGGTATATAGGAGGTTGTGGATTTGATCCAGACCCTGACACCTCTATATTTGGAGTTTGCATGTCTCTCTCCCCGTGGTCACGTGGATTTTTCTCCCGTTCCTCCCGGTTTTTTTCCTCCACATTTCGAATCAACAAGCGATTAGAGTATTTGGCTGCTATTAATTTCCACGTGATAAGCCACTCCGTTGAGCTATCATTTGTGGCCAGATTGCTTCTGAAAAAGACCTATGAAGCTCAGTGGCCCTTACCTGGTAAAAAAACAAAAATAGTGTTAGTCGATGTTTAGATGAGATATCGGACATGGGTGTGTACACCTAAACCGCGCCAGGCCACATTCATCCTCCGGCTCCAGCCCTTGGGGGTTTTTCAAGGTGGGTCGCAAGGTCAGCGAGTAAGACACACCTAAAAAAAATATACGTGAAAAGTCAAGGCTGCAGTTCTGACCAAATGAAACTTTTAAATGTGAAATTTAATTAAATGTTCCTGCCGCCTTCAATAATATTAATTCGGAAAAAGTTTGGTGATGTGCTTCGGATCGACCTGACTTCTGACACAAGGAATTAAGGCCAGCCCGTGGAGCGAAATCGATCCAGAGATTTTGAACTGTGGCCAGAATTCGCGGACCAACTCGAGTTGACAACAAATATGGAATTGCACTGCAGGGACAGCAACTCGAGTGCACCTCTGATAAGCACGGTTGGCTACATACAGTGCGACATAAGTTCAACATACATGTGGCTCTTGTTAACACGGTGAAGTGAATTTGCATCTTATGGAGTGTGTGTGGACTAAACAAACGACAGTAAAAACAATGCATTTTATAATACAGCATCTCCTACACACGTTGGGGTTGGATTCCAATAAGCATATATTTCTCTGGAGTAATTTAACAGTAGTTGAACATCCATAACAACAGATAATTGAAAATTGAATGTAAATTATCCAAATACTTGGGCCTGTAATTTTTCTTTGATCAAATATGACAACTTGTCTCAAAGTTAATCCTTTTTGCATACATATATATTTATATACACGTGCTGAAAATTACAATATTTGCAATTGTCTAGCAACATAAATACAGAAGAAACGTGGCGGCTATGTGTCTTCCGTGTGAATATCTTTTTGAAATGTTCTTTCTCTCCACAAATGATTGATAATTCAAAAGACACGTCAGCGTTATCTACGGTTGTCTGGAAAGTGGCAGTTCCTGCATTTCCGAGTTATGGATTCCACAAGCACAGCCTTTCTGCAAAGCCAATGTTAAACAGTGAACAATTACGACATTCTACTGCATTTTTTAGGCTTAACAATAAATGGGCCCTAAGAGATGTGCCATTGCCCATGTCTAGAGGCTGCCAAGTGTTAGCCTATAACGTTAATGCATCGCTGGGGAAGTGCAGTATTGGGAATACTAAGTTTTCCATCACAGAAGCATTGCCCAGACCAGTAGAGGCAATGTTCAAGTATTTTAATTTGAGCCAAATTCAAGGTGAGTCCCATGCTTTTTTTTTACGACAGATGTAATATTGCCCATTCATGCTGCGTAACATTGGCTAGAGCATGCTGGACAAAATGTCTTTGAAATTTAGAATTATCGCTCGATAAAATATGGCTCAAAAGCAAATATAATTTGCAGTAATTTTCGTGTTGCTATTCATAGCATTGTTAACCCAAACAACATTTGCGCTGCACAGATACGAAGTGCTCACTGGAGCTTTATTTGCAATGCTTTGTTTTCAATCGAAGACCTGTGAATCGATAGCAGTTTTAATAGAGCAATTAAAAATCTACACTTTAACCCACACGTCTTACCTTAGCTCTACCCTTTGGCTATCCTACAGGGACATCAACCACTTAATGATAATTGGGACAATGGGGAGGTAATAGATTGTTGTTTGATTTCAGGAAATTAGGTAAAAAAGTACAACTCATATATTCGATTAAAATGAAATGCAAGTTAGTCTGCATTAAGTTGAGTACATTGTTTCTGCATAATTATTCCATAGAGACCCACACAATTGCATGATGAAAGTTCATGCCAACTGCTATCCAAATGATCACCACAATTAAGAAGGAATTTTAGTTGCAATTCTCAGCAAAAACAATGTCGAGCAATTAACACATATGCCTTCGTCTGTTGAGCTGCACCTTTATGGTTAATGAGTCCCTGTTGCCTTGACAGTTTATTCAAAGAACGTGGGCTGCACAAGTAATCATAGCCACAGTGTGAGCTGGGACATGCGATTAATTGAATGCAGGATGGTTGACCATTCATTATTATTGCTATTGACAATTAATTAGACTACATTAGACAAGTGATGGATATGTACTGTAGCAATTGTTCTTCAGTGGAGAGAGACCTAGAGAGCCCCTCTAGATGGTATTTTGGCCAACTGTTTAACGATATTCAGACATCTCGGAAGGGGTGGAAGTACCCACACTTCTTTAACACTTGCCAGATGTCTGGGAAGAGGTAGTAGCCACACTTTACCTCACCACACGCGGCCGGGCGACCGACCAACTGTGATGTACTCATTCTGACTGCTGGGTGGACCGAGGTGGCAGGTGGTGGCGGTCGGCTGGATTAATAACTTTCACCATTGATTCAACTTTTGTGTCCCGGGAAACGGAACCAGTGACCTTTAGATTGTGAGTCCATTATGCTACCATTACACTGTGGCATCAACCTAGCAGCGGCTTTTGGCTGGCCATCGAACAAAGTCGGGCACTGCATCGTGCGTTGTCAGATGTGCTTCTGTGGCCGTCTAGAACGCTCTTCCTTTTCGATATTGGGAATCCACTGGGGCTGTGGACTTTTAAATCTAGATAGAAAGCCCATTCCTTTAGAGCTGCTTTTTGTGTTTTATTTGTTGTCCTTCCTCCACACCTCCGATTAGCATGGTTGGCTACATATGGTGCAAAATAAGTTCAACATATATACGTACATACATGCATCCTTGTGCTTCATCTATATTGCAAAAAAAAAGAATTCAAACCTTTAAGGTTTAATATCATCACTCAATTACTATTTCTCTCATCCTCAAAGCAGGTCTTTCCAATCTCCTAGACTGTGCTTCATCCGAAACCGGACGAGTGAGTCAGAGTGAAAATGCTTTGGATAAACAGAAAAGGAAAGTCGTGATTGTATTGCTTTAGGCAGGAGTTAAATTGCAGAGGGAATGCTATTTCAAGCCCTCCGGCAATTGTGGAGTTTCCCCAATATAAATGCATCATACTTGGCCTTACAGTCTGGTGTCTGCCATGCTTTTATCAACCCCCCAGGCTTGATAAAGGAAACAAAAGAAAGAGTAGGTAATGAAGACAGTGCGCACATAAATTGGAGCCCTTGATGGTGGGATTCTTAAAACAAAAGGTAGCGCAAATTAACTTTAAAGTTAGGAAGTCTATTTCTCGCATATATATGCAAATGTGGATGCATAACAAAGGACTGTTGTATGAGTCCGTAGGGAGCCTTTTTGAGTGTCTAACACTAACGCCTTTTAATTAAGAACCCCTCAGAGTACTGGGTGCCATTCTCCTGACCAAGGGTGCATGCCTAAGATAATGTTTGTAGTTCAAATGTGCAAAAGTGAATTCGATGCCATTTTATTTGCTTCGGTTTTTGTTTTGCAGTGAAGTGGCTACAGATGTATAACATTAAGTTAGCCAGCAAAGCGCCGTGGTGACGAGATGTTAACTACCTCGCCTGTTATACAGGAGGTATTGAGTTCGATCCCGACCCTGACGCCTCTGCCTTTGGAGTTTGCATGATATCCCCGTGGATTTTTCACTGGGTCCTCCTATTTTTCTCTCCACATTTAGAAACAACGTGCGCTTAGAATATTTGGCTGCTATAAATATCCACACAATAACCCACTTCGTTGAGCTATCATTTGTGGCCAGGTCACATCTGAAAAAAGAGCTACATAGCTCAGTCGGCCTTACCGGGTCAAATAAAAAATATTGTTTCAGTTGTCGTTATTAAAGCATCGCCGAGTATCAAGACCCATTTCAGGAGACTTCCGCTATGTTTTACAGTATGGGCCAACGTTATGATGTGTTTTCCCATTGAGTATTTTGAATAAGGCTGCTTTTAAGTGGCACCAAATTGGTTATGACGTCGTGACACGCATACTCCTTTCTTCACGGACAAGAGCGATTGTGTGTCTCATTCAGAAGGAAAATGCCACAAATATTTGAAGGAGCGGTCCAGTTCTTACATTCTTTGTCAGTAAACAAGCCAAGAGGTGGGAATATAGAAGAGTCTAGGATTGCAAACCATGAACAAAAAAAATCCACTAGGTTTTATTTTCTGCGTCTAAAGTCGACTTTAAGTGGCATCCACAACTGTGTCTGCTCCTGTAGTAATGACTCCAACAGAGATTCTGGCAGGGTCCATCAGGATTACCGGCCGACTTGTCAAGTCTCTGAACTGCTGATACTTCCCCTTTCACCCTCTGCCTCGTTCCCTGTAGAAGTAACCGAGCAGCCTGTAAAACATGCAACAGTGTTGCACTTCAACGCATCCTAAGCAGAACAACGTAGTAAACAAACGGAGCCACACTTGTAGTAAAGAATATACACTGTGCTATTGTCATGTGGAGAGCAGTGTCAAGAGAGGTTATTCAATCATCTCCAGGCAGGCAAATCATTAGGAAATGGGCCGGCCACATGCCCTTTTAAAATAACAGCACACACTTGGCACATATGCATCTCAAGTCGTGTTTTTTGGCATATGGACTCGTAATAGATGCTGCCACGGTGTAATGCAAAGCACACCGGACGTGCAATCTAGAGAAGGCCAATTGTGTACAATCTCTCAGAGTTGAAGGTAAAACAATGGGGCAAGTTTCTTCAAACCCTCTGCCTCTGTCCACCCAGCAGTATGAATGAGGAGACTACAGTCGCGTGATCTGCAGGTCGTGCGCGGTGGGGTAAAGTGTGAGTACTCGCACATCATCCAAGGCGTCTGGTCGGCGTGGAACAATGGTCCAAAATGCCATCTAAAACAGTGCTCTTCGTTGCAAGGGCCGCAGGGCATTGGCGGCCTCTGGTGGCCTTTATTGCGGCCCCTGACGTGCGGCCCCCGACAATACACAAACGTGAAAACACTCCTTGCAGGCGGTGTGGCGGCCCTCACACTGATGTCCTGTTGGCGAAAGTGGCCCCCGTCTGAAAATTAGTGAAAAACACTGCTCTAAAGCTTCTTCAGGTTGAGACCCTTCTGCCAGCAGTGGCGTAAGGAAACAATTGCTGGGCTGCACCTTTAACCTTTAACTTGTGTTCAAAATGTCGTTCTACTTGTTAACGAGAATGCGATTACATTTTCAACAACGTTTGGTTGGTTGGCTGCTGAGTCCATATTCCATGCATTTATTTTAAAGACGGCAGCACACAACGGCTTTCTCCGTTCCTTTTTAATTCAACTCAAACACAATGTTAGCACAGGTGAGCTAAAATGTGTCGGTGTTTATAGCGCATACCACCACCACCAGTCTTACAATTTTGGCTTGACGTGGAAAAAAAAATGCAATACGCTCGTGTGTGTTTAAGAAGTGTGGCTGTCATCATAACCGTGTGCAAGAAATGTTCTTCAACATTTTTTTTGATATTTCCGAGAATTTGCAACAATACCACGAGAAATGTGCCGCCTCCAGGTTCTGGAGACCACCTGGAGAAGATTCCAGGCACGCGTTGACAATGATGGCGAACAAGTGGAAACTCTTTAACCTTTTGAAGCTATTAACATACATGTGTTATCATGTTACAGTGTATTATCCGTTCCTTTTCCATTAAAAACGATAGTCCCATATAAGGTGCAGGTGTTCATCTTCTCGGTTCATTCGGTTAAGTCACGTAGAAGGGAAATAATAAAATAATTATAATAAAACATAATAAAATAAAATTCTCACGACGTTTCGGCCACAACGCAAGCAGCCGTCCTCAGGTGAAGAACAGGGTTGTTGGAAAGACAGCGTCCGAATGCTGCCCTGTTCTTTACCTGAAGACGGCTGCTTGCGTTGTGGCCGAAACGTCGTGAGAATTTTATTTTATTATGTTTTATTTTTATTATTTTATTATTTCCCTTCTACGTGACTTTACTGAAAGAACCAAGAAGATGAATCCCTGCAGTCACGAAAGCTTTAAATCGAAATTTAAGGTGCAGGTGATCGGTGGATTATCACCTCGCGGGATAAGGAGAGATGGTGATGGCTTTGGAAGGCCTTAATCCAGCAGTTGATTGATCGTGGCCAATGATGATGGTGATGACTGAAAAAACATATTACGACGAATATTTCTTTATTTCTACGGAACATGATTTTGGTTACTTTTTGAATCGTAAAAAAAAAAACGATGTGAATATTAGTCCATATTTCATGAAAAAAATGAAATACTGATTTTTTTGTCTTTCTCTAAATTCATTCCGAATCTGAATTCTTTTGCTTACTTTTTACATTACCAATTTTAACCTTAACCAAAATTAAAACATTTAGTGGTGAAGGTGCAGATATTATTTCTTGCGCCACTCATGGCCCCTGTTATGCATGTATGTTGAACTTCTTTCACACCGTACGTAGCCAACCATGCTAATCGGAGGTGCAGTGTTGAGTCTATGGGCAGTGTTGAGTCTATAGGTAGTTTTAGTCTATGGGCAGTATGTATTTGTGTACGTTGAACTTCTTTCGTACCGTACATATTTAACTGCTAAACACAAAAAGCAGTTCTAAAGAAATTCGTTTTCAATCTAGATTTAAAAGTGCATAGCTCCAGTGGCTTCCTAATATCGGAAGGAAGAGCATTCCAGACTGGCCGCAGAAGCGCATCTGAAAGCGTTTGATGCAGTGACCGGCTTTGTTCGATGGTTAACCAAGAGTCGCCTTGAGGATGACCGGAGTTTGCGTGATGGTTTATGCTCCTTGACGAGGTCAGCAAGGCACTGCGATTCATTTGTAGCAAGTACCCTGTGTATAATAATGTATTCGCAACCGGAAGCCACGAGCAGAAGCTCAAGAGACCCCCCCCCCTCTCTCCAGATGGTATTTGGCCTACTCTTCCACACTGGCCCAGACCTCACGGCGCATTACACGTCAAGATGAAGGGGTTAATAAAGCCTCTTCTTAGTTGTCACTCATGAATATTGTAATGACTTATGCTAAACAGTCTCCGTGGCGCACAGCGCAGCGGAGTACAAAACCCAATACGCACTGCAGGTTTTTAAATTTGCTCACGGCTGGGATTTGCTTCCGATTGATGTTCTCGCTGTAAACACGCAGTCTTCATTGCATTATGAGGGGGCACTTGGGGTAGGGCTGTTTTTAATACTGGTATTGGGTATCGCATAACAAGAGATACTTCAAGAGGTCCCTGCAGTCATTAAACATTACTGTGTGATGGGCGTGATGTTAAGAGATATGGAAAAACCAACTATCTGCTGGGATCTGAACAATACAGCCTCCGCTCACTA
This sequence comes from Lampetra fluviatilis, assembly GCF_964198595.1. Lineage (NCBI taxonomy): Eukaryota > Metazoa > Chordata > Hyperoartia > Petromyzontiformes > Petromyzontidae > Lampetra > Lampetra fluviatilis. The sequence continues at coordinate 24,917,973 of NC_136278.1, read as the reverse complement.
TGTAGAGTTACCGAGAGTAACAAAATAAAATGTCTCTAGGGTTGAGCTGCCAACAACTTTGGAATTGGTTTGCAGATTAACGTAGAAACTTCGGAGCATTTCTGTCTGTTTTTGGTCGACCGTTTTGCAGAGGCTCTGCATTTGCGAAGCATAATTGTTTAATCTCGCGAACGCATCAGTGGCATTCGTGAGCTGTGTAGATGAAGCGAGAATGTTACTCCTTGCTTCTCTTCTTTTGAGGATGCGTTCAATAGTGTAATGGAACAAACAAGCGCAACCGTAGATTTGAAGTTTTCGTGACTGCAGGGATCCATACTCTTTGGTTATTTCGGTAAAGTCACGTAGGTATAAAATCTAATTAAAATTAAATGAAAATTTTATTTTATAAAAAAAATATTTTATATCTAAAATTAAGATTTCATTTTATACCTACGTGACTTCACCGAAAAATAAAATTTTAATTTAAAAAATACAAATTTTCATTAAAATTTTATTTTATACCTACGTGACTTTACCGAAAGAACCAAAGAGTAAGCGCAGCCGTCTCAACGCCTGCGTGCGTGTACCACGGATATGGACAGGGTCACAATTAAGCCAAAGTCAATTTCGGGCACAAATTGTTCCTATCAAGCGTTTGTTTTGGTTGCAATGCATATGAAATTGTACCACAGCATGACCCTGGCAAATGAGGGGTCTGCTTATTTGTTATTGAACAAATAAGACCGTGTATGTGGTTCTTTGATATCAAACGAGTGTAATGAATGGAAAGATGCCTAGTGGGGAAGTAAATTACTACCACTCCACTATAAGTAGGCATTAGTCAGAATATCCTCGGATCATATAATTATTATTATTATTGCCTGCCTGCGCTGAGCGCTACAGAGCGTTCCTGCGGGTTCATTCAACTACTGTCCTCTCCATTTTAATGCAGATTTGATTAGGTGCCCCTGTTGGTTCCACGACTAGAGGCAATTTGAATATTATTAATTGCACTTCCTAACAATTCAAGTTGGGCAGCCCCGATGTCCACTGGCGGAACATATTTTATTATTTTTATTTTTTATTTCCTATCTACGTGACCTTATCGAAAGAACCAATAATATGAATATGAACGTCACCTGTCCCACCTCCTCAAACGCACCTTCCCTGCCTCCCCACTGCCCCCCTACTGCCCCTTCCATCTCCACCCCCCACACCTTTCCTTTAATTAATTAGGCAGAATTTGACTTATGACAGCGGAGCTGAGTAAGCAACACACACTTAGGCTAACGGGACATGGCAGGTAGTTGTGCGCAGACCGCTGTCGGTGGAGATTATTTATAAACTTGCTCGAAATGTTCCTAATTAACATTTTAATTACATTGAGCAAGCAGATAGCTGAGCTTTGTTGAATTTTTTTGCTGCATTTGCATTTTTTTGCCCACAGTAAGTGGGTTCACATTGTTAGTGCTCAAACAAATTGTAATTCTCTGTTCCATCTAATAAGCAGGCGCAATAGATATCCATGAAACCACTAACAGAATTTCAGTTTCATTTTTTTTGCCAGCCCTATCCCAATCGTGCTATTACAGTCAATGTACGAGATGCCCTTCCAGAACTCTCACTATCAGTCTAACGATGTGCTACATCAGCGAACAGCCCCAGCAGATACCATAGGAGTAACTACAATATCAATGCTATGTCTGGCGCACGCCCGTATACACGCAGGAATATACATTGCCCTAGGAATAAGCTCGGTGTGGAAATAATGGAGCTCATCAGCTGACCTTGGCCATGTACTGAGTTTATATACAGCACACTTAACATGCTTTCATATTCAGCTGCCTCATAATTGTTGTATTAGTCATAGACCTAGGAAGCAATTTACTAGAACAGATGAACTCATTAAGGTACCGTCGAATGAAACCAAATATGTTTTTCCCCCCGCCGTATAATTGTTTTATGCATCATGGGGTTCAAACAAATAGCAGTGTGTTTTTCTCCATGATATTGATTTACAACAGATACTTTTGGGGAAGCTTGCACAGGAGTAATGTAGCTTATGGTTAATTGTTTTTTAAACAGTGAGTAGAGATAAAAAAAAATGATATGTTGTACATTATGTGTTAATGTAAATACATTTTGCATTGAATATGAACGGAACAATATGTTTGGCCAGCTTGGAAGACTGGTATGAATGGCCGGAGAAATACCCAGCAGTCTAAATCGGAACGCCACAGTTCGTTGTCCTGTGCGATGTGGTAAAGCGTGGGTGCTCCCCCCAACCTCTTCCGAGATGTCTGGCCAGAATGGAAGAGCATGCGAAATACCGTCCACAGGGGGCCTTCTTGGGCTTCCTGTCTTGCAGGTATTTCTGCCAGCAGAGGTTCGATCCCGACCCTGACGCCTGTATATTTAGATGTTGCATTTTCTCCCCCCGTGATCATGTGGATTTTTTTTTTCTCCGGTTTTTCCCTCCAATTTTAGAAACTTGCGTTTAGATTGTTTGGATGATTTTTGCTGCCATAAATTTCCACGTGATAAGCACCTTTTTTCGCGCTATCCTTTGTGGCCAGGTCGCTTCTGAAAAATAAGCTAATTTCTCAGTGGGCTTTACCTGGTAAGATAAACAAAACGAGTCTAGTTAAATTTTTGTATATTTTAAAAGTGATTTACTTACCTTTCCGATACTTTGCATCATGTGTTTTGTTTGTTTGTTGCTGTAACGTTCTGACTGAACATCTGTGAAAAAGAGATTGAAAGCTCATCGGATTATTCCAGTATAAATGCATATTCTTATTCTATTTCCTTATTTTTGCACCGAATGTCACCAACGCTTTGCTGGAACGAGAAACCTGACGTTGTTTATTCCTTCCAGCAGGGGGTCCCAGTGCCGTGTCTTCATCCCCATTCCATTACGTTCAGGGGGGAATGGAAATGCGGGGACAAAGACGGTATTACAGGCGGAGGTTGAGTACGCAGTGACCCACAAAAAAGCATTATTACATGAATTAATGAACGCCAAAGATCATAATGAAAAAAAATGCTTCTCAGCTGAGTAGACAACAGGCGAAGGTACATCGTGTGCATTGTTATGTCCAGGATGACTCTTCTTATCCCCTGACCATATTACCCCTGAAGTCTCCACTATTTGCGAGAGCTATTGCGTCTGAGAAAATTCCTATTTCGCGCGGTCCTATTTCTTCAAAGGGTCGGCGATTATCCGTGGATTTTCTTTTCGTGCGGATAAGTGGCGCCTATGCAGGCGGCCTGCAAACCAGCACTTGTCAAGGCGAAGGTTGGTGAATCACCGCACAGATGTTGTGAAAGTGCCTTCCCTTCGGCGTCGAGGTGCCCGCACCTCCGATGAGCATGGTTGGCTACGTACGGTGCGAAAAGACGTTCAACGTACATACACACATCCCCTGGCTCGCCATGGGAAAGCAGAAGAGCAAAGGTGTGGGCTCCACCTGTTTCGTCTGCGTGCGATAGAGTGCTTCCCTCATCACACGCGTGGGCTTTCTCCAGGCGCTCTGGTTTCCTCCCACACGTAAACACCTTCACACGTGGAGTGGGAAGAAGGCAGCCTTCACGCGGCTCACTCTGTCAAGCGAGAAATAACGACGACTGCCATCAACGCGGCCACCGAACATCGATCACCGATGTTCCGGTCTCCAGAGCAACAAAGTGGCCGTCCGTAAATGACGTCACGCGATTTTGGACGATTTTTGACCCCCCCCCCATCGTCACACGGTGTCACAAAAAGTCAGACCCCCCCTCAAATATGACGTCACCAAGCTCTGCCCCCCCCCAAAAAAATATAAAACATGCTTCAAATCGCTTTAAACTATTGTCACTGATTTTGTAGGAGAACATTTATTAGAAAGTAAATGTAATTAAGTAGAACGTGTTGTCTATATTTAAAGTTGCGCATTTTGATGTGACGTCACATTTCTCAAACCGCCCCCCCCCCCTTGTCACACATCGTCACAAATGACGTGACGTCATTTATGGACGGCCCCAAAGCACACCTTTATATATAGAGAATCGCAGAGCTTTGGTAATTTTTGACGCCGGCTCACCGCGTGCCTGCCTTTCTGCTGGTCTGTGGTTCCTCCTTGCGCCTCTCACGTCATTCTATCTCGTCTAGAGTGAGGGAATATTGCGCACGTTATGAATTAAAATAATTATTACATAACCCTGTGAATAATTATAATGATTACGTTGGTCCCTCACATCATCACAGGCCAGAGGAGTTATCCTGTTACGTGCAAGCTTGTACATGCACAGCCAGTTTGTGTGAATCCAATTCTGGATGAGAACCGACCCAACAGAACAACGTGCGGCTCACCGGTGTTGACCGACCATAATAACATTCCTGCGGAGGGAGCTGGTAGGGACGTTGGGTTGCTCTGTCAATGGCCAGGGTCAACGGCGGCGTGGTGTATTCCGCAAACTGTGAGGGCGGGCACAAGCCGGCGTGAGTAGGTTAAACGTTGAGTTTTATAAGGGCACCACGGGGTGACCAGCCCCTCCCCACCCAGCCCCACCCCTCCCACCCCCACCCAGCCCCACCCTCCCCACTCAGCCCCTCCCCACCCTCCCCTCCCCACCCAGCCCCTCCCCACCATCCCCTCTCCTCCCCACCCAGCCCCTCCCCACCCTCCCCTCTCCACCCAGCCCCACCCCTTCCATTTCTGGATTCACGACGGACGGACGGACACAATAATCCCCTGTGGGCTGGTGGAACCAGGTGGTTCCTACCAGTATCAATGTAAATGGCGAAGGCAGGGGGCATTGACGTACAGCACAACACTGCCCTCTGTTGCCCACAACATAGCCCTGCAGCAGCCTACAGCACCTCGTGTATCCGTGGTGGTCACGCATCCAAGCACGAAACATTGGCTTAATCCTCTTGAATGCACGTAAAATAGCACTAACCGATAACAGGGTTGTTTAAGAATAAGCACATCTTTGATGTCATATGCTTTTTGTCTTGGTATTAAATGTTAACTTGCAGATCCACACTTTCTACATAATAAACATACGAAGTGAAATTGCGCAGAACATACATTGGCTTTTGTAATTTATTATGTATGTCTGTCTGTATGAATGTTGCGGAAACTTGCACTCCGAAGTTAGGAATACATAACGAGACTGGCAAGCCTTGAGGTGTGGGTTTCGATGTGGCACGGAGATCAGTTGGATGGAGAGAATGAGCACGAGGAAGTTCTAGAGCAGTTTGAGGAGGAGAAAAGTCTCAACATAACAATGGAAACAGAAATCAGACGTGGGATGCACACATTCTCAGAGGCAGAAGCTTGATGAAGGAAGCTCTGGAACGATGTTGGGAAAAAGGCCAATGGGCAAAAAAGGAAAACATATTCCTGGATGACTTGGAAAGAGATCCGAACAGTGAAGTAAAGAAACAATTAACCCGTAAAAACAAAGTTTTTCACTATAAATCCTTTATATGCGTGGCATCGGTTTTATTTTATTATTCATTTCTGTTTTTCTTGAGTAAGAGTTTCATTTTTATCACATTGGTATTTTAAATTAAATATGACATTTTTTTTCCCTAAAAAGTGGAAAATTTTGTAACAATTTTTTCACGAAAATAAATTGTCACGCACGAGTCTGTGTGCAAAATGTCAGCTCGATTGGATCACGGGAAGTGGGTTTAAAAACGACCGAAAGATTTGCACGGTCGTAAGCGCGCAAGCAAGCAAGCGAACTTAATATAAAGGATTTAAAAAAGCACAAGATTGGACGGTAAGGAGGAGATTGAGCCAAAGACCTCACATTTGGCAGAGGGATGAAGCATTAATTAATTAAAACATTGATTTAGTCAAACATTAAAATGTAGGTCCCTCGTGAAAAGGAGTCGAAGTTGATACCCAGGTTTTGATATGCATTTTGTTATTATATTTAATAGTTTCTGTATAAATTGCACAAAACCGCATCAAACTGTTTGTTAAATACGTTGATAATGCATTTCATGAAACAAAACGTCCTAATACGTGAATTGAAGTGCTGATGTTGAATAACCAGTGCAGTTTCACATACGAGTGCTGTTTGCATTGCAGTACTGCTGATATCAGCTATAAAGGTTCATCTCATGGGCGTGCAGATATGGTGTAATAGGGCTGATACATGCAGGTAACAGATGTGGCCTTATCATGCTCGAGCAGATAAATGTATGCCATGTTGATGCATCAATCTAATGAGAGGCAATGGATTTGTCTGCGTGTACGTGTGTTTGCACATGTGTAGTGGTTAGCGCACTGCACAACAAACCCGGCGACCCGAGTCCAATTCCCGCTTGACGACGAATATCAGTGGCGAATATCTGAACCGGTCCTGGGCCTCCCCTAGGTCGACTCAGCCTTACATTCGTATCTCGTACTGATTTGATGTTCATACACAGCCTTAAATGTGTATCTAGTACTCATTTATCACTCATTTAAGGGGAGACAAAGGCGACCAGGCACGCTGCTGTGTTGACCTTCATAGGTGCTCGATAACAGCACAGCACTTGCCCCAACAGCCAATTAAAGGCTATACTGCGGATATTTGTCTTGGTTTGCATATATAATTGTTACGTGCAACCCCATTTTTTCACTACCAGGGCACTGGCAAGATTTTCCAAACCGTTTCAGAAACGCAGAATAATTCTACCTCTGCTTGCAGAGTTTACGTCTTGCTCCTTAAGACCAAATGCATGACTCCAACTCATCAAAAGTCAGATCCTAAATTTTTCGTGTATATTTCGTCTCTGTACATTATTTAACTTCAGCCTTTTCGGTCCAATTTATTAAAATGTTGCTGTCTGCATCAGGTCATGAGATAAATCATTATAATCCGTTCAGAAATCTCACCGAGCAGGGAAATATTTTTCTGGGGCTTCTGAAAAATCCTTGAAGTGGACCTTATATATTTTTTCCTTATCTTATCCAGATTTATAAAGCACATTTATCCAAAGTACAGGGCACACTTACTCACACACTTTGCTTTGATATTGTTATTGTGACGGGTAAATTGATGTTTTCAATTCCCAGAGCAGGAACTGAACCAAAGTAAGTGGACAAAAAAACTTTCACGTAAATTTTTGGTCAGTCATTGGTAACTAGTCTGAGACCAAAAGATTGTTATCCTTGATACCCTAAGTTCATGGAAAAATAATACATACTATTGTTTTTTCCCGAGTTATCTATATAGGTATATTTGTGTGTACTGTATAATAAAGTTCCAATAATCCAAGTTAATTAGAACTGTATGCCTTGCGGACAAACACATTTGTTGGATTAGTAGTCGTCCATTACAAACCAGTGTATTGCCTCTAATTAAAGTTTAATTGTTCATAATTATATGCAAATGTCATGCAGGTGTTAAAATGTCTGCATGTAATTTAATGCACAATTACGTTTCTGACAACATGTGCAGAAACATTATTTGTGATTGTAGACAATTAAAATATTGGCAATAAAAATATAACAATCTTGATTTGAAGCTTTCATGACTGCAGGAATCCATACTCTTTGGTTCTTTCGGTAAAGTCACGTAGGTAGAAAATAAAATAAATCACGACGTTTCAATCGCAACACAAGCGGTCGTCCTCAGGCGGAAAAATATAATGCAGCAGTGGATTATATTTTTAATCCAGCAGTGCAACAGTTCCACTACTGGATTCTATTTTTTCCGCCTGAGGACGACCGCTTGTGTTGCGATCGAAACGTTGTGATTTATTTTATTTTATACCTACGTGACTTTACCGAAAGAACCAAAGAGTAAAAATATAACACCCTAAGGCTTTAGAAACAAAAAACTTTAAATTGCAGCAGTATTCGTTTGTATACGTAACTTAAATACATATTAAGAAATTACTACAATTACATAAAAAAAATGCTTTACCATTTTTTGTCATTTTACCCAATTGTGTCCTGATTGTGCCATTAGTTTCGTGAGATGTGCAACCATTAATTTTATAGAAGAGCCCAAAGAAGCGGATACCACAGAGCCATCTCTGAGTGCCTTCAAGTGACCTCTTTCCCACCCCTCTATATTAGAGTAAACTGACAATTCTAATTCTCAGAGCTGGAATATCGCCAATTTGTGCAGAACCAAGTTTCCTTTGGCGGTGTTTTATGCAACCATCGGCTTAGACCATCAACTCACTTCGCTTGAGAACATGGTTTAACCACGGATGGCTGGATGAATAAAATTACAACAATATTATCCCAGTGTGACCTGTTAGCTACATACGTAATTAAGTCGGACCATATGTTTGCAATGAGACTTTTCTTAAAAGCTCATCTCCATGACACATTGGCCCCGTGGATATGTACGCATTAAACTGTGGTAAATGCTGCTTCTCTATTCCAGTTTCAGCCGTATCTACACCGAGATGGCTGTGGAAACAATTCAATCATCCGCTCCACACGACGAAGCTGTATCTGCAGAGTAAAGGATGCAAGTTACCGTTATCGGCACACTTTCGAGCCAGTGTCTGTGCACATTATGGATATCGATATGGGCTACGCAGCTTGGCAAAGCTCATTATGCAAAATTGATGGATAAATGTGGTTTTAACATAGAATCCGTATATCACAAATTGAAATATACAAATCGCTTCACTATCACGCCATTGTATTAACAACATCCCAATCTCAATTCCGTGTAAGTCACTGTGTTTATATATATATTTCTATAGAACATCTATTAAACGCATTTCCTTTTGGCGTGAATAATGTTTACGTAGAAAAGGACGTTCATGTTGCCCTATTATTACTTTGGGTCTCGTAGCAACACATGTAGTAAACAGGGCCAGGAGCGCATTTGCACCTTGTGTTACATGAAGAAGGTGCACCTGATGTGTTACATTAAATAATCACGGCATGCTCCGACAAATAACACAGGCTATGATGCTATTGTCTAAAAGTGGCTAATCATAGTGTCGCGATGTGATTGTTGCGCGAGGAATGATGGGTATGAAAATAATGCTCAAGCTTTGTGATGGATTGCAGCTCTCACAAAATTGGACCTGTTAAAAATATTTTTCAGCCAATCTACATGTTTATTTTTGTTCTGCATTACGTTTTGTTTTCACTGTCATTTGTATTAGGCTTATGCTAAATAATTAATGATAACATGCTATAAACATGTTCCATCTGTTACTTAAATGATTGCATTTTTTGGTATTTTATAATTATTATTTGTAAAAAATGTAAACAAATGTATCGTTCTCATTAAAATTCGACTTAGAATAGCTATTCATTATATTTTATCTGATTTATGTTGATAATTTTCAGTTCTTTCCATGTTCATTTTTTTCATATGCAAATATATATATATTTCATTTTTAATGAATACTTATTTTAAAGGCACGTACATTTATTTAGATGTTCAGTTGGTCATTTACCTCTTTTTTTAAGTACTTAAGCATCCGTGCACATGGCCAGCTATGACAAATGAATCATAAACATGGACACTGAAAAATAATATTGAACAAAATCTGTAAAGTGCACAAAGATGCACAGAGAGATACTCGTTTGGAATTAATTACACCGAGACAGAGGGAAATGAACACGTCCTTCAGAGAACAGACAAAAATCAGACATCATCCTGACAGGACATATCCAAAGATGAGTCGATGACCGAAAGACAAGACTGGTGACAGAGTGGCAGGAAAAGAAGTGAATGTGTCCAAGAGGTCGCGTTCATTTTATTAGAAGGTCGTGCTCGTTACACACAAAGTGATTGCTACAAATGATTCGTAATGCCTTGCTGACCTCGTCAAGAAGCATAAACCATCACGCAAACTCTGGTCATCCTCACAGCAGCGGCTTTTGGCTAACCATCGAATAAAGATGGTCATCGCATCACGCGCTTTCAGATGCACTTCTGCGGCCGTCTGGAATGCTCTTCCTTCCGATATCAGGAAACCACTGGGAGCTGTGTACTTTTAAATGTAATTTGAAAATACATTTCTTTAGAACTGCTTTTTGTGTCTAGCATATTGTTCATCCTCCGCAATTCCGATGAGTATGGTTGGCTACGTGCGGTGGTAAATAAGTTCAACGAACATACAAGAGGCCGTCCACCGCAGAAATGGAGCAATGAGATCGGTTAATGTGCTGGAGATAGATGTTAGCAGCATTGGGCCATGAGGGATTGCGAAAGCATATTTAATTTATTATTTTATCTTTATACGTGACTTTACCGAAAGAACCAACGAGCATAAGCAGGTGTTTATCGAGCAGTGGATAGACAATGGCTGGTGATGATGTTAACAACTTCATTTGTTGATGTAAAATCACTGCAGGTTACTTCATGTTTGTGAAGGAGCCAGACAACATATGCTGTAGTTGGAATATTATCAAAAAAGTTATTGGTATTGAAGAAGTATAATGGACAGATAAACGTGTTCAAAGTCGATAACATATATACCAGCAGAGGAAGGTGCATTGCTGGATGGATCCCTATTGCCTTTGTTGTATCTCAAATAGTGGGTAGCAACCCGTGAAAATAATAGTTTGTACTTGAATAAAGGATTGTGTTTTCTTGAATTGTTGGTGCTCATGCAGCCTCTTAATTCTCTGTTAGAATCTTCCCTCGGGAGTTCATGCAACCTGCAAAGAGTGTATAGAGTAACGTTCTTCGTGGCACATATCTAGCCACCCATATTCTCCCCTGCTCCCTCCAGAGTTTGGGACAGCAAGGCAGTATGAATTTTTAGTGGGTTCACTTGAGAGACACACGGATTCAGGAGGCCACACCATTTATTCTACAATCACAACAGGGTAAATTCATAAACCACAACGGGGTAACTACACAAACGGGTCAAGTCCGTCGGCACACTGCCTGACCCATGATGCCGAGCACGAAGACCGAAGAGAAGACGTAGCACAGCAGGTTTCATTTCAGCAAACAGCCCCGATGGAGCCCTGGGACCCCCGTTTATGCCCCTGGGCGCGGCCCCGCTCTGCCCTCGGACACGCCCCCTTTCAGAACCCACTAGAATGTTCTGGGTCACCTTCCACGTGTCCCTTGCCTGGCTCCGCCCTTGGCCACGCCCCCTTCTGGAACTCACCAGAAGGTTTTTGGGCCCTATAACGTGTCCCCTCTGTCACCTTTGGCCTACATCCCATCACGCGCCCCTGCCGGCCAATCGGGCTACTACATCCTCGATTGCTCCCTACTCTGCCAGCCCCAGAAACCTCTTCCATGACATAAAATACTCTGCTGGCAGAGAGGGTTACCATACCCACTATTCCTCTCTCTGTCGATAGATGGCGCTAAGCGCCGTAGTGAGCCATTATATGTCACTACAAATGTACTGGAATTGCCAGCAATCAATCAGGTGCTGCGACTTTTCCAGATTTGGCTAACCCGGAGTTCGGTCCTTAGGCGGAACAATACAACTGTGGTTGCCGTGATTTACAGGCAAGACAATGATCTGGGCCTTGATATTGGAAGCAGAGGGTCTCATGAGATCCACAGACTTCTTGCAGAACATGCGTGCTCAGAGCAGCACACCTGGTATACAAATACAACATGATGGCGGCTAACCTCAGAAGGGATTGCAGATCAAATCAGAGAATGAGCCATCCATGTGAGGGATTTTTTTACCAAAATTATTTTTATTAGGAGCCATCCAATGGGAGATGGACCTTTCTGCGTCAACTTCCACCTGCTGACTTTTTGTACCCAATACAGGATGATGGATGCGTTTACCTTCAGCCGGAGTGAGGGGATGCCTTCCCACCATTGAGCACCCTGGCTGGGGTGATGTTTCGTTTGTCACCACCAAGTGGCCCAGAAGGACCAGGAAATCTCACAGTGACCTTGCTGGTGCGCACCAACTTTCTGATTACAGAACTTGTTTTACTCTTTGTCCCTTTACCCAGGCTGAGAGCAGTACATTTCCCCAACTAAGGTGGCTTGCTGTAGAAGTCCAACCCGTTCCCTTCCTATAACACCTTCAGGACCCATGTGTCTGCTTTTGGATGTCGCCTTATTTTCTGGGGCATCTCAGGGCACTTGACATCAAATCGTATTTAAAACAATCTGAAAGGAACAGCTGTTCATGCGGGGCGACAACTGATTTAGCACGTGGCCTGCGAAATGGCATTAATCTGCCAGTAGGGGGCGATGATTTGTATGTATAATCCTGATTATGTACTTTGCATGTAACTTTTGGAATTTAGGCAAATAGGTCCTTGTGAATAACTTCAACTCTTCAAAGTGGAAATTGTTCTGCATGCTCTTGGAATCCGCCAACATCTTAAAGCCCCATTTTGACCACACGATGATGTGGGTGACCTACTTATTGATGTAGTTGATTGACTTGGCTGCCCAAAACAGCTGGTCCAGATCGGCATCAGATTTCGCGGTGCAGTGCCCCCCCCCAACCACGAGTAGCGAAGATCGCTGTGTGCATTACGACAGCCTCTGGGTCTCCGTGGCATGTGAGCTCTTAGGGGCTTCTTTGAGCTGATGTGCACATTTTTATCGGTGATGAGGCGGGCTTCTCTTCGCCCTCCAATAGTGACAAGACGCTTCCTGCGCTTGCGTCAATATTCTTGGGAGTTCGTTGCACGCCTGGCAGGCTTGCAGAAATCATGCGCTTCCCCCAGCCACGCAAAACACCTGCCGTGCAGGTCACTCCTTGCGAACTCAGCACCACGGTTAGATGTTCCTATCTTATATTTTAAGGCAATTTTCACGTGATTAACATAATGTAATCTAGGTCACACTGATAGGGAAGAAAAAAAAACGTTTGGTGTCGTATACACACTGATCAGGTCCACAAATGACGTGAACTCATTTACTCCACTCTGAATTAACTTCTGGACCTCATAGACTCCTGGTTGTAGAGAGGACCTCATAGACTCCTGGTTGTAGAGAGGAAAAGTGAAGTGCAAGGAGCCGTTCCTTCACAGGAGGGGGGAGATACTGTGGGTGTGCTTGAGATGGGGACAGCATTTTTTTTAATACTCAAATGACTCTGCAGGTTGTCATAAAGTACCCAGGGAAATTGCTAACAGTGGGAGATTGGTAGGGCTGCATGGGTGCCGACACTGATAATGAAAAAAAAACCGAGGGCACATTGAGGGTAAACCAGCACCAAACTGCATATTTGGTGCCAAACTACTTTATAAGTGAGAATGGTTTTTCCTTTTTTTCTGGCAACAAAACAGGTGTTAAGATGTTAAAACACGAAACTGAAACCTTTTACAAGGTATCATGTCTGCATTAACCACAATACTTGTGGTCAGAATGCAAAAAAGAAAAACATACTCTGATAATATATGCATTGTCTTTGAAACTGATTGGTCCACACCAGAGACAGCTTTTATTTGAGCCTCGTCTCAAAACGGTATTAGACCAGAGGATGCCTTTTGGCGTCTTTTGCATTCTGACCACAAGTATTGTGGTTAATGCAGACATGATTCCTTGTAAAAGGTTTCAGTTTAGCGTTTTAACATCTTAACACATGTTTTGTTGCCAGAAAAAAGGGGAAAACCTATTCTAATATTTTGGTACTGGCAAAGGAGGTCCCATGATGATACTTTATGAGTGAGAAGTTGAGGCGCATCCCTGCGATTACAGGCTCACGCCGCTTCTGGCACATGGGCTTCCAGAGAGCCCCTCTGGAGGGTATTTTATCTTCGTTTTCTACTACGCTGGTCGAACACCTCGGATGAGGTAGGAGTACCCACATTTCACCCCACTGCATGCGGCCAACCCATCGACTAACTGTGGTCGTTACCCATTTTTACTGCAGTCTGTCGTGGCGTGGGGGGAGGATTTAAGAAACGTGCCAATTGTTTCAACTTTTCGCGCCTGGAGATCGTACCGGTGACCTCTGATTGCAAGTCCACTGTGTTAACCATTGCATCATGGCAGCAACACTGTATCCTGTACTTTATGTATAAAGGGTAACCGCAATTCTGCATTGACTAGCAGTTGCCCATGTTTATTTTCGACAGAGTTGACCTGCTGTCGGTGAACCTATATCCATTAAAAACACATTTATGGAATTTAGCCCAGTGAAATTAGATTTTAATCCATCGCAGGGGATGAGCCAGTAGGCCTCTCTGCTTGTAAAAGCTCGCGCATAAATCAGGTTTACTACATTTAGAATTATTGTGTCTGTGTGACGGCCTGATTAATAATGTAAAAATATATTTGTCAGAAATAATAAGATGCCTATAACATCCATTAATAATGATGATGTTCATGAATTGATAATAATAACTGTATCAATTTTAATAAATTCAGATTGAGCTATATTTCATGCAATTGCATGAGATATGTTTATCTTGACTAAACGCTTTGCAGAAAGAAAAAAACCCACTTGGTTCAAGCCTCATTGCACAAAGCAATAACTCACAACCTAAGCAGGTGGCCGGGCCATCGGGGAAATTCTTTAATCCAGTTTTCATTCTTGTGATGCTACCGCCTCCGGGACAATGCAGTAATTATTTAACCTCATGGATACATTTTCGTACATTTTTGTGAACAAAGTTGACCTCCGCACACCTCTTAAAACCTAAGGCGGACTGTTCTTTGAGGTCCATCTTCTCATTTACATGAATTGCTTTAAAATTACATTCTCTTTGCTCAAAGGCGTAATATGTTCAACAGTCACCTTTCCACCCGCTAACATTTTGTTCCCTTAACAGCCGACGGTAAAAAGGAAAAAAAGTTTTTTTTTTTACCATTTAAGCTAAATAATTGAATTCCATGTTTATGTTGCAATTCCTTTCCGTGAAATATACTCTACGTTTTCGATTGTTTTTTATGCACCTTTCTACCAATGGAAACTAATACTAGACGATAGAGCTGACAAGTAAAATGACTCAGTTTTATATTTTGATGGTCTTTACAAGGCAGATTGTAATCTGATTTAATACATGTACAAATGCACATGCGTTCAATGTTTCCAGAATTATTAAAGTGCTCTCTCGTTTGAACGTTATTTAGCTGAAGCTTTTAAAGAAGGGTAAAATGACCATCACATTTAAGTTACAACGAATTGAAAAGCAAGAGGTAAATTTGCGATATTGCATAAACACTCATGAGTTATGTACCTGTATTGAATGACCGCTTATTTCTAAATGCACTTAATGTGTACATTACGAGTGTTTGTAATGTAATTTTTTCTAATTTCATGAATTTGCTTATCATAGTCCACACTAAGAGCACTCGCTTGTCTTAATTTAGAGATGCAATTTAATCAAAATTGAACCAAACGTTTTGCACTTCTCACAACCGGAGATATGCAAGATAAAATAAGTTCAAACTTTATATGATAGTTGTTTGTGTGTGCAACCATTTGTAATTGGGCTGATATCATCAATTTGCTATAGATTTGAACTCGGTTGTGACCGCTCAGTGTTCTGACGTAGTATTACAGAACCGAAACATGCATGCACCTTGCCAAATCGGGTTTGGCCCTCACACTGTATGAACAAATAGCTCTCACATCGAATTTACTCTATCAAAAGATACATTTACGATGGTTGGCTCCGTCTCATGCCGACGCTTCAAGTTCAGGGTTATTTTGTTTAACTAGGTGAGAACTTCAATTCCTTGAAATGTTTAGGTCAGATCTGAAGTATTGTTTATGCGCCAGCTTTTACAAGCAGGGAGGCCGACTGGCTCATCCCCTACGACAGATAAAATCGCATTCCACTGGGCTCATAATTGATCAATCTGATATTGCATGATAACAAGATGTCGACACAATTAAATATCAAACCAATACTGAACAGGGAGCTTAATATATTAAAAAAAAAACAATATATTGACAGAACAGAGAGTTCTGATTTTCACATGCGGTGTTGCGTTTCAATTTAATTAGAGAAACATCCTGCAGCCATTTTACGTTTCACCACAACAAACACTTTTTCCTTTGTTTTCATTGTTGCCACACGAGCCAACAGTGAATGCACGTGGGTGGAGGGCGATGTTTGATTAATACGGTAAATTTCAGAACGATTTGCCCTTTTGAAGTAATTCAAAGCTTCGGGCTGTTTGGCTGCAAGTGACATATCTCCTTCTTTTGTCTCGGCCACCTCTTCTTTAATGTTTTCAGCTTCAGATGGTAAAAAAAGAAAGATAGCGATGTGCAGCACAGTGGGTGCGAGGAAATGTGCCAAGCTGTCACTGTTCATCGATGGCTTAGAAACAAGGTGACTATGGGCTGTTTCACTTGTCACTTCCAATCTGCTAAGGGGATGCTTGAGTCCAACAAACACTCTCTGCCTTTGCTCCTCTTGGCGCCAGAGTCGGAGACAGGTGGAAGAGGACCCCACGCACAGCTACAGGGGAATATAAATACAAAAAAATATTTGAAGTAATGAAACCTGAAGAAGCTGCATTATACTGTCAGAAATAATTGCCACTCATGCGTTTAAGGAAAAAGATATAGATTTTTTAAGACAAGGGCTAAGCCTTGTGAATTAAAAGCAGGGATTGTTGTTGTATGAATGCATATATGTATTTCACTTTGCATATGAAAATCATCTTGGTTGACAAATGGCCTCGGGTGATAGAGTAAACACCTGGTTGTACTTTAAATTGGCTTGAGTTTATCTGAAAAAATAGATAAACTTCTATTTGAGAATTATAACTGTGCCAATTGTGTTTTTTTTACATTTGGTTCACGGAAAAAGGCGTTGTTTGTGAGGCGCTTATTACAACATTTTTCTCCTTTATCTCTTGGCAAGTGGATAATAAGAATGAATGTTTAAAAGAAAAATGGTAGAAAATTTGAAGCTAATTACTAGACTCTATTTGCAATGACAACAGTTGTTATCAGACAGCAAACGATAGCATGGTATGACTGACGATTATAGCACTTTAAAGATGGTGTATAGTAGGGGAGCCTTGCTCCATCGATTCACAGATTAATATCAATTCTCTAAGCTCACGATATTGGATGTGTAAAATTTATATATTTGTTGGGAGAGAGTGATGACTTAGGTATTAGTCACAGCTAGATTAGGATATTTCGTGTGGCGGTGAAGTTGCCCCACTGCTAAACATGGCGACTCGGCACGATTTCGCCAAGAGGGAATGTCACTGACACTCCTGTCAGTCCCCAACGTGCCAAATGTATACTTTCAAAAACATATAAGGTTAGCCATATCTCATCAATGTTATCCCACGATACAAATAATCCACTCGGATCCCTCGCCGGGCAGTGCATCCCTTTGCGTTAGAGAATCCCCCGTGAAACCTGATATTACAGAGCTACATCTGAGATCCCATCACGTGACCTCTGGCTCACAACGTTTAATTTGATCATGAAAATTAACAACCTGATGTGCTTGACGTGTGACGTTTTCAATCAGCGCACATTACCAGCGATGACATATGGATCAGAAATATGGGCAGTGACAAGACATTTTACGGCTCTGGTGCCGAAAGTAAAATGGCTTGCGGCATTTCAGGACCATGTGGGTATGGATCTCAGCATTGGGAGGCCTTCATATAACAGTGGATAGACCATGGCTGATGGCCATATGTTTCATGTAATGGGTTCACGTGACCCCTGCAATTGCTAGAGGCTGCTACATTTACCACATTGAAGAAAAAAATAAATGATTCTTGAATCGACATCATGAGACCTCCTTTGCCAACATCAAAATATAAGAATAGGTTTTCCCCTTTTTTCTGGCAACAAAACCAAACTGAATCCTTTTGCAAGGAATCATGTCTGAATCTTGACTTAAAGCTTTCGTGGCTGCAGGAATTCATATTCTTTGGGTCTTTCGGTAAAGCCACGTAAATAGAAAAATGATCGCAACACAAGCAATCGTCATCAACTGATGACGATTGCTTGCGTTGCGATCGAAACGTCATGATATTTTTATTATGTTTTCTATCTACGTGGCTTTACCGAAAGACCCAAAGAAGAATCATGTCTGCATTAACCACATATACTTGTGGTGAAATACAAGCAAAAAACATGCTCTGACAGTATAATGCATTGTCTTTGAAACGGATTGGTCCACACCAGACAGCTTTCTTTAGAGCCTAGTCCTGTTTGAGACTAGGCTCTAAAGAAAGCTGTCTCTGGTGTGGACCAATCAGTTTCAAAGACAATGCATACACTGTCAGAGCATGTTTTTAATTTGTATTTTCACCACAAGTATATGTGGTTAATGCAGACATGATTCCTTGCAAAAGGTTTGGTGTTTTAACATCTTAAAACCTGTTTTGTTGCCTTAAAAAAAGGGGAAAACCTATTCTTATATTATTGAGTCGAATTTCAACTCTGATTTACAACAAATAATTGAATTGCCAGTGGCAAGTGGCGGGGGGGAAGTGGGGTGTGGATATTCATTGCTCTTTATTTGAAGGCAGTGACATACATCAAACGACACTTCAACACATCAGAAGCAAATAATAAAAAATGCAATACATGTCAAATTGAGCTTAATTCATTTTTTTTTGCTCTTGGGAAACTCCATATGTGTTGCACAACAAATGATTTGTTGAAGTAATTGTGTGCCTTGAGGGCTAAACATTACTATTTATAGCGCTGAAATGAAAATGAATGCCAGCATAAGAACAATGTTATTGATAAAAGTGTTTTTACAAATACACTTAAAATTACGGTTTGTATGCATCTTTCCAGAATGAGATTCTTTGAAGGGTAAAAGTAAGAAATGCTTAAAGTGGTAAAGCTATTTAAAAAAGTGTTATATACATAAAAATGATGTATATTAAGAAATATTTTTCAAACTTTTATTTCTAGAATGTCGGCGGCCTACTAACTTATTCTAACTCCCGTGGAGGGTTTCTCGGCACTTTGTGCCTCGCCTGTTGCCCCCACTGATGTCCATTCCCCCCCCCCCCCCCATGTGTGCAGATACTACCAACGATTGTAGGTAGGGTGTGTAGTAGATACTACTGACTATTGCATGTAGGGTGTGTAGTAGATACTACTGACTCTATTGTATGTAGGGCGTGTAGTAGATACTACTGACTATTGCATGTAGGGCGTGTAGTAGATACTACTGACTCTATTGTATATAGAGTGTGTAGTAGAAACTACTGACTCTATTGTATGTGGGGCATGTAGTAGATACTACTGATTATATTGCATGTAGGGTGTGTAGTAGATACTACTGACTATTGCATGTAGGGCGTGTAGTAGATATTACTGACTCTATTGTATATAGAGTGTGTAGTAGATACTACTGACTCTATTGTATGTGGGGTGTGTAGTAGATACTACTGATTATACCTTTATCATAGCACACACACCAGAAGTAGTTAGCATGGGGGGGAGGGGCAGTTGTCTTTTAAAAATGGTCCTCAATTTATGTTCGTTCATTTCCCCTCAGGGAGAAGTGTCCCAATCTTGTATACCTGTAAATGTACTCATTTTTGGAAGCCAAACATTACACTTTTGGTCAACGGTGTTCCTTACAATCTAAGAGTATGGTGAAGCTGACCGTGCTACACGTAGTACTGGAGGTGGAATGCCAGAACACAGGCTTCAGGTATGAATAACCAATGCAGAACATGTTTCTATTAAAATATTGAATAACGGCTGAATATTTATTCTGAAATGCTGGGCATGATCAGGCAGCGTGTATGTATGTTTGCTCAACTGAGTGGGGGCATTGGGGGGGAAACGTTGATCTAGAGCAGGGGTGGGGAACGTCCGGCCCGCGGGCCGTATAAGGCCCGCAAAATCATTTGGTGTGGCCCTGCCAAGGCAACCGCAGGCGGGACTCGAAATTCAATACATCTAGGAGCAAACCTGGAAAAGCAGTTGCGAGTAGCAACATCATCAATACCAGCTCACATCACACGCCTCACAAAAGAGAAGCAGTTCCAGACATCACATTAGGGGTGAGTTAATTAAATGTTTGACCAAATATAACAGGCAAATTTTTAAGTTGATAATTTTGTATGGCCCGCGAATGATGTTATAAATATCCAAATGGCCCTTGGCAGAAAACAAGTTCCCCACCCCTGATCTCGAGAAAGGGGTGAGAGATATGTACCTGGAAAAAAACGTACACTCTGAAATCCTCATAGGAGTCAATATCATCTATTTTCAAAGATTATATAAAATAGCATTTATTTTTTTGCGAACAAGTTATAAGCCAACCATGATATTATAAGAATGTTAAAGATATGCTGCAATTTTACATTAACTTTGATTGTAGTGGAAGCTCAGCATACATAGCGCAGCTAAAAAAATGAATAACTCTTTAAAGGAAGAAATTATTTATTTTGGCAAGGATGAATGGCACACTGAGAGACAAATTTAATATTCAGAACACTTTCTGCACAGAGAGGAGTTTGATGGATGATTCTTGTCATTTCAAGCCACTCGCCAAGCAATTATTCCCTTAGCCACAAAAGGTGAGCATATCGCTTCTTCCTGAAATTTAAACCTTAAAAATAAAGCAATCAGTCCTTCTGCCATCGCTCTTTCTAAAAATTAGTCTCGTGCCATTACTAGCCAGCAGATGCCACAGCCTAACTTGATTTGCCAATTCTTTTCAAGGATATTGCCTGTCGACGGGAATGTAGATTGATTGGACTTGAAAGCTCTCCTCTGCTGAGAATTCTCCTAAGTACTTAGTGGCGAGTGATGAGGGTTAATATTTTTTTAATAGAAGGTAGATATTGATTTTTTTAAATGCTGATAAAATGGTGGAACTCGTTAAGGAAATTGGAGGAATTGATAAAGTAAGATTATTTTTGGGGTGAACTGTTCCTTTGGTTGCTTTGAACACAATTTGTTTTCATGTTTGGACCACTTCCTTTTGCGATGCCCCAAATCATGGTTAGAAATGCCTTGACGATAATGGCAAAATATGAAACCCATGCATATCTGCAGGGAGACCTCATTTTTAATGACGTTTAAAAAGTTCCGTATTATCATAATTTTGGTAGACTGTCGTTTGTCTAACTTGTGGACGTTGCTGATGAATATAAATACTCATTGGGGTGTGATCATCCAACCACTTGCATTCAATCAATTGCCATGTTAGAAAGGAAATTCAGGGATATTTTCTTTTAATATCAGTGGCTGTAGTGGCCTCCAATGGTTGTAGAGTCACATGGACCGATTGAGTAAAACAAAAGAAAAAGAAATACTGTAACTGCATGCGATTTGATTCACGTATCGAGAATAATATACGTATCTATTTATTGTTACAGAAAAGTCGACAGTGATTTTCTGTTTCGATTTAAAGCTTTCGTGACTGCAGGGATTCATCTTCTTGGTTTTTTCGGTAAAGTTACGTAGAAGGGAAGTAATAAAATAATAAAAATAAAACATAATAAAATAATTCTCACGACGTTTCGGCCACAACGCAAGTAGCCGTCCTCAGGTGAAGACCAGGTAAGACGCTGTCTCCCCGACAGACCTGGTCTTCACCTGAGGACGGCTGCTTGCGTTGTGGCCGAAACGTCGTGAGAATTATTTTATTATGTTTTATTTTTATTATTTTATTACTTCCCTTCTACGTGACTTTACGGAAAGAACCAAGAAGGAAAAAAAAGTGATTTTCTGCTCAAATGAACATTTTGGCAGTGCTCATCTGCTGTTCTAAGCCCTGAGCCAGTGGTGAAGAATTCCACATTTTTATGGCGTGGGCAAGTTGACCTCACCACAATGTGGTACATATTTTATGGACCCAAGAGGGATGATGGCCCGAGTGTTTTATATTGTGACATTCCTCATAAATAACGACACGGTTAATTATTAATTGGTGTAAAAATTATTGGTCTGAGCATCAATGGTTCCTGTTTTCATTTGCCACTGTCTTCTGTTTTGAACGTGCATGTCCCTTTCATCTGCACTTTTTGTAATTTAAAGAGCGACGCTTTCAATAAACCACTACTAATGCATAGGCAGAGCATTTTGTGCGTTTAATATATTTCACATGCAGATTACAATGTGCCCGTGAATTTTAGTTTAATCTTATGCTACCTTCTTTTTTAAGCTTTCATTTTATGTCGTGATTAATTAAATGATAGGTTCCACGCTGATTACCGGGAAATAGAACATGCAGCTAAGATTTTAGCAAAATGTACTGGTGCATGATTTTGTGTAGAATCCATATTGTTCGGTGTGTAGTTTATTTA
The DNA here is from genome assembly GCF_964198595.1 of Lampetra fluviatilis. Lineage (NCBI taxonomy): Eukaryota > Metazoa > Chordata > Hyperoartia > Petromyzontiformes > Petromyzontidae > Lampetra > Lampetra fluviatilis. Next base: position 24,895,863 of record NC_136278.1, on the reverse strand, counting down.
CAAGGAAGCTGTGACAACTTGATCATTTTATTTCCACACTTACAAAAAATATACACGGTCAATGCAAAGGAACAATTACTAGGTTCGTATTGAAAGTTAAAATGAAATGAATATACTTATGCATGTCCCCCAACATTTTTGTTCAATGGATTATTTGATGTACAGTCTTACCATGTTTCCTGAAATATTTACATATCTATCCTATATATAGCAGTCCTGCTGAATATAAGTGCATAATTATCAGGAATATATGCTGCCGATTTCCTTGTCTTGTGCCAAATTCAGCCGTAGTGGAAATACAGTCAAGAAAATTTGTCACAACCAATGAATATTTCCAATTGCTACAAACAGCAGAATGTAGTGGGGTGCAGGGCTTGTCACAAGTATGTAAACTTGAAGACATATTAACGTAGAGCAATTGTCCTAAAGTTGCTTTGTGTGTTCACTAGGGCACTCTACTACTACGCAGTATGCATCATGTAGCCTCATTATTGTTAGATTCCTATATTTTTTTTGTCTAAGCCATTGCAGCATTGTTTGTTTAAGCTTTTCCTAAGTCGGCAATTGTGCACTCCTATAATAGTGCATAGGGGAATAATCTGCAGTATAAATGCATTCCCTTAACAAAAAGTATCTTCCAATTTCAGCAAGTGCAGGGCCCAACATCTCAAGCAGGACAATGAATCGTCTTTGTCCGATAGCAACTGAGAGCATAAAAAAGTGCCTTGGGATGCCCTGTCACGCAGTGCACATTCAGTGCTGAGTGAAAGAACCCATTTACTTATTTAATATTTTTTGTTCGTTTTTTTTTTCTAACTGCTTCGACGGCACACTTTTCTTTGTTACTGCTCAATAGTTTCTTGTTTTACAACTCTTATAAGCTCCGAAGCCTGTAGGCCACTTTCACCGGTGGTAAATAGTTAAATTTAACGCCTCAAGGTGCACTGGTAGGAGCAGCAGTCAACTGGCCAGTCTTCAGTGGCAGCATTACCGTGCCCCAGGTATCCTGGCTGGTAGTTAATTACACCGCAACGAACGTAAAGTGCCCGTGACTTAAACCTGTGGACGATTGCGGCTGTCACTTCTTTGAAGGTGCACCGTTTCCGACCACGACAACATGGGCAAAGAAACCAATTCTGCCAAATGTGCCTGGGAGCTCGGGGACATTACTTATGTTGACTGAGAGCAATCCGGAACAGTGATGTAGCTTCTTTTTCAGTGCCGCTGGCATGTCTATTTGTTAAAGTGGAAAATGTTTTCCCCATGTATCTGTGGGTGTGGGGGGGGGAACCTGTGAGCACAACATGTTTCGTGATTTTGTTAAAATATGGTTTACTTTATTCTTCTCATAGCTGTGCATGGTCAGAGCATGGCTCCAAACTATGTCGTGATAGACACGTGCCATTCATCCCTCTCGTGGACCATGAAAAGAGTAATACAACCACCAACGTTTGACGTCAGAGGCGAGGAAGTTACAGAGTATACGTTCAGTATCAGATACAAATATGTGCCATGGAAATCTTTGCAAGATGTGTAATATATGCAGGTGGCCTTGAGCTCGCTATAACGAAACGTCATGGCCGTCCATAATGAGAGGCGTTGGATTTATATGTGAGTTGTATTGACTGCTTTGCTATAAAACCTTGAATATGATAATTGGTTATTTTACCCTTCTATCTGGCAAGAAAACTGACACCTTTTTTTACAAGGAGTCATGTTTACATACACCACAATACCTGCAGTCATAATGCAAACAAAAAACATAACTCTGATAATGTGCACTGTCATTGAAGTTGATTGGTCCACACCCGAGACAGCTTTCCTTAGAGCCTAGTCTCACATGGGTTGGACCAGATGACGCCAAAAGGTGTCAGTTTTGTTGCCAGATAGAAGGGTAAAAAAACCAATTATCATATTTTTACTGGCAAATGAGGTTCCAATGATGTTAACCTTGAATATGTTTTATATTCCATGGAGCCTATGCAGTAGAATCTGCTGATGTTTTTACTTGACCTTATATAATGTAATTTAATTATACGTCTTTTTGGCCATCCTAAGCTTCTTTTCATTGTACAATGTACACTTATGCACCAGGCTATTCGGTGTCATTAAAGGCGATTCCATAACATAGATGAGGGATTAAAATGAGGGATTAAAATTACTATATGTTCCTTACATGTGCAGAAAATGCCTCGCTGAGTCTTAAAACGGATTTTAGGAGAGGACGTTTAATTTGTGTTCGGTCAATTCATTTGCTGGTGTTTCGTATGTTAGAGGAAAGTGGAGGACCTGGAGAATACCCACACATGCAAAGGAGTTTAACACTCGAAGCTTCACAATACGTTTAGCAATTAATTTCTGTGCCGTCGGCTCCTGGATACCTTAGCACGTTGTCAAAACCGACACTACCATCTGGACACTATCATCTAATCTAGATTAGTACTATACAGGTTCATCTTTTCTGAGCTTCTGGTGACCGATAACATATTTCTGGATGATTTGGTTGTAGACCACGAGAGTATTTGCTAGGCGTAGGCAGTGGAGCTTGTTACCTCCGCACGGGTAGTTTGCGCCCGAAGTGTTTTAGCCCAGGCACGACTAACCACGCCCCATAAAATCCGAGTACGTCATAAAAAAAACGGCGTAAATACTCCATGGGGTGGAACAGTGGCGTGGCGTTGCGCTCACTGGGCTATGAACACGGCCGCCTGAGCTTGAGTCCCAGCCATGGTGAACATCAGTGGCAAGTGATATCTGAAATGGTCCAGGGTCCTGTTTTCACCAATCTGCACTGAGCAGATGATGAAGTTACAGTCAAATAATCACATTTAAGGGACGGCTTTCATCCAACAGTAGATTGACAAGGGAATGTAACATATTATTACGTGATTAATATGCAGTGGACCAACCAGCCGGGCCAATAATGCAGCCTGCAACATGTAGACTACGACGGCATGTTGATTGTAACGCGATACAAGCATGACGAAAGAGACACACAGCCATGCCATCAGTATGTCGACAATGGAGCCAATTGGTTTGTAGTGCAATAAGCACCGTGATGTCCATTACACGCATATTCGTACACAATGGATGCACCTCTAAAATTATTTTGGCTAACCATCGAGCAAAGATGGTCACTGCATCGTGCGCTTTAAGATGCGCATCTGCGTCCGCCTGGAACACTCTTACTTCCGATTTAAGGAAGCCACTGGATTGAAAACTAATTTATTTAAAACTGCTTTTTGTGTTCACTTTGTTGTCCTTCCCCCGAACCTCCAATTAGCGCGGTTGGCTATGTACTGTGCGAAAGAATTCTAGATTTGAAGCTTTCGTGACTGCAATGATTGATACTCTTTGTTTTTTTCGGTAAAGTCACGTAGGTAAAAAATAAAATAAATGAAAACAACTAAATTAAATCACGACATCTCTGAGACACACTTAAGCGGTTGCGCTTTCGCTACGTTGTCCCCACCTTAAGAAGGACGCTTGTTTTGCGTCCGAAACGTCGTGATTTAATTAAGTTGTTTTCATTCATTATAATTTTTTACCTACGTGACTTTACCGAAAAAACCAAAGAGTATGTGCGAAAGAAGTTCAATATACATTTCGTCCCATCACCTAGTGATTGCATATGATTAAGACTACAGGCTCTGAGTATGGCAGATCTAGGCTGCTTAGTGGTTTATGGTTATGTTAACTTTTTGGTCAATACAGTCCTGTATATCGATTTAATCTCTTTTATAAATGCATGGTAATGAGAGGGGTGGAGGCTTTACTTGATCAATTGCATGATGATTTTTGAGAAATAGTTTTCTTTATAATTATTATTTGACACTAAATGCGTGAGCTCTTTTTTCTCATTCCTACTCTGTTTTTGATAATGAAATTGGCTATGCTGCAGCCACCTTTCTTGGAAATTGCCACCACGTCTGAATTTAATTTGACGATAATGGTAAATGTGTGGTCCTAGTATTACTTGCTCATGCCACAGCTGGCAGTGACGAAGAGCTTCATACCACATCGGAATCCATCAAGGATAAATAAAGATTCTGATTCTCATTTAGTGGGCCTTTTAGACTCCTCTTCTATGCTGACCAGACATCTTGGAAGAGCACCCCACACTTTATCCCACCAGATGCAACCTGGCCATTGCTGAACTGTGGTGCACCCATTCATACTTCTGGGTGGACAGAGGCCCGATGATTTAAGACACTTCTCCATTGTTTCAACTGCCATTCCGGGAGATTGCCCCAGACACATCTGGATTGTAAGTCCAGTGCGCTAACCATTACACCATGGCTGCATCCCATTCGGTGACAAACAATATTACAAATACTGGGGCAGACATGACTCGACTCAGAAGTTGAGATATGAGAGTAACAGACCTTGAGACGGTGTTACATTTTATCAGCTCGCGAGCTGTTTAACAAATGGACAATCTGGAGTGCAAGGAGGTCACTTAACGTCATTGTAAAAAAAAAAACAATATTAAGGTTTAAACCTGATAGTTAAATTGAAGACTATTCAATTTAACAAAAAAATGTCTCTGTTATTTAGAAAAATGTCAAGTGGTCTAAATGTTTTCACGGTCAAGCATGCCGGCTGAAGGCATATCCTATGGGGGGGTTGGGAGGAGGTTTTTGGAACAAAAATCCCACGATGATCGAAAAATATTATCAGCACTGCTGCCTAAAAATAATGTGTACGCATGCTCGTATGTGTAAGACACACCAGTGGAGTAATTCCTGTTCATTTCTTTCAGTTGACTAAATCCGAGTGTAAGCGTTGATTGGGCGTTAAAAAAACAAGCAAATTAAAACGTGCAATTCCGTTTGTAATTAAATAGAAGTGTAATAAATAAATAGCATGCAGAGCCTGCCTCTACTTGGTCCTCATGCAGTTTATTGTTTCTCCTTTCCAATTGTTTGATATCTCAACTATCCCCCCCCCCCGTCTTTATCAACCTGCACTGACAACTGTGGTGAAGTATGGTCAAATACACCTCCCACTCCTGCCCCTTTTACCAACAAGGCATGGGGAAGCGTTCCTCCAGCACTGAACCGACAAAGAACTGGAGCTATATTTAACATGCAGGACACAGTAACCGCCTACATGACCAAGAATTGCTGATGCAAATCACAGTGAATCGTTTCTTATCAAGTCGCATTACGTCAGTCATCTTTGATGGTCTCATTCAAGATCATACGCAATTATACATTCAAGTAAATGCTGAGTGCACGGCACTCGCTAATATATTCGCTTGAGAGTTGAAAGTAATTATGTATTTCAATAGAATCATGCTTTCTTTCCGTTTGCAAGTTGCACGTAGAACTTTAATTCAGTTTATTGACAACTGTTTGATCGTGTGTTAAAAAAAATTCTGAACCCCTTAAACAACAAGAGCTGTTAATTCTAGATTTGAAGTTTTTGTGACTGCAAGGATCCATACTCTTTGGTTCTGTCGGTAAAGTCACGTAGATGAAAAATAAAAATAATAAAATGAAAATAACTCAATTAAATCACGACGTTTCGGATGCAACACAAGCTTCCGTCATCAGGTGGAACAGCCACAGCAAAATTACTACAGTTGCTTCCGAAAAGTCGTGATTTAATTTAGTTATTTTCATTTTATTATTTTCTATCATTTTTTTTTCATCTACGTGACTTTACCAAAAGAACCAAAGAGTAACAAGAGCTGTTGTTTACCACTAAGTTACGGTGACAATAACACAGCGCACGTGCCAATTTTGGTGTACTTTTAAAGCAACGTGAAGTGTCAGAGGCCAGGTGGCAGGAGGACAGAGAACATAATCAGACGAGGGTACACACACGTAAATTCACACATGTCTTAGGCTCCACCTTAATGGATATATCTAGCCACTTTCTGAGTGTATATTGAGGTTTTGATTACGTGATATTGGTGTCAAGATTCCAGATATTCAAGCAGTCAAACCCTAAGCTCATCCGTGTATCTTGATGGGATATCAGTAGAAAGGAAAGCAATGGCTCTTAAACCATCTGACTGAATTATAGATTTGAAAAAACCTAAGAGCATCTGACTGAAGTTAAACCTAGTCAACACATCAGGAACAATAGCATAATAAATTATTCAATAATAGTATTTGAACGGATAGGGCGTTTGCTTAAATACTTCAGCAACTAAAAGCTTTTACGTCACATCTCATTACAACCATTCAAATGCTCTGCTGTGGTCTAGCCAATGGGACCCCAGTGGCAGCTGTCCTTATGCATTAAGCAGTGTATGCAGAACCAGTCTGCATATGGATCTTAGTCTGTCAGTAGGGTGGCAAGGTGGTGAAGTGGTAACATTTTGCCTCACAGCAAGAAGAGCTCGTGTTCGAATCTCGGCTTGGGTTTCTTTTTGTTTGTGGAGTTTGTATGTTCTCCCCCCTGTTCTGCATGGGTTTCCATCAGATTCTATGGTTTCTGCCCCTAGTAAAAAACGTATATATATATAAAATGTAACTGGTATTGGCTAAACATCACAATGCAGATAAATTACCTGCATACAATTCAATTGGGAATACACAGAGCAGCAACATCGCCATCGACTGTGAAAACTTGGCAGGACCCTCCTCAAGTAGTCTGTCCTGTGTAACCGAGTGGAATAAACCAATAACATTAATCATAATAATACATAATCAGGGGGTGATAAAGCTACGTGTTTTTTCCCCACAATTAAATAATCTGTGAGTTATTGTAATTTCTAAAACCTGATGCCAGCACAGAAGGGACTACTATTCTTCAAATAACACCACGGGATATCTAATATCTACTACGAAGAAGACGGTGCATAGTTACGGTCAATACCCTCACAGTATTAACCATGGTAGCCTCTGGGTTCGAATTGCGAACCTCTGCAAACAGTGGAGAATATGCCATCACTCAGTCATGTCATCGTCCAAAATCTCAAGAACCGTTTGTCATGCATTGCACAATTGTCACAGTGTGAATAGCTACAGGAAGGCATTTCCTTTCTGAGCCCTTTGTCTATAAAGTGGGCTGAGGGAAGCAGATAGCAATTCACAGCCTCATTGTCAATGCAATATGCACAGCCACCAAATGTCACAACTTTCCTGCCATCACATTCAATCCTCTATTCCAAAAACCTTATTTATTCTGACGTATTAAATGACCGATGTTGTGATAGCATAAGACATTTGTGAATATAGTTGTTTTTATGATTTGTATGTTATTTATACTATTAATTATGCACTGTCTCCTTCACTTGCTGTTCTCAGATAACGGTGGCTTTAAACACAGGTCTGTCAAAGCCACAAGGGGCCATTGCAAGTTGAGTTTTGTGAAATTCTACTTTATATCCACATAGCAGGGTCCCTGTGTTGCCTAAAGGGGGAAAAAAGGCAATGCTTCATTCGTCATGTGATGCCGAGTTTTCGTGACAAAAATGGCACTTCCAACAATTTAGCCATTTCTAGTAGTTGACAATAAATGACAACATATATTTTCTACACTTGCTTATATGGTATGTGTCAAATTAGAAATATTTCAACAATTGACGTGTGTTTTCAAACACATAAAGTGCCAAAATTAACAATACTATGTGTGTCTATTATATTGTACGATAGTGGTTATACGTACATGCACTGCACACTTAATTAGACAAAAAGTTACTTTTTTTTTCTTCAAAATGTTAAACCATGTAACACATAATTGTGCAATGCTCACATCCCTTCCTGTATTAGCTACAAATGTGTGACATTGTTGCCATATCAATATGTTGATTTTGGAACTTGTTATTATACAATGGTTATTTGAAATATAGTTGCGCTTGACATTCCATAATTGTGCCCAAAATCAAACAAAACAAATTGGTGTTTAAATCATCATCATGAGTGGCAGAGGCAGCAGCATCTTTCTTTAAGGTGAAAGTTAATAGACTTTTTACAGATTTATTTTTTACTGTAATAATTTCCCACTTGTCACAAGCTTGTTAAAAAGTGTATTTTTTTGGCAATTATAAAGATTGCAAAACAGCATAAATTATTATTCTGCTGTCACAGATGATCATCCTCTGACCTCAGCGCTATAACCTACTTTTGTAGATTCGGTTGCCAAATACCGAGCTGTGTAAGCATTTCCCTGGAGCGTCTTATGTCCTGACAGGCATGATAAACTTGTTTTTTCTGTTGTCTCTAGAAACAAATAAGCAAGGTTAAAGTTAGTCTAAAATACACACTCACATGCACTCACACACACACAACTTATAGTATCCAGAATGCACCATGCCTGCATGGCACACATGCTCACTGATTTATCTCTCCCGAGATTCATGGATATTTTTCGATGATATAGAAAAATCAACACAATGGAAATGGAGGGTAGGAACATATTATTATCTATTGGTTTCTTTCAAATTTGTTTACAGCAATTTGTAATGTTTCAGTCAAAAGCTGTTTCAATTGGAACATTGAAAAGGTCAGGCTCAGATGTTGCCATTGATCACAGTTTGCAATTTACACTTTCCATTCACGAACAAATTGTTGCTGTGGAATTTCAAGGGCGTGTTTTGACGTTAGGGCGTCTGGCTGGCTCGGTAGAGATTGTCAATCAGTACTCCTCTATGCATGACCTGAATAAAGAGTTTATTGGAAAATGCGCAAGGAATTTTAGAGACAACTTATGACCAATCGCAAGCAAGAGTTCTCAATGGTATTTAAAAAACACATTTTTTGGTAATAGTGCACAGCAAAGTTATTATTCATTCATTAAAACATAGTTTCGTTTTAATCTACTATTTGAAATGTATACATTCAAACAAATATTGTCAAGCAAGTAATTGTAATTTCAATGAAACTGAATCAAAATATGAGAAAAAATATTTAGCAGATTTAATATTAGATTTGATTTACAGAAATTAGATGTAGAATTTTAAACAATGGACACGCTTATTAAATCTCCCCCCCACCGCTTTCCACCCAGGAGTATGAATGAGTTCAGCACAGACGATCGTCAGGTCAAGTGTGGTGGGGTAAAGTGTGGGTACTCCGATCTCTTCCAAGACGTCTGGCCAGTGTGGAGCAGAATATCAAATACCCTTGAGAGGAGCTCTCGAGAGCCACCCCTTGGGGAGGCCCTTCCTCCAGCAATAAAGGGGTCAAGCAATTGCACGGCAGTCCCTTGTTTTTATTTTTAACTTTAATATGTAAACTTCTAAAGGGGTGTCTTCAAAATTTAAACAACTATTTAGAATTGAAATTTTAGAAGAAACCCCATAATCCAGTAAAAATGTGTCAAAGAAAATGTTCTATTTGAATTCAAAACATGGAATGCTCAGATTGTGGAAAGTAAAATCCATTGCACGAGTTACTTTTTGGCAATAATTCAAAACAAGAATAATATGGTTCAAAGTTATACGATGCTCGATTCCATGTGTCACAAGGGAAAACAATCCTCAGGCAAAATTCTGACCCTTATTACTGCGACAAAAACTTTGGTAAAAAAATAGCGCAACATTCTCAGATTATCCCTTTATTCTCAAATGCATTTCATCGATGTGAGAATATATAATTTTGGATTGTTTAAATGGGTAAAAGACACTGCACAAAATATGAATGCAGTGTAATCTATTAAAAGTTATGCTGATCACTGAGATTACATTTCCTCTGTTCATGTTTGCGTGTTCAACAAAAAAGTTATAGTGTTTATAAATACGTAATTAAAAAGCAGGACTGACTGTATATTTATTTTGGCTTCGTGATAAAAGTAATTCGTTAATTTTAAACCAGACTATATCTCAGTACAAAGTAGAACATTACATTTTTTTAACTTTTAAATTACAACAATATCGCCTCCAGCATGATAATTTACTTGATATTTACATTCACATTAATCAAGCTCATATATAGAGCAACACATTTTTCATCTCGGATATGTCACTTAAAATAAAACATTTCAGTATTTCCATGGTCTCGATATGTATTTGCTCAGTGGCAGGCACTGCGACTTTAAATATATCTTCAATAAAAACAATCTATCCGATTATATACAATTTCATGAACATCAAAAATAGGCCATAGCATTAGTATGAAACATTGAAATCCGTAACGAAAAAAAGATATGTAAATGTTGCGTGGATAATCTGGTTGGGTGGCCTCGTTGCTGAGATCACTATGTTGATCTTGTTTGTGAGTCGTTCCTGAATGTATGCTTACCCGTTTGTGTCTTCTTTGCATTATTAACAATACATGTATTTGCTATACATTTTATACATAAATAACTCTTTACACATGTTCATATTGTTGACGATGTATTTTCTTTTAATAATGAAACAAATGTAAAACAATATATGAGCACCATAAGCATTGCATGCCTTGTGTAGGGGGAGCAATGGTGCAGTGGGTAGCACACAACACTACTAACCCATTAGACCTAAGGCTGATTTCAGGGTATGGCTAATAGAAGTGTCGAGTGGCAGCCAAACCAGTCCTGCCCCCCCCCCCCCCCCCATCTTTACCAACTCGTACTGACCAGAATGGTCAAGTATGATCAAATAGCCCCCATGCCTGGCGTGGTGTGGGGAGGCATTCATCCAGCAGTGGGTTGATAAAGGGTTGTAAATTATAAGCCTTGCTTCTAACGTATGCTATTGGTGCATATGTACAATGCATATGTATTTCAGATAAATCACAGCAATACATTTAGAGGCACAGCAAGTGTAATTGCTTTATTAACATCATGACTCATATAGGTTATCCCTTAACCTTCCCCAAGTCATTGTAATCAATGGAGATGCCCTTTAATTTGATTCTATTTTCTGCTATCTCAGCTATATTTTGTAGGGGAAAAACAGTCTATAAAACTAGTGTTTATTTGTGTTTATTGCCAGTGTATCTGAATGTTTCATATTATAATTTCTTCCCTGAATACACAAATCACATCTTTAGAAGATACAAAAATTACGTGCAGTGGTCAAAGTAAGCTCCTGCTTAATGAACATCACTGGTCACTGTCTCATTACATGAGCCATCATCATCAGCAGCAGCAGCAGCGATCATCTACTGCTGGATGAAGGCCTCTCCAAACCATCGCCAACCTCTCATGGACGTGCAATGAAAATAATCTACCCACCCAGCATGGGCACACAAGCTAAGTTGATCCCTCCCTCTCCTCAGCGGTCAGCAGACGGCCCTCTCGGACACTCTGACATGTCACTTTGTATTGTCAATGAGCCAGTGTAAAAACTAAAATATTCCTCGAACAGGCGAGTATTTCTAAAGGACAACTACTACTATTGAGGACAACAACATGTATGTATTTGAAATTAACATTAAATAACGTCGGTGCATATATTTGTTTGCATTGTATTAGCAAACCCATTCACCTCCTACATTTTATGTGTTGGGCAAACAAAAGAATACACAAAAACTTGTAATCGTAATACAAGTCTTATAGAAGTAATAATGGCCTATGACGTAATACCTTGAAACCTGGAATGTCACCTTACAAATAATGTGGTATTTTCCTTATCATCGTTAATATTGAATGTTTTGTTTCATCCTCCCCCCCCAGAGCTATTTTCACTGCATGTAAGTCTACTAGTGTCACATAATTAAGAGTTGCATAGCATACTGTGCACGAAATCAAGCCGGCACAGATTAAACGGTCTCATGAAGGAGCGAATAAGCGCATAGCATCACACTTCCTGATATGTACAAGCTCCCTGTGGTTCCCTCGGCGTATGTGTTTTTTTCGTTGCATACCATTGTCTTTCTCGCCTCTACTGAGACGTCTGGCCAGGATTGGAAGAAAAGGCCACATTACCATCGAAAGAGGCTCTCTAGAGTTATCTAGCGCTCCCTCTAGTGCAGGGTTCGGCAACTAAAAACACATCCTTGCGGAGGGAGCTGGTAGGAACGTTGGGTTGCTCGGTCAATAGCCAGGGTCAACGGCGGCATGGTGTATTCCGCAAATATGCCCGACTGTGAGGGCGGGCACAAGCCGGCGTGAGTAGGTTAAACGTTGAGTTTTATAAGGGCACCACGGGGTGACCAGCCCCTGCCCACCCAGCCCCACCCCTCCCACCCCCCACCCAGCCCCACCCCACCCTCCCCACCCAGCCCAGCCCCTCCCCACCCTCCCCACCCAGCCCCACCCCACCCTCCCCACCCAGCCCCTCCCCACCCTCCCCTCCCCACCCAGCCCCTCCCTGCACGACGGACGGACACAATAATCCCCTGTGGGCTGGTGTAACCAGGAGGTCCCTACCAGTATAACAATAGCCATTTTACTCGAATTTGGTAAAAATGAAATGTTTCAAGAGTCGCAATGCATGTGACTACGAGACGGTGGTCCTTCATAAATAACGTCACGAAGCAGTTACTTAATGAGCCGGAGGCTGCCGACCGTTGCTTTACTGGAGGCCCTTCTGCCAGCAGCGGTGTGAGAAAGAAATTGCAGGGCTGCACCTTTACATTCCTACCTGCGTCGTCTTGCAGTATTTTTTGTAACGTCAGTGACGGGACCAATCTGTGTCGACTGCCATACGTACAAATCATAAAATAAGTTTCAAATGTGCTCCAATAGATGCATATGTATTTGAAACAATTGTAAAATAACGATACAAAAATATAGGATTATGTCTTCAATTTAAACGGAATCGCTGTATAAAATATTGACTAAAACTTAAAATTGTTAACGTTTGCATCATATGTGTCTATTCATATCTTCACTCAATTTACATGCAAAAATAATTATATTTTTATTTTAAAAATGTTTGGCTTCAAGTGTCTTTGATGTATGTTCATGTGTGTTCATGCACTGTCAGTGGTCAAAATCTATTACCTAATTCAATAGGCATATCCACAAGGGAGCGAACAGCACAAACAAAGCCGCTTTCACTCATTGCCTACATGAGGCTGGGGAATGCTCCATCCTCCGTCCGATAGTATATCATTAATTTGAATTTCTCCTTTTCCCGACGACAGCTTACAACGGATGCCATTTGCGGCGTCATCTTGCGATCGATGCTGCGAGGTGGTGTTATTGTGTGATTTGTGGGTACTGGATTTTTTTTTGTGCGCCGGGGGCAGCAGAGGACAGAAAAAAAGAGGGAGAAAAATAGTTGCATTACTCTCCGTGGTCTAGTCTGTTGGGTTCTTTAAAAAAAAAAGGCCATTGTTTTTCTGCCCAAAGGCAGTTAATAATGCCATCTGCTTGATGGGTGTCGGCAAGGACTTCGCTCCAGTGTGCAAAGGTGAAAATAATAATAATAAAAAATTTAAAAGCACTTTTCGATTTATTTAGTCTCCATCGTGTGCAATTGGTACCATAAATCACATATCAGCTTAATTATCTGTCATATTCACGTATAATGTTTTACACGCTATTTTCCACGTTTGCATTAATTTTTTAATTGCTTGTTATTTTGATTATGGTTTAATTTATGATTGGTATTTAAAAAATAATTGTTTGAGATGTTAAGTAATTGTGACATTGCAGATATAATAGTCATGCATTTGAGTGAACTTTCCGTGGCTGTTTCTCCCATAAGTCACTTTCAAGCTTCAGTGAAACTGTATATTACCCCAATTTTCCATGTTGGTCAGGCATCTTGCAAGATGACTACCCACACTTTACCCCACCGCAGGTAATCCTGTAGATCGACTGTGGTGTAACCCATTTATACTTCTGGGTGGACATAGACGGGGGGATTTAAGAAACTTGCACCGTTGTTTCAACTACCGCGTTCAGAGATCAAACCGGTGCCCTTTGAATTTCTAGCTCCAATTTGCGAACCATTACACCATGGCAGTACAGATTAAAAAAAATAACTATGAAGTCTATTTGAAACTACATTTTACTTTCATGCAACCTAAAAAAACTTGAATATATCACAGTTTGGTCTAATTTATGAACAAGGCATGGACATAATTACTTAATAAAAATATATTTTCGTACCAAAATTATATAAACATTAAATAACATTCAGGAACTTATCTGAATTTAGGCCTCAATGACCCAGTATGATCATTTCAGTTGAGACATTTGCTTTTATTTCTGGAAATGTCTTATTGACATGAACATTATGATATATATGTTTTTTAAGTGGTGAGAACAAATGTGTCTTTTAGATCGTTAATTACATCACAGCATCATGAAAATTGGCAGGTGCCTTGGGGAAAGCTTCATCGAGTAGTGGATTGACCATGGCTAATGATGATGAATTACACTTATATTGTAGCATGAAGGAAATATGTTGCCTTATAGTAGAATAATCCTATCTAAGGTAATGCTTTTTTAAAATCTATTATATTTCGGTTCGGGAAATGGTGCACAAACGCACTGAAAATTGACGATGCTCACAAGAGGTAAATTAAAGGCAAATGCCAGAATGATAAATATGCAAGTTTAATTAAATCTCACATGGGTCACACCCTCGCACAATAAATAACGGCGTGATTTGTGGATGTGCTGCATTATTACATTAAAAACCCCTACAAAAACCCATCAATCTAAAAAAAATAGTGTAGCGACTATGTCCCCCCCCAGAATATTTTTTTTTGGTTTTTATTTTTACAGCACAAAAATATGTAAATTTCAATCTTGAAATAGCAATGAGGTGATCAGAATTTGTAGAAGAAAATTCCTTTGCCATCGACCTAAAATAGATTATTTATGCATTTAGAGCACACAATATAGAACTGTGTTTTTTATATTTAAATTCCAAAACATTGCTAAAAAAGAAGTGCTTTTCATGTCAATGCCTTGGTCCAATTACCCTTATTGTATCATTAACATATTTCTTCTCTTCAAGGAGTGCTATTAGAACTGAGCATTCCTGTATGAAGTAAATGCACGTAAATATGCATGTACTGTATGTCATTGTCACCATGTAGCCCCCAGTTGTATAAATGTTACACTTGATATAGAGGTAATGGTTTAGCCCTGCAATTTCTTTGTTCACACCGCTGCTCGATCGAGAACCCATCTAAAGGGTAGTTGCCATACTCTTCCAGGATGCCCACAAGTTTTGGAAAAGCTGGGAGTCATCACGATTTACCCCACCACACAACCCTGTCGATCCACCAACTTGTGCTATAGCCATTTATACTGCCGGGTGAACAGAGCCAATGGGGTGGGCGAGCTCGGGGGTTAATAAATTTGCCATTGGTTTCAACTGCCATGCTGAGAGATCAAATGGAAGTGAAGAACTCTGTATCGCAAGTTCAGTGCCCTACTAATTACGTCACTGTGGCAGCATCCCAACCCACTGTCACATCATCAACAATTTTCTGCACTGCACGAAAACAGCACCATATTCAAGTGTTAGTAGTTACCTTACGTTGGGTTTATCATATTATTTAGCACAAATATAAATTGTGTAACTTTAAGTGTACGCGTGGCACTTTGCACTGGATAATAAACAGCGTGGCTTTCGTGCAACTATCAGTATAAAAACATCGTTGCATTAATGGTACATCACTGCTGCGAAAAAAATTACATTCTACGTGATATTTCGGGCACCTTTTAAAATCTAAAGTTTTCCATTGCATTTCCTGTGCTTCTCATCACTGGTTCGTCGTACTCACAGTGTTAACACGCCTCGTAAACATGTCGTGACATTATAGACAATTATTGCACGAAATGAATGTATTTTTTTGGGTTAGATCGTGTCAGTTTAAAATATGTTGTTAAACCTGCCACCACCCGACACAGCAAATTAGTAAGATGTCACATAAACAAAGCATGCCAATGAGTTACTACTTCAGCACACCGGTGTGTTGGAGAATAAACCTACAACATTGACAATTTGAGTGACGTTTTGCTGGTGATAACAACCAGCTTCTTCATGCGATTATCCAGAATTGAATTACTCTCCAACATACCGGTCTGCTGAAATTGCCACGTTTTGATGTACTTGACACACCTTATTAATATGCTGTGTTCGGTAGTGGCGGGTTTAACGAGCTTCATATTTAAACGATCGAACGCAAAAAGTTAAGCCTTTATTACAGATAATATTTGTTGCAATAGCCTACTTGTTAATTATACCACACTTTATGAGGATGTTCAGAACAATGACAACATTCAATGCTCTTCTTCCTATCACTGTGTGTGTGTGTATGCATGCAGCATAACACACTCTCTGTCAGCACCTTATGGTAACCTGCACAGATTGGAGCAAAATTGTATGTGGCACATCCAAAGCCACCTTGATGAATGACTCCGCGCTCCTGTCCCTCCACCACCCCCCTTTTCATATCTGCAAACAGTGTGCTACAGCATCTAGAAGGTTGATTATGAAGGCGAAGGTGCAGCTGTGCAACTACTCGCCCAGGCAACTGCTGGCAGAGAGGTGTCTACTTGGGAGAGCTCTTCAGAGCTCTTCTGGAGCAAATCTTGGTTGAGTCTTTCCCACTCGTCATACGTCGAGGGTGGGAGTATCCCACACTTTACCCCAACATACACAATCTGCTGATCCACTCACTGTACTTGTAGCCATGAAGTATAAGTACTGCCACGTAGACAGAGATGGAAGAAATGTATTACACTTGCCCATTGTTTCAACCGCTATGCCCTGAGAAAGTTAACCGTTG
Source organism: Lampetra fluviatilis (assembly GCF_964198595.1). Classification (NCBI taxonomy): domain Eukaryota; kingdom Metazoa; phylum Chordata; class Hyperoartia; order Petromyzontiformes; family Petromyzontidae; genus Lampetra; species Lampetra fluviatilis. The sequence continues at coordinate 24,879,283 of NC_136278.1, read as the reverse complement.
ACCTCCACATTACAATTCGAGTGTGCTAACCATTAACGTCAGGGAAACATTCTGCGTAACAATACATAAATTACACTATTAAGCGACACTTGCCGGTTCACGGTAAGAGCCACACATTGCGCTTGTTAATTTTGTCCCCATGTTGGGTTTCCCAGAGTGAATCAAACACCTTACGTTAAGCTAGACAAAGCCGCCTGAAGGTAAACCGAAGAGCTGTCACCGTGGCTCGGAGCGCGTAAAGAGGCACCTGTACGACAGGTGTTCTTGCAGGCCTGGGGGTAGCGCACAATATGCCAGCGCGTCAGGCGCGCGCTAAACTCCCCACGACAGAAAACACGAAATGCAAGCGCATGAAGCGTCTGTCAAACGAGAGGGACCGAGAGGCCCGGACCATCGCCGATGAGATCACCGAATCAGCAGCACACAGCCCCCCCCCCTCACTTGCCCCAAAGAGCCCGCGGTTCAGGAGCGCATCGGTAAGCAACATTTTGGTAACGTCGCCGGTGAATGTATCTGTTGCTTAGAGCCGGGCGCCGTGTGCCCTGCTGCATGTGTGTATGTTGAACTTCGCACCGTACGTAGCCAACCGCGGTAAGTGGAGGTGCAGTGTTGAGTCAATGGGCAGTGTTGAGCCTATGGGTAGTGTTCGTCTTTGGGCAGTATGTATGTGTGCATGTGTAATAAAGGTCGTGGAAGCAACTTCTGGAGTCAAGTTCTTTATTTCTCTTTCGTTCACAGCTCTCTTCATATAACTCTATCACTGTCTTACTCCTTCACGATGTTGTGGTTGCCTCACCGACTGTTCAGCAGGAGGTGGGAGCAGTGAAGAAGAAGAATTTTCGGTGTCCCCTGTGGCCGGGACAGGCCCCGCTGGAGGTGGGACGTCCGGGGCCTCGTTGTTCTTCAGAACCTGTGCGTCTGCGGGGGGTAGAACACGGCCCCGCTGGGGATCAATATCTGAGGCAGGTGGCACATTCGGCACGTCAGACCCCGGCAGGTCAACAAGTGGGGATGAAGGGCCAGTGCGCGGACCAACATAGGGTTTGAGCCGTGACGAGTGAACATACCAACGACGTTGACCGTACTGGATGCGAACACTCTGGGGATTCCGAATGTCCACCAACCTCACAGGCCCCCGCCAAGGCCTGTGCAGTTTAGTGGACGTACCCACCGGCACCTGAGGGCAATGGAGGAATGCCACATTGCCTACCGACCAAGGCATGTCACCTCGTGATCGACGCGTGTACCTCTCGTTCCGTGCCTGCGTACGGGCCGTCGCACACCTGGCGGCCTCTCGCGCCTCCGTAACCCGTTGAAGCGGGTCCCGCACGTGGGATACCTCGATCAATCGCAAGGGTGGGACATAATTATGACGTGGCGGTTTCCGCCTCGCACAATCATGCCATGACCGGATAAAGCTGGTGACATCCGCTGTCATGCCTGGCCAAAATAAATCTTGCTGCATCGCGGCCAATGTCTTCTGCACGCCAAGATGTCGGCGTGCAGCGCGCGGATGAGATCATGGCGAAGGGACGACGGCACAACCAGGTGTGAACGGTCCGACAACCCATCCGTACACATTAGCAATCCTGCCTGGCCCTGAAACAACTTCCACTTCCATCCCGCCAAATAAGATCTCGGTTTCCCGACCAAATCCCGCAGTGGAGCCAAAGAGGCATCAGCCTTTTGCTCGCGTAGCCACACCGAGTGCGGCAAATGCAGCGTACCGTCGGCCCCAACGGGTATATCCCGGCCTTCATTCTTTGACATCGCCCCCATGACTGGACAGGGCGGAGAAGGCAGCGCTGCACAGCGGTGCGTACTCGTCAGACAGGCACAGGGAGGGGTCGAGGGCAACCTAGAGAGAGCATCCGCGTTGCCATGGCGAGTACCCTTGCGGTACGTGATCTCGAAGGAAAACTCCTGCAGCAATTCCAACCACCGAGCTAGTTGACCGGACGGTTGTTCCAATTTCAATGAATACTGCAAGGCAGCATGGTCAGTGCGCACCAGGAATTTTCTTCCATACAGGTACGGCCGGTACTGGCGAAAAAAATGGACGATCGCCAGCAATTCCTGTCGCGTCACACAATAGCGCGTCTCGGCAGGAGACAGAACCCTGCTGCCGTATGCCACCACTCGCTCGACCCCGTATTTCCGTTGCGACAAAACGGCCCCTATGCCGATGTTGCTAGCATCCGTGTCAAGGATGAACGTCTGGGAAAAATCTGGGTAGTCGAGTGTCGGAGCGGTGGCCAGGCGATCCCGGAGAGACTGAAAAGCGTGCTGTTCTTCCAGGCCCCATTTAAATCTCTGATTCTTTCCTGTCAGAACATGCAGAGGCTTAGCCAGTGTCGCGAAATTCTTAACAAATCGGCGATAGTAGGATGCGAACCCTATGAACCGCCGTATGTCGCCCATTGAAGTGGGCGTGGGCCACTCCTGGACACAAGACGTTTTTTGAGGGTCCGTGGACACACCGTCAGAGCTGACGATGTGTCCAAGGTAACGGACAGAACTTTGCAACAAATGGCACTTCTTTGGTTTAAATTTGAGGTCAGCCGATCGCATCCTCTGAAAGACAGCCTCGAGCCGTTGGAGGTGTTCTTCGAAGGTGCGACTGAATACAATGATATCGTCCCAATATATGAGGCACGTTTCCCACTGCAGCACCAGTTCCATCAGACGTTGGAACGTCGCATGTGCTGCATTCAAGCCCATGGGTAGTCGATTAAACTCAAAGAGGCCCTGCGGCGTGCGGAACGCCGTCTTTGGTCTGGACGCGTCATCGAGGGGAAGCTGCCAAAACCCAGACGACAGGTCGAGGGTTGAGAAAAAATTTGCCCCCGACAAGGCGTCCAACGAGTCATCCATCCGTGGCAGGGGGTATGCGTCCGCCACGGATATCTTATTCAATCGGCAGAAGTCAACACCGCCATCCTTCTTTTTAACCAGCACCACAGGCGCGCCCCAAGGACTGTTGGACGGCGAAATGATATCGGCCGCCAACATGTCGTCCACCGCACCACACACGTGTTCCCTTTCTGCCGGGCTCATGCGATGAGGGTGCATACAAATCGGTCCTGCCGCACTGGTGTCGATATGGTGCGACAAGAGTGAGGTATGGCCCAAATCAAAATCGTTTCTACTGAAAACCTCAGCGTATTCCGACAATAGTGAATGCAAGGCACTCCGCTGCGTGGCTCACAAGGACGTATTTTCGCGGCACAATTTGGCGATCCATCGATCGTCCGAACAATTGGGCTGTGCCACGCCAGCGGTCATTTTTCTGGGTTGGTCGCCCTCAAAGCTGGTGAAATCGGTAGTGGCGTGAGCCAATACCGAACCAGCCGGAACGACCACCCGGTCCGGGCCCCCATTCAACACCTGCATGAACGGGGCCTGCCCAGGCTGAACGATAGTTTGAGCTGCCACAAGGGAAAAAGATTTAGCCACGGAGTTTGACGGGGACAACAACACACCCGCCGTTCCTTCCATGGCCTCCAACCGCTTTCGGTAACGTAGCGGGATAAGCATTTGTGTACCCGAGGGTATTTCTAATGTGACAGCAACAATCGCGTTAACAGTGTTTCCTGGGGGCGACCGGCCCAACAGGGACGGCAAGAAAGACATTCTACGGCCCCCTGGAATTTCCAAACAACCTTTATCAATAAGGATTTTAACAGGCATCCAACGAAGGAAATCGGTGCCCAATAAGCATGGAACGGCCAATGAACGCGAGATCAGAACTGGTCCCGACGGTGTGATATTCTCTATAGCAACGGCGTACATCTACTCATCCCAAAATACTCATGCTGCCCCCATTCACAGCAACGCATGCATCATTAGCCGGTCGGATCCGCGACGTAGGGATGGACAGGAGATGAAAAATTACATCGGAAATGATGGTTGCAGACGCGCCGGTATCAACCAAAATACGGACATCGACCCCTTCAATAGTATCTCGTACCGTCGAGGACCCCGACGCAGCTGCCACCACCCTTCGAGCCAATTTTTTCCATTGTGTAACCTAGTGCAGCATCGACCCAGGTGGACCACAATTACCCTCAGGAGTGCAAACATGGGTGCGAGTGGATGCGTGAGGTGTCAGGACCTGCCGGGTGTCCGATGTGTGCCGACTTGCCCGAGGGTGCCATGGATCCTCGTCCGGTGGAGGAGATGGAAGGTGGCCCGACGGCGGCTGAGGAGGTTGGAGTCGGCACCGACAATCACGGGCAAAATGGCCCCGTCGGCCACACATGAAACATGTGGCAGCCGCCCGGCGGTCAGTCGCCCCGGTCCCCGCTCGTGGACGTCGCGTTGCTCGTGCAGCCGGCGTTTCGGGACCCGGCGAGGAGCGGCGGCAATCACCTCGTCGTCGCTGGAGTCGTTAGGGATGTGGACGACACGACGTGGAGTCCATCCCAACGGTGGCCCACCTATCTCTGGATCTCCCATCCATGCCGCCCTCTGGTCCCAGCACTTGAGGTTGAACTTGGCGTCCAAACAGCGCGCCACCCATCGAGATGTCAGTGGCTCGTGGCCGCACACCGGCAATGTAATGTTCAGTTCTTGTGATAACTCAATCATCCTAGAAAGGATGAGAGGATCCAGGAGATCGGCGGAAGATTTGTGGTAGGCGGCCATAGCGAGCACCAACAGCGCCCCACGGTATGCCAAGGGCGATTCTTCCGCTCCTCGACTCCGCTGCATAAATTTCCTAGTAGCCGCCGTTGGTGTCTCGTAGAACTCCGCCATTTCCGTGAAGACGTCACGTAGCGTTTTCTTCTTACTCGCCGGGATGGAGCGGAAGACGGCCAAAGAGACGTCGTCCAACAGTGTGGGCAGAGCCTCCAGCGCTTCTGCCTCCGTCCATCGCACCGACCGGAAGGCTGACTCGAACCGCAACGTGAACGCACTCCAGTCGCCCCCGGCGACGAACTTGTTAATTTGAGGAAGGCGATTGCCGCGGTGAATAGTCGAGGCCTCCAGCGTGTCCGCTCCTGCTACCCGCGCAGCGCGCGGCTCCGTAAAGATGGCGTCCGGCGGCCGCATGGCAGCAGCCCCGCCCAAGATGGCATCCGGCGGCCGCGTGGCAGCAACCCCGCCCAAAATGGCAGCCTCTCCCTCCGCGGCAGGTGCAAAGGCGGACGGCGTTTCCCGCTGAAAATCTTGGTCGTCGGCCCTTGGGTGAGTTCCACGCGGCCGACCGAGGGCCGCAGATGACGTGACCGCCATTGCAAGATTCAGCAGGATTGCACGGAGCGACTCTATCTGCTCCGCCACCCGCCGCCACCCTTCGACCACAGCTTGAGACGCCTCCTGGCCGGCCTGTCGTCGTTGCGTGGCGTCGGGGAGAGCGGCAGACGGCGGCAGCGGTCCCGTTACTCCCAGCAGCTCGTCCTCGTCCGCATCGTCATCTTCGTCCGATGGAGGATCCGGTGGGTTTCTTTTCTTGAGGTACTTGGGCATTTTCAATAGTGGTCCAAACGGTCTCAAGAAGTACTTCTGACACCAATGTAATAAAGGTCGTGGAAGCAACTTCTGGAATCAGGTTCTTTATTTCTCTTTCATTCACAGCTCTCTTCATATAACTCTATCACTGTCTTACTCCTTCACGCTGTTGACAGACAGTGTGAGAGGGAGAGAGAGAGAGACTCTTGCTGCCACGTGGCAGGCCTGGACCCCCGCTCCAGTGTGACCTCCTCCTTTGTTCATTCCAGATCTGACCACGTGTTGCCCGTCTCCACCCCTTTTAATGCCTGGGTCACGTGGTACCTTTCCACCAGTCCATGGGTAACCTCCATGGAATCTTCCAGATTGCATCCTATGATCCCAGGACCACGCCCTTAACTCGTCCCCCCATTGGCTGTGGCTAAAGCCAGCAGATCCAATCATCTCCATCCAGGTGTCACCTTCCCATTACGTCAGGGCCACGCCCATAGACCTCTCCCCATTGGTTATGGGCCTGGACCGGTAGAGCCAATCATAAAGAGGTGTGATCATTCAACCACCCGGATATATCCTTACCTTACACATGTTTAACTCTTTTCGTACCGTATGTAGCCAGCCGCAGTAAGCGGAGGTGCATTGTTGAGTCGATGGGCAGTGTTGAGTCTGTGGGTAATGTTAGTCTTTGGGCAGTATGTATGTTTAACTTCTTTCGCGCCGTACATAGCCAATCACGCTCAATAAGAGCTGCTCCTGGTTGTCTGCTGTAATGGAGTCACAAGGGGCGACCGGCAGCGCGGTTTTAATCCCTACCAAGGATGATCAAGAAGCAGGAAGAGTTGGGGCCATTTGTCCCAGCTTACCAGAGACCACGGGACTAGATGTAAAGGCCACCAGCCGTGTGCAAGATGCTCCCTCCCCTAGGCGCGCAGCAGCAGAAGGTGCCTGTGAGTGCCCGGACACTGGCAGTGCGTTTAAATATTAACCTTATGGCGAGACCCCGGGGTCCGGAATAAATGGAAATCAAAATCATACTTTATTTATTTATTTTTGGCGACTCTGTCCCACTGCGCACATAAACGCCGCGACCCACCTGGCGCGGATCATTCTGTTGTCGTGTCGTCAAAGCACAGCGAGGATGAATGCGCAGAAGTAACAAAACTTTGGAACTTTGATTAGCGCATCGTGTGGAGCTCGTCGAGAGCAATAGATTGCCGTAGCGTTCGCCTTCAACAGAAATAAAATCACGTTGCAACGCAGTTTATGTGAGAGCCGGGGGCTTATGGGACCCAGGGGTCCCGCCATAAGGTGCATATGGCTAAGAGACACCCACACAAAATCTGGGCAGTTATTTATTTATGTCTACATTTACATCCCCCCCCAACAAGGTGACATAAATGCTGATTATGCTGATGAGAGAAATTTTTAATATACAGTAGCTTATCATTGAGTCTGTAGCCAGTAGTTGCATACATTTGTAAAGATTAAAAGACAACAGACGACTTACCTCACACAGTGTGTATGCTGTGCGTGCAAACACGGGCAGTCAGGAAGTGAAAAAAATGCCTCGGATTGATATCCCTAATCTGGGAGAGACCACGTGGGGTGGATCATGGAGTTGGCTATAGACAGAAGATTGAAGGGATTGGGGGAAATATACAAACGCAAAGAGTGGGAAATGAAGGTTGACTGAGAGGAGAGCATTTGAGATCCATTAGAGAAGGAATACGCGGATTAGCTGTGGAAAGTAAGTCAGGGAACCTTTTAGAAAAGGGAGCTTGAGGAATATAAAAAGGGGAAGCACAAGGGCAGGAGATGCTTGGAGAGAAGACTTAGCTGTGCTTGAAGACAGTGTTCGTGTCCACAATAAAGGCGCTTAATAAATTGAAGTACACGTGTCAGTCATCATTACAACTGGTATCAGAAGTGGGGTGCTCTAGAAGATGTCACGCCTAAGCCAATTAAATAACCCACTGACGACGGGCGGAGAGGATCTGGAGATCAAGCTTGGGGATGCAAGAAAGGCTGCGGCGGTGCCAGCAGAAATGGAATGGTGGCAGCCACAGAAACAAGAGTGTCCACTCATCCAAGCGTTGCTGGTGACCAAAAGGATTGGAGCGGCTGGAGGGACAAATAGGCAGCCTTACGGATATGGTTTCTCAGCTAGTGTTTCAGCTCGCTGAGAAGGAGGGGAGACTGGGAGCTGCATAAATAGCGACGGGCCCTGGATCGTCGGACGGGGCGTGAGGAACTTGCCCGTCAGGACAATCGGAGGAGACACCTGCGGTGCTGCGAGGACAGCAGATGGCTGGAGAAATGGCGGGTGGAGCCATCCCGCCGACTGCCATGGGAACTGGGGAGCCAGGGACGCTCAGCATAGCAGCAGCTGCGGCGGCTATGGCACCATCATGGGAGGCAGTCCCGGTGGCGCACATGAGAGCGCCCAACAGACCTCGACGGCTGGGGCCGGTTAAAGAGTTTGTGGCGGCAGGAGGCGACTGGGGACCTTACCAAGATGGTTCGAGGCCGCATACCAGGCAATAGACTGGACAGAAGAGGAAGTGTTGAAGGCACTACCCAGGGCCTTAAACGACGAAGCTCTCTCCATTTTCAAGGCCATACCGGCAGAGTGGAGGGCCATGTTGCAAGCAACCTGCCGCGAGATGGCTGAAGTCTTCAACCCGCCATCCAACACGAAAAGAAAGTTTCAACATCACAAGCGAGATGAAGCAGAGGCATCCCTCACCTACCATAACACTCTAATGGTGCTCGGGCAGGTGGCTTACCCTCGGTTGGATGAAGTGGCACTGGATTCGTTTGTGATGGAGAGGATGCTGGCCCTGGTTCACGAGATGGGCGTTGTTCTGCACATAGTCAAGGAGGAAGCACAGAGCTCCTTGTGGGTAGCCCGACGCCTGATGGAATGAGAATGAAATGAACCAGCGGACCCAGGTGTTGCCACGAGTAGAAGAGGTTCCAGGGGGCGGTGCCTGCATCTCCTGCCCAAGCTGGAAGTCAAGGTCTACCCCCAGTGGGGTCCTGTGTCCGTCATGACTGCAGTTGGGGCGAACAAAGGACTGCTGGAAGAAATAGCGGCGGTGGTCTCCGGGTGGACAGGGCCCAGTAGAATGGCTCCACAGTGACCTTGAAGTTGAGGGCTGAGAGAGGAGATAGTGACTTCATGGCAGATCCCAACCCATCACGTGCCATCGCTGGGGCCCTCAAAGACACAACACATGGGGGTGCAGGAGTGACCCACTGCCATCAGCACTGACAGCATCCACCTCCTCATGAGTGGCCATGGCTCAACAACATCAGGTGTGTCGCAACACCCCAGAAACCTGGCTAGATAGTTCCCGTACACTGCAACCAGTGGGCCAGTGTACGGGAACAAGCGTGTCTGTGCAGGCGCTAGTCAGTGAGTTGGTGACTGTACACCCAGGCATGCAGATGCTGGTGCCGTTACGATACCGCAAACCGCTAGTGATGACGCGGGATGACTCTCTGATCGTGATCTCTCCATCAAAGGAAATTACCCGCAGGTTAATGTTAGCAGGTGCACAGACAGTTTTGAGCACTAACCAAAGACGGTTCCTGCAAGTGCTACATGTCGGGGAGGAACTGACCACTTTTCAGGTGGGGACGGTATTGGTTCATGTGGTACCTGTGTTCCTTTAATCAGATCACTCATCAAAAATAGTGGTTGCAGGAGTCGGTAAGGAATTGCCATCGGCTGATGATGCCTGGCTGGAAAAGCTCTGTGGGGAAAATCTGGAGATTTCAGAGGCACAGCGGCGCCAGTTAAGATCGGCGCTCCTGTAATTTTCGGATGTGTTCTGCAGAGTACCGTACCATCAAATTAGTATGGGAGATGTGCCCCCTATTCGATTAAATTTGTATTGCATGAGCCCGGTAGAAAAACAATACATGCAACAGGCAGTGGACGACATTTTCGCTGCGGAGATAATTTCTCCGTCCACTAGCCCTTGGGGGGCTCCTGTTGTGTTCGTTAAAAGCCGGATGGCAGTCTACATTTTTGTGTGAATTTTCATCGCCTTAACAAGGTTACGCTAGCTGACGCATACCCGCTCCCGCGCATTGATCAATTTTTAGACGCCTTATCCGGAGCAAAATATTTTCCACGTTGGACTTGTTTTTGGGATTTTGGCAACTTCCATTAGTCGAGTCCTCAAAGGCTAAGATGGAGTTTCGTACACCTCAAGGATTGTGCCATTTTAATTGTCTCCCGATGGGACTTCAGACGACACCTTCTACATTTCAAAAGGTTAATGGAGTTAGTTCTCATAGGATTGCAGTGGGAATCTTGCCTTATTTATCTGGATGACGTCATCGTCTTTGGTCGCAGGTTTGATGAACACTTGCAGTGGCTCCGCATGGTATTGTCCAGGGTGCCCAGAGCCAACCTAAAATTGAAACCATCTAAATGTCACCTAATGCAATCGTCTGAGCGATATGTGGGCCACGTTGCGTGCGTGTCGGGTGTTGCCATGGATCCCAACAAGATAGCATGTGTGCGGAATTGACCGACCCCAAAATTCATGGGTGATGTACGTAACTTTGTTGGCTTTACGTCGTATTATTGCCGGTTTGTCCCAAAATTTGCCACAATCGTGAATGCTGATGTACCGGCCCTGGTGAGACACTGCCTCACCAATACATACTTCACCTGGAATGGAACATTCTTCAAAAAAATTGAAGGCATCCCAATGGGTTCTCCCTTATCTCCGGTTGTAGCCACGCTTTTCATGGAAATAAATTTGAGACGGACGCCATCCAGGCATCCACTCTACGCCCATCCTTGTGGTAGAGGTACGTGGATGGCACGTTTGTCATTTGGCCACATGGCCGACTGGCTCTGAACCAATTTCTCAACCACATCAATTCCATACACACAGCCATCAAATTCACATTGGAGGTAGAAGAGAATGGCATGCTATCTTTCTTGGATGTCCTAATCAAAAAGAGACCAGATGGCTCAATGAGCCATTTTGTCTACATGAAAGTAACCCATACTGACGCCTACCTAAAACCTGATATCCACCACCATCCATCCCAGGATAATTCCCTCGTTAAAACGCTACACCATAGAGCTCAATGTTTCTCCGACCATGAACACCTAACCAGTGAACTCAAACACGTACACCAAGCTCTCAAAGCGAATGTATATTCTGACTACACAATCCGCAAAGCCATCACCCCAACCGTGAGGAAGGAGCCATCTGAGGATCCAATCAAAACCATCATCTTGCCATACATAGCAGTGGTAACCAAAAATATTTCCAAAATAATGAACAAACACAAGATCCAGGTCCGATGTAATACAATACAGAAAATTCGTGATCTGATCCCATCTGTGAAGGACAAGATTCCTCACATGCAATATCCCAGCGTCTACAAATTAAGCTGTATCTGTGGCAGCAGTTACATTGGATAAACTAAGCGACATGTTTCGGACCATGTTCGTGAGCATGAGGCAGATTTGAAACACAGTAGGACCAATACTTCTGCTGTGGCTGATCATTATTTTAATGCGCCTGGCTCACACGAAATTGATTTCTCTAAGACGATGGTACTTTGCAAGCCCAGTGGCTATTAACAAAGATTCGTTCATGAAGCCATCCATATATTCAGACACAAACACAATTTAAACCGAGAGGATGGTTATAAACGCAGCAATAATTGGAAAGATGTCATACACCACTTTGGGCCATGACTTGATTTGCGTTTTCTTGTCGGGGGAGCACAGGTCAAGTCATGACTTGATTTATGTTGTTTTCTTGTTGTCTTGCCCCAGGGCACATGTGCCCCACCGACTTCGTTCTGACACCGAGACGTTTTGTGGCACTGCATGTCCCGTGCTTCACATTGGTGCTCTGACCCCAGGGCACATATGCCCCGCCCACTTCGTTGCGCCGCAGGAGCTTTTTGCTCTTGTGCCACGCCCATTTTGAAAACTTTTATAAACGTTTGCCTTAGGTGACCATCTCCCTCTTTCCTCCTGAAGACGATCGCTTGTGTTGTAATCGAAACGTCGTGGTTTTAGTTTTTTTATTCTTAATTTTGTATTATTTTTATTTTATTAAAAAATGTATTATTGAAAGAACCAAGAATAAGTCCACATTATAGACTGCCAGTACGCTAACTCAGTTTAATAACCATTGCTACAGTCTGCATTATAGAATTCCAATATGCTCACAAAGCTTCAAAACCAGGATACAGTCTACATTATAGACTGCCAGTACACACACTCCGATTAAGAACCAGGCTACAGTCTATATAAATGGTTTTTGGTTTTTTATTATTTTTTTTTATTTTCATCATTTTTATTAACTTTATTTTTATTATTATTTTTAACTTTACGGAAAAAACCAAAGAATATGAATTCCTGTGACTTGGCGGGAAAAATAATATCACACAACCATACATGTGAATATTAAATTTCGATTTTAAGCTTTCGTGACTGCAGGGATTCATCTTCTTGGTTCTTTCGGTAAAGTCACGTAGAAGGGAAGTAATAAAATAATAAAAATAAAACATAATAAAACAATTCTCACGACGTTTCGGCCACAACGCAAGCAGCCGTCCTCAGGCGAAGAATGAAACACCACCAAGCTTGGAGCGTATATTTAAGCTGGGTTAGAGGGGGGGAGGTGGGAAGAAGAGCGCCTAAACAAAATAATTTGCATATCAAGAGGAATTCAGCACATGGAAAATGCGTAGGAGGTGGGCGGGGGGGGTTCCAAATCAATACTATGCCCGTGCATTATGCAGGATTAGCAGCATCAAAGGGGGGGGAGGGGGGTAGCATTAACAAAGGAAAGGAATGTTAATAGTATGTAGCTGCAGTTACTAAACAACCACGTAAAAAACCAAAGTATAAACTGCATAACAAACTAAAGTATAAACTACATAGCATCATCAGTATACTTACTATACTCTACAATAAGCTGAGTTACTAACAGTAAGTAATACATAAAAAATTCTACGTTGTAAAAAATTATATAATATGCTTCCATCTAAACTTTATTCTCTTACATCACACGCGTCTATACCGTACTATATACTGCCGTAGGCAAACCCAACATTAAATTACATACTGTATTGCTATAAACCATCCTATACCGTATACATTTTAATATAACACTATGTATTATTCTACCCACCCTAATGTGTATCAAAATGGTTTATTACGTCCTTCCAGTGATTGCTAAGCCAGAATCCATCTTCTCGGTTAAAATTGTCTCTGTGTTTGTATATGTGGATCGCCTCATGAACGAATCTCTCATGATAGCCAGATGGCTTGCAGAGAACCTCTGTCTTGGAGAAGTCAATGTCATGTGAGCCCACTGAGTTGTAACAGTGATCTGCCACGGCTGAGGTGTTTGTCCTACCGTGTTTCAGGTCAGCTTTATGTTCACGGATGCGGTCCGAGACATGTCGTTTGGTTTCCCCAATGTAACTGCTACCACAGAGGCAACTTAGTTTGTAGACACCAGGGTACTGTATGTCTGGAACCACATCTTTTACAGACGGTACCAGATCACGGATTTTATGTACTGTGTTGAATCGGACCTGGATCTTGTGTTTAATCAGGATTTTGGAGATCTTTTTTGTGACCCCAGCAATGTAGGGTAAGGTGATGGTCTTGAAAGGCTCCTCAACAGGATCCTTCTTGAAGGTTGGAGTGATGGCTTTGCGGATTGTGTAGTCGGAGTAACCATTAGCCTTAAGAGCTTGGCGTACGTGTTTGAGTTCACTGGAAATGTGTTCATGGTCGGAGATGCATTGGGCTCTATGATATAGAGTCTTGATGAGGGAATTCTTCTGGGATGGATGGTGGTGGGAATCCGGTTTTAGATAAGCATCCGTGTGGGTGGCTTTCCTGTAGACAGAGTGGCTCATTGAACCATCAGGTCTCCTTTTGATTAGGACATCCAAAAAGGGTAGCTTGCCATCATTTTCAACTTCCATGGTGAATCTGATGGCTGGGTGTATGGAATTGATGTGGTCGAGAAATTGGTCTAGAGCAGGCCGGCCATGTGGCCAGATGACAAAAGTGTCGTCTACGTACCTCTTCCATAAGGTCGGGCGTAGAGTGGCAGTCTGGATGGCGTCCGTCTCAAATTTCTCCATGAAGATGTTGGCTACAACCGGAGATAGGGGGGAGCCCATTGAGGTGCCCTCAATTTGCTTGTAGAAGGTTCCATTCCAGGTGAAGTATGTATTGGTTAAGCAGTGTCTCACCAGGGGGGGTACCCCAGCATTCAGTCCTTGATGAACCAAGTCTTCAATGATTGCGATGGTGTCAGGCACAGGCACCTTGGTGAACAAGGAAACCACATCAAAACTGACAAGCAGGTCGTCTGGGGACAGGGCAATCCCCTTGATTGTCGATACCAGGTCAGTAGAGTTTAGTACTGCAGAGGTGGTTTTTCCAGTGAAAGGCCGTAGGATTTCGGACAAAAAACGAGCCAGTTTGTAAGTGGGGGAGTTGATAGTAGAGACAATGGGACGAAGAGGTGTATCTTCTTTATGTTATTGTAAAGTATAGTAAGTATACTGATGATGCTATGTAGTTTATACTTTAGTTTGTTATGCAGTTTATACTTTGGTTTTTTACGTGGTTGTTTAGTAACTGCAGCTACATACTATTAACATTCCTTTCCTTTGTTAATGCTACCCCCTCCCCCCCCCCTTTGATGCTGCTAATCCTGCATAATGCACGGGCATAGTATTGATTTGGAACCCCCCCCGCCCACCTCCTACGCATTTTCCATATGCTGAATTCCTCTTGATATGCAAATTATTTTGTTTAGGCGCTCTTCTTCCCACCTCCCCCCCTCTAACCCAGCTTAAATATACGCTCCAAGCTTGGTGGTGTTTCATTCTTCGCCTGAGGACGGCTGCTTGCGTTGTGGCCGAAACGTCGTGAGAATTGTTTTATTATGTTTTATTTTTATTATTTTATTACTTCCCTTCTACGTGACTTTACCGAAAGAACCAAGAAGATGTGAATATTAGTCACTATCAAGACACACCATGCAGGGAACCCAGGTTTCTGAGACGTAGTGCCTTCTGAAAAGTGCTTTGAATTCTATGCATTGCCCATCGTATAAATTAGTCAATTTGTTCAGAGTTGACTCAACATATCTGGGTACAACAAGTCATCACTGGCAAGAGCATAGAGAAAGAAGCTGCGATGGTTCGGCCGTTTCACTTGGAAGGACTTTTCAAGACCACCTTGCAGGGCCCAGTCAGAGTGACAAGGACGAGAGGTCAGCAAAGGAGCAGCTGGGTGATGAACAGTTCGCTTGAACAGGGAGATCAACCGCGGACCTTATGCACGTTGCAGGAGACAACACGCGATGAGGAGAGTTGATTGCCCAAATATCACTGATGCACCCATGACTTAAAAGTAAAGTCATTGATGACTATTTGTTTCATAGTAAACAGTACCACTTAAGATACGTCATGTAGACATGGTTATCAGCTTCTTAGGTTTTTTCGGTAAAGTCACGTAGAAAGTAAAATAAAATAAAAACAAAATTCACGACGTTTCGGAGGCAACACAAGTCTCCGTCATCAGGTGGGACCGTCACAGCCAGATTAGCTGTATCAAGTGAGGCAATGATTCAAGATGTAATCCCTTAAAAGCGAGTTGAGGGGGGAGGGAGAGGGAGGGGGAAGCTCATCAGACTATGGTAGCCAATGAAAGGAACGTATCGGGAGGGAGGGGTGGCGAGGCCAAAAGGGTGGGCGATGGACGTGGAAGCGCTTGTGCGCAAGCGGCCAATTACTGCACACGCCAACACAATTGAGCGATTGTGCGTAAGCGGCCAGCCACTGCACCCGCCAACACAATGGGCAGAGAGGAGGAGGGGAGGTCTAATACACATGATAGACAAAAGAACGAAAATGATGATGGGTACAAACTTAGGGGGAGCTCATCAGACTATGGTAGCCAATGAATGGAACGTATCGGGAGGGAGGGGGGGGGGGGCGGGGGGGGGGGCGAGGCCAAAAGGGTGGGCGACGGACGTGGAAGCGCTTGTGTGCAAGCGGCCAATTACTGCACACGCCAACACAATGGAGAGAGAGGGGGAGGGGGGGGTCTGATACACATGATAGACAAAAGAACGAAAATGCCCATGTTTATACCAATGCTGGCTGAACAATGAAGAGAGTACTGTTAAAATAACAGTTAAAATAACAGTACTCTCTTCATTGTTCAGCCAGCATTGGTATAAACATGGGCATTTTCGTTCTTTTGTCTATCATGTGTATCAGACCCCCTCCCCCTCTCTCTCCATTGTGTTGGCGTGTGCAGTAATTGGCCGCTTGCACACAAGCGCTTCCACGTCCGTCGCCCACCCTTTTGGCCTCGCCCCCCCCCCTCCCTCCCGATACGTTCCATTCATTGGCTACCATAGTCTGATGAGCTCCCCCTAAGTTTGTACCCATCATCATTTTCGTTCTTTTGTCTATCATGTGTATTAGACCTCCCCTCCTCCTCTCTGCCCATTGTGTTGGCGGGTGCAGTGGCTGGCCGCTTACGCACAATCGCTCCATTGTGTTGGCGTGTGCAGTAATTGGCCGCTTGCGCACAAGCGCTTCCACGTCCATCGCCCACCCTTTTGGCCTCGCCCCCCCTCCCTCCCGATACGTTCCTTTCATTGGCTACCATAGTCTGATGAGCTCCCCCCTCCCTCTCCCTCCCCCCTCAACTCGCTTTTAAGGGATTACATCTTGAATCATTGCCTCACTTGATACAGCTAATCTGGCTGTGACGGTCCCACCTGATGACGGAGACTTGTGTTGCCTCCGAAACGTCGTGAATTTTGTTTTTATTTTATTTTACTTTCTACGTGACTTTACCGAAAAAACCTAAGAAGATGATTCCTTGCAGTCACGAAAGCTTCAAATCTAGAATGGTTATCAGCATCTAATAGGAATATAAACCTATTCAGTTTAGTGGGGTGGAGCAGTAGCTCATAGGTTAGGGCACAGCGCTATGAATCCAGAGACCTGAATTGTTTTCATGACGTTGGCTACCGTCAGTGGCGAGTGATATCTGAACTGATCCTGGGCCTCCCCTTCACCAACCTGTACTGACCAACGCGGGGAAACTATGGTCAAGCAATGTCCCCACGAACAACCACGCTGTGGTGTGGTCTTCAACCTGCAGTGCATTGACAAGGCCTATAATTTAAATTAAATTAGGTTTGAGATGTTGATTGATCCTCATTGAACACTGCCCTTTTTTCTTGGGGCAAACCTAAAGCCAGGTCACAGTGCTAAAACTACACCTTGATTAAAACGGTTTTGCTGATAGCTGTTGCTCTGGTTGGGAGATGGGACTGTCTTTTTGAGGCCAAAGAGTCCAGCAATAAACTGCAAAAGCATTTGTTGATGTGAAGTTCACGCCTTTCCTTCATATCCATCCCTATCGTTCACTTGAGACGTGATTTCATTTGCATAATGTCTGCTTGTACGAATTTAATTTTACGTATTTCGAATTATTTAATTTATAATCCACTTCAATGGGCCCCTTTATTCTAAATATGTGGAAAATATCCTTAAAATCTAACTTATGAGCTCTCAGTAAAAACAGCTTAGGCAGTTTGTTTTACAGCATATTAGTTTAAGTGGTGCATTTGGGAAAAAGTAGCTGAAATAATTAACTATGTTTTTGTCATTAATATTTTCATGTATGTGATCTAAAAAATGTTGATTCCTTTTGAAGTGAGGATAAAAAAAGTAAACATTTCTCAAAAATGTGTCTGAAATATTCTGCAGCATCATTATCTCTATTTTTGCACTGATCTTAAAAATGATCTATCAGGATAATATCATTCTAACTATTGCACTCCTACACCTAATTTGAGCATGAAAACTAATGGTTTATTGCCCTGACATTTATGTTTATAATTACATTATGCATATCTTGCGCCGTCCTTATTTTAACAAAGTGGACACGGGCAAATTTGCTGCAGCTATTAGTTAGTGTCTCGAGGGTGATTGAAAATCCTCCTCCAAGGCAATCAACATTTGCATCACTTACTCCACCCTGATCTGTGGAACTATTTATCAGGCATCTAAACACGAACACCACTTATGCAGCTTCACATGTCATGCTTTGCTGTTGAAGAGAAAGAAATGTGACAATCCAGATGGATTGCGATATTAACTCTTTGCGCGAACAAAATTTTAAGAGTGAAGAAAGGACTTGTTCGTATTATCATATCGTTATTACGTTGCATGCATACGACACAGCAAACGCATTGTCTAACTTTGGATCCACTTTAGTATTTTTCCTTTTTAAACAGTGGAAGAGACACACAGTTAACGCATTGCACTTGGATGGACAATAGAATAAAATAAAAATCATGACGTTTCGGAGGCAACACAAGCTTCCGTCTTCAGGTGGAACCGTCACAGCCACGACAGCTGTATCAAGTTAAAGAGATATTGCAGGAGCTACCACTCCGTTTATATAAAGGTTGGAGAAGGGGGGGGGTAATGGCCAAGTACAGCACACTTTTTATTCATATGGTAAGGTGAGGCTTAAGAGGGTGAGCCTTTGTTATGGAGAGGTACGGTTTGTGACTCAACCTGTGACAAGGAGAAAACAACTAAACATGGTAAACCTGTAATAGTTGTCTGTCAAATAAGATTGGCAAATAAGTATAGTTAAATCTTTTTTGCATGGTTAATCACATCTTTCCAATGATTACTCAGTTTGTAACCATCATCACGGTTGAAATTATGTCTGTGTTTGTATATTTGTATGGCTTCGTGTACAAACCTTTGATGGTAGCCAGGAGGTTTGCAGAGAACCTTGGTCTCGGAAAAGACAATTTCATGAGAGCCCACCGAGTTGTAGCAATAATCGGCAACGGCCGAAGAATCAGTTCTGCCGTGTTTCAGATCTGACTTGTGCTCGTGGACACGATCAGAAACATGACGTTTCGTTTCTCCAATGTAGCAATCACCACAAATGCAACTCAATTTGTAGACTCCAGGATACTGTAAGTCAGGAACGACATCCTTCACAGATGGAATCAGATCACGGATTTTATGCACTGTACTGAATCGGACTTGGATCTTATGTTTGTTTAGAATTTTTGAGATCTTTTTGGTCACGCCTGCTATGTATGGTAACGTGATAGTTTTGGTCGGAGTTTCATGTGGCTGTTTCTGTGTGGTGGGAGAAACAGCTTGGCGGATAGTGCGGTCAGAGTATCCGTTCATCCTGAGGGCCCGATGTACATGTCTTAATTCACCGGCCAGGTGGTGTTGGTCAGAAATGCCATGGGCTCTGTGGTATAGCGTTTTGATGAGAGAATTCTTTTGAGATGGGTGGTGGTGGGAATCCGGTTTCAAGTAGGAATCTGTGTGGGTGGCTTTCCTGTAGACAGAATGTCCCAAGGATCCGTCAGGCCTCCTCTCAAACAGAATATCCAAGAATGGTAGTTTACCGTCTTTCTCCACTTCCATGGTGAATCTGATGGATGGGTGTCTAGAATTGATGTGGTCCAAGAAGTGGTTCAATGCTGGGAGGCCATGTGGCCAGATGACGAAAGTGTCATCCACATACCTCTTCCAAAGGGAAGGACGCAGGGTGGATGTCTGGATAGCGTCTGATTCAAACTTTTCTATGAACATGTTGGCTATAACTGGTGACAAGGTGGAGCCCATAGGGGTACCCTCATTCTGTTTGTAGAAGGTGCCATTCCAGGTAAAATAGGTGTTGGTGAGGCAATGCCTAACCAGCGCAGGTACATCAGAATTCAATCCACGTTGGACTAAGTCCTCAATAAATGTTAGGGTGTCCGGTACTGGGACTTTTCCCACCACCACCCATCTCAAAAGAATTCTCTCATCAAAACGCTATACCACAGAGCCCATGGCATTTCTGACCAACACCACCTGGCCGGTGAATTAAGACATGTACATCGGGCCCTCAGGATGAACGGATACTCTGACCGCACTATCCGCCAAGCTGTTTCTCCCACCACACAGAAACAGCCACATGAAACTCCGACCAAAACTATCACGTTACCATACATAGCAGGCGTGACCAAAAAGATCTCAAAAATTCTAAACAAACATAAGATCCAAGTCCGATTCAGTACAGTGCATAAAATCCGTGATCTGATTCCATCTGTGAAGGATGTCGTTCCTGACTTACAGTATCCTGGAGTCTACAAATTGAGTTGCATTTGTGGTGATTGCTACATTGGAGAAACGAAACGTCATGTTTCTGATCGTGTCCGCGAGCACAAGTCAGATCTGAAACACAGCAGAACTGATTCTTCGGCCGTTGCCGATCATTGCTACAACTCGGTGGGCTCTCATGAAATTGTCTTTTTCGAGACCAAGGTTCTCTGCAAACCTCCTGGCTACCATCAAAGGTTTGTACACGAAGCCATACAAATATACAAACACAGACATAATTTCAACCGTGATGATGGTTACAAACTGAGTAATCATTGGAAAGATGTGATTAACCATGCAAAAAAGATTTAACTATACTTATTTGCCAATCTTATTTGACAGACAACTATTACAGGTTTACCATGTTTAGTTGTTTTCTCCTTGTCACAGGTTGAGTCACAAACCGTACCTCTCCATAACAAAGGCTCACCCTCTTAAGCCTCACCTTACCATATGAATAAAAAGTGTGCTGTACTTGGCCCTTACCCCCCCCCCCCCCCTTCTCCAACCATTATATAAACGGAGTGGTAGCTCCTGAAATCTCTCATTTACTTGATACAACTGTCGTGGCTGTGACGGTTCCACCTGAAGACGGAAGCTTGTGTTGCCTCCGAAACGTCGTGATTTTTATTTTATTCTATTTTACTTTTATTAATTTTTATGTTTTACCTACGTGACTTTACCGAAAAAACCTGAGAATATGAATCCTTGCAGTCACGAAAGCTTCAAATCTAGAATTGGATGGACAACTTGGCGAGGCGCTGCTACCAAGTGGCCCGTTCTGGGGGCACGGCCGTTCCTTAGATGTGCGCAATTGAGTAATGCGACCCTCGGGAGAAGGCCACCCCGCCGCTTTGCTGGACGTCACCGGGAGCAGAGTCCGGGATGAATCTCGCTGAACGTCGGCGTCAACTGTGGAACTGGCGTCTGCCAAGCCGCTCTGCCACTTCTTCACTGTGTGGGCGAGGCAGGGTCAAATCCCATCGTGGCGTTTTGCAACGTTGAGTTGCACCTCCGATGAGCACGGTTGGCTACGTACGATGCAAAAGAAGTTCAACCTACATACTGTGGCATGACATTGTTTTTAAGATGAGCCAGAAAAATAAAACGAAGGAGGGGGGGGGGTTACAACACAGTCACTGTTTAACAAATTCTAAATGAATGTTAAACGCAAAAAATATGTGTATCGATGTAATCTGGTTTTGTCTATCGTGCGTTCTGCTCTGGCTCTCACTCCCTGAGTTTACGAGTAATGGCCGTAACGCCCATCGCCTGATTGCGCAAATGGTTTTCACATTTTTTTGTTACTTTTATATATTGAAAAAATTGTAATGGGGTGGGTGAGGAAGGAGGGGGGGCTCGACCCAAGCCCCCCAAATGCTAGAGGGCCGAGTTGACTAATGCTGGGGTAAACACTATACACACCAGCCTGTGCAAATGCATTTATGCAATACGTATTTGAATGAGTTATTTGCTTTGCAAAAGGTTTTGCTTGTACT
The DNA here is from genome assembly GCF_964198595.1 of Lampetra fluviatilis. Taxonomy (NCBI): domain Eukaryota; kingdom Metazoa; phylum Chordata; class Hyperoartia; order Petromyzontiformes; family Petromyzontidae; genus Lampetra; species Lampetra fluviatilis. The sequence goes on along the minus strand of NC_136278.1, from coordinate 24,858,095 downwards.
TGCACATGTATGTACTTGTGCGTTAGAACCTATATTGAGTTATAATATGTGTCCCTTGTATTTTTGTCACATACATCATACATATTGTGGGTGCCAATGATGGTTGAAAAATAAAAAGTTAATGCAAACAAAATCTGATTTCTTTATTCAACCATATACGATTGTAATACATTGTCATCTATTTTTGCCTCTGTCACTATACGATGGAGACTTGCATATCTGCCGTTTTGCAAGAGCAGGTGTTATTTTTTTGTTGTAATTTAGTCGCAGTTAACTGTAAAAGTTTCCAGCAGCAGTGTGCGCGCACGGATGATCAAATTGGCTTGATAATGTGCACTTTACAGCAGATGGTGTGCTTGGATAATTGTATTAATTAATTACTGAATGCTGGCAGAAATTAAACCGTCGACTGCAAACTCACATTTGAGAGCAATGACCATTGCTGTTCAGTCACACAGAATATAATAATAAATATAAGGCATCCCCATGCTACATCAGTCATGGTGGTTTCTCTGACCATATCTTATCCTGCTGGTCAGTGCAGGTTGGGGAACATAGGTGGAGGAGGCGAGTAGAGGACCATTTCAGACCACTGATTCACCTCACACACAAGTGTATTTGTCTGCACATGTGTAGTGACATCGTGGGATGTCACTATGGTGTGGGTGTAGTACCGGCCCTAGAAGGTGAGCGCTGATTGATAGCGCTAGATGGCACCACGCTCGGCATGCAGCGCCAACCCTATAGGACAGGGCGTGGGAGTGCCGGCCGTAGGATGAGGTTACTAAAGGCCATGGCACTCTGGTTGACCCGAGAGGACACGTGACTAGTTAAGTCTACAAAGGGGCCCATGTGGGGGCTAGGGTGGTCACGTGGTTAGCATCCAGATCCTTCCCAAGGATTCTGGAAGGTGATCGTGTCCAAGGGCGGAGCCAGCCACGCTGCAGAGAATACAAGCCTGATCCCTAGAGGGACCGGCGTTGTTGTTCATCCTGAAGAAACCTTCGTCTACGTTCTCTGCTCAACGAGTCTCCAATACGTGGACCTGGACCGGAGCTGTGGTCTTGGTCCATAGTAGAAGTTACATTGCAATTAGTGTAGTTAGCCTGGTGGTCACCACCATAGGTTGTTATTCTCTTAAGGAGTAGTTACTCCGTGTGTTGGCGTTAAATACATGTGTTGCCTCCAAGTCGACGTCTGCGACTATGTCAAACTCACTACACATATGTAAAGTATATTTATATACACACACTCTTGGGGAGCGGTGGCACAGTGGTTAGTGAGCTGCACTACAAACCCAGCGATTCAATAACAGTGAATAAGATTCGAATATTCGGTCCTGGATCTCCCTGAGGTTGACACAGCCTCAAATGCGTACCTGGTGCAGTGCATAAACTGCACCAGGTACTCATTTGCTGGCCTTCACAGGTGCTCGCTAACAACACTTGCCCAAAAAGTATGTTAAGGGGAGGATCTTTCTCCTTTTATATAAATATACAATATCATACATTCACAGTATGAGCGCCATGATGCCAGCTATGGCAAGAAGCTCTGAATCTGTGGAAGAAATAGTTAATGGTGCATGCCTGCCCATAGCTGATTATCAGCATGCCTCAGATTCGAGCCTCTGATCTCTGCAGGGTATCAAGATGGTCCCGCTGTTTATCTTCATGCTATGCTGGTTGAAATTGTTTTCGTATAAATGCAAATGATCATGGTGGGAGTATAACCATGTGGAGATAATTATATTCAGGCAGATGTACACCAGAAGTTTATTTATTTATATGACAAATTAAGTGTTGTTTTTTTACATTTTAACATTATGCCAGAGCTAAACTAAGCCCCATGCATGAATGTGCCTTTACTTAGTCCCACAATTATTGCTTTAAATAAAATCTGTATGTGAAATATTTAGTTGTGCGATACAATGTTGTGGCTGCAGAGCTTTAAAACTAGATTACTGGTTTCATGCATATGAAAAAAGCTTATGATATTAAAACAAATGTGTGCCTTTAATAGCACCTTATATAAATGCAATGAAAATTTCTGATCCAAATAATTGGCTTACTGTGCCATAACTGTACACACTTCGTTTTTTGCATGACTTAATGCTGCATTGCGCTAATGTTTTATACATGGCATTCCTTAGTTAAATGCTGTTTTGTTGTACCATTATAATTTCAAATCAAGTAGTTTATATACATACTCTTTGGGTCTGTCGGTAAAGTCACGTAGATAGAAAAAAAGAAAGATTTAGTTTATGTACGCAATTTTTTACGCAAAAAAGCTGAAGTTTGTTAGTGTAAATGTAATTTTCATGCTTCATACTTTCCAGACTTGTTTAAAGATTTTAGTAATTTTACAAATAGGAAAAACAAATTATTTGGGTCTTTCGGTAAAGTCACGTAGAACAACATTTTTATACAAGAAACTATGATGTTTCGATCACAACACAAGCAATCGTCATCAGGAGAAAAAAGTGGGGGAAAGCTGCTGAGGTAGGCTGTTTTAGAGGGTTGAAATGGGTGCAGCCCAAGGGTCATAAACGAAGTGGGCAGGACTAGTGATGTTAAAGTGAGAAATTTGCATGTCAATGTAAGGTCGCAGAACCGCCGCCACATCGAGGACACGAGCGACGGTGGCTGTGTTAGTGTGAGACATTTAACCTGTTAATGTAAAATCAGAGAGTCGAAAATAGGTACTAACATCAGAAGGTATGATGGAAACATCACAGCCAGTTATGACTTACATTTTTTTCGTCAATGTTAAGTGTGATTTCAAGAGAGTCTTGTTTAAATTGTCTAGTTCAAATCGGAGCAATCTTATTTTCTCTGAGATCAGGGCTAGGCCGGCCCTGAACAAGATCCGTTTAGCATTAGGAGAAGTGACAGCAGCAGATGTCAGTGTAAAGGCGATCGGTATTACCTTAGTGTCGTGGCATCTCTTCAGAAATGTGATCGACTCGATCAGCTGAGCCTTCTTATCTCAAAGTTTGTTAAAATATCCAATAGTTGTGTGGAAACCCTCCCCGTAGAGGCAGTTAAATCTTGACTTAAAGCTTTCATGACCGCAGGAATTTATATTCTTTGGGTCATTCGGTAAAGTCACGTAGAACAATTTTTTTTCCAAATAACTACAACGTTTCGATGATTGTAAGGTTTGAGACCTTACAACCATTCACTGGTAAGACCACCTCAGTTGTATTTAACTCAGCTCACTTGGTATCGTTAATTAAGGACATCTCACTATCTACAGGTGATTTGCTCGTTAGTTTTGATGTGGCCTCTTTGTTTACCAAAGTTCCTTTGCCTGACACTATTGGATTCATTGAAGATTTGGTCTAACAAGGACTGAATGCTGATGTACCGGCCCTGGTTAGACACTGCCTCCTCAACACTTACTTCACCTGGAATGGAACATTCTACAAACTAGTTGAAGGTACCCCAAATGGGTTTTCCCTTATCCCCAGTTATAGCCAATGTTTTCATTGAAAAATTTGAGACAGATGCCATCCAGGCATCCACTCTACGTCCATTCTTGTAGAAGAGGTACGTAGATGACACGTTCGTCATCTGGCCACATAGTCCACCAGCTATGAACCAATTCCTCGACCACATCAATTTCATACACACAGTCATAAAATTCACCATAAAGGTGGAAAAGGATGGCAAGTTACTATTCTTGGATGTTTTAATCGAAAAGAGACCAGATGGCTCAATGGGACACTCTGTCTACAGGAAAGCCACCCATACGGATGCCTACCTAAAACCTGACTCCCACCACCATCCCTCCCAGAAGAATTCACTCATAAAAAATCTGCACCATAGAGCTCGATGTATTTCCGACCATCACCACCTAGCCAGTGAACTGGAACACGGACACCAAGCTCTCAAGATGAATGGATATTCAGACTACACAATCCGTAAAACTATCACCCCAACCATTGGGAAAGAACCATCTGATGACCCAATCAAAACCATCACCTTACCATACATAGCAGGGGTCACAAAAATATTTCAAAAATCATGAGCAAACACAAGATCCAGGTTCGATTCAACACAGCACATCAAATTCGTGATCTGATCCCATCTGTGAAGGATGTGATCCCTGACATGCAATACCCCGGCGTCTACAAACTAAGCTGTGTCTGCGGCAGTAGTTACATTGGGGAAACTAAGCGACATTTCTCGGACCGTGTTCGTGAACATAAGGCAGATCTGAAACACGGTAGGACCAATTCCTCGTCCGTGGCTGATTATTGTTTTAATGCGGTGGGCTCACATGAAATTGATTTCTCCAAGACAAAGGTACTCTGCAAACCCACTGGCTATCAACAAAGATTCGTTCACGAAGCCATCCAGATATATAGACACAGACACAATTTCAACCGAGAAGATGGGTACAAACTGAGCAATCATTGGAACGACGTCATTAACTAGTTTAAGTCATAACTGACTGTGATGTTTTCATCCTACCTTCCGATGTTAGTAGTTATTTTCGACTCTTTGATTTTACATTAACAGGTTAAATGTCTCACACTAACACAGCCACCGTCGCTCGTGTCCTCGATGTGGCAGCGGCTCTGTGATCTTACATTGACATGCTAATCTCTTACATTGACATGCTAATCTCTCACAATACAATGGCCACCTCCGCATGCGATCTTACATTGACATGCTAATCTCTTACATTGACATGCTAATCTCTCACAATACAATGGCCACCTCCGTGCCCTCGTCGTGGAGGTAGCTGTCCGATCTTAAATTTACATGCAAATTTCTCACTTTCACATCACTAGCCCTGCCCACTTCGTTTATGACCCTTGGGCTACACCCATTTCAAACCTCTAAAACAGCCTGCCTCAGCAGCTCTCCCCCTCTTTTTTCCTCCTGATGACACTTACATTTACATGCAAATTTCTCACTTTAACATCACTAGATCCACCCACTTCGTTTATAACCCTTGGGTTACACCCATTTAAAAACTTTAAAACAGCCTGCCTCAGCAGCTTTCCCCCTTTTTTATCCTGATGACGATTGCTTGTGTTGCGATCGAAACATTGTAGTTTTTTGTAAAAAAAAATTGTTCTATGTGACTTTACCAAAAGACTCAAAGAATATGAATTCCTGCAGTCATGAAAGCTTTAAGTCAAGATAGAAAATACAACTCATTCAGGCAAATCATCTCTTAAATGATAATGCTATTACAGTCATTACGAAAACAAATGGAAAAAAAAATTCCGCCTTTTTTGTCTTTCTGGGTCAAATGCAAAAATAAGGACTATTGTAAAAGTACGTGTGTTTTTTTATATATATACTGTATACATTTAAAGAAAATATTTGTTGGATTTTAGAATCTCAAAATTTTTAGAATCTCAAAATCATACAGTGCCACGTGCCTGATAATGCGGTGATGGAAACATGACAAATTTGTTTTATTTTGTCAGTGTTCTGTCTGCATATAAGAAATGGCAAAGTTACAGCTCTGCAATTTTTTTCTCACTCGAGGGAGCTCAAGAGAGCCTATCTAGATTATTATTTGGCCTTCTCTTGCACGCAGGCCAAAATATATTAGAAGAGGTGACAGTACCTACACCCTACACTTTACCCCACCACACACAACCTGCTAATATACTAACTGTGGTGTGCCTATTTATACTGCTGGGTGGAGAGAGGCAGAGGAATTCAATAAACTTGTAACAGTGTTTCAACTGTCATGCCAGGAAATAAAATAAAACAGTCGACCTGGATTGAAAGTAAAGTGTGTTAACCATTACACCAACGCATCTATTCTGTTTGCATCCATAGGGTTATATATGTAGTGACATAAGAAGGGACCTGGGAACCCAGAGCCCCCAGCAGCCCCTCCCTTCTTATGTCACTACATATATATACTGTTTAAAGGCCCAGATTTTAAGACAAGCTAAACTTTAACTAGTTACACATTAGCCTTCTGATTAACACAACTAACCTCATTGGATTTCAGAGTTTACTTTTTCAATGCAGCTTTTGCAACTCTTGAGTTAGGGTACAGTATTATCAAAACATGATTTCTATATTGGTATTGGTTAAGACGACTAAGCTTCATACACATACTGATGATTGTTTTTTTTATGCTGGAAACCCTTGATTATTAAATTCCAAGCCTATATGTCAATACAGTACTGCATTTGGATGTTTGGTCACTTCCATCTTATTCCATCGTATGGATACCATCTTTTTATTTGTTAAAGTGGGGGGAACTTGAAGTGTATGAGAGCCTAACGAAGCCTCCAAGGAATGCCACGTGTCCGACAGTACGTCCACTGAAGCAGTGAAACCAGTTCCTTGCAGGTGAATTATTGCATCACAGAATCCTTGAGAGGTGGTGTCAGCTTGGGAAGCCCTTCATCCAGCAGTAGACTGACCATGGCCAATCATGCTGATCCTGATGATGTTGATGATAATTAATTAAATCTCAAGTGAAGGCTACCACTAACCTATTTGTTCTATGTACATCAATGTCTGACGCGTGTACATGCCCATTTAAGAAAAAGTGTACACAATATAACGGCAGGTAATATAATGTGTCTCTCCGTGTGAAGTGTATATCAATCTGAAGAAAACATCTTTGAAAAGCAGCTTTCCCAGGTGTCTTCGGTGTCAGGATCTGTTGTTGATGACCAAAATCAATTACTAGCATCAGCTATTTCCATTCTTATCCTGTAGGACTCCATACTGCAATCAATTCCTGAACCTATTAAGCACAACACTGTCTGCAATTCATTACTCCTGCGTAAGAGCACTGCAGAAATCCACTTAATTTGCAAGCAGTTCTTGTAGTTAACTTAGACAAATATGGTGATAGGATTGCCATGTGGGAAAACAACAATGTCAAGTGCAGCTCATGCATTCCATGTTTCTGTCTCATAGATTAGATTATTCATTGCCTCAATCGTGACAAGAGTCTTGCTTCGTGTAAATACGGTCTCTTTTATCAGCTCAGCAATCACTCTTCCCAGCTACTTCACTCAAAGAGGATCTGATTGTAGCACTTGGCGAGAATTGTGCCGTAGCATTGGGTACACGTGTACTGTATTTGCGAATTGCGAAACCAAGTTCTGATCTGCACAGGAAGGGCAGTGGTTCCCAACTTTTCTAGACCCGGGACATCACTGTGAAACCTAAAATAATAAACATTCGCTGACCACCATGCATCCATGATATATACTTTTGAACTAAAGCTATAAAATGGCAGTGATTAGCAGATTCTGTCAATAGCCAGTTGTGTGATGAGTAAAATCTACATATTTGTGCAATTGGCAGAAAAAAATATGGTATTTTGTGAGGGAAATAAAAGAATAGCATTTGTAACAGATATCTGTAACAGCCTTGTGGACCCCCACTAGTCTGCAAAACACAGACGTGGAACCACTGGGATAGGGCATAAGGTGTCACAGCCAGGATCCAAATCTTGACTTAAAGCTTTCATGACTGCAGGAATTCATATTCTTTGGGTATTTCGGTAAAGCCACGTAGATAGAAACATTTTCGATCTAGGCACGTAGATTGAAAACATTTCTGTATATGTGGCTTTACCAAAGCCCGAAGAATATGAATAGGATCCAAATTCTAATGTCCAGTTCGCGTTCTTACATGAGGGATGCCGAGAGGCAAACGCTATCAGGAAATAAACACGTAAGCACTCCCTGTGTCGAACGACTCTTCTTGAGTTTGAAGAGTGCGCCCGACTCTCAATGGCGAGTAGCTGACACGGGGAGGGGGGGGGGTGAAGTAAGGGGGCAACGCTCAATCGGATTTGATGGTGGAGAGCCATTCACATCGTATTGGTCGTCAGGGAAAACTAGTTGGAAATGAGGGGGTCGGTTGGGGAGATCATGGGGAGAAATGAACGGGATCGGCGGAGAGTCGTGGATAGGGGACGAGAATGAGAGGAGGGATGGATAGAACTTGGTTTCGGGGAGAATGAATGGAGTGATTCCCCGATGTGTGATGCGCTGTGTTTAGTTCACTGTCCTTCTCTGGCATCTCAGATTAGCACCGTTGTCGGCGTGCGGTGCGAAATAAATTCAACGTACACACATACATGGGAAGACGTCATGAAGATCAAGTTCAAGACTCACCCGGCTGTAATTCCTTTACACTTTCACTAAAACTGGCACTGGATTGGAAGTAAAAAAAAACGTTAAATTTGTATCAATAATCATGCCACTCCAAGAATCAGGGTTAGTATGTTATTTTAAATAAATATAACATTAGATTACCCTACGGCATTTAACCTTGTAGTTCTAAAGGACATTCACAAAAGAAACGTTTTAATTTTGAAGATATTTATTGTATTAGTATGCATTTAGGCCCTTTATGAATGGAATTATAATTGTAAACATTTAATGGAATTGTGCTGTATTTGTAGCACAACATTCGAATTATCTTTGATATTATAGATTTTTATTCTAGTGGATTGTGTTTGTAAATTATATGTAGTCACAATTTATTTTAATTAAGCGTCAATTTCCCATTGCAGTTATGTCAGTTTTAGTTAAAAGTTTGCTTTACGAGTGAGTGAACAAATAAAATCATCAACATTAAGGGTAATTGTGTATCACCATTAATATTGAAGACTCATTCGCAAAGCTTTAGTGGAAGTGGGATAGGGCTTCAGAGACTGTGGTGTGAGAAAAGTGTTGCAGATGTTCGTAGGGACGCACTTCTTGATTGTTGTTCTTTCAAATGAGGTTATGACTTTAACATTGTGGGCCTCATAAACTTTGGAGGTAATAGCATGCCAGGGTGATGGATTCAAAGAGAATGGAGAAATAGCATAGGTGATACGGCTTACCTGATGTCAAGATTCGAGCTTACTTTGTCTTCATTATTTTGCTCATTTTATGGTTTTGCCACAAATGAGCTTATTTCCACACACACAACTTTTGCATTATAGTTATGGATGAAAACTTACATTTTGCAAACATGGTATGCTAAATTTCTCATAAAGAACCCAACGCTGTTGCAAATGTTGTCATTAGATGGCAATGTGGGGGGTATTATGTGCCAAATAAGTCAATTGGAATGTCGTTATTTACGTATTGTATGTATTTGATATGCTTACAATGACAAAGTTAATTGGAATCCAATGGCAAGAATTGTGCCGAGTTCGCTGTCTCATATTTGTCTTCTGCTCTCATGAAATGTCACTGACATTGGATACTTTTTACACTGGTAATGCTTTATGTGTATGAATGAAACTGGGCCGTCTTTGCCTGAGAATTGCACAAGCCACCAAACAAGATAACACACCTGGATCACATTACTTCCCAGCAGGGTATTTCTATTTGTGTCCACGCTACCTCTTGACTATGCAGCGTTTGCAGTAGTTGTTATTTTGCATATACTGTATTCTTCGATAAGATCACTTCAGTCTTTTGATTGCTTGCAGTGGGCCATTTGGCTGATCCACTGCAACGGAAAATAATGGTAGATTGTAAATAAAATTATAGTTTTTAATGGAGTCTGAGAAAGATGCAAAAACAAAAGCATTGAGGAATACTGACCATTGTTAAAGGTATCAGATTAAACTCAATAAATGATCATTTAAGGCATCTCCATCTCTCTTCATCATCCACTTGTCTTTTATAGGTTTAAGATAATTCGTTCTGTTTCTATTACCTCTCACCTCACTTTCAGTGCGCTAACCATTAATATGCGAATTGTTGTATTAATTAAAGAAGGTAACATCAATTTCATAATTTTACTCCTCGAGGAATTGCATTCTATCTTAGAGTTAATACAAAATCAGATACCTCTTAACCAAGTTTTTTCATGGTACAGTGAGGGAAAAAAGTATTTGATCCCCTGCTGATTTTGTACGTTTGCCCACTGACAAAGAAATGATCAGTCTATAATTTTAATGGTAGGTTTATTTGAACAGTGAGAGACAGAATAACAACAAAATCCAGAAAAACGCATGCCAAAAATGTTATAAATTGATTGGCATTTTAATGAGGGAAATAAGTATTTGACCCCGCTGCAAAACATGACTTAGTACTTGGTGGCAAAACCAGTGGCGGCTCCTGCAAAATCTCTCAGGGGGGGCAAATGTCTGGATGATTGATAAGGATAAGGTCCACCCATGCAATGGATACATTAACAGCTTTAGCATGTAAAGGCAACTTCACTTCTTTAATATTAATGAAAAATAAAGTGACTCTTACAATACATCTTGTTTGTTTCTATACTCACTATTAAAACAAACAACTCAAGTTTCTTTTATTAAAGATTCCATTAGGTGGCGACAAATTATATTGTTGGATGAAACGTGCTTACGTATGATGACGTAAGCACGTATGATGACGTAAGCACGTTAGGGCGAGCCCTCCCGGAAGCCATAGAGAATGCATTGCAGCGCCCCCGTTCGAAAAAAAACATCTTTGAATGTAAGTCTATGGGACCACTCGGGGCGATTCTCAGCTGGAGGGAAATCGCCCAAAAAGAGGCGGTACTCCACAGAACGTAGCATGACGCTGATTGGACTATATCCAGAGGCACAGTGACGGCTAGCGTGACTCTGTGGTTGAATGACATTGGTGGTGCGTCGCCCAATCGCCCTAATGAAGAAACCGCCCCTGGGCAAAACCCTTGTTGGCAATCACAGAGGTCAGACGTTTCTTGTAGTTGGCCACCAGGTTTGCACACATCTCAGGAGGCATTTTGTCCCACTCCTCTTTGCAGATCTTCTCCAAGTCATTAACGTTTCGAGGCTGACGTTTGGCAACTCGAACCTTCAGCTCCCTCCACAGATTTTCTATGGGATTAAGATCTGGAGACTGGCTAGGCCACTCCAGGACCTTAATGTGCTTCTTCTTGAGCCACTCCTTTGTTGCCTTGTCCGTGTGTTTTGGGTCATTGTCATGCTGGAATATCCATCCACGACCCATTTTCAATGCCCTGGCTGAGGGAAGGAGGTTCTCACCCAAGATTTGATGGTACATGGCCCCGTCCATCGTCCCTTTTATGCGGTGAAGTTGTCCTGTCCCCTTAGCAGAAAAACACCCCCAAAGCATAGTGTTTCCACCTCCATGTTTGACTGTGGGGATGGTATTCTTGGGGTCATAGGCAGCATTCCTCTTCCTCCAAACACGACGCGTTGAGTTGATGCCCAAGAGCTCCATTTTGGTCTCATCTGACCACAACACTTTCACCCAGTTGTCCTCTGAATCATTCAGATGTTCATTGGCAAACTTCAGACGGGCATGTATATGTGCTTTCTTGAGCAGGGGGACCTTCCGGGTGCTGCAGGATTTCAGTCCTTCACGGCGTAGTGTGTTACCAACTGTTTTCTTGGTGACTATGGTCCCAGCTGCCTTGAGATCATTGACAAGATCCTCCCGTGTAGTTCTGGGCTGATTCCTCACCGTTTTTATGATCATTGCAACTCCACGAGGTGAGATCTTGCATGGAGCCCCAGGCCGAGGGAGATTGACAGTTCTTTTGTGTTTCTTCCATTTGCGAATAATCGTACAAACAGTTGTCACCCTCTCACCAAGCTGATTGGCGATGGTCTTGTAGCCCATTCCAGCCTTGTGCAGGTCTACAATCTTGTCCCTGACATCCTTGGAGAGCGATTTGGTCTTGGCCATGGTGGAGAGTTTGGAATCTGATTGATTGATTGCTTCTGTGAACAGGTGTCTTTTATACAGGTAACAAGCTGAGATTAGGAGCACTCCCTTTAAGAGTGTGCTCCTAATTTCAGCTCGTTACCTGTATAAAAGACACCTGGGAACCAGAAATCTTTCCGATTGAGAGGGCGTCAAATACTTATTTCCCTCATTAAAATGCAAATCAATTTATAACATATTTGACATGCGTTTTTCTGGATTATTTTATTGTTATTCTGTCTCTCACTGTTCAAATAAACCTACCATTAAAATTATAGACTGATCATTTCTTTGTCAGTGGGCAAACGTACAAAATCAGCAGGGGATCAAATACTTTTTTCCCTCACTGTAGGTCAGTTCAAATATAAGGTACGAGCGACGTACACGTATAAGTGAGCCTTGTAGTAAATGCTGCTAAATGAAGGTCCCGCTATGTTGACGTGCGTGGGCTGCTCCGGCTGCTGCAGCCGCCTGGAGCGTGGTGTCCAGCAAAGGGCAGCTGGGGTGCGTGCACCCCAGCTGCCCTTTGCTGGGGGTCACAAGACGCATCCCCCGTCACGTTGTAACAACCCCACCAATGATAGATGCACAGCCCCAGCTTGCTGCGCACAGCAGTCATATCAGGGAAATTTTAACCAATATTTTACCAAAACACATTGCTTACACACACCAACTCGCAAAGCAACCCCTGGCCGCATGCAATCAACCGAATGAGCGACGCCACTTGGCGCCAATTTACGGTCCCATCACCCTTAACATCTGAGCCACCCACAACGGCGTCATCGCGCGCCCTCACCGCGCGCCCTCTCTCTCAAAAAGCGCAATTACCTATAAATACACACGCAATCTCGTGTGCATAAACACCCATACAACCAAATGTTTGGGTCCCCCCCGAATTTTTACCAATTTCCAAACAGGTACGCACAATTAATAACAATCCCAAACCCAATAGTCAACCAATGCATCGCACCCCGTAACCGTACAGAACAGTGTAAACAGCACATGTAGTCATCATATCGCGATCACAAGCGTACATTTAAGCACAATAGCAAGCAGATCTGCAGGCAACCAACACACCATTAACCCTGTCGTAACTTTGCAGCAACAACACAAATATTCTCTCTCTTGCAAACAACCACATTGCACACGGCTCCCACGAGATGTTACAGCGCGAGATACCTGACGCAACCGAATTAATAATTAACTTCGCCATGAAGATAACATCTCCACGCCACAACGCACGCACACTATTTGAAACTGAGCAAACAAGTAGATAGCGCGTCCATCGTCAACACACACACACACAGCCCGAACCGCTCTCTGCTCACTCAAGACATGACAACAATCGCCCCCCCGGCACACGCTAGATGGGTGAGGTGTGTGTTAGGGCCGGGTGCATCTCGTTACGACTCGCCCGGGGCTGCAGCGAGCAGAGGACGGCAGGGTGGTAACTTGAGACGCCTCGCAGAACTCGAACGATGACTTGACTGCTCCGGTGTCTCGCACCCGAGCCAGGACGGGAGAGCTCCCGCCCCAGCAGCTGCAGCATCGGCGTCCTCTCCTCGCGGCTCCCCTTCCCCCGCAAAACAGCAGCTCACAGCAGGCTGCTCACCCCGCGGCGCCTCCAGATGGCAGCGCAAGGCCGCCTCTCCGCCGCGATGTTGAAGATGGCGGCGTCTTCCCGCCGCGGTGAAGACACGATGGCGGCTTCCCGCCGTTTCTCCCCGACCACACCCAAGATGGCGGCGCCCTGCCGCGTGTTGGAGAGGCGGGAAGCGTGGGCCAGGCCCCAATGGCGGACGGTTCAGCCCCACTCGGAGGCTCACCGCTTCCAGGCCCGCCGCGTGGCCGATCCGGCCCCGTCGCCGGCGCCACCAAGATGACCAAATCCAGCAGAACGGCCCGCAGCGATTCAGCTGGACCGCCACGTGGCCGCTGGAGGACGTGCGCCGGCGGCTGTTTCTTCGTTGTCGGAAGACGTAACAAGTGGGTTACGCTTTTTCAAGTTCTTGGTCCTCTTCCTCGATGTTATTTTACCTTGAAAAAGTCCACTCTGACACCAATGTAATAAAGGACTCCGTCACACGATGTTGATCTCCCGTTGGTCCTTTATTTGTGTTCGTCTTCCGCTCACCCCGCTGGGCTCCTCCTCGGTCCAGCGTCGTCTCTCCTTGCGCCCCGCGCACTCTCTATGCAGCTACTCTGCTGTCCTGTGCAACCTCGCACCCTCTGCTAGCCTCCGCTAGTCTGCAGCTACTCGGCTGCTCCGTGCAACCCCTGCACGCTCTGTGCGCCCCGCGCACTCTGCTCTCTCCTCACCCCACTGGCTGGCACCGTCATGAGCCCCTCAGCCACTAGGCTGAGGGCACGGCGACCACCCAATGTGGTCTCCCCTCTTCACTCCCTCGGCTGCTCCAAGATGTCTTCCTGTCTCCCCGCTATAACTTCTCCCCCACGTGACCCTGACTCCTCCCTCTCCAGTGTGACCCAGACTCCTCCCTCTCGGATCGTCAAATCCGACCTGCCCATTTACGCTCGCATTACAAATGTAAGTTCTTAATAGGCGCGCGTACCAAAATGTAATTACATGACATGTAGGCTGTGTGTGGAGGGATATATAAACTTTTATATATAAACTTTTAGGTTGTCATGTAGATTTGTGCAGTAGTTTCAGGCTCCCACGCCCGCCGCAATAAGTTATAATGTAACGTTGTGAGCCTCATTTTGGCGCCCCTTTACCTTGGCGCCCGGGGACATATGTACCCCCCTGCCCCCCCCTAGCTACGCCTCTGACTGCAGGAATTACTCTATGGTTCTTTCGGTAAAGTCACGTAGAAAATAAAATCAAATAATAATCGAATACGAAGTTTCGATTGCAACACAAGCAACCTTAATCAGGTAAGAATAAATGAGAAAACAAACATAGCAAACTTAGAAATATAATGCAATACAACCCAGAGAGTCAACATCCTACCTGGTTGATTAACGTTCTTCCAAAGAATGCTAAATTTGAGAGAGAGACAAAACACTGACATGGAGACACAGACAGACACACAAGTAGAGAGAGAACTCACAGAGAGGGACACACACATAAACACAGAAAGACAACACCTCTGTGTCGCGGCCTTAGACACACAGAAAGACAACACCTCTGTGTCATGGCCTTAAATAGAGAGAATCTGTGACACAGGTTAAAACAACAATAACACAATAGCAACAACAACAACAATAAATATGTGTGTATATACAGGTGTGTGCAATTCAGTCTGTCCCTTTGAATGCTCTCGCATTCTTCAATTTAATGAAAAACAGTCCTCCGGGAGCGGGTTCCCGCCGCCGGTCTGTCACCACGAACCGGGTCCTGCCCAGCCGGAGGAAGAGATGGCTTAGAGCTCAACAAGGAGCCGTGTCTCTTCCCCATAGAATCGTGAACCTCCCGTGGGTCCCTTTCGAACGTACGAACAGCGATCATCGGTTCGAAGGAACCCTTCCGGATGTCGGTTCCCGCTGCCGGACCGTCCGTGCGCTCCCGTTTGCGCCCGGTTGCGGCTGGTCCTCCGACTTGGGCTCCGATGGCCGGCCGGTCGGCTCACCTCGCATTAGTCATCGTGATCCTGTGGGTGTAAAGGAACAAGGCTCCTGAGGCGCATCCGCGTGGGGCGGCGTGACAGGCTCGTCGCACATATCTGACACATGCCGTTTCGGGATGGGAGATGACGCATCGTAAGTCGGTGGCTCAAATTTCTTTAGCCGTGACGGGTGCACATACCACCGGCGTCACTCGAATTGAATACGCATGCACTGGGATTGACGAATATCAACGACCTCTACCGGCCCTTGCCACGGGCGATGTTGTTTGGGTGACGTGCCCACTGGCACCATGGGGCAATCGAGCCATGCCTTGTCACCTTCCCGCCATGGTTCGCGCGGAGGTTGCATACCCTACAGGCGCTTGTTGGCCACCTGACGCCATGCTGAATTACTTGTGGAGGCCTCTCAAGCCTCCCTCAATTGCTCAAGGGTCACCTGCATGGGAACCGGTACGGCCGACACCTTGCCCGGCGGACGCACGACCCAATTTCACCAATGCAGGAGCCTCAGATTCCTGTCCATACATCAGAGAGAAGGGTGACTATCCCGTCGAGGTGTGTGGAGCCAATCTATAGGTGGCCAGGACACTCGGGATGTGCAAATCCCAGTCGGTTTGTGTCATATATCCTCACTTGAGACAGTAAATTTAGCTGTGACGGTCCCACCTGATGACGGAGACTTGTGTTGCCTCCGAAACGTCGTGGTTTTTTTTCTTTCTATTATTATTTCAATTATATTTTTACTATAAAATTTTTACCTACTTGACTTTACCGACAAACCTAAGAGTATGAATCCTTGCAGTCACGAAAGCTTCAAATCTAGAGCCATATTTACTTGTTGACACAACATGGATGTCAAGGTTCGATGTAAGCACTCAACCATCCCGTCTGTTTGTGGGTGGTACGGGGAAGTCCAAATCTTTTAGTGCCGAGGGGATCACACACCTCCTTTAACAGCTTTGATGAAATTTTTTAACCCTGGTCAGTGAGCAAATTTTCTGGTGCACCTTTGTCCAGCACATACCCCTGCAGAAAGGCTTCGGTTTTAGCAAATATTGGTGCCCCCTCTGGGTAACGGGAAATGGACCCAAAATGTCCAATGCCACCAATTCGTTGATCCGAGAAACTTGTATGACTGCAGTGGTACCTTGTATGGTTGCACGGGCGCCTACCGATGCGCACATTCAGGGAAAGCTTTAACGAACAAGTGCACATCATTGTCCATACCCGGCCATTAGAAATCTCTCTTTAAAGTCAACGACCTTTCTTCACTCCCAAATGCATCAATTTATCATGCACCATGTGCACAAGTCTGCCTCGTAGGCTCGTGGGCACAACTATACAAAATCTTCGAAGCTCGACGTCCCATCGCAAGAGCAGTCCAGCCATGAGCCGTAAAAAAAGTGCGCTCAACTGACCTTGGCGTCCGGGAAGCTCGGTGCCACAATCTCAACAGGGAGGAATCCTCCACCTGTAGGCGTCTCCACGCAATGAGGTCGAGCCTCAAAATGCGATCATCTGGCGTATGCACCTCGCCCGAAGGGCCCAAAACGGCTGCGGCGACCATATCAGGAGCCGTCTGCAGTGGCGGCCCGCACCGCGACGAGCCCGCCACGCACCTGCATGAGTTGGGCGGCAGCGGCAGGCCGGAGGGTTGGTCTACACACAGAGAGTACTGAAGCACAGTATGGTCAGATCGGACAAGGAAGTCCCTGTCGTACAGATATGGACGGTACAACTGTATAAAGTGGACCTTGACAAGCAGCTCCCTGCGTATAACACAATACCTCTGCTCAGCAGGGGACAAAACACGGCTGCCATACACCACCACTCTCTCCACTCCGTCGACCACCTGGGACAAGACTGCTCCTATGCCCGTATCACTAGCGTCAGTGTCGAGGATGAACGTCTTAGAGAAATCTGGGTAAACGAGTGGCGGCGCATTGGCCAGTGCGTCACGAAGCGCTTCAAAGGAATCCTGCTGTGCTTTGTTCCAATGGAACTTGTGTCCTTGAGCTGTTAACGCATGGAGCGGTTTCGCGATCGTTGCAAAATTCTTAATGAACCTGTGGTAGTACGAGGCAAACCCCACAAAGCTGCGGACCTCTGACACTGATTTGGGGGTTGGCCATGTGCACACGCAGCTCGTCTTCTCCGGATCAGTAGTGACTCCTGACGCGCTAACCACATGACCAAAATACTTAACTGACGTCTGTAGCAAGTGACATTTTTGTTGTTTGAATTTCAATTTACCGTCCCGCAACCGGGATAAAACAGAGCGCAGCCGCTGCAAGTGCTCATCAAAATTTTGCCCGAAAACAATGACGTCATCCAAATAAATAAGGCACAATTCCGATTGCAACCCAGAAAAAAACAATTCCATGAGGTGCTGAAAGGTGGCTGGCGCGGAGTGGAGTCCCATCGGAAGGACATCAAAGTGATACAACCCCTGTGGTGTATGTAAAGACATCTTTGATTTCGACTCCTCGTCCAAAGGCAATTGCCAAAATCCCGACAAAAGATCAAAGGTCGAGAAGAATCGCGTACCGGACAAGGCGTCGAAAGAATCATCCATGCGCGGAAGCGGGTATTCATCTGCAACAGAAACCTTATGAAGTTTTCTGAAATTGATGCTAAAAACGCAACGAGCCGTCACGCTTTGTGACTAATAGAATGGGCGCCTCCCAAGGGCTGGTGGAGGGAGAGACAATGTCTTGCACCACCATCTCCTCCACCATCTGCTGAATGCAATCTTTTTCATGTGGGCTCATCATCTGGGAGTTCAATCAAATTGGAAGCGTGTTTCCCATATAAATATGATGCTGTAATAGGGTTGTCCGGCCTATATCATATTTGCCATCACTGAAAATGTCTTTAAACTCATGCAAAGCCGGCGAAGTCGCACTCGCTGCTCGGACGTCAAATCCCGATTTTCCTCACACAACCGCCGCAGCCACTTGGGTTCAGCATCGCATACAGGCAAATCCTGTTCCAACTCCCCTGACATGCACGCCATCTGTTCCGTACCTGCAGCCGCCGTCGCATGTGCCAACACGGTGCCTTCCTGAATGACAATTGGCGTATGCCCCACATTAACGACTTGAATGACGGGATTGCTATTTGCCGACACCACAGTCAGTGCCCCCACCAAAGAGGGTGTCCGTGACACCACATTTGAGGTCAACAAGACTCCTTCCGCCGGGTTCACCAAGGGCAAGTTTTTACGCAGCCGTAATGACAAGCATCTGTGTGGCTGGTGGAATGCGTACAGTGCAGCTAACCATAGTCTGCACAACAGCATTTATCGCCGTATACTTTGTAGATATTTTAAAAAATTTATGGCGCTGTCCCGATGGCATCTGAATACAGCCCTTATCCAGCCGAATGTTAAGGCACATCCTGCACAATAAATCCACGCCCAATAAGCACGGCACGGCCAAAGTCATGGAAACCAACACATACATCCCCTATTTGTATCGTAGCAATCATGTGACCGCCAATCCCAAGACTACCAACATTTTCCGCAATACATGGCTTGTCCACCTGCTCTAGCGGTCGGGGTGAGGCCAGAAATAATCGAAAAGTCGAAAGCGAAATGAGGGTAGCTGAAGCACCCGTGTTGATTACCACTCGGACCTCTACCCCCTGGATAAGCGCTATAACGTCTGACGAACCCGGCGTGGCACTGAACGCCCGATATGCCAACGCACACCATTTATCATTGTCATACAATCCGTCGGGATGAGCAGTTACAGGGCAACGCGGCATAGATGAGTGATGGGAATGAAACGGCCATGTGCATGATGCATCGCGACTCGCCTGTGGTCCTCGGAATGAGGAGAAGTTGACGTCGTAGGTCGCATGAGCTCCAGGCGGACCACCAACGTGATGTGACCCATCCGCCCGCAGTTGTAGCACCTATGCGAATCGTATCCCCTTGGTGGTCCGCGACGTTGTGGCCACCCAACTGGCGACCGACCACCTCACATCTCTGCACGTCGTGGACTTGAAGACCGGGCTGTGTATCCCGTGCCGCCATCGCTGGCCGTCGAGTCCCCTTTCACCATCGTGCACGTCATCGCATCTGGCTCTTCCCTGAGGCCCAGAAGCGCTTGAATGTTCTTCGCGACTTGGAGGGACGAGAGGTTGTCGTCGTTGGCGACGGAGAGGACGACTCTCTATTCTTTTGCCATCATCAAGAGCCGCTCCAAGGCGAGCGAGTCGAGAGCTGCCCGATCCATGGAGGGATAGGCCGCCCATCCGAGGGCTAACAGAGCTCTGCAAAACGCCAAGGGTGACTCCGTGTCTCTCTGCTTTCTGAGCTGGAACTTCCTTCGGATGGTCAATGGTGGTTCTAAAATATCCGCCATCACAGCGCAGGCACCAGCGAGTGATGATCGTTCGGCCTCGGGGATGGAGTAAAAGGCGGCCAACGAGTAATCGTCAAGGGCCCACAACGCCTCGTGCTCCGACCAGTCGATGGAGCGATATGCTGCTTCAAAGCGGTGATGAAATGCTGTCCAGTCGCCCTCGGTCACGGAGAATGCGCGGACCTGTGGCAACTGGCGTAACGGAGCTGTACGCACCGTCGGCGAAGTAGATGTCAAGTCCAACACAGCCACTCCAATGGTGGGTCCCGTGACTGCTCGCTCGTACGCATTCGGCGTTGTTGAAGCGACGTGAAGAGTAGTCGCATCCGTTGCCACCTCCGTGGACATCGTCCGGCCTGCTGCTATCAGCATGTTGAACAAATACGTAACTGCTGCCAGCGTGGTCTCATTTAGTGCCCTCAGATGGCCCTCATTAAGCCAGCGTCTTCCAGATGTCTCTCGCACGTGTCGTCCCCCTTATCGCCACTATCTCTCCCCTCCGTGGCGCCTACTCCGCAGTTGCATTTGCAGCCAGCCAATCACTGCCTCTTTCCGTAATTGCTAGCGTCTTTCTATCTGCTGTCACCCAGGCCACCTGCCTGCACCTACTTATCCTTAGCTGACCTCACTGTCTGCAACCTCGTACATAATAAAACATCTGTTTGCAAACCTTGCGCGCGTTACACCACTACATATCGAAGATATCTTTTGAATATGTAACAAAACATGCACGTAGAAATATACATGGATTAAACGTTGTTTGATTTTGTGTCTTTTCTTATTTTTTACTTAATGTACGAATTCCACCTTTTGACTACTCCAAGCTACAGCTGTAATGATTAGTCATGCAATGTTTAGTGTGATTTTTTCGTGATGATGATTTAACCTATTTAACAAGCAATGCGCTTCTAACTGATACTACTTTTAAACTGACGCAACTTTGTTTACTCTGGTGAAATCGTCACATTTGACCTCCTTTGGTTTGTGCTATCACCAACCTAGAATCTCACCCAGATCTGAAAAAAAGGTTGGCGAACAAACTGGAACAACGCAGATGTCCAGATATCACTTAATTCAATACCCAAACATCGCATCTCCTGGCTTTGAAATTCCTCTGGTGTAATCATCAGAACATGAACAGGCTAATGTGCACATCTCCTTCATTAATGGGATATTAAAGACAAGCCACAGCAGTGCGGCTATGGCCATGCAACACAAATTATGGACTAATATAGTGAACCACTGCATTCTGGCTCCTGCAATAGAGGAATAGCAAAACTACAGAAGCTCTCCTGAAACCCTCTCCTGGATAGTAGACCTCGACACTGGCATTTAACTCCCGAACATATTGTTATACTCAGGAATAGAATTTGACCTTATTCATAGCTACACTTTTCACTTCATTAATCAAAATACATTTATACAGCATCTATGTATTTCTTAAAGGATGATTAGTTAGCATTTTTGGGATTATATCGTAAATATGCCCGCACCTCTGATGAGCACACTCGGCTACGTATGGTCAAAAATAAGTTCAACATATATACATATTCCACATGAAAGTGACCAGTTGGCTTGCTGATTCAGCATTTATGAACATGTATTCATTCTCATGACATTAAATGCAAAAACAAAGATTCAAAACTGTATTTAAATTACAGTCCTCTTGACTATCTTTAACTTTGTTCCTTCATTATGTCCCCTGGTTTGAGTCAGCCGCACATATGTGCCTTTGAAGATGTGACATTTGACAAATTATTGCGTTGGTCGAATGTCTCTTGAAGTTATTAATTCAGAAAAACATTGAATAATAATTTCTCGGGGGCATTACATAATCTATATTCCACTTTACAATGACATATTTAGGCAACGGAATTTTTCTCTCTTCTCTTAAAAAATGGTCTGACACACAAGTTTTTCTGCTACTTCCAAAGTTAAACGTGCAATATATTTCGGGAAATTTGGCGAGAGCAGCTGCATGTGGCAGAAACCCCATCTATTTTCTTTCTTTCTGTCTATAAATCTAAGTCGGAATCCGTTTTTAGCTTCAGTAACAAATGTGCTCCTGAATTTCCCAAGCACCGATTGTGCCTTTCACTTTTTGAGGAATGGGCAACGCTTCGCACCGACATCATTATCTCAAATCACTTGTTTTCTATAGGACTGCAGCTTTACAGCCCCAATATATTGCATGAATATCTTTCAACACCTGTTCCGCTGACTCTGTACAACACCGTGCAAAATTGTGCAAAATATTTTTTAATGTCACGGCAAGGTCACAGTGAGGTGTTAAGTGGGGTGGGGTACGCAGTGAGCACAGCTTTCAAGTGTCAAGCGAACTTTCAGATGTACCGTTGGGACCGTGCTTTTGGATGCATTTAAACTGACTTGTTTGTGATGAAGAGCACATTGGTGTGCATAGATTACGGTACTACCTGCACGCACTTACAGGAAGTGTGACGAGAGCTGTGCAGTTCTCAGGTCGCCATAGGATGTACTAAAAGTGTTTAATTGGTTGTGCAATGGGATTTTTTTTTATCCACGGATAAATAATGAAAGGAAGCCGCAGAAGCAAACACCAATACATTGATTGTACTCTCTAGTAAGCCATATTTCTCGCATTTTAAAAGGTTCCATCATCATAGTTCGAATGCTTTAATGAGAGTTGGAATGCTAGATTAGGACCGGAATTGAATTTGATCCACTTTTATTTAGAAAAAATGATTTGGATCCATATGCCTAACTACAGGAAGGATATATAGGCGACGGGGGGAACCAGAATACCCCCACTATAAATGTGTGTAGACTGAGTAATAGGAAAACACTAATTCATTTGCAATTACATCACTCACTGAGAGATGCTTTATGCGAGGAGATGGGTAAACACATTAAACCTGAAGAATGGATTAAAACGCTCTTCATTTGTGTGTTAAAACCAATCTGCCTCATGCCCTATTTCCAAGGCTAGTGCCTCCCGGCAGGACACATGGTCCTTCTGGACTTGACACGCATGGTGTAAACTCAGCTCCACCCATCTCTCCTCCAACCTCCACCCCATCACCCGTTCCGGATCACCTTTCTTTTCTTCTGCCAAGCCGTTGGATCTGATGAATCGAAGATTAATTTAGACCAGATTAATCAGGTAGGGGTTGTGATTTGGCGCGATGAGCCCCTATGATTCTAATGAACTGGTGCATATGGATAAAATCATGGTTCGTTATTCCTTACATGGATGAAATAAAAAGTTATAATTAGATTTTTATGAAGGTTTGTACTCGGTTTCATAATAGTTTGCATTCAAAAAATGATTTATTTAAAGTAAAAAAAGACCAGTAAAAAGCCGCTGTATTATTGAGTGTTACATATATTAAAGCTGGAAATTTACTTTGTGTATTCACATAAAAAGCAGGGAATTCTGTTCTCAACCTGTGTACGAGGGGATTTAGTAAATACGATATTGCTGCTTCATGGAAGACTTAAGTCTTAAGTTAATCTTGTCCAAGGAGTATCAAGCGAGGATATGGAGGGTACGGCAACTCAGGAAAGAGGTGTGGGCTCAAGGTCAAGGAAAAATGGTGATGAGATCTGAGCTGCAATCAGTGCCGGATTATCCTAGTAGCAAAAGTAGCATATGCTACAGGGCCCACACTTTCAAGGGCCCCGCGCTAAATACTTTCAAGCTATCAATTCCGGTTCAGTGATTCTGCACTTGCTCTATTACTATAGTACTATACTGCCTTCAACTGTTATGAGCGACTGGGTGTTTAAGATTAGCGATTTGTCTCATTATCTGGTTGTATAGCAAATGAAAAAATACAATTACTTTACTATACAAGTTAAACATTTGTGTTTTAATTCTTATGTTTTTTACGTATTTAGAGCCCCTTTATAACATATGACAGGCCCCGGACTAGCTTAATCCGGCACTGGCTGCAGTGTGAGTCTCAATAATATGCACCGGTTGAAAAACTACATCACGCGGAAGTTATTACATTTTCCGTGCAGTATGTACACATTTTTTTTACTTGTTAAAATGTGTAATTAAAACGCATGAGCCTGTTGATACGTGTGCCTTTGTTTGGCTCTTTTAATTCAGATAATGAGAAATCTATGCCAAGTCAATAATAACCATCAAAAATAATTATAGTTCAGTATTTGCAAAAAAAAATATTCGTGAAATCAATATTTCATTTTCCTGCTTACCCGACTGCCCTATTACAGATGGAACAAAGTGGTTATGCCTGGCTTGGTTGCAGTTTAGAAAAGGTTTGATAAGAAATGATACATTGTTGCAATACAACTATTAATATATACCATAGCAGCACTTGCATCGGTTGGAGTTGAAGAGGTAAAGCATGTTGATGAACACAACGTATTTGGTTCTCTTGACGCAATTATATATACTACGACAACATTCCCTGTAAAGTAAATATTTCTATAAAACATACACAAGATTGTTCTGCTCAGTATTGGCACCTATTTACACGTACATTATTTTATTACAGGAGGAATTGAATGATCTGACTGTTATTTTCAAAATATCCTGTTAAAGTAGCTGTGTTATATATTATAACATTAATGTATTATTGTAGATATTAATAGTACGGTACTAATGAAATGGTTTATTAATTAAAATGCTTTTATAGCGCTTTATCCATTTACTACTGGATAAAGGCCATATACTTGCCAAGTCAGTCCATGGGGTTGTTTGACCATATTTCACCACACTGGTCAGTACTGGGGGGGGGGGGTCATCCCAGGCTGACTGATTCAAACATCATTTGCCACTGCTGTTAGCCATTTATTATAATCAAACATACTCTTTGATTCTTTCGGTAAAGTCACGTTGAGAAAGAGTCTCTCTCACCTGAAGTCGGTCACTTGCGTTGCGATCGAAACGTCGTGATCTGTTATTTTGTCTACCTACGTGACTTTACCGATAGAACCAAGGAGTACAGATTCCTGCTGTCACGAAAGCTTCAAATCAAGATTAGAATCAAACTTAGGTCACTGCGCAGTTGCAATCGTGAAGTGTAGTAGGCACTGGGCCATTGCTCCCTCAGCATTTGATGTGTTATAATTATGCGGTAAAATTTCAGATAATTACGAATGTACTACTTAAAGCACTAATGCAAGAATTACAGTTTTACGCAGGTAAACGTGTTTATTTCATGCCGGAACATTGACGATGATTTATTTCATAAAAACACGATGTGGTACAGATTTGATGGCATAAACGAATTGACCTTATGTTGTGTGAGGCTGACAATGTTATTTTGGTGCAACTTACACACTTACAAAATCACCAAAGAGTGAATATGTTTTGATTGAAAGCTTTCGTGACTGCAGGGATTCATATTCTCGGTTCTTTTGGTAATCTAGGCGGACAACCCTCTTTCGGTAAAGTCACTTACGTGACTTTACCGAAAGAACCAAGAATAGTGAATATGTTATTCATCATTGCTGACTTCTTAGTTATGTTTGTGTGTTGTTAACATTTTATATTTTGCCTTTAAAATGACAGCGCAAGACCAAAAGTAAGCGGTCAAATGGGAGATCAGTAAAACGTATATCTGGATATAATCCACTGTTCGAGGAGAGCGCTAACGAGTGATGGACGAGCAGAGGGAGAAGGATCGGGGGCGTGAGGAGTGGAAAGGGGAAAGAGGGTTGTCCGCCTAGATTCACATCGTGGAGAAAATGACCCGATCACGAACCAATCAACAAGAGGCCCTGACTTTGTATATAAATAGCGCGTGGTATAATGTGGATAATTGAACCTTATGGCGCATAAATTGCGTTGCGACGTCATTTTATATCTGTTCAAGGCAATCTATTCATCTTGACCAGCTCTACACGATGCGCTAATCAAAGTTTCAAAGTTTTATACTCGTTGGTTCTTTCGGTAAAGTCACGTAGGTATAACATAAAATAAATCACGACACCTGATGACGGACGCTTGTCGTGATTTATTTAATTTTTATACCTACGTGACTTTACCGAAAGACCCAAGAATATGAATTCTTGCAGTCACGAAAGCTTTTAAGTCAAGAATCAATTAATTACGATTTTGACTTCCGTTTATTCGGGACTCCGGGGCCCCGCCATAAGGTTAAATTGTGCAATCTTAGATGTGTTCAAGACAAATGGTTTTCCCACATTTTAAAGTATATTTTCATCAATGCTTGTATACAATGATCATCACTTATCAAAGTTCAAATCTCATACAGTAGGATGGATGAATTCGTATTTACAACATTGTCTAATCGTACTCTGAGTTATCCCCGTTATCTATGCTGCTTAACATTAAGGTCTAATATAGCTGCGTGACACTTTCGTAATTTAACGTGAATTATATAAATGTCTTGATGAGCTGGAATTACGATAATTTACTCCCATAAAAGTTGCTTTCTAATTTAATCAGTGAGCACGTTATTTAATATTTACAATAATGCATTTGGCCAACATCCTGCTCAGTAATATTGTTTAAGAATTACAGTAGGGATTAATTTTCATGTGAAGGTCAGGCCATATTTCTGTATCCCTTTTTATTGACTCCAACTTACAATGTTTTATATATATAAAATGTCTTATCGTTATATCCGAACAGGTAGCTTAGCAGTAGAGTGAGCGGCCTGTAATCTGAAAGTTGTGAATTCAAATACTGGTTGGATGTTGACTGAGTCCATCATCCCTCCTGGGTCGATACATTGAAAACCACTTTGTGAGAAAGTCAACGGTGGTCGTAGGATGACTATACTTGTCACCGTCAAAGGAATGAGGAATGAGGAATTTCCACTGTCGACTCATACAATATAGCCAATGTATATGTTTCGTCATACAGCACTATTATACATGATTAAATTCAGGATATATAACTTGTTTTGCTCTGATACATACACATTTTATAAAACAATGCTTCTTCTAATCTACAGACAGGGGATAACATTGACTCAAAAACTCAGGTATGAATGTGTAGTCCTTGCTAAAATTAAATTAAAAGGTAAACATTTTGTAAAATATAATACGCATTTTTTATCTTTAGGATGTATGATTTTCAGTGCAGCAAGACTGTACACTGGGCGTGATGACTCAGGGATAGGGTTGGTTCATCATGCAGATGGAGCGTGGGATACCCACCTGAAAGGCCAAAAGGTAACTGCATGGAGTGAGCACAGGAAGTAGGTTTCTGACATCTATGGATTTTTAGTTTTTCAACTGCCAAATGCAAAAATACACGAGAAGAAACTAGTTTATAAACAGTCATGTTATATAATGTTTAAGACGAGATGAAGTCTAGTTTTATAATGGCAGTTTCTTCTTCAGTACGTGTACATGGAAGCAAACAAGCCATTTTATTCGCAATGTTGTCGTGCCCCTACCACGTGCTATGAAGCAATTGCAAGTATTACAGCAGTTTGTGGGCGCTCATGTGCATGCTGCATTGGGTTTATGTTCTGGGCCATGGAGGGGCACAGGACCCAGGGCCCCTAGTCCTTGCTGTGCTTCCGCATGTCAATTACCTATACTAAGTATTAGCATCATCATCACGATACATGGGCAGATAACCCGTAGGTGTCCACTGCACCTTTCGTCATTTATTTCCACTTCCCTCTCCGTCTTGTGCAAATATGCTTAAAAAGTGCCACATCTTTCTGGCACCAATCTCTGATGCTGTCAAGCCGTTCTCTGTGAGGTCTTCCTCTCTTTCTAATTACCTCCATTTTGCGAGACAACGCACTTTTAATTTCCATCCTATATATGTGTCCACATAGTGCCAGTTTCCTTCTCATCATTGCCTGCATCATGTCTTTGTCTATGCTCAACCTCTTTTTCTTATTTCTACGTTGGTCACTTTTTGGACACTCTTTACGAAGATTAATGTAAACAATGTTTTATTTTTACCAGGTAATGAGTTATATAGCTCCTTTTCAGAAACAACCTGTCCACTGATGATAGCTCAACAATGTGGCTTACATGTATTATGTGGAGATGTATAGAAACTCAATAATCTAAAAACATATTTATAAATGTGGAAGGAAAAACCAGAGGACACCGGAAAAAAATCCACGCGACCATGGGGAGAACATACAAACTCCAAATATGCAGGCGTCAGGTTGGGGATCGAACCCGCGACCTCTTGTATACTAGGAGCGGTAGTTAACATCTCACCATTGTGGCAAAGCCATGTAATTGACATTGTTGGCGATTCGTGACTGCTCCTGGAATCACACTGCAGCAGATTGAAAACCCTTTGCAGACAACAAACCGTAATTAATAGAAGTATACGGGGTTTATGCAGAACTGCAGGAGTGAAGCTGTATGGAAACGTGGAGGTAAGTTTGGTTTTGCTGACGTGATTTGAATTTTAGATTTTTGTTTTACTTGGATATCAACTAAAACATTTTTAAAACACTTTTACATGGAGCATATATGGCAGATATATGCCATTTGGGTCTTTTAAACATGTGTAACTTTATTATCCGCTAATAGATCACGAATTGATGTAGGCGCTAGTCATGTGTGGTTTAAGGGAATCAGGTGGCTAATGCCTCCCATATTCCGCGTTTCACCGCATCAGCGAGAAATGTGTATTTTATGGAATATAGGTCCAATCTTTGCGGTGCACAGCGGATTACACGATCCACGGTATGGACCTCCCCCACCAATATCACTTGGATATCTGCAGTATAAACACTCCCCTTCCATCCCCCTTCCCTCCCCCTTCCCTCCCCCTTCCCCACGATTTCCTCCCTATCTCCCCCTTCTCCAATTTCCCCTCCCCCATCCCACAGGCTTCCATACCCAACAATATACTGTACTGTATTTCAGAACCAAAATATGTACTTATCCTGGAGGAATCCGATGAGCTATGAAGCTCTTTTTTCAAAAGTCCAGTAGACATTTACCCACAGGCTGCCAGTGCAAGATGTATGCTTTTCTCCAATTGATGGCCTGAACCATCTGCATTGATAATTGTAGACTTCTGTACCGTGCACAATGCAACTGAAATGCAACCAAAGCTAATGGTCGAGTACCATGCAAGCAGGCTAATACGAGTGTGTAAGAAATGTATAGTTAAAAGGAAAGTAAGCAGTCACGGATTAAATATGTGGAGCCACACACGTACATACAGGTGACACATTGATAAAATAAATGTAGGCAGCTCATTATTTAGTTATATGCAGGCGGTTTGTAAGTGGGTGATTACTGTGGAGGTCAGAATGATTTACCAGTGGCCCATATGTAAGTTAAAATTTCACTCTCACCACACAATCAATTATACAATACAATCTTGGCAATGCCGTACCGACAATATGTTTTATAAACATGGCATAATTTTTTTACTTGATCTTAGTGTGGCTTTTCCTTTTAAGAACAAAGATTTAGTATATAAACATATTTTTTTTTTAATTTTATGCTTGGATGCATCGATTTATACTTAGTTGAATGCTTTTCATCCAGCAGTGGATTGATCATGGCAGTTGATGCTGGTAGATTTTTACTAAACATTTTTTTTAAATTGTGCCCTTGTCGATTTACAATTAACTTGTGCCAGAACGTAAAACAAAATGTTAAACTAATTCGGTCTTATTTTTTTCTGATATATTCAGTCCCAAGTAAACAAAAAAATCACGATTGATTTTGTCCACAATCTTCATTGCAAAAAAAGCTTGATTAAGAACTGCAGAATTAAGTTAAAGTTCACTGCACCTGTGTAGCATTTAGACTCAGTACCTACAACTCAAAGTATTGAATAAACTTCAAAAGGTTAATTACTTTTGACACTGACACATTGTAGTCCGCTGTCAGAATGAAGTACATCTTGAGCCTCATCACTACACAACTTGTCAATTGGGGAGTCTGCAACTGCGGTAACTGGCTTTCTATTTAAAAGATCAAAGTAGAAGAAACTTAGTTAATTAATTGTAATACTTTACACAAATCAATTGGATCAGCCGTTCAAACTTTACATTTTCACCAAATCAGGCTCCAACTTCTTTGATCTTGCATTGTAATTGTCTTCAAGCAAGAATGTTAATTGGGCTATCTTTTTCTTTAACTTTTACTCTTGGCAGCCTGCATTGAGACTGATGCATACCTTGCACAGTATCTCGTGGGCATATTGGCATATTCTTGGCACCAATGTGATGTGGATGCCGTCATGCCTGGAACTTGAGTGAAGGCCACTGTCAATTACTTGGTTTCTGTTCTTGGTTAAAACATGGGTTTCAGGATAAGACAAAATAAGTGGCATCTAAGCATGTCATATTGTATCTGCATTCGTAAATGTTTGTCATGCATACATAAAGTAACATGCCTGCACAAAAAATAATATTTAAACATACTCAGTTTAATCTTCCATAATAAGAAATTCACGTGCATTGTTTTATGTGCATTGCAACTCAGTATCTATAAATAACCTGGCCACAGTGTGTGCCACAGAGATGCATGGTATATTGTGAAATGAATTCATCAAAAGTTTTCATCCAAAGTGACCTAGTCTGTTCAACAAAACCTAATGATCAGTCTCAACTGTTAATGATTTGTGCGATGGCTAGATTTATATATATACACATTAACAGCCGCGTTCAATGTTTGGGCAGCTTGACATTATGATTATAATGTAAATAAATAGCATCTACAAGATGATTTCTGTGTGCTAGGGCAAGACTCGGTCAAATTTGCCACAAATGCAGATTAAATGGCTTGTGTGATATCATCCATCTGGGCCCATAAGAGAGGAGGAAGTGGCAGGAAGTGATGCGTAGAGTTTTAAGTATTCGCACAGTTTATAATGCTGTTAGATTACAATACATTATGTTAAATTCGTTAGTATATTTGCATACACTTACGCGGTCAAAGAGTTTATTTGTAGACGATTATACTAATATTGGTCATGAAAGCCTATGTGTGAAATGTAAGCTTAAGTACAAATGAACAACGAACCTTTTCTCGGGCTTGTCGTCCGCGGGATAGATGTACCCCTTACCCTACTGCTTATGCTTTGCAATGGGCTCCTGTTCAATACAAACAAAGTACAAAGGAACCTTCCATTGGACTGACTGAAGTAAACTTGGGCATCTCAATTTCTTCTGCCAGGTGCAGCGTTCCCACAGGCACGTGAAAAGAGGCTGGCCCAGTTCGTGAAGCGGGTAGAGTTGGCTGAGCCCCAGATTCCCTTGGAAGCGTTACCGGGCCAACCTTTATGTTACAAGGCTGCACGGCCCGCTTATACTGGACCACATACCCTTGGCATAATATAATAGTTGCATAGTTCATACACTTCTACTCAGCCACGCTGGTAAAGAATGACTTTGTTGAGGTCAATGCAGAAGTTTTGGGGGCCGGAGGAGGGCATTTGTGTGAAAATTTTATTTTAAAAATCTACCATACAAGCTCTCAAGCTCAACCACCTTTTTAAAGCGTGGCCTGAAAACACACTTAATGCCAACAGGGTGGTGAGAAGGAATTGCTCATGACAGGTCCTTTTAGTATAATTTTGCATTACTTTAATGACTTACACTACAGAAAAAACATGAGTCATGAATGTTGTATCTTGTGTAGGTACTGTATATTTCAAGACCACGATTTGGAGATAGCTGTGGCTAGTCCTGGAATTAATTAAGCCTTTGGTTCGTGAAGAAGTCCACAGCATATTCTTACAAAAAGAGATACGATTGCTTCTCTTCGTCTGCAGAAGGGCGTGAGACAGCGAGGAGAATGGAGGCAAAGAGCCCATGGGGCTGCACGTTGGGACTAGACCTGAGTCTTTGCTGGAACTCTGTCTGCAATGGCGCAGCATGGCTCTGGTCTGATTTTTAAATGTCCGTGGAAACGCAGAAAGAGAGTTATCACACAAAGTGCAGCCTATGACTGGGCTACGACTGTGAGAGTGTCTCCTTGTACAAACCCTTTCGGACTGAAAAGACACATTAATTTTTCACTTGGCCATGCTAGGGGTTTATTCTAGAAATACGGAGTCCTTGCTCAGTGTTCTGAAGTAGCACAATGTTCTACTTAACTCACCCAATCCCGTCCATGTGTCATTGTTGTTTATCGTGTAAGATTTAGCAGCAGCCTTTTTGAGCAACATGTATCACTTGACTGGTTTTAAAAGTGCAGTTTGACATTTAATAGTCCACGCATTATAATTTGTATTTAAGTTAATTTGAGCATTTTTAGTTAGACTTTTTAAAAATAGTGTTTAAAATTAAAATCTGTTTGGAATAATATAATAAAATGAGATCTCTTAGACATACTATAAATATTCATCATTAGCAATACATTATGCCTCATTATTTTGCACAGTACAATTGGCATTATAAAATGTTCATGTCAGAAATTATTTTGAGTTTGTAAGTTAAAATATCTAGTGTCATAGTCATAACTGAGGGTTGATACCCAAAACAGAGGCTTTCTATCCTTTGAAATCTTCATGTTATACACACACAACACATCACACTACTGTCATTGTACAACCCATATGGTAGTCGTCGTGGTAGGTTTGTCAATAACGATTCAATTTCTGAGAGATCTAGTGATTCCAATAATCAAAGTTGTAGCCTGGGAGTTTTCCGATTATTGTACTGGTGGTCCAAACAGTCATTCTGAGGTGGCCTCAGCAGGAGTACTGGCAGTTCCATTCATCTGAGCGGTTGTACAGGAGGTTCTGATGGTCCTATTGGTAGTCCAGCAGGTCATAGTGGTTGTCCTGGTGATCACAGTGGTGGTCCCAGTGCGCCACACCAATCATCAACCAGATGACCATTGATTTTTTACTTGAGGATCGGCTCTATGTTTCAATGATTATTCTGCAAGGCTGGTCTGCCAAAGATGGGTCCTCCCGACGTGCCTGAATGCTATTCTAAGCTCCACGCAGCGCCACCACCCACAAATTCCATGATTTCACCCCACTCGGGATTATATCACATTATATTAATGGAATCTCAAGTTATTGCTGGGGATCGCGAGAAACGTCCAACTCTATAACAATTGATAGTGCCTGAGTTTTCATCTTCCAACTCCACGTGTTCCAGATGTGTTTAAATTTCAAGTTAGAAAAGTAGTCGTATAGGGATCTATTACATTTAGTGAAGTGATGTGAACGTTATTAGAATTACAAGGTGTGACATTCTAGATTTGAAGCTTTCGTGACTGCAAAGATTCATATTCTTAGGTTTTTTCGGTAAAGTCACGTAGGTAAAACATCAAAATTAATAAAAATAAAATAAAATAAAAAATCACGACGTTTCGGAGGCAACACAAGTCTCCGTCATCAGATGGGACCGTCACAGCCGGATTAGCTGCATCAAGTGAGGCAATGATTCAAGATGTAATCCCTTAAAAGCAAGTTGAGGGGGGGAGGAGAGGGGGGGGGGAGCTCATTACATCTTGAATCATTGCCTCACTTCATGCAGCTAATCCGGCTGTGACGGTCCCACCTGATAACGGAGACTTGTGTTGCCTCCGAAACGTCGTGATTTTTTATTTTATTTTATTTTTATTAATTTTGATGTTTTACCTACGTGACTTTACGGAAAAAACCTAAGAATAAGGTGTGACATGTTTTAAATTACCACCATGGCTTAGCTGCTTTTCACAGTTTTCTATTATGTGGTCTGATTAGTGGGCCTGATAGGAAAAACATTACAGGCTCATTCTTGCTTGTATAAAATTCGTGGCATTTTAAGCAAAAATGTGAGCGATCGCCTAATGTTTTCTGACTCCTCATGCTTTATGAATATTATTTGTTTACTTCATCATTGATTCTTGTCGTACATAAAATAAATAAACTGATTATGGGCTTCCAAGGGTTATGATAGCATATTCAGTATTCATTACACAATCTATGCAATGGAAACAGAATTCTGATAGGTTTTGTAACCCCACCATGAATTTGAATCACAAGGTGAGTAGGGTAGGATCTTTCAAATATGCAACAAGGTTTAAATTCACAGACAGCACTGAAATATTGTCAGTGGACAGCATGATTTCTCATCGGGAATTTTCTTTCGCACATAAGCATCGGGCTCTTCTTTTGAAGCCTCAGTATGTGTTAGAAATGTGGTGCATCTAAATTTATCCGGACTTTTTCACGTTTTTTCTCTGAATTCATTTGGACCTGGAGTGGAATAAAAACAAGAAATGCCTTAGTTGTGAATATTTTGTGCTTTTTTCACGTTTAATTTCATGATTATTTGTACAATTGTAGTATGGTTTGGTTAAATATCCACTTCATATGTTTACATGACTTTATACTCCTTTCTCAACCTGATACGGAAAGAATGGGGGTTGTTAAACCATATTTAACCACACTGGCCTTACAGTGTACATTTGCATACAATGCATATACAATTGCGTACGAAAATGGATTTCATTTCTCGAGTCAGTAAATGATATGGCTTATTTTCAGAAAGTAGCTTTGTCCTCATGAATATATTTGTTGTATATGTTTTAGTTTTTTTTATTATAATTATTTGCAGCCCATGCCAAGTCAGTGAATGGGATTACTTCGTCATAGTTCACCATGCTGAACAGTGGGGGGTTGATAAAGGGCAGGAAGCCATGGCCAGTTTTGATGTCATTCTCCACTGGCATTGGCCGCAGTCAGAAATTGAACTCAAGTTGATGGTTTCATGTACCACTCATCCAACACACATATATATAATTTTGTAAAATATGTTTTCTGTTGTTTAAAATATATCAGTCAGGTATTATATGTCACGAACTAATTCGGGTTGGAGAAAGCGGTGGAGCCCAGGATAGGTTCAGATATTACTCGCTACTAATAACAACCATGGCCAGAAATTGAACTCTGGTCGCTGGGTTCATAGCATATTGCTTTAATAATTTAAAATTATAAAGCGTCCTTAAACAACCGTTTGCTGTCAGGCATACATTATAAATATTTAATTCAGTAACATACAATACAGTATAAAAAATGTACAACAATGTCACGGTGCTATTTTAACACTGCATTTTCACAAGGAGTTAGAGACATGTTTAGGCAGCAAATACAAGTAAAGTTCACAAAGATACATTGTACGAAACCCGTTGGAAGTCTGCCTTTATTATATTAGAATCGATCTCTTTATCCAAAATTACAGGTTGGCACAAACAAATTATTGCCTTCGCATATTGTTCCATAAAGGAAAAGTATGTTGGATTCCACCAAAAGGTTAAAATATATTCAGCAAATGATAGAGGAATTCAGAAAAGTATGTGATTTTTGAAAACACCTACTGGTTGTTTGTAGATGTTTTAGGTGTTTGTGTCAATATGATTTATTTTGGTCAGCTTTTATGGAAATAATACCAAGAGTTTTGAGCCCCCTTTCAAAAAAACTTCAAGTAAATGTCATCATTTTTCATAGTCTCATTGCATACCAGGTCTCTTTTCTGGTGGCTTTACAGAATGTTAATGCTATTTTCTGAATGCTTTTTTTCAAATTTGTTCCAGTTTTGGAAGTTGTCATCTTATTTTTTGTTCTTTTTAATATGGATTGAGAGTGATGGCTCAGAGTTGTGCAACTTTCTGCGTACTATTACTTTTACTGGTAATGAAACTCGTTTTGAGTAAAATGACCCGTGGCTGTTGGAATTGTTATTCAGCATTCATACGTTAGGAAAAGAGTCCTTACCTATCATGTAAGAACGCATGCATGAGCAAACAATTAAGTTGGATATGTTTACGTGGACTTTCTAATACACTTCATGTACGAGTATTTTTCCACTGTTTATTACATTCATTAATGGCAACCATATTGGACAGAATGTCAGAAAAATATCATAATCATCATTGTGAGATATGGAAGGGTCTTTAAGGTGCGTTATATCAAGTATGTCGAGCATGTGAACTGGTAACAACATTTTCAATGTAATACTCTACTTTACAATGAAAATATGATCGAAAGGAAACATAATTCGCACATCCAGCCTTGTGGATTCATGCTGTTGCATGTTTTATTCATTCAAAGTGAAAGCTACAGAATTACCTTCTCCATTATTATTGTTTTAAATACATTCAGCTTTGCGCTGTCTACAACTTAACCACTTAATGGCATTGCATAGATCAGGGGTCGGCAACCTACGGCTCCGGAGCCGCATGCGGCTCTTTACGGGCTGCTTCTTGACGATATGTACGTATGTACAGTATGTACTCAGATGCATTGCGGCTCTTGAAATACTGAATTTTGTACCGAATTGGAAAGAAATGGCTCTTCTTGTTATTTTGGTTGCCGACCCCTGGCATAGATGGTGGCAGTAATTTTATTAACGACTGTTGAGACAATGACATGCATGCTCTCGTCAATGTGATTTCCACCGGCAAAAATGTGTAAACATATTAATTCATTGCAAAATGAGGTTATACCGCATTGCAGATGGCAGTAGTGTGTTAAAGTGGATTTTTGAAAACAGCTTTTCCCTGTAGTGTCTTTGAATGCAGACTTATCATTACAACTCATGTTAACACTTAGTGTTTGCCACTAAGCTCTTGTATGTTGTTGAGTGTGTGAACTCAATGATACGTTCACATGTATTGCTGGATTAAATATACAGGGTGATCTATTTATATATATCCATTTATACAATAGGGAGAAATCAGAGATAAAACATTTTATTTCAAGCCTCTACCACTAATCTTACAATTATATTCCACAAAACTATATTCAATTATCTGTTAACTAAAAAAGAGGGCTATACAAAATCAATTCTAGATTTGAAGCTTTCGTGACTGCAAGGATTCATACTCTAAGGTTTTTTCGGTAAAGTCACGTAGGTAAAAAATAAAAATGAAAATAACTAAATTAAATCACGACGTTTCGGAGGCAACACAAGTCTCCGTCTTCAGGTGGGACCGTCTGTATCAAGTGAAGAGAAATCCAGAAAACAAGATCTTATATACCGGTTAAAGGGAGGGGGAGGAGCTTATCTAAATGTGGCAGTCAGGGACTGAGAAAGTGTGGGGGGAAGTGGGCGGGGCTAGAAGGGAAGGAACAGCTGATACACCTCGGCAAGAATTACGGCCGATGTTGGCTACCAAAACCAAAAATAGCAGCACTGTTAAACGCTGGGGATGTCAACAACTCGGTAAAATAGACTACTAACTATCAAATAAGATGGTACAAATATGCGTAGTTTAATCTTTTTTACATAGTTAATAACATCTTTCCAATGATTGCTCAATTTGTACCCATCATCATGGTTGAAGTTATGTCTATGTTTATATATCTGGATGGCTTCGTGAACAAACCTTTGATAGTAGCCAGAAGGTTTGCAGAGCACATTGGTCTCGGAAAAAACAATATCATGAGAGCCCACAGCGTTGTAACAATGATCAGCAATGGCGGAAGAATCAGTTTTGCCGTGTTTCAGATCTGACTTGTGCTCGCGGACACGATCAGAGACATGACGTTCCGTTTCCCCAATGTAACACTCACCACAGATGCAACTCAGTTTATAGACTCCAGGGTATTGCAAGTCAGGAATGACATCTTTCACAGATGGGATTAAATCACGGATTTTATGTACTATACTGAATCGGACCTGGATCTTATGTTTTGTTTAGAATTTTGGAGATCTTTTTGGTAAGGCCTGCTATGTATGGCAACGTGATAGTTTTGATCGGAGTTTCAGGTGGTTGTTTCTGTATGGTGGGAGAAACAGCTTGGCGGATAGTACGGTCAGAGTATCCGTTCATCTTGAGGGCCAGATGTACATGTTTTAATTCACTGGTCAGGTGGTGTTGGTCAGAGATGCAATGAGCTCTGTGGTATAGTGTTTTGCTGAGATAATTATTTTGAGCCGGGTGGTGGTAGGAATCAGGTTTCAAGTAGGAATCTGTGTGGGTGGCCTTCCTGTAAACAGAATGTCCCAAGGAGCCATCAGGTCTCCACTCAAAGAAAACATCCAAGAATGGTAGTTTGCCATCTTTCTCCACTTCCATGGTGAATATACAAAATTAGTGGACTATCTAAAATTTGATAACCCGTTACGTTGCATCTGGTAGTTGTACAGTCAAAATATTTTCTCATTATATATAGATTGGATGGATGTTTTCATGCACAGTTATGTCCTGTGATGTACGCCAAAAGTGAGCAAGAGTTAAAGTCTTCCTGGTCCAGTCCAATAACATAATTAATTCCTTCAGTGGCACTTCATGGAAGTAAGCATTGAGAATCGTTCAGGTGTGAGGTGGCCAACTGGCTCAGATGTCAGTGTTGAGGTGGCATCGCAGAGATCCTGGTTCAAATTCCAGCAGCTTGTGAGTGATTAAACCAGATTCTCGAGTATAGAGAGTTGGCGTCAACCTGGTCACCAACAACTGCACAAAGAAAACCCATCGCAGTAAATTCAGTAATTTCGAAAAAAAATTCAGCTCTAATACGCTTATATATCGATTTGGCTTTGATGCGCTAGAATATGTTGCCGCCTCCAGTGAGAGCAACAGGGGCACTTACGGAATCTCACGGGTAGCTCTGTTGTATGCACTTCTGTTTGTCATTGTCTGACGCCAAGGGGTTGCGCTGCTCTGCGAGAAACCTGAATGGAGATACAATTACACAAAATAGACAAAAAACGGATCTTGCAGTTTGGAGTACGGTCTCCGGAGGCGCAGATTGAACCTGGCAGTGGAGTTTTGCATTGAATACAAAACGAACCCAATTGTGTACGCGTGTCATGTGCCAAAGTGCAGCCAGAATCCTGATCCATTTAATTATACTGCGTCAACAAAGCAGATATTGACAAAGGCTCCTTGTTGTATGTGGCTGGCCATCTCAATCAATCAAGCCAAGGTTTTTTCTTCAACTTGCATATTTATTTAGATTATATTCTTAACTCATTAGATTAGTAGCACTTAACAGGTTTTGTTGTGTGTGCTCTCTTGGAACCTCAATTAAAACATTGACACCATGGCTTTTCACACATGTGCACATGTGCATGTAAATTTTTAGACAGGAATTAAAAACAATCGCCCACTCATATATATCTATATATATACTCTTATATGTACTGTGTATACAGAATACTCTATTTTTACACGTAATAAATACTTATATTTATCATGCACTTTTTGCAATGTTATGATATTGCATGTTTATGTATATACAGTCAAAAACAAACATCCACTGTATAGCCATAACACACTGTGGGGCAAAAGCTGTTAGCGATCACCGATGAAGGGCGGCACAGCACAGGAGGACGTGGGTTGCCAGCACCACGCCCTGGCCACCTTTGTCTCCCTAGTGGTGATGTTTACACACCACACCAGCTACTCATTTGAGGCTGAGTCGACCTGGAGGAGACCCATTACCGGTTCAGATAATCGTCACTGGTATTGGCCATGAGCAGGAATCGAACTCGGATCGCTGGGTTTGTTGCCACAGGGCGTTAACCACTACACTCCCGCTTCCCACGTAGAAAACCGTGCTCAACCTCCGATTAGCACGGTTGGCCACGTACGGTGCGAATGAAGTTCAACATATATACATACCCAAACATATGCATGCAAGAGATGTGCCATTGTATAATGGTTAGCGCACTGGACTTGCAATCCAGAGGTCACCAGTTCAATCTCCGATCGTGGCAGTTGAAACAATGGTCAAGTTTCTTAAATCTCCCCCCCCCGCGCCCCTATCTCTGTCAACCTGCAGTATAAATGTGTGCACCGCAGTTGAACGGCAGGTCACATGTGGTGGGGTAAAGTGTGGGAACTCCCATCTCTTCCAAGACATCTGGATAGTTTGGAATAAAAAGACAAATTACCCTCTGGAGGGGCCTATCCAGAACTCTCTATAGTGGACAACATACCGTGGGAGCAAGCCATTTCAGGGCCGCACCTTTACCTTTGTGTACACGCAAAAGTAATCTACATTCTTAAATCTGCCACGTGTTCCCCTCATCTGTTGCATCTTAACCTTTCTGTGTGTTTGCCTTTCGTGTTGTGAAAATATCAGATGCCAATAAACCGAGCATAATTAAAACTGCTTAATGAAATTTGGACTCCATAGGGATGTAGTGTCCTTCAATTGCTTAATCAATGCAGGAAATGTGTTCGTTTTTATCCATGAGCAAACTGCAGTGCGTTTGCGATCATTCATTTAGAACGTAAGAGACACTAGGTGGCAGTGCTAGATCTATAAATATTGTACTGCATTATCCAAATACCCAAGATGCTCATTGTTACGTTGGGACGTTGTCTAAATAGTAATACAGTACATAGTAATAGATGGTAACAAATGCCATAAAAACATTGTCATGTGTCAACTCAGTCACAACTAATGTCTATGCACTGTAAACTCAGGAATTATACATGTTTAAAAGCATGATCTCCTTGACTTTAATCACTAGCCTGTTGTGAATGAAATGTCTTCTAACCTAATCGTCCCTATTAAAGCAAAGGGACATTTTTTTGTTATACATTTTTTTATTGTGCATTTGCAGTATTTGGATGATTCATTCAAATCGTTTTCGATGTGAGACTTTTTCTCAAAGGACCATGAAATGATTTCATGTTATGTTCGTCTCATTGACTGTGAATGTATGTATCAGGTGGTCCAAAAGCAATTACCATGCTTGGCACAAAAATACTTGGTTAAATGAAAAGTGAAAACGCAATATTAATCAGTGTAGAAAAAAACGCTATGAAGGCATAGAAAATTAATTATTTGTCCATTGCACTTTGCTCCTTTATGGAAGCTGATCATACATTTATTATTTTCATTCTGTATTTGTCCACTAAAATATGTAGCATGCAGCACGGCACCAGTTATTAGTGTTTACCTCTACACGTCAAGCCAAGGTGTCCTTGTTTTGGGTTTCTCGATGGATTTTTTTACTCACTCATAAAATGTAAGATCAGCAGGGTTTTTTTCTCACTGGGAATAGTTTTGGCCAGCATTTTGTAAAAATCATTTTGCAAAAAGCTGACGCTGTAAAAACCCTGAGCTCTGTAAAATGTAAAATAGCTTCACAGTGGGTGGCGAATCGGTGCATATGAATACGCGAGTATATCAACTCCAGATACTGATAAATAACAGACATTGCATTGAATTCCAGTTCCGTGTAAAGCGTAGTATCGTCCTGGATGGCACATGCTCACCCCTGTGGCACAATGTAAAAAACACAAGTCATGGCTCTGGAGTATATGAAAGGGGGATTGATATATGTATTGTGTTGCCCAACTGGAGAGAGTTGGGAGAGGTGACTAGTCACCCTTAACAGTAACTTCTTACACATGGTATGGAAGTGATCACTCAGTAAAGCTTGCACACAGTGCGCCTTATTAAACAGGAAGAAAGTAGCTTGGTATAACAGGTATATGGAAGGATATGATGGTGGGCATAAAACAACGCCCAATGCCGAAGAGTAGAAAATTATCAATTTTATTCGTGGAACTTTTTTGTGGCCAGCAAAGATAATGTTTTGTTTTGTTTTATGAAGGCCAGTGAATGCACTCACATTGAGGAAGAATCTGACCCACTGCAGGGGACCCCTGGGCAATTCTGCACTCAGTGAGTGTACATCACGTGTGACTGCTCCATTGGGCATTTTCTGAAGAGAGAGCAACAGGGCTCCCCCCCCCTCCAAAGAAAAAATGGGAAGCCATTTGATAGATGACTTTTGGTGGTGTTATTTTTTTTATGCCAATAGCGATACACAAGTGGATAATTTCTGCAGTAAAGTGTTTAAAAGATACCCTGCACAAAGTACTCACAATTTGCAGAGAACGTGGGCTTCTCTCTTTACACGTGAGATTTTCTCCCTCTAACTAATCCATGACGGTCAGATGGGTTGGAAGGGGGGGGGGGGCTTGGGTGCGGAGGGTGGGTAAGGTATGCATTGAGTTATTTCAGCAATGAAAGAGAGTTATTTCTGCAATGAAAAACACTGCTCATGGAGAAAAGTGCAAGGAATTGCTGATGCCCTAACTGTTATTTACCAATAGCTGTTATTTCCTATAAGAAGATGTGTCAATAATGGAATCTT
Organism: Lampetra fluviatilis; assembly: GCF_964198595.1. NCBI lineage: Eukaryota > Metazoa > Chordata > Hyperoartia > Petromyzontiformes > Petromyzontidae > Lampetra > Lampetra fluviatilis. The sequence goes on along the minus strand of NC_136278.1, from coordinate 24,816,490 downwards.
TTGCATCCGTTCGTCTTATCATTTCACCTTTTTATCCCCTTCATCTCACTCAAGCACCTCTCCAAAACTCCCTATGCTGTTCTTATTCAGCAAGTGCACAACCGACCTGCTGACTAGGCGGGAGGAAGCATGCTGTTTCATTCCCAACATGTAATGGAACACAAAAGTGTACATTATGTCGTGTTCAGTGATGGCAATTATGGTTATGTCATAGTAAATTGTAAAAAAGGTAAAGGTGCAGCCCTGCAACTGCTTGCTCACTGCACTAGAGATTGCTTAAGAGGGCTTCTCTAGCATATTTTTGTGGCCTACTCTTCCACGCTGTGCTCAGGTCTTGGAAGAGGTGTGAGTACCCACACTTTACCCACCACACATTATCTGCCGATCGTCTTAACTGTGGTATTGGCCATTCCTGCTGTTGGGTGGATAGAGGTATGGAATTTAAGGAACATTCCAATTGTTGCAACTATCATGACAGGAGATGAGACCGGTGACCTCTGGATTTGCAACTCCAATTTTGGTAACAAGTACACCACGATTTGAGTGGATATGCTGATAATTATGATGGACGTTCATGCTAGTCTTTTACACGCATTATCGAGCCTACACTTTTTATATTTGCTCAGGGGCAATAAAGACCACCAATTTTGATGCATCAGAGACACAATTGCATGGGTTGATGTGAAAATGTAATGGCATTTGCTGTGTAGAATATTCTATAAATTCAACAGTTCAAAATTGTGATCCATTTGGGCCGGGTGGCCAAGTGTTGATTGAAGGTCGTGTTTTCTAGAGAATGCCTGCCTTCCACTGTCAACTTCAGTGTGGTTATTGTCATCAATTACAATTGCCCGATAGATTTAAGCAAGAGAATGGTGTTAAGTGGAGGTTATAGCTTAGAAGTGTGCTGAATGGGCAGCATGTTTTATCCGGCTTTTGAAAAGCCTACAATTGAGACTGGGAAGCAAGGACTGGTGAAGTTAAACATATCCTGAGGCACAATCAGATATCCATTCTGCCACTTTTATATTTTTTTACTAAAGAAAATTCCTTATGACAGTGGTCTCCATGCTTTTGATATCCAACACATTTTGTTTGACAAAATAGCGCTGTTTATCAGCTACACTTATTTGTGCAGGAAGTGATAAAATATGTTAGAATTGCATAATGGCAACTTACATACAGCACATTGCCTTTTGTAGCAATTAAAATTGTCAATTGTCTGACCAGCCTTGTGCACTGGACAAACAAAGATGTATATTATTTTTAAGAGAAGGGAAAGTAAAATAATTATCGATAAAATATAGAATGACATCGCTCTTCAAGAATTACGTTGCTATTCAACGTTTTTGGTTTTTACAAAATGGCAAGATTGGGTAAGAAAAATTGCCATTGATGTCAATTCGGTGCCCATTTTGCGTCTCCTCTGAAAACAATGGCAGAATGGGCAAAAGTGAGGGAGACTGAATGGTCTTCTCGGTCCATCAGCAAGATGAGCACTCCTCCCTGCTGCTAATTGACTGCAGGATTTTCTTTTCAAAATGGGCTTTCACCCATTCCACGTGGCAAATCAGGACAAAACCTGTCTCACGGTATAGACAGAATACCTTTTGCATATTTGCTGAATAACACTTGCATTTCAAAACAGTGTGATAAACTCGACATGAATCAGGCCCCGTATCGTTGATTCTAGTGGTTACACATTCACCGCTTGTGGAAGGTGTTCACGGTTCGACTCCATCGGACGCGATGAATAATACTGCGCGTATATTGACCATACAAATACCCGCCGTCCGCTTCACAGTGGACATTACATATTGTGTGACATAATTCACAACAGTATTTACAAAATTGCTCGCAAATTACTCAACTGGATCTACACAGCAATCATCATCCTCGGCTACAAAATATTGGCAGGACCCTCCTACAAAAGAGCCCTTCCTGGGGAAACAAGAATAATAAACAATAATAAATGTCGAACAAAGCATACATTCTTATCTATTATGATAGACTGAGTGCATTGGTGCACCTTCTCTGCTTTAATGTAAAAAAAAACTCGACAACTGTTTATCAATCCACTGCTGGATGAAGGCCTCCCCATGCCGTGTCAGTCATGGGGTTGTTTGACCATACATCATCACACTGGTAAATGGGGTTGGTTGAAAGTGGTGCCAAGGGATATGTTGCCACTGATATTAGCCACTGCTGGGATTCAAACCCGCGTGGCCTCGTTTCAGAGCAATTGCATCATCTTTCTTGGTACTCTGCTTTTATACTGTTATTTTTGTCATGTTTAGTATCAGTTTCAGATCTAGAATGTGTGAAATGTGAGGGGTAAGTAAATGCTAATACAAAAAAGGTATTTGCAGGATACATCCATTTCAAAACTTGACCATTTTACTGTGCTTTTAAATGTTTTTATTTTATTCTGTGAAATAAATGGTGACTATATCTAAAATAAATCATTAAATGCACATCTATTTTTTTTAGGATAGTGTATTTATAATATCATTTTATGTAGATATCCACATTTATTTAATATTTTTCTTCTGCAGTTTTTATTGAAAATGCAATATTTGATATCTCAAAAACCTGATGTGATAGACAGAAACTGATGCCAGATTTGGAATCAGCACCCCAAATTTACCTTAAAACCGTTGGAATACCTTATGCCAGAAAAAGTGTGTTGACCAGTGTTATCAGAGTATGTTTTTTGTTTGCATTCTGACCACAAGTATTGTGGTTAATGCTGACATGATTCTTTGTAAAAGGTTTCAGTTTGGTGTTTTAACATATTAACACCTGTTTTGTTACCAGAAAAAAGGGGAAAAACCTATTCTCATGTTAAGAATATGTCATTTAGTATCCGCAAAATTATAAGATTTGTGAAACTATGTGATTATAATTATTATTATCATATTCTCCCCCGTAATTTAAAACAAAGTTGGGGTTTGCTGCTTATAATTCAGTAGGTGTGTGTGACCAAATTTGTATTATTATATTGACAAGGGGCATGTGTTTGGGGTACGTCTTACTTTCTAGAGTATCTTATTATTTGGAGAATATGGTTACACGATTCAGAAGGTGTAGCTTCTCAGAATAAGGAATGGGATTTGTTGACCACTGCTCAATTTAGAGTTGTGCCTGAGCTACAGCGTAAGTGTAATTGTTGGCTGTACCTAATTGACCAATTAGGGATTTTGAGTGCAGTCAAAGTAGAGATGGAAAAATTCCCTGAATTTGCAACTGCATAGCATATACATAGATTCAGTAACCAATGCCAATTCCCAGTGGAAATGTTGTGTGATGGGCCTGTAAAGAGTAGGCTCCAGATAATTGCCCTGAAGGTCAGACATTTAGCCTTATTGCTAATGTTATTCGTGCTGGCATTTTAAAGCATATTTCTTTCCCCTACAGCAAAGGATGAAGTATTATGCACACACTCTTAATGTTGAACTTGATTCAATGAATTACCTTTAAATGTAAAAGCTGTTCTAATAATAATGACCGTGTTATATTTTTGGAACATTCATTTAAATAATATTATTAATACCCTTTAAAACATTTCCTACATATGTTTTTTTCTTTACTGAAGAAGGGATGCTGCTGTGGTGCAATGGTTTGCACATTGGACTTGTGATACGAATGTTGCCGATAATATTTGAACTCCTATCGTGGCAGTCTAAGAAACAACGAGTGAGACTCTTAAATCCCCGCAAATCTCTCGACACAGCAGTATACATGGATACACCACAAGTGCACTGATCGACCGGTCACGTGCGGTGGGGTTTAATGCGGATACACCCACCTCTTTCCAAACGTCTTGCCAGCGTGGAAGATTAGGCCAAAGTACCCGCTGGAGATACTGTACAGATCTTCCTCTCGTGGAGACCCTTCCGCCGGTAGTGAGTAAAAGAATGCGGAGCTGCACCTCTATCTTAACGACTGGATGATTGTGCTAAGTTATTATCTTTATGCAAATTGAGTTTTGGGCTGCACCTGCATAATGTCAATGTTATTGTTTTAAACAGGTTTGATGGGATACCTAATCTGGTTAGGTAGTCGTAAACCCGACATTTAATGCAAGCATTTTTTTTCATGGCATGCTGAGATAAACACTTGGCATTGGCCTCGGGGGTCCTGTAGGCTGCAATAAAATTCCCCAAAATAGCGTACGCTGCATATTTTAAATTGGTACAAGGCAAAGGTTGAACCACATGACCTCATGCGCAACTGAAGTAATAATTATACAGCAAAAAAGTACATTACAATTACAAGTGCCTCGAGATGTAATCTAATTTTAAACGTGTACTTTGTTTTACTTTAAGATTAAGTTTTTGGTTAAGTTCATGGAGATCCTTAAGCCAAGATGACGGGAAACTTTTTATAAAAAGTAACCTTATTTTATATTTGTTATGGAATACAAAATCAAATATGCTGTCAATTGGTATTCTAAAGACGTCAAGATCCAATGAGTGATTTTTTTTGTGGCCAAAGCTGTTGATACCAACATTGTGCAAAGACATGGAAACTATTAATAGATTTGTCGATGTTTTTACATGATGAACCATCTTCTCTCTCTCACTCTCCAGCTCAACATATCTTCAATCGATTAACACCATTTACTTCACAAATCCAACAACTAGAGGATATTTCAAATACATTCTTATACGAATGAAATGTCCAAACTGTCAACGTTCACCCTACAACTAAATATGGAATAGTATTAACCTATTATAAGCAATTTTTGCTCTTTCTAATTATATGTTCAATGCAATTGAAATATGGTGAATACAATTTTTTTTATGTCATCTGTGTTTTATTTTTATTCCATTCACGTATGGTCACAAGTATTTCCCAATTGGCATTGAAAATGTTTCCTGTTAGTAATGTGGTGATTATTGAATGACCTGATCATGTCGGAACACAGTACACTTTGTTAAAGGACACGTACATTTTTTTCTCATTCAAACAATTACCCCATGTCTGAAGTTGTTTTAATACCTCTTCTAAGCCAAAAGTCCCATTATTGCAGTGGGGTTGGGCTCTCAAATTTACTTTTTCCATGTGCTTCTCTTCTCTGCCTATATTTCATTTTAAATGTAGGCACCGGTCAAGACTCATATTTTGCAATGTACCATATATAAATTGAGTAAAGGTGCATTAAGTACTTTTAAAATATATATTTTTGTAAACTGACGTTTCCATTTTTTTTTCATGGAAAGCCTTAGCAAAAACAAAATATAAGCCTTTAAATTGCATTGAACTGCACTGGCGAGACCATCCATCACTCGTTCTGTTTCGTGCCCTGTTGAGTACCTCATTTACTGAAAAATAGTCAGAAAAAATTGTGCCGTAAAAACGTACCACAAGAGTTACATTGGGTATAGAATACACACCATTTATGTTCACAGGAAGTATAATTTTAGAATCCTCTGTTGGCAGCTGTGTAAAGCATTTCACCTGGAGCCTTCACTATAGATAACAATCATTACCTGTACTCATGTACCTTTCAAAGATGGCTCTTGACCAATCGATAGTCCATTTACCCTGGCTGATGGCTCCTGAGCCACGCTGCCTTTCACAAAAAAAAACCCGCGCTGAGACGTGTATGCCGTTGCCTGTGTGAGTTATGGGTGTCCCACTGTGTGAGACAGTGTTCAAGCACGCAGGGCTCCTCAATTATCAGCCATTGATTTAATCCTGCGACTGTGTGCATGTTACCTGTGGACAACGAGCGTGCTTGTGTGTCAGTGTGTGTGTGTGCGCGCAACGGAGCGGCAGTGTAGCGGTTAGCGCGCTGCGCTACGAACACGGCGATCCGAGTTCGGTCACCGCTCGTGACCAAAACGGTGACGATTACCTGAGTCGGTGCTGGGCATCCCCTAGGTCGACACAGCCTCAAATAAATACCCGGTGCGGTGTGTAAACATCGACACAAGGGTGACAAAGGCGGCCGGGCCGGGTGTTGGCCACCCATCCCCTCGTGTGCTATGCCGGCCTTCATGTGTTCGGGAATAGCACTTGCCATAACAGTCTGTTAAAGGCTCTACGGGGGATCTTTTGTCTTCGTGCAATGGTGCAATCGTGAACATGAATCCACGTGGAATAAAAAAACCGTATTCGAATTTGGGCATATGTGTGTGTGTTTACATATGATTAGCTCATGTTGCAGTGTAGGATAATCAAATAGCTTTCGCCCGAAGCAGCCTTCCTTAGTATTGCACGTATAGGTAAAAGTATAGCCGTGGAATTGCCTCGCTCGCACCATTGCTAGCGAAAGGGCCTCCTGCAAGAATGAACTCGAAATAGCCCCTCCAAAGGGTATTTTGCCTTGTCCCTCCATGTTGGCTCGACTTCTCGGAAGTGCTGGGAGTATCCAGACTTTCCCTACCACACATGACCTGCTGATCGTATAACTGTAATGTGCCCATTTATACTGCTCGGTGGACAGAGACGGGAGGGGGATTTAAAAAAATTGACAATTTTGTAAATGGCCACGCCGGGAGATTGAACCGGCGACCTCTGGATTGCAAGTTCAGTGTGGTAACCATTACATCATGACAGTCTTATATATAAGTGTATCTCACTTGTGTTCTAAATAGAGGAAAACTCATGGGACAAATTGTGTACCTAGAGAGACAGTTTTACACACAGTCTCATTCGCAAACTTTCAGCAATGGGTTGATCATAGCCGTATGAGAAACATAGTTTTTTTCCTGCAAGAATTGAAAGATATATATTACACCAATATATATAGTACACCAATATATAGTACACCGATAATGAATTGTGGAAGGTTTAGCGGAACGTCTCAAGCACGAACGGTTTTCGTGTGTGGTTGTTGTGTATTGATAATTTTCTTGCTATGTGGTTGGTTACTAGTGTCATGGTTGAGCAATAACGTGAAGCTGCAACAGTGTAATTGCACATGTATTAGCTGATTGATACCCAGTTGATGGGGTGGGAGGCAAAGCAAATGAAGGATAATCTGTTATTGGTTATTTACTGTTTGTTATGAGTGTAATTACCAACATGTCCAAAGGCTACCCTATTATCCTGACAATTAGGCTTGCAGGTAACTACTGGAAACATAATCACAGGATGCAATAATTAGTGATTGTTTACTAGACCTTTCGCTCCTATCGTCATCAGGTAGAAAGATGAATCCACTGCAGGGTGCAAACACGATATACATTATCCTTTCGAGTTCTCCACAGTGCCCGTATTGTACATAATTCGCTAGAATATTACAGCATTTGCTTTGGAATCCATGAAGTTTGGTGTTGGTCACCCATTTTCATCTGTCTGAATCCCTGGAAAATAACTGCGATTGGCTCAGACATGTTGATGACTTATGCCCATTTAGGCAGGACACCCTCACTGAGTCTCAATACTTTTTTTTCTGGAGGATCCTGCCAAGTTATGTTTTTTTTTTTGCAGAAGGGGGCAATTTTGCTATGTGTAATCTCAATTGACACATTTTTAGGGCATTTGACACCGTTGGGATGTTTGGCCAATATCGGTTAAATCGTATGGGTTTTTTTAAGCTTTCAGAGGAAATCGGACAACAAGAAAGGAAACCAATTTAGAACAGGGGGAGAACATACAAACTCCACACGGAAAGGCGTCCGAGTTGGGAATCAACCCGGGTCCTTCTTGCCTTGAGGTACAAGTGTCACCAGTGCTGATTAGCACCGCGAATAATTAAACGTGGATTCGTATATTATATTATACAGATGCCATTGGATAACACTGATATTGATGACCCAGAGTAAAAACAATACACTGTTTTCATCAAGTCGTGAAACGTACATTTTTTTAAAGTTTTCACATTTGTTTATTTCCTTTAAACACATTCATCCACTTCGTTGGTATGGAAATGTTTTTCCTCGCATAAATCATATCCATGCATTTTCATACAGTAATTGAATGACAATGTGCAACATTAATACCAATCTAATGGATTATGTAGTATACTAATGACTATAATTAAACAATATTTACAGCCTTTTGTCACTCGACTGCTTGGATGATTGGTCTGCCCACGCTGGGGTCGTGGTGGCGATATGGCCATACTTCACCATACTGGTCAGGGTTAGTGAAGGTGGGCAGCACAAGTACAGTCCAATGATTTTACTACATTTGGTTATATTCCTTTTGTTGTAAACATTTCTCATGTACACGCAACAGATTATTTTGCAAAAATTAAGTCTGAAAAAAACAACTGCATGCAAATATTGAGAGTGATCGTGGCAATTAGGGTTGTGTAGATTTTACTTTGGTAAATAAGCATATACCTGATGCATATACATTAAATAATGAAATAAGAGTGCATCCATTCTCAATCCACCAATGGATGAAAACTTACCCATGCCATGCCAGTCATGGGTTTGTTTCGCGAAACTTCCACATGCTGGACAAGTGGAGGTTAGTTAAGGGGGGAGCCGGGGACGGTTCTACTCTCACTGACCTCTGGCATGAGCTGCGATCGGGAATCCAACTCGGGATCGAATTGTGCAGCACGCTAACCACTGCACTATTACTCCACCACACACATATATTATATATTTTTTATATTTCTTGTGGCGTTTGAAAGATAGCTGAGGTATAGTGGAGTGCCGCGCCTGCAATACCGAAGGTCGTGAGTTCAATCCTAATCCTGACTCCTGCTGTACATTTGGAGTTTGCGTGTTCTCTAGAAACGTGAGTTCTGAGTATTTGGCTGCTATACATTTCCACATGATAGGCCACTTCGTTGAGCTCTCATTTGTGGCCAAGTCGCTTCTGAAAAAGGACAATATGGCTCAGTGGGCCTTACCTGGTAAAATAAAAAAGTGTATTTGATCATATGTTGCAAACTGTACCAGGTACTATGAAAAAGGGCCATTGCCCAAAAATGTTGCCCATTATATTTCTCCTTTTTTAGGCAGTGTTCTTGATGAATATGTTGTGATTATTATTTACCTAATGGATGAAATCATGGACAAACATTAACGGAGATGTAAACGCACATTTTCAGCACAAAACCATTGTTGAACTTTTCGTGAATCAGAATGTCTCACAGCCTGTTGAGCCAGGCCATGAAGCCCATGCTTGGGAACATCGCAAGCAGACATGGCGAGTTTAAAGGATTTAATCGTTGGAAGAACATTTTAATTTGGGGGGTGATTGTAAGGAGGGAACAATGCGGGATTTTTAAGCATGGACAGAAGTGGCGTGTGTTTTTTTGGAAAATGAACTGGTCAGATCTTGGAGGGGGCTTTGGTAGAGAGCATGAGAGGCTCTGTGCGAGGGAGAGAGATACAAGCTTTAATGTAAGTATGCTTATATGGTGGATGCTGTAGAGTTGTGCTGTAGAATAAAATGAGTACAACAATGCAGGGATTAGATACATCTGGCCAAAGACTAAGAGCTACAAATCGTAGGAAGAGCTTCTTAACATGATGATCATTGGCCATGGTCAATCCACTGCTGGATGAAGGCCTCCCCCAGATACAACAATCCAACCAGCACCTGCACACCATCTCGTTTAATCGCTCCGTCTCCTCTGTGGGTGTGATCGTCGACGTCTTCCATTCTTGCCTGCCACCCGGTGACTCTTCTTGATCATCGTTCGTCATCCCTTCTAATGGCCAGTCTTGCTCGCAGCGGCATTTGGCTGGCCATCAAACAAAGACGAGCACCGCATCGTGTGCTTTCAGATGCGTTTCTGTGGTCATCTGGAACGCTCTTCCTTCCGATATAAGGAGGTCACTGGAGCTATGGACTTTTACATTTAGATTTAAAACTCATTTCTTTAGAACGGTTTCCTGTTTAGATTGTTGTTCTTCTCCCGCACCTTTGATTCGCATGGTTGGTTATGTACCGAGCGAAAGAAGTTCACCATACATACATGATGGGTCAAGCCCAACACTTTGTTTTACAGCTTGAATTGTCTTTAACCTATGTATGTTCATCATTAAGTTAAACGTTGCACAGAAATGTTAGATTTTGATAAAATACACTTCAAGGGTTATCTGTTATCGCAGGCACCCTTGGTTTGCAGGGTTTGCTCCTGAAACTCAAAACACTGCATATTTTACCGTAAAGAGTTTACACACCTCAGCACTTAGTGTGAAGATGAATATCTGTTAAATTCGTTTCATTTGGTCAGGTTCACCATTCCACTTAAATGGCTGTTTTGTTTATGTCTGGTTGAGTAGGTAAGAAATGTGAAATTGCAAAAATATTGTTGACAAAACGTTTTCTAAATGTTGTTTTATCTTTCTGTGTCACTGAGAGGCCATGCTATTTAACACACGAGAATAGTTAATAGAAGTGCACTCGAATACAAACTCAAGCTTGAGATAGAAATGAACAAAAATTTGTACCCAAAAAGTTAAAAAGTAACAGTTGAGGTCAGTTTTTGTTTGGCATGAGAGCAAGTTCCTGATTAAACCTCAAATGTCAAGCATACTCATTACAGAGTACAGAACAACGTTAATTAACCTTCAACAAATCGTGATAATATACTTCTACTTGTTATCTGCTAACAACATTTCCAATTTAGTTACGACTGTAAAAAAATATGTTGCATAATCAGGACGATTCATTTATAGATTTACCATTGATGTATAATGTATTTCTGGGCTGCTTTTCAACAGGCGATTTAATATTGTGAAAGCGATGGCTCCATGTCATACAGAGGAGAGTTTTACGTATTGATTTAGTGTATTCAGACTATAGGGATACGTGTAGAGGCTTTAAAATATAAATAATTTCTCCATAACAACTCCTGCATTATTTTAGTCGGGTTTATATATACATAATCCTGTATCTTATCCCATTACTTTTCTTTAATTGCAGAAGTTGTATCACAGATGGCAATGCTAACATATGTACTGTGACTCCACACCTTGAGAATTGTGACATTCACTGTTTCTAGGTCCACAGTCTTATGTTCTATGTAAAAAATAGGCCAACTGATTTTCCTTCCAGACGTGTTCATTAAAATTGAACCCCACTCATGTGTAACTCACTCCATGCATTGTTTTGTATGTATGCGTATGTGGATAGGTTTGTGTTTAGGTGGGTATAGAAATAAAAGTACACCTCGGCTGGTACGAGTACTGTGGTGGCGTCATGACCATTTAGTGGTGAAAAGCGGTTGCTTTTTTAAAAATATAAATAGAATATAAGTTGCAATTTTAAATGCCCACTATAAAATGTTAAACTATGTTCAAATGTACATGGTATATAATGGATATTTGTCTCTTAGCAACATCATTCACATCGTTTCTGTACTTCTGTAAACCCCTGACTAACAGTATATTTATTATATTTCAAGGCTGTGCTTCCATGCACATTTATTTGTCAAATTAGATTAGATATTTCTGGTTAATGTGATATCTTACATATGAGCTTATAAAATGAAATGTTATTAATCCATAATGTTGGGTAAAATTGTCACCTGTAATGTCAACATCATTCCACGTGCAGTACATTAATATCATTCAAAGTCGAGTGGTGCCCAGCGAGAGTCTATTAAGTGAGTAATCTATTACATCAAAATAAGTGTTTTTAGTTTAATACGCCTATGCTACAAAGACAAGAGGTGCTTGTCTCTTCTGACCTCACTGCTTCATGTTGATTTGTTTTAAATCAACAGAGCCCATGCCTTTCACGATATTCACGCACAACACGGAATCCTAAATGTTAATCAACCGTTGTTGATTTGTAAATTTCAAGCAACAGTATTTCCTATCGAATCTATTATGTTACTGTGCCATGACCTGCCTTGGGACTTAAATGCGAGCAATAGTAATCTTGAATTGACCTTGCTGAATAATGAGTTTCTATTCGCAATGCTTAACACAGACACACTGCCTTCCTCCAATATTGTTTTGATGAATTTACGTGCTGAAATGCTAATCTTCTGCGTGCAAGGGTAATGAGGATTCTGCTAAAACACAGGAAACAGTGTGTACTACTCAACCTACATTTGCATATTCTACCCATTTATTCCAACGTTGATTTTATTCACACGGTTTTGCATTTATTGTAATTCAAAAATGAATTTAGATTTAAAGCTTTCGTGACTGCAGGGATTCATCTTCTTGGTTCTTTCGGTAAAGTCACGTAGAAGGGAAATAATAAAATAATACAAATAAAACAAGATAAAATAATTCTCACGACGTTTCGGCCACAACGCAAGCAGCCGTCCTCAGGTAAAGAACAGGTCTGTCGGAAAGACAGCGCTGTCTTTCAGTTGATATTGTAGTACCCTGTGAGCTAAGCAGCGCTGTCTTTCCGACAGACCTGTTTTTCACCTGAGGACGGCTGCTTGTGTTGTGGCCGAAACGTCGTGAAAATTATTTTATTATGTTTTATTTTTATTATTTTATTATCTCCCTTCTACGTGACTTTACCGAAAGAACCAAGAAGATCAAAAATGAATGTTTATTGCATCCCTCAGCTATTGTTTGTACTGTCAAGATCAATGGATATTCGTTTTTGCATATCACAGCATGAGAACATCACCACTGCTAAAGAGGGCTATTTATTTTGCCATGATAACAAACATGGGCAAGAAAGGAGGAAGCTTAGTGCCCGTGCTGTGTTTTGTCAATGTCGTTGTTGATTGATGGTGCATTTATATATATATACATTATTTTTTTTGGAGGTTAAAATGTAGTGTTTTTTGGGAAACGGTGTGTTTTACCACCATCACTTGTTATGCCTAATATTGCACTTTTTTATTCTGTTATTGATTACAACTTTTAAAAGATTAATGATCTTTTTCAAATTATATGATTTCTTATCTTTATTTATGTATTAATTTATATTTTTCCCCTCTGTGTTATGTCTGTCACGAAAACGGTGTGTTTTTATTGATGAAACCCGACTTACGAGCAGCTTAGCTCACAGGGTACTACAATATCAACTGAACTGAACGTGAACCATGTGGAATGTTGTTGCATCATATTTAACTGAGGTATAGTTCTAGTTTGGATTACTTGCCCATGAAGTATATTTCCATTACATCCCTTGGTTAGTTATGCCATTCCATTTTTAAATGTGTACAAAAAAACTATGCTGATTCTAATTTGATCAGGCAGATGTTCTTCTAATTTATGACATTCTACCATGAATAATACTTTATCTTCCTTTGCATGTACCGAAATGAATGTAGCACACTTTTTTAGATAGATGGTTATCTAGGGAATTAAGTGGCTCTGAGCATCAGACGGTCGTCAGTGAAAACCGAAGGAAGGCACCGAAAGTGGGGGAAGGAGAACAGGAGACAATTCGTAAACAAAATAACCCGTTGTCATGAACAGTCGTGGTGTATACTACCGGGAGAAAGCCTCCCCACGCCATCACCACCGATGGCCTACGATGATGCAACGCTCCATCTCACTCCTCCACATGAGCTGAACTCATCGCTCCACGGCGGTTGTTCTCTCAGGTGTTATCTCTCCGTTGGCTGCCGTTTCATCACCAGTCTCGTCCATCCCTTCTGACAACATGACCTGCCCAAGCCCACTCACTTCCCATCGCAGTCAATATGACGTCTCTATTGTGCATTTGGGTCCTGATCCGTGTGCTCCTCTTTCTGCCTCCGCGTAATTGCAAACATGCATCTCCCCGTTCTTCTTCTTTTCATACTTGTCTGCTCGTTTCGTTTTCTTTTTCAAGTATTTATGCTTCTAATCAATGTTATAGTGGATAATGTGCACGGATTATAAACATTATTCCGTGGGTACATTGATATCTTGCTTTTTATTTAGATTTTTTAAATGAATTATTTTTAAAAATGTGGGAGCATTCAGCATCATTTCATCACGACAGCCATTTAAGTAGGAAAGCTAAACAATATATACAGGGGCTCACGCTTGTGTAGTGAGCGACTTTCCCGCACACGTCTAGTAGAAGGCTTCTTATTTATTAAGAGCACACAGGGCGATACACTTCGTAACGCGGCTACACCGAGGCTGTCTAAACACGCAGCCCATCTCTGTCCCGCGCTACGCTGGCTGGTTGACGAGCGTAGCGGCGGCGACAGAGCTGGTCTTGCAGAAGAACAGCCACGTGGTCAAAGATGAAGAGATGACGACGGCTGCGACGCAACCAGGACCCAGACCCCAAACTAACAGCCACGAAGCTCTGGGTCGGTGCTCCTTATATCTGCCTGGCGTGGCCAAGCTCCACCTCTGGCCACGCCCCCTTTATAGAACCTACTAGACCCTTCGGGATGGTTCCCAGAGCTTCTCGACTGACACCCCCCTTAACCTTTACCCCAGATACGCCCCTTCATAATAAGGCGTTATGTAATACAGATATAACCATAATTACCCTTACAGGCCGGCAGGTGTCACCCTGTCATTACACTTGCATGACATTTGCATCACTGATTACGAGTGGAAATATGGAATAAAGAAAACAAACTCACCCTTATAGTATCACGCTATGAATAATATGCAGTTTAAACTATCCATCAATAGGTGTCACTGGCAAGAAATGACAACCGATAACTCCGTTAATTAAAATATGTTTTGTCTTTCTCCAAGTTGAGGTTATGGTCACTCCAAAAACAAGCATGCATTTATTTTGGAAATGGGATTTCTTTGAGAATTAGCTTTGTGTATCACTCGTCCTTTTATTAGTTATCGTTCTCGAGTAAAAATCAGAATGATAAATATATATATTATGAATCACTGGTAGTGTGATGCGATTAAGGAAATTCATGGAATTGGTTAAACGTTTAAAATAGTGTATTCTCCATAGAGGAAAGCAAAATGCTGCATGCTTCACTAATTTATGTGAAAATTTGCTTAATTTAATAGTCACTTGGTTGTCTCAATGCAATCTACACAATTACTATCAATATTGCTGATGATCCTGAACATTAAACATCTTCATAAATACTTTTCAACATGTATCTGAAAATTTACTTTATTGTCATTTTGGTGATTTCTGCACTTTGTAACCTTGTTCACAGCTTTATTCTTTCTTTAGGCATTAACCCCTCCCCATGGTGTAAGTGTGTAATTATTATACAGCGCTTTGAGATGCAATTGTATACATTACGCGATTTAAAAGAGAATTATTATCTTACGCGCAATGAAATTGACATTTTTATGGGAATATGGTATAGGGTACATTTAATGTGGATTCATAGTGCAGATAATGTAATTTCTCGGGTAAATATAAAATTTGTATTAATATGCGACAATTTTCAACAATTCAGGGCAGTGCTAATAGTGGCTCTTGAAATTGCTATAATTAAATACCACTGAACTGAAAAGTGTTGCCTTGACTATTTGTTATGAACATTTAATTAATATTTTAATGTGTCTAAGCCCATTAGGAGTGGGAAAAACATGCATTATTGTGTGTTCTTCCATGATCTATAAAGAAATGTAAGTGCTGCTCTCTCTGTAGCAACACAGCAATTAGGCTGAACAATAATGGTTCTTAACAAAGACAATGTAAGAGTTGAGTTGGGAATATCCAAGCTTCACTTTTGGCATAACAAGTTGATCTCGGGTAAAAAGATGCACGTAAAAAAATGTTTTAAGTGCATACACCAGACAGAAACGTTTTATCAATACACTGCTGGATTCATAATAAAGTTTTTGGGTTCGATCGCGTTATTTATAAATGTGTCGTAACCCTCCACCACCCGACACGGCCAATCAGTAAAAAAGTGTCACGTTGACAAAGACAAATAGTTCACTACTTTAGCCCACCGGTGTGTTGAACAGTGAAACCACAGAATTCTGGCGAATTGCCCGATGATGCTTGATGCAATTACCAGCAAAACGTCGTACTAAAAAAATTAAAATGTTGTGGTTTCACTCTTCACACACCGGTGGGCTAATGTAGTGAACTATTTGTCTTTTGTCAATGTGACACTTTTTTGCTGATTGATCGTGTCGGGTGGTGGAGGATTACGACACATGTATAAATAACGCAATCTAACCCAAAAACGTTTATTATGAATAATATTGACCGCGAAAGCCTACGTGTTGCACTGCTGGATGATGACCTCCTCACACATTTCGATTTTGGGGTTTTGTTGACCATAGTGCACAATTCTGTACAGTGTGCGCTGTTAAAGGGGGACCTTACTGCATTCCCACAGTGTTTGCGCACTGCATCATTCACCCACTGACTTCAGTTAAATTCCTGTCACTGATGCCATCAGTGTACCTGAAGCCGTTCTGGGCCCTCTGTTAAATTAATTATCATTTTATTTATATAGGTCAATGATTTAAGCTTAACATAACCTGAGTGTATTATTACATACTTTCATCTATATATATAAAAGGGAAATTTGTGAATACTGTATGTGTGTCTGTTCAAAATGTTTAGCGTACTTCCCGACATGTGTAATGCGGGCGAAAGCGACCGTCCGGATGTGACGTCACGAGGAGGCGGAGCCAGGTGACGTGGGTGAAAGGTAGGGGGTCCTTAAGCGGGTAAACCGGAAGGAGAAGGCAGTCGGGGTGTGAATGGAAAGGTGTGGGGCCACGCGGGCGTACGAGCCGAGGGGGCACCGTCAGAAGCGGGAGCCAACCCTGGGAACAGTAGGGAGCTACTGGGAGGTGTAAAGCTGCAGACAGAGTTAGGCAGTAAGGCTGTGTGTGAGGGGCAGCGAGGTGGCTGCCAAGAGTCGCAGGAGCAACGAGAAGGCGAGACAGCACGAGGCTGTCAGAGCTGCAGCAGGAACAGCCAAGGGAGCTGTGTGAGAGTACAGCAGCGGAGCTGCTGTGGGGCTGCAAGAGCGACAAGAACAGCAGCGGGGCTGCTGATGTGGACTGGAGTGACATCGGAACCAGCACAGAGAGAATAAGAGAGACAGCCATGTGGGAACGCAGTACGGACCGAATAAAGGACACTGAGCCAGAGATCGTGGTCAAGTCTTTTATTACACTGGGGTCAGAAGTGAAACGGCATGTCTAAGCAAGTAAGGAAGAAAATTCCCCCGCCGCCAGCATCGGCTTCTTCGTCCGACGACGACGAATTCCCTCCGACCACGGATTCTGCTGGGGTGGTGGAGGAGAGCCCTGCTGAGGCGAGCACGGGGACGGGCGTGGAAGATGTCGGCGCGATGGCGGGTCCGTCAACAACATCGGACGCTGACCAAAGATGGCAACAGGTGGCAGAACAACTGAAGACACTCAAGGACGTCCTGGCGCATCTATGTCACCTCGTTACGCCAAGGACGACGATGGAACGAGAAGGTGCTCCACGGGCCGCCATGTTGCCTGCCCTGCCGCCGCCATTGGCCACGCGGCAAGAAGACGCCATCTTGCGCGCTCCGGGGCGCCAAACCGCCATCTTGGCCACGCCGCGGGCCGACGCCATTTTGAATTTGCCTCCGGAACAACCATCATTGGAAGACGGCGTAAAGAGGAGTCGGAGTCGCCACCTTACTACAGTTAAGGAATTCTCTATCGGGGGCGATTGGAGCGCTTTCGCCTGCCGATTTTTGGCGGCGGTTCGTTCAGCAAGATGGACCGATGCGGAGGCCTTGGAAGTGTTGCCGACTCTACTGGACGACGAATCTGTTCGATTTTTCCGTTCCATAACGGCCGATAAGAAGAAGACTTTATGTGGAGTTTTTGAGGAAATGGCCGACGCCTATGAGCCACCTGACGACGCGCATCGGCGATTCGCTCAACGACAACGAGCACCCGAAGAATCGCCCGTGGCGTTCAGGGGTGCGGTGTTGGAGCTGGCCATGGCAGCATATCCTGACACGCCACAGGATCTGCTCGAGCCTCTCATATTGGGAAAAATGCTGGAGCTGTCTCGGGATCTGGGGATCCCCATGCCTGTGTGTGGGCATGAGAAGCTCACGTCCCGGGCGGCAGCAAAGTGTCTGGATGCGCAGTTTAATCTCCGTCGCTGGAAGCAAGTGGCGGCATGGACGGGTGGGCCCGTCAAGGAAGGAGGCGCGATGGGGTGGGACCCCACAAGGGCGATCTATGTGCCGGATGAGCGGGGTCCACAGGAGCTGACGGCTGCCTCCTCTCCATGGTCGGGACGCGGAAGGCCGGGGCCGCGCGCTACGCCATCGGGACGGGGCCGCCGGGATGCAAGACCTGCGCTTCGGCGCAACGAGGCCGATTGCTTCCGCTGCGGCCGTAGGGGCCATTACGCCAAAGATTGCTGGGCCCGCTTCCCGGGTCCGCCGCAGCAGGAGCCCACAACACCGGACAAGCCGGCCAAGGAACCTCCGAAACAGGCATGTCGGCACGCACCAGACACTCGGCAAGGCTTTACACCTCACCCACCACCTGTGTTGCGCGATCCTATTGTTGTTGTTAAAGAAAGGCCATCGACGGGGCCTTGTCATTCAGTTACGCAGTGGCGCAAATTGGCACGGAGAGTTGTCGCGGCCGCTACGGGTTCGTCCACTGTACCGGGCTCCATACAAGGTGTGGACGTGCGCATTTTGGTCGACTCGGGAGCGTCTGCGACTATTATATCGGATGTCATTTTCCATCTGTTGGGCATTCCGCCGGGGGCTGTGCGTCCGGTTTATGGGTCTTGCGTCGCTGCGAACGGGGGTAGTATGGGTATCGTGGGCCAGGTGGATGCTAAGATATCTATAGGGGATGTGTCGGCTTCGGGCGTTGTGTTAATATCGAGATCTTTGGCGGTTCCTTGCTTACTAGGCACGGATTTTTTGGCTAAGATGCCCATTTTGATTAAAATCAATGAGAATTGTATTGAATTGCCGGGGGGCCGTCGAATCTCGTTTCTGCCGTCGGCCTGGGGGCGACCTGCTTCGGCCGTACAGGTGCAGGCGCTGTCCGTCGCATCTGTGGACATCCCACCTGGTTCACAGATGCTTATACCCTTGCGGTATCGGAAGCCCCTGCCCAATCGGCTAGGAGCATTAGGGGTCTTGTTGTCACCATCCGCCACGATAACAACGGGATTGGCGTTAGTTGGGGCACAGACCATCGTCCGGCCGGATCAATTACCGGTTTTACAGGTGCTTAATGCGGGGGTGGAAAACATCCGTGTTCCGGCCGGTACGGTTGTGGCACATGCCACTACGGCGTTTGCGACGCACGATTGTCCGCATCGCCGGGGAGTGGTCGCTGGTGTTTCCGAGCCAAGGGGTTCGGATAATCGTTGGATCGCTACCTTATGTGACGAAAATTCTTCCCTGTCCGTGGGGCAACGTGATGCGCTGCGTAAATTGTTGCTGACGTATTCGGATGTGTTCAGCTCCGACGATTTGGATTTGGGACGCACATCGTTGCTTTCCCATCACATTGAGACGGGCGACGCTGCCCCTATTCGGTTAAATTCGCATCGGATGAGTCCAGCGGAGCGAGAACACGTTCGGGGGGCGGTGGAAGACATGTTGGCTGCGGACATTATATCGCCATCTAACAGCCCATGGGGCGCTCCTGTGGTCTTGGTTAAGAAAAAGGATGGCAACTTGCGATTTTGTGTCGATTTCCGGAAATTGAATAAGATATCGGTGGCAGATGCGTACCCCCTGCCGTGTATGGACGACTCCCTTGACGCATTGTCGGGGGCTAAGTTCTTTTCCACACTGGACCTCTTTTCGGGATTTTGGCAGCTTCCCCTTGACGAGTCCTCACGGGAGAAAACCGCATTCTGTACGCCGCAGGGGTTATTTCAATTCAACTGCCTCCCGATGGGATTGAATGCGGCCCCTGCTACATTTCAAAAATTGATGGAGCTCGTTTTGACGGGGTTGCAGTGGGAGACGTGTCTTATATATTTGGACGATATTATTGTGTTCAGCCGCACATTTGAGGAACATTTAACGCGGCTGGAGACAGTGTTCACGAGGATGCGCTCTGCCAATTTGAAATTCAAACCAAAGAAATGCCACCTACTGCAACGGTCCGTCCGTTATTTGGGGCACATTGTGAGTGCAGAGGGGGTGTCCACGGATCCGGAAAAGACGGCGTGTGTCCGGGATTGGCCGACTCCGGCCTCTGTGGGGGATGTTCGGCGGTTTTTGGGATTTGCCTCGTATTACCGAAGATTTGTGCCAGGGTTTGCGACGATTGCGAGGCCCTTGCATCTCCTTACGGGTAAAGGACGGAAATTTGTTTGGGGAGAGCCGGAGGAGGCGGCCTTTCGGAGTCTGCGTGATCTATTGGCTACGGCCCCGACATTGGATTATCCCGATTTTGATCGCCCTTTCATTCTTGATACGGACGCGAGTGACACAGGTATTGGGGCGGTATTATCACAGTCTAAAGGGGGCGTAGAGCGCGTCGTGGCGTATGGTAGCCGAGTCTTGTCGCCTGCGGAAACACGCTACTGTGTCACTCGTAGAGAACTTTTGGCGGTTGTTTTTTTCCTACGGCAATTTCGACCGTACCTTTACGGTCGTTCTTTTATTGTGCGTACGGATCATGCGGCCTTGCAATATGCACTTAAAATGGACCAGCCATCGGGACAGTGGGCACGTTGGTTGGACACGCTGCAGGAATTTTCCTTCCAAATTCAACATCGGAAGGGAGTGCGCCATGCGAACGCTGACGCACTTTCCAGATTACCAGGGCGCGCCCCTTGTAAATGTGCGTCGGGGACGCATAGGTGTTCGCCGATTCTGAACCCCCCTCAGCCGCTTTCGTTGGCCGTCGGGAAGTCGGATACTCCGATGGAACCGGGACCGACTGATGGGGTTTTGAATCTGCCGCGGTCTGTCTGGATTCGGGAACAGATGATGGACGAGTCGTTGTTGTCCATGCGGAAGCGGTCTATGAGGGACAATGGGAGTCCGAGTTCGGCTGTGGGGCCGCGAACCGCTCTCCGAGATGGTCTGCTTATGTGGCAAGAAAGGTTCCAGGAAAGCTGGCGTGTGGTGGTACCAACGTCCTTGCGATTTGAGTTGATTAGAACTCTCCATTGTGACACGCTATTGCATTTAGGGGTGCAGAAGACCTTGTTGACGTTGCAACGTCATTATTTTTGGCACGGCATGGCGACAGATGTCGTAGGGCACGTGTGCGCGTGCCCTGAATGCGCCCGGCGTAAGCCGCCTAAACATCCTTACGTGCCGCCTCTCCAGTCGATTCAGGTGTCTCGAGTCAATGAATTGGTGGCACTGGACATATTGGGACCCTTCCCACCATCGGCGAGGGGAAATAAATATTTGCTGGTAGGGGTTGAGTATCTCTCCCGTTGGCCGATGGCCTGGCCGTTGCCCGATCAGTCGGCCGCGGCCATCACCGACGCCTTTTTGTTTGGGTACATTATGGACAAGGGGGCGCCGGAGAGACTCCTCACGGACCAGGGCCGAAATTTCTCTTCTAAATTATTGGCTGAAGTGTGCGCAGGCCTTGGGACTAAGAAGATACGGACATCTCCATACCATCCGCAGACGGATGGTATGGTTGAGCGGCTGAACAGGACATTGTCTGCCATGCTTTGCCATACTGTGAGTGAACAGCAATCGGATTGGGATCTGCACATCCCCGGAGTGCTTTCGGCGTACAGGATGACGCCCCATGCGGCTACAGGGTATTCGCCGTTTTACCTTATGTATGGTCGGGAAAACGTGCCTCCGGTGGATGTGCAATTGGGTACTGGGGTGAAGGGACCTCGTAAACCACTCCCTGAATACATTCAGGACACGGTTCGCCGGGTTACGGAGGCGCGGGAAAACGCCCGCGTGGCTACGGCCAAAGCCCAGGCCCGGAACGAGCGGTATGCTCGGCGGTCTGAGGGGGAGTGCCCCTGGAAGGTGGGAGACCTGGCCTGGCTCCATTGCCCGCAGGTGCGGCCGGGGACCTCTCCTAAATTGCACAAACCTTGGCATGGTTCTGTGCGCCTCATTGAGGTTCCCAATCCACAGTCGGCGCGCGTTCAGTTTGGTTCTCGCCGTTGGTTTGTTCATACGTCGCGGTTGAAACCATATGTTGCTCCCCTACGTGATGCGTCATCTCCCAATGTTGCCTTGCCGGGGTCTGTTGCTGCCGACTCTCCCCTGCCTGCGTCCACTGATCTTGCTCGAGCGCCTGTCGTACCTGTTCCAGACAGGCCGACCGTGACACCGCGGGGGAGGAGTGGGCCTGTTCGGAGGGCGCCTGCCAGGGCTGCGGGACCTTCAAGCCCGGCGACCCTTCCGACCCCGCTGCAGGCGCATTCGCGGAATACGACCAAGACTGATTCGTCAGGGACACGAGATGTCGGTGGACTTCCAATCGCAGCAGGGGAATTACCCCCTGTCATTTCTCGTGTTCCATCGCGTCCCCGTTCTACAAGTGGGCCGCCGACCGTCCGGGACGGGCCGGCGACCCGCACTCGTTCCAAATCGCTTACGTTTCGTTAATTGTATGTTGTTATTGTTCTTGTTCTTGCCATCGTATTTATCGCATGCTTTCGTACGTTCGTCGATGTTACTTGTGTGTTGTTCTTGTTGTTATATTGCATGCTTAGTGTCCTTTAAGGGGGAAGGTCGGTTCACCGCATTACGCTTTGGTGTTGTTCAGCCGAGGTCGGCTGGGTTTTTTTCTATGGGGGAGGGTGGTGTAATGCGGGCGAAAGCGACCTTCCGGATGTGACGTCACGAGGAGGCGGAGCCAGGTGACGTGGGTGAAAGGTAGGGGGTCCTTAAGCGGGTAAACCGGAAGGAGAAGGCAGTCGGGGTGTGAATGGAAAGGTGTGGGGCCACGCGGGCGTACGAGCCGAGGGGGCACCGTCAGAAGCGGGAGCCAACCCTGGGAACAGTAGGGAGCTACTGGGAGGTGTAAAGCTGCAGACAGAGTTAGGCAGTAAGGCTGTGTGTGAGGGGCAGCGAGGTGGCTGCCAAGAGTCGCAGGAGCAACGAGAAGGCGAGACAGCACGAGGCTGTCAGAGCTGCAGCAGGAACAGCCAAGGGAGCTGTGTGAGAGTACAGCAGCGGAGCTGCTGTGGGGCTGCAAGAGCGACAAGAACAGCAGCGGGGCTGCTGATGTGGACTGGAGTGACATCGGAACCAGCACAGAGAGAATAAGAGAGACAGCCGTGTGGGAACGCAGTACGGACCGAATAAAGGACACTGAGCCAGAGATCGTGGTCAAGTCTTTTATTACACATGCAACAAACTTGAAATTTGCCATGTGGGTACTTCCCAGACTGTACACCATGCAAAAATTATCAAAATAGACTTTTGTATTTTTTTTTGGGGGGGGGGGGGGGGCGCAATAATGCAAGTGAGCTGTGACGTCACATCTGTCATGTCACCCGCATGCCGAAGAATGCAGGTTACACCCACTTATGCATCCCCCCCCAATCCTCCGCAAATAAAGTGCCACACAAATGTGATGCAGGTCTAAGGCGTTCTTTGCGCAGCATTGCTTTATTATTTCAGTCGTTTACTGCCGTACGCACCCTGAAAGTTGCGTGTGTCTGCAGCAAGCGCATGTATGTGTACCTATGGACGCGCGCGCGTGTGTGTGTGGGGGAAGCGGTAGTGTAGTGGTTAGCGCACTGCGCTACGAACCCGGCGACCCGAGCTCGATTCCCGCTCACGGCTATCACCGGTGACGATTATTTGAACCAGTCCTGGGCCTCTCCTAGGTCGACTCAGCCTCAACGAGTAACTGGTGTGGTGTGTGAACATCGCCACTGGGGCTACAAAGGCGGCCGGGCGTGGTGCTGACCACCCACCCCCTCGTGTGCCGTGCCGGCCTTCATAGGTTTGCGCTAATAGCACTTGCTCCTACAGTCTGGTTAAGGCTATACGGGAGATCTTTGTTTTTGTGGCAGTGGTGCAACGGTTAGTACACTGCACCAAATCTTGCGACTGAAGTTTGATTCCTTTCCATGGCTAGCATTAATGACAAGTGATATCTTAACTTGTCCTGGACCTTCCGAGGTAAACTCTCATATGCATATCTGGTATGGTATGCAAAAATTGCAAAAATTGCACTCGGGAGATGAATGGCCAGAGGTGATGCTGGAAACATGAATCGCCACTGGGGCTACAAAGGCGGCCGGGCATGGTGAATCCAAGTCCTGGGTGAAGCCAGGTAGTAAAGCTAGTATGTTATAATTTACAAGTGAATTCATCTTATTGACTTATTGTACTGTACATAACACTGTAAGTTTGATTAATATTTTTGTGTAGAGGATCTTATTATATATGTGGTAGAGTATGTGTAATATTAAGCTGTTATTTTTTACAAACAGAATATTGGAGTGACTAACAAAAATGACAAATAATTGTTTTTATCTGGTAACATGACCTCAGCAGATTTTAAATACAAAATAAACAACTTTCAAATGCTTTTGTTTTAAATGTAAAACCAGATGAAATGGTCTCCATGGGAAACCTCACCCATATAACTCGCTGCTTTCTTTTTCTCACCTCTGTTTAGCACCCGCTGCGCTTGCAATTCTCAAATGTATGTGAATCTGGCCCCCGGGTCACCGGTCACTGCCAGTCGGGTTATTATACACTGATTGATGGCACCAAAAAGCAGAAGCCTTTAGTGACTTTCCCCAAAATGTCACTCACACGATAGATGTGCACGAGGCGGCATAGAAATCCACCGCCGTATATATCGCAGACGCCTTCCGCAAGAGGACAATTGTGGCTTTTCCCAATGAGAAAGAAGGAGAATGCGAGCTCTTTAACAGTTGGAACTTTGTTTCTTCGTCTTGGAAACCGAAACTATTCAGCTGGACCTAAATATGTTACCAAAGTACAGTACTTTAGATTGTTTTTCATAATTATAATCAGTAAAGTTTGACACATAGGATTGATTGTTTACATTTACGTGGCAAACCTTACTAATTGGCTGTGTCGCGTGATGGCGGGTTTAATGACACATTTACGTGATATAATACCAAAAATAACCTCTATTATGTATAATCAGTAAAGTCAAATACATTTTATTTCTGTGACAAATATGCCACTCAAAGCTAATTTCTTTAGTACTGCTTTTTGTATTTAGTTTGTTGTCTTTCCCCGCACCTTTGATTAGAACAGTTGGCTACGTACGGTGTGAAAGAAGTTCAACATACATACATGCAAAGCGCCATCACGTTTAACTGTGGCAATCATGCCTTTCAAAATATATAGCCACACTTCCTTTTAGGTGAATGTTGTCATTGGTCCCGCATGACAATAATGTATCGGACCGTGTTCGTGAACATAAGGCAGATCTGAAACACGATAGGACCAATACCTTGGCCGTGGCTGTTCATTGTTTTAATGTGGTTGGCTAACACGAAATGTATTTATCTAAGACGAAGGTACTTTGCAAACCCACTGGCCATCAACAAAGATTCGTTCATGAAGCCATCCATATGTAGTGAGTTCAACTGAGTTACAGACGCACTTCTTGGAGGGAATGCATTTATTAAAACCAACACACGGGGTACTACCCCTTAACCAGATAATAACCTATGATGGTGGACCACCAGGCTAACTTCACTAATCACACGTGACTACCCCTAGCTCCCACCTGGGGTCCCTGTGTAGACTTTACCGGTCACATGTCCTCTCGCATCAACCAGAGTGCCATGGCCTATAGTACCCCATTCCCGTGGCCAGCACCCTTACACCCCATCCTATAGGGGTCGGCACTGCACGCCGAGCGTGGTGCCCTCCAGCACTGTCAGTCGGCGCTCACCGAGCCCCTCTAGGGCCAGTACTGCACCCACATATACGTGGTGCCCGCGATGTCAACACATCGCACGCCGTGCCTCTCTAGAGCCGGCATTACACAGTGACATCCATGATGTCACTACACATACTGTATATATAGACATAGACACAATTGCAACCGAGAAGATGGGTACAAACTGAGCAATTACTAGAAGGACCTTATTAACCAGTTTAAGTCATAACTGTCTGAAATGTTGAAATTTTAGCACTGTCCATTGCTCACCAGTTTTTATAACCCCCCATCACATTAACATAACCTTCTCTGCCCTACATGTGTAATAAAGGACTTCGTCACGCACTGCTGGTCTCTATTGCTCTTTATTCAGCTTCTTCCTCGCACCCAGCTGGTTCCGACAGCGGACCAGCGCTCCTCGCGCGTGTCCCGCATGCGCTCCCTCGTCAGTCCTTCCACTCCTCCACTCCGCACACAACTGGCCGAAGGTGTGCTGAAGCCCCTTCGGCCACGTGGCTGATGGCGTGGATTCCCTCCGGGCACCCAATGTGGTCCAGCTTCGTGACTCTCCCAACTGACCCGGAGCCCTTCCGGGCTCCCACCTATATCCCCTTCACCACGTGATCCTGTCTCCTCCTCTCACCACGCCCTTCCGAACCTTCAGATCCGGCCTTCCCATAGCGTCCTGCTGGCTCCGCCCCTAGGCTCCGCCCCCCACTCACCTCGCTTCCGATTGGATCCGAGGTGAACGGCGGGCCTTCCCATACACCCCCATACTGGGCTTCGCCCCCCAATACCCTGGGCCGTATGATTGACCCAGAGCCCAGCAGCAAACCCTGTTTACGCTCGCATTGCACATGTAGCAACCTACCGTTTTTAATCCCTGACATTAACATAAGCTCCTCTGCCCATGCTGCACCAGGGCCCTTGTGCCCCACCCAGTCCGTTCTGACACTTGGGCTACGCCCATTTTAAACCTTTATAAACAGTTTGCCTTTAGAGGCTAACCCCTCTTTCTTCCCCACCTGATGACGACCGCTTGTGTTGCGATCGAAACGTCGTAGTTTTTTGTTTTTTTGTTTGAACTTATCTACGTGACTTTACCGAAAGACCCATAGAATATCATATACAGATATTTATAATGATCGCATCAGCTTCCATTGGCCAGCCTGGTCTGAAAATTTGTATTTAATAAAATATTCGTGATTAATGAATGCCTTTTAATCTCTACAGGTATACCTACTATAATCACCCAGGAATGTCTGTCCTTAATGCTCGTGACGTCACTCCACATCGATCAGCCCCCCTCACAAATATGCATGAGCAGGTGATGTCCTCCAAATGGACACCCCCCCCCCATTCATAATAATTAGCGGCTGACGTCACTCCACATGGGGGGGCCGAGGCGCCTCCTCCCCCCTCCTCAGCGTCAACTTACAACCCTCACTACAAAGCAGGAACCCTCACGTCACGCGATCTCCGCTATTGAGACATCAAAGTCAAAAGGACGTCATAATGAACAAGGGATTATAACCTTAAAATGAAATAGGTCTGTGTCACCGCGCCCTTACAAATTGCATATGCATTAATGCAATGAATATCACGTCACGGTCTGCTTTTCATTTGCAAGTTTCAGATGGGCAAAAGGCAAGTATATTTTACTCTTACAAAAATGATCATGAACATGAATTTAAATACAGTACTATTAGGACTTATTTTGTCTTCTAAGATAATATTTGTAGATATAATCAATGTGATAATTTCAAACGTAGAGGTAGATAATGAAGACAGTTCAGATATTTTGAAATAAGAAAACGAAATAATAGAATAATTTCAGGATATAATCCATCGATTTCAGTGGAAGGTGTTCTCCTCCTCCAACTCACACTGGGTAGTGAAGTATCGTCAAATAACCCCCATAAGCGATATGCCACCAGGAGGTCTTCACCCAAAAGTAGACTGAGAAGAGCTGTATAAATCGTAATAAAACCGTGAATGTGATTCCCCGCTCAAATCAGAATTGAGGCAGTGCTCACCTCCTGTTTACAGCACTAACACAGTGGTGTAAAGTCCACATTCCTATGGTGGCGGCGAGTATGTCCATATAACAACCACTGTTTACTTCCATTGTATCATCAACTCCGAAGAAACTATGAGCTGAGTTACCCACCATCCAGAATTTGAACTTGTATGCTTCCAATTCTCAGTCACTTGCTATACCACTGATCTACCAGGCCAGACATTATAACGAATCTGTTGTTATTATTGCACCACTTGTTTACCCAGCCAATTTTTCACCATCGGGCGATGTTGTAATGTATAATCCCAATAGGGTAATATGCAGGTACTTTGTTTCCTCCCGGCAATGTATGACCAGTATCAGTCACACTGTTTATGTTTTCTCTAGCTATGGGAGGAAACCGCAGAGACCCAGAGGAACCCATGCAGAGCAAGGGGGAGAAGATTCAAAATCCTGACAGAAAGGCACCTGAGTCAGAAATTAAACCCAGGTCCCTCTTCGTGTGATGCACAATAGCTATCGCTGTTGCAGCCCTTGTCGCCTGTGAGTTTAGCCATTAGCTTTGCACATTGCTTCAACGTTATATTAAACATGCACGGGCGTGGTTTCCTTGTGAGAATAATCTTTCAAGATTAACAAGGTGGAATTGAAGGGGTTTACCTTGAAGTTAACGAAAGTGAAAAAAACAAGAGGTTTCGTATTTTTAGATCTGCACCTTGAAAAAAAATGTTTGAACTGATGGCCTACTTTACACCATAAAGAAAATTCTAAGCACTGCTGTGTATACATTTCTCACGCACCTTCATGTTAATGGTGGCTTAGAGATTTTGTGCCGCGGTCCATCTTGTAGTGGAAGGCGTTTGTGTGACATGCCGGTGTGTCGGCAGACAAAATCCTGGTCAATACTCCTGCCCGGCTAGAAATAATGTGCACAGCATAGGGGCTGCAGACGTCTCCCATTAAACTGATGCACTTCGTTCAGGGAGCCATGAAACACTTGTTCCAAAATAGCTGGCAAGGCAAGGGTATTGATAGTTTTACGGTGCTTCTTGAGCAATACTTTGAATTAACTTCCTCAGCTCTGGGGAGGATGATTGTTTTGCAATGTTGTGGACAATTTAGTGCTTAATTTACCAACCTATTGATCTCAGCACATTGCTGTAGCGCCTCTAAGTCCAATTTTCATGGTCTGATTCTTGCAAAGTTTGAATGTTATGAAGACGCAGGGGAATTTCAATTGAGTTGAGACGATACATCTTATCCAGAAACATGTTATTACTTTGAATAAGTAATTCTAACATGTGCTAATATTGCTAATACAGCAAGTTATGGTGGTAAAAACGTGTTAACAATATGTCAAATGATCAATGCGTGCTATTGGCTGCTGGTGCCGATTTAAACGTGAATTTACAGATCTTTTTTTTACTTTGCTAAATTAACTCTCAAAGTAGCAAATCTACACAATAATTAAATATCCTGTATTTTATTGGATTTTATTATTGTCGCTTCAAAAGCTATGATGTTAATAATTTTTAATGATAATACATGACTGGCGAAACGTCGTACTCAGATTGTAAATGTTGTGGATTTGCTCTCCAACACACCGGGGTGCCGTACTAGTAACGAATTGGCATGTTTTGTTTACGTGACAAACCTTACTAATTGGCTGTGTCGGGTGGTGGTGAGTTTAATGACACATTTATATTTACACGATCTAACCCAAAAAAAACCTGTATTATGCATAGATATATATCAGGTTAACCCTTGTAAATAAGACATTTAATCTCAAGGGATTATCCAGGTAAAATATTTAATTTAAATAATCCATGTAAGACATCAACGAGTTCAGTGGATGTTTTGTAACTCAGTTGTATGATAATAACAAAGAATACATTTTTGAGAAGTACTATGTCCAATTCTGTCAGTAATGTAGCCATGTCAATATATGAATGGGTAGGTTACTGAAAGCAATGTAACCCTCTGTGTTAGAAGAGCTATAATAATGTAATATAACACTGGAGTCTTCTCTGCTCTCATATTTCTTATTTGTGCATAAAACCAGTGATCTGAAATTTGACGTGTATTGTTGTTGGAGCATGATGTGATAGATTCTTTATACACTGCACACATTTGATCGTTTTAGTTTATTGATGCAGGAGGTTCTGGGCATGAGTTATGTGTTATTTTATGTACCATATGTATAAGTAAACACATACCCTGACATTTCGCGAACGCTGCTGCATTGTGTAAGGCCACCTGTTTGAAAGTTACTTTATTACACATTTGTAGACGATTGTCGAAGGGCTGTGCTTTCTGGCTCATCGCATTTTATCGTGAGATAGTTTTGCTGGCTGGCTTCATGGCTGACGCGGTCAAGTACGCGTGTGGTTGTGACGTCACCACGTACATCTATTACGTCACCAGCATTTCTCAGCATTGAACCTGGGGGTTAATGCGGTTTGACGTCAGATCTCCCCACCGCTCACCCTCCACTCTCGGCGAATTTGTGTGGAAGAGTTTACGGTCTGGGGTGAGGAGCGGTGGCGCAGTGGTTAGCGCACTGAGCAACGAACCTGGCAACACCAGTGATAATTATCTGAATCGGTCCTGGGCTTCCCCGACGTCGACTCAACCTCAAATCAGTACCTGGTGCGATGTGTCAACATCGCCACTGGGAGAGACAAAGGCGGCCGGGCGTGGTGCTGGCCACCCACCCCCTCGTGTGCTGTTCTGGCCTTCATAGGTGCTCTCTAACAGCACTTGCCCGGACAGTCTGATCAGGCTATACGGGGGATCTTTGTCTTTGGTGTGGAATCAAGACGACTGGACAATAAAATAGCGCTCAAGGATAAGGCGTGTTGACCTCCTTTACACTTGTGGCAAAGGCTGGTTGACAGAAGCAGAGGAGTTATGGAATTAGAGGTGAAGAGCTTGACTCGGTATTTAATGAGAGAGCATATTTTGCGACGAAAAAATATACGTAGCCAATGGCTGTTGGTAAGGCTACACGTGGGAAAAAATGGCACGTGCACATTTTTTAAAACACTTTGTCTAACGTGTGACTTTTACCATGAATCATGCGTTGATACATTTTAACTGCACTTTTAAATAGAACCGTAGTTGTAAATAGCTGACATAAGTGTAACTTGTTGTAATGTGATTACATGTGACATGCACTGCTTTTAAATGTTTGTAAAGAATAATAGATAGCTATGGGACCCTTTTGCCAGTATCTGGTCATCCTCGC
This sequence comes from Lampetra fluviatilis, assembly GCF_964198595.1. Classification (NCBI taxonomy): domain Eukaryota; kingdom Metazoa; phylum Chordata; class Hyperoartia; order Petromyzontiformes; family Petromyzontidae; genus Lampetra; species Lampetra fluviatilis. The sequence goes on along the minus strand of NC_136278.1, from coordinate 24,785,619 downwards.
AACAGCTTTTGGCTGGCCATCGAACAAAGACGGTCAATGCATCGCGCGCTTTGAGATGCGCTTCTGCGGCCGTCTGGAATGCTCTTCCTTCCGATATTAGGAAGCCACTGGAGCTATGCACTTTAACATCTGGATTGAAAACTAATTTATTTAGAACTGCATTTTATTTTACTTTGTTGTCTTTCCCCTGCACCTACTATTAGCATGTATTGTGCGAAATAAGTTCAACATACATATTGAATGATATAAAGACTGGACCCTTATCTGGCGTAAAGACAGGAGGTTTTAAGATGTTCAAACACCAAATAGACACAAAATACAAAGCATCAACTGTGCATTAAGCACACATGTTATTATTCGATGATATTTGCCTATTTACATTGAGCATATGTGATGCATTACGGTTTTGGTATTCTCTCATCAGCCACCACTCCTAAATCAGGTTCTTTAGACGATGAACGCGACGTTATATCTACAAATATAAAAGGAAAATTTGTGAATATGTGTCTGTTCGAAATGTTTAGCATACTTCTCGACATGCAACAAATTTTAAATTTGGCACGTGGGTAGTTTCCAGACTGTACACAATGCAATGCAAAAAGTATAAAAATAGACTTTTGTATTTTTTTTGGGGGGGGGCGCAATAATGGATATAATATATTGCACGGCAAGTGAGCGGTGACGTCACATCTGTGATGTCACCCGCATGCTGCAGCGTTACGCAGTGTGCCTGCTGACGTCACGCACCCCCCCCTCAACCCTCCGCGTTGGCCGTCTATTAATCCAAGACAAGAATCCAAGTCCCGAATTCTTGTATGGCAGAAATGCGTTTCTCTCATGTAATTATACTACAAATGGTTTGAAATTATTTAGACTGAGATAGTGTATGTTATTGGAAGTTTTTTTTTGTAATTAATATTGAGACAGACACAGTTTATATATATTTTTTTTATTTCTCCTGTATCATTGATCTGATGTGTTTGTTATATTTTCCTCGATCTATTTTGACTTTACTTTTTTTTGTAATGTTGGTGACTCCTCTCACTCCTGCCAATGAGGCTATCCTGGTCCCTCACTGGGTTTAACAAAATAAACAAAGTAAATAATTTTCATGCTAGGGGAAATTACCTCCTATGGCCCAATTCATTTCATCTGAATAACACAAATACCAACAGTTTAATTGGCAAATATTAAATTGTGTTGTCAATCCACGTAGTATTGAGTGGAGTCTTGTTTTACATATTTACAGAATATGTACAGTATATAATATTTGAAGTTTTTAGCATATCTTTTAAGACCACACAATAATTAAAATTCTGCTAATATTATTATTGGAATTCTGAGATGCTTATATTCATTACAAAAACAATACATACACCGCATTGTTGAAACATGAAACAGAAATAAACCCAAAACTTGCATTCATATTTTTAATCACAAGTTAAAGACACACAGAGCCAGGGTACACATCCTCCAAGTGAACAACACATGTGTAGTGACTCACTTCTGACACACTAATAGTAGAAGGCAACACACGTTTATTCTACACCTTTGGACACTGTTCACACATGGAATAACTATAAACGGGTCAGAACAGCTGTCTGACCCACGATGCCGGAGACGAAGACAAAGACGTAGCACCTTGGGTTCCATTCCACCGACAGACAGCCCTTATCTAGCCTAGGGACATCCCTTTTATGCCCCCTGGCGTGGCTTGGCTCCGCCCTCGGCCATGCCCCTTTTGGAACTTACCAGAAGTTTCTGGGCCACCTTCTACGTGTGCCCTGCCTGGCTCCGCCTTTGGCTACGCCCCTTTCTGGAACCCACCAGAAGGTTCTGGGCTATACCTCACCTATCTCCTCAGTCACCTTTGCCCCACATCCTTTACCCCGGCCTATCACATGCTCCACCAGCCGGCCGGGATGCTACGTCCTCATATGCCCGCTTCTGCCAGCAGCCAGCGTCATGAACCCTAGTGACCCACTCCGTGGCATTGCATGTGCTGCTGGCAGAACGGCTGCCACACCCTGCTCTGCCGGCAGGTCAGCCGTTACGCCCACATTCCGTCTCTCTGTCAGTAACCAGTGCTATGCGTCATAGTGACCCATTCTGTCACTACATCACCCCCCCCCCCTTAAAAAACACAGCCATCCTGGCTGACCTCCATACCTCGTGCAGCGGTACGACCCACCATCAACCAACAACAATCCCGACGACAACAACAGCAACAACAACAACAACCATTAGCCCCCCTCGCGAGTCAACAATAACAACAAGAAAGAAAAACATTTGCGAATGCACCGTAATTAACCCAACCCCCAGACTACATACAACACCCGACGACTGCTGGCACGCCACAGCCCACGAACTCAGGAAAGACCCAGTTCAACCGGCAAACACAGCCCGGCTCATGTCTGTGACCACTTGCCAGATGGTGGCGGAATAAATAGATGACTGGGGCGGTTATTTAAAATATACAGTTCTTGAATGAGTCCTCGTCGCCGGGCCCCCAAGTGGGACAAGGGCGGGTTGCCTGGGGACTCCGGGGACGAATTGAAAATGGACTAAAGGGCGTGGCCCCTCTCCCTGAAAGAAGATGGGGGGGAAGAAGAAGCGGGTGTCGGTCGTCCCTCCCTTCCTGGATGGCTTTCAGATGGCTGAACGAGTGGTTCCGTGATTGTAAAGTGCTGGATTCCTCTAGGCTCGTAGGAGCGGAGGTCAGCGGGGTGGAAGACGGCACAGGCGCGGAGAACTGTCCCTGCTCAGCACGGCATCTCTTGGAAATGTGGCCCCGCAGGTCACACTTGAAACAGGAGACGGGAGCCCACCATGGTAGAGTGATGGTTTTCCTTTGCAGTTCCCGTTCCTGTCGCTGTCCCGCGTCGACTTCCCCCGCAGACTCCCAGCCAGTGATGCACACATCTGAGGGGGCTCCTTATCCTCTGGCTCTTCCAATTCCCCCGACTGTCCTGCACAAGCAGCCATTGCAAATTACAATGTGCCAGTATGCATTGAGCCACCTTAATTGAAGTCAGGTCATCCTCCGTGGTGGGCAGAAAAACGTAAATTTCCGGGGGCCAATGCCAACAACCTCTCTAACACCAGGGAGTCCAACCCCACTTGCTCCATCTTGGGGTATGCGGCTTGGGCCAGCGACATCAATGCGCTGTGGAAGGTGAGGAGCATCTCAGTCTCCCTCCATCTTCGCGTTGCAAATTTTTGTGGTGGATTGAAGATAGCTGCCATCTGGGCATAGGCCTGTGACAACATCGTCCTGTCCGCAGGGGAATCGCATAAAATGCCACCAAGGCATTGTTGTCCATAGTCGTAGGCAGCGCTCGCAGCGCCTCAACATCAGTCCATCCCGTGAGCTCACATGTAGCAGCAAGCCGCCTTTGAAAGGCAGCCCAATTGCCCCCCGCAGCTGCAAACTCTCGTATAAATGGCAACCGCTTCTGGAGGGCGGGCATCCCCACGCGAGAAGTCAGCGGCAAGTCAAATTTGGCGAGAGCCTTTTCCTGCCCAGCCGACAAAATGGCGGCCGCTCGCACAGACTGGGGCTCCGCCCTTCCCCGTGCTCGGCTAATGGCGGCGGCGGGGCTGTCCACTCGCCCTTCTTGAACCACCAGGTCTTCCTCTGGCTCCTCCACGTCCATCTCTGCCACCAGCGCTGCTGCCACAGACAGCATGTCTGTGAGGCGTTCATTTCATATACGGCACCTCCCTCATGATGGCCGCAGCGTGGAGTCGCAGTCTTCCTCCCGTTGCTCCAATTGGAGCGCCTCCTCAGGATTATTCTCCGGGGTCCCGGGTCTGTCTGGGGAATCACCTCCCCGCCGTCTTCCTCATCAGAAGACACCACGGCAAGTGTCTTCCTCCGCGTCAACATCGACTTCTGACACCAAATGTAGTGAGTCACTTCTGAGACGCTAATAACTTTAAACGGGTCAGAACAGCCGGCACGCTGTTTGACCCACGATACCAGAGATGAATACGAAGACGTAACACCTTGGGTTCCATTCCACCGACAGACAGCCCTTATCCAGCATCGGGACTTCTCTTTTATGCTCCGCCCTTGGTTATGCTCCCTTCTGGAACCCATCAGAAAGTTCTGGGCTATCCCTCACGTGTCCCCTCAGTCACCTTTGCCCCACATCCTTTATCCCGGCCTATCACGTGCTCCACCAGCCAGCCGGGGTGCTATTTCCTCATATGACCCCTTATGCCAGCAGCCAACGCCACGCACCCTAGTGACCCATTCCGTGGCATTGCATGCTCTGCCGGCAGGTCGGTCATTACGCCCACATTCCCTCTCTCTGTCAGTAACCAGCGCTACACGCTGTAGTGACCCATTCTATGTCACTACACATGCACGCATAATTGTGGTGATCTAGCTGTGATCTAGGGAAGGGATAGAGGCATCAACATTGTAGAGGGAAATAAGGAGAGGATGAGAAAACAGAAATAGCAAAACAGGATGGTGGATATATATGGTATAATGGGAGTTGAAGACACGCTTTAAATAACTTGGAGAAACATGTAATAAAAAAAATCTAAATGTTAACATGACAATAACAATGGTAAATTATACCTACGTGGAATTTCCACAATGAATACATTTTACCAGGCTCAATACATTTGTGTGTTGATCATCATTTTTTACAACAGGGGAATATAATTACATAATGCATGTTGTTTATACTATCCATCTTGGAAGCACAGCCTTAAACAGCTCATTTCCTCTTGGTAATTTTTCATATATGGCATCAGCTCTTGCAGCTTCAAAAGCAATTGACATATGATACACCACAGTGTTGAACGTGAGAAAAAAAACTTTTTTTAACACTTGGGAATCTACTTTTCAAAGTAATGAATAAAAGTTGAGCAGCTTTACCAGAAAAAATTTTTCAATTACACTTTTGACATTCAACTCTTCATACCAACAATGCAAGGCCAACTTAGAGCATGTTGCCGTATTTCATGATGTCTACGTGCAATATGTGTGTTTCCGTGGTATTTTTACGTTTAGTTTGTTGTCCTTCCCCTCCGATTAGCATGGTTGGCTACGTACGGTACGAAAAAGGTTCAACATGCATAGTGGCTAATTCACTGGACTTGCAATTCAGCGGTACCGTAGTTCGATGTAATTTCCCAGTGCGGCAGTTGAAACGATGGGCAGATTTCTGAAATCATCCACCTTTGTCCACTCAGCAGTATAAATGGGGACACCACAGTTAGTCGATGTGCAGGTTGCGTGTAATGGTGTAAAGTGTGGGGTACCCCCATCTCTTCCACGGCATCTGGCCAGTATGGAAGAGTTGGCCAAATAACCCCTAAAGGGACTCTCGAGAGCTCCTCAAGTAGAGGGCATACGCTTTAACTCTACATGCAAGATACCTCACCTACAGGTTCCACTAAACCACAGTGTAGACAATGGCACTCAGACCTATTCAGTCTGCTCAGTGAAAGGCATAATTTTGACTTAATTTTGAATTTGAATATCTAACAAAGGATATTTCTCTTCAGGGGTCATAAAGGTTATAATTGAGGATTTTAAATTGTCTAGCAATATGTTTATAGTGGAGCATCAGTCCCTCTATTTGCTTGGAAATGGGAATTTAATATTTGTCTGTTGTTTCCAATCAAACTTTATTGCGGACTGCCACAACAAACCACTTACAAGCACTGATCAGCCAAGCAACTGGCCAGACAATATAACTCATGTCAGCAGCAATAATACGAGAGATGTTTTCAGCAAGACTGTTTAGAATGCCAATGTAATGGGCATTTTTATACAACCAGTCCAAATTGGGTGCGTTTTGGTAAAAAAAAATACTTGGTATAAAGAGACAACGAGAATGGTGTTTAATTTTTGTTCGTAATTACATCTGAATTTAATTGCATCTGAATTAACGTAAACATTTAAAGTTGTAACATATTGGAAAATGGCTTAGTGCAATTTGTTATGCAAATAATACATCCTGATATATTTTGCGTATTAGTGTACATTTCCTTCAGGGTTTTTACATTTTAGGTTAAAAAAGTGAGTATGAGAAATATTTATCAAATGTTTATACAGAAATTAAACACCTCAATCATGATGCCTTAATTTGTTCAAAAAAGGAGATGCAAATGATTTGAAAAGTTATAAATCCATCACCACACGAATATAAACTGTTTACAAAAGGCAAAGCGAACTGAATAATGGACATTTTGGAAGCCAATCAACCACATGTCTTGCTTTCATAAATCATGAAGAAGCATTTGATTCTACGGAAACTGATGGAGTCATGAAAATTAAATTATCAAAGGCATGTATGAAGATAAAACAGTAAAAGTAAAATTGCACAAATAAATAGCAATATACACATTATAAGGTGAAAAAAACCTTTAATATGTAAAGCAGCAAAGATGAGAGGCATTTTATTAAACATAAACCGATGAAATCAGGTGGAACAGTAACACTGAAATTGCACACATTAATAGCAGCATACAAATAGAAAGTGAACACATAAACATTCAAGTATGCAAAGAGGCATGGATGAGAGAACATGTGCAAGTTCAAGACCTCATACTGACCGTTAAGAAAAGTGCCATTTGTGCAGGACACGTCATTTCATGGGATGATGGCCTGTAGTCGAGACTAATGATGGGAGTGGCAGCCAAGGGAGGAGACATCACCGAGAGGATATCCACTGGGAATATGGAGCGATCAGATCAGCTCATGCCAGGAGCGAGATGGATTGTTGTCGCCAGAGCGTGAACTATGGCGATGGCTTGGAGAGGCCTTAATCCAGCAGTAGATACATCATATCTAATGGCAATGAACATAATATTCCCAATTTAGTGTTTAAAAAGTCAAGCAGCAGGTGATGTTAGGTCATTGCACATTTGTGTAATCTGTTTATTTGTGCTGTATGTCAATATAATCGTATTAGCCCATATTTTTTTGTTACCTTTGATTTGGAATTTCCTGAATTTCAGAAGAAAAAAACATGACTGAAACGTACAATACCTGTTTAGTGATAGAATAGATATTGTCTTTTCATTTATAAACTGAAGTGTTCCATTTATGTATGCTTGTTTATCCAGGAAAGCCTGCCTGAGCCCCAAGATCCGTTCAGGAGGGCCCTGCCAAGGTGTCACAGTAGGGGGCGATATTTCTGTTGCGTCTAATCCCAATTGAGTAATTTGTAGGCAGTCACGAAAGCTCCAAATTAAGTTTGTAGGCAATATTTCAGCATTGAGATGTTGGGCGAATACCGATTAATTTGTGCATGTTTTGTTGCACATTCAAAATATATATTCTATATCCTGATGAAATGTTGTTAGTGGGCACTGTTAATGGCCACGTATTAAGGCCAATCGTCATAGGTACCCACTAGCCACCTTTGTCTCCCATTACTGATGTGTTAATCATACTTTATCTGGTATTTCTTCAAGGCTAAGTCAAATTAGTGGAATGCTGCCATGGTGTAACGATTCGCGCACTATACTTGCAATCCAGAGTTCGCCAGTTTGATATAACAGAATACAATTGCAACAAGAGGGAAGATTCTTAAATCCCCTCATCTCTGTCTACCAAGCAATACAAATTGGATACATTAATGTTCGTCGATCGGCAGGTCACGTGTGGTGAGGTCAAGTGCGGGTACTCCCACCTCTTCCAAGATGTTTGGCTAGGGTGTAAGAGTAGGCCAGTACCCTCTAGTGAGGGTCTCTTGAGCTCCCCCTCGTGAAGGTCCTTCAATCAGCAACGATGTGAACCAGCAAATGTTTGCAGGACTTTACCTTACATCACAAATGATCAGGTTCAGATATTCTTTCCACATTGGGGTTGGCAAATGAACCCATTTTGATAGCTACCGCACAAACTTTTAACACCATCTCTGCACATACCTACATACATACACTGCCAGTTTGTATGAGTACTGAAGTGCAATGGCTTTATAAATAAGCTGTATCATCCCAATAATATAAATGCACAATAAATAAGTTGTGTTAAACAGAACAAACATAGCATCGACATTTTTCTGGGCTTGATATGGTCCAGGCAAGTTAAAACTTTAATATTTGGAGCAACCGAGCTTACTTAAGTGCGACTAATGTGCCTTTTAAAGCATTAAACAAGGAAGCAATGATGTAAATCTTCTCATAGCAGGTAAGGCTTCATATATTTTCTGGAGAATGTGCAGACATTAAATTTGGAAGCAAATTGCATGACTCACACAGAGGCAAAAGGGTGAAGGTGGGACATAAAAAAACAGCTGCAGAGATTAATTGACATCTGAAGTCTCTTTCAGTTAATGTTGTGTAATGAAGTGAATGAAGGCTGACCTCTGGCAGGAAGTGAGGGTGGGTTTCAAACAAATGAGATCATTACGTTCTTGGCCAAAGCGGTTGCAGCCCACCATGTGCCCAATAATTCATGGGCACACTGAAGCGAGACTAATCATTTTCTGTATTGATTAAATGTGCCGACTGGAGTGTGCCATTTGTCAGGACAGCTGAAAATAGGGCGATTGTATTTTTGCAAATATATAGGGCTTTCTTCGGTCTCCCACTATATAGCAAATCGCTTGTGGTGTGTTACCTAGACCTAAGAACCGTGTCATAAAGAACGCAAGAGAATGAGAGATGCACGCATATTAGTACGCCTATATTAGAGGGCATCAACATTTCAGCGTGAAATATTAAAACCTGTAAGTTTGTACACGATCTATTTTTTAAATGCAATTTATTGGATTTTACTAAGTCTTTGCTTAGGTTTACAACGTAAAATGCAACAATAAATGCAGTCGGCATGCTTTTCGTTGCATATTAGGTATACCATTACAGTGACGATCTTTTTCTGATGCCAAAATATAACTGCGATATCTTGTAAAAATGGTGTGTGTCGGGGTGTTAGTGTTCACAGCTTCCAGCTGATTTCAGACATTGTAAAGAAAATCTGCCCTGCTTGGCCACTGTGTCTGTGTATACTAATGTGGTCATTTCCTGGCAGCCTCCGTACCTTTTATAATGTGATGGCTGATATCCTAATGTGCATTGTGTCCCCTGTGTAGATTGTGGCAACAAACTCCAACCCTGCTCTGCAGGCATGGAGTGCAAGGGGTAATCAACACTCTTTTTATAATGCCCATCTGTTCAGAGTTTAGTACAAAACAACGAATGGTGGCTTTAATTCAAATTAGCTGTAAATACGAGACATACAATAAAGATGCGTTTTTTAATATTTGCACACTCACTGACTTTTACTTGTCAGGGACTATTAGCATTAATCTGAACATCGCTGGTATTATCAAGATACTATGAAATACATGAAGAACTGGAATGTTCCAACTAAATTTGGTGCACTGGTCTATCGTTATGGCAATGTGTTTGAGAGATCTGGCTAGCCTCTTGAGATTTTTCTTTCCCTATGCAAGAAATCAGACGTAGATCTTCACAACCCCAAAGCCCCCTAATGTCTCTCAGCCACAGCAAAAGCCAGATACATGTTTTATGCATTGTGATGCACGATCCCTTATCTGGAACACACCCTTGAGAATGTCGTGCTTACTTTTGGCTATGTGCATTTTTGTCAACATTCTTCAAGATTTGTCTCAAAATGCAATGCCATGATGCTTAGGGTATGTCCAGGGATTTATTTTAGATGAATAAGGCTTGCGTAATGCAATTTCCAGCCCATGCGGAAGGCCATTGAGCATACTAATTGTCAACGTATGTAATTGTAAATAAAACACATTTCTGAGCATATTTTAAATATAGTTGTTCTTCATCAGTGGAGGCACTGGCCCATATCCATACCGTTAGGATATATTCCTCACAGCACAGACTACTGCTGCAGAGAAGCTTCCACTGAATAAGCAAAATCCTTCCCATAAGAGTTAGCATTGTCACGTGGTTTAAAAAATATTTTATTACTTCTCTGCACAGGATGCACAGCAGGGGAAGAGTATTGCTCTTTAGGTTTAATATTTTCCTGTCTTATGTTTTATTTAGTTGTTATTCGATCTATTAACTTTTAAATGTTTTGGGCCTTCCATGACTCACATCATCTTCGGGAATGGCCATATTTCCTGCCCAAAACGAGCGTGGATCCCGCACAGACATCCCTCACAAGATGTCCCTACAGAGCCGAGCTGGCACATAGGATCTTGAAGATAAAAGAGCATTGCATTACATTTGGTTTTGCACTTAATTTGACTAAATTTCAATTATGAGAGTTAAAACATGTGTTTAACTCTCGTTCAATGAACGTTGCGCTCATATACAGGGTGAGAAGGAAAGTGCAGCCTCTACTGTTTGGACCACTTAAATGGATCTCAGAGGTAGCTCTGTGATATCGACTTCTGTGGGCCGTTTTCTAACACAAAGTATTGCACTGCTCTGCGAGAGATCAAAATGGATACGGTGTCTTGCTACGTGATGCCAATGGTACAATTGCGATACAATTGGGGAAAAATGCATATTTTTAAAGACCTATATCTCCCAAGCAGAACCGACAAGAAATTCACCAGCACCATCAGTGTTTATGAGAACGAGGACACAGGAAGGGAGAGCATTGTCATTATTCATCATCATCATCGGCCATGGTTAATCCACTGCTGGATGAAGACATCGCTAAACCAACACAATCTATCACAATCCTGCGATGTACTCTCAGATGCTGTCCTTAGATGCCACTGTGTTATTATTCTTGACCATTGCCCATCAGCCCCCAATCGCGGAGTGTAAATTGCGCTGTGTGGGAAGGAACGTGACAGGTATCTTCAGATACAAGCACACCGTGCCTCGATTCCAAGAAGTCTGCTAATGTCCAGCTTCCGTATATGAAATGATGTTCGAGCCTCCGCTGTTAAAGAGGCATGCTGTTGTTGCAGGGGTCGCTAATGGTGTTTTTAAGATCTGTCCCCCCTTTTGTTGACACATTCTTGGTTTGACACTCTTGCCCCATCGTGCACTTTAAGCTCGTCACTCTGCTCCTTTCATTTCCCGGTTCAGTCCTCGCGTTCTTCCCTTTCTCTCAGCTTTCCTTTTCCCCTTGCTTTTCTGCAGCTACGCTTGTTAGGGCAAGTCGTTTGGATGTCATGTGCCCTGGTTCTGTGCTTTTCAGTATTTGTTGTTAAAATAGAAAAAGGAGGAATGCCTTCAGGGCCTGCCTAATCTGCCTTGGTGTTGTAGCTGTCATCAATGGCCTATTGAGCTGCCTAGTTGTCACACCATATAATGCCTCTGTGTCTCCGTGCCCCACTTCTCTCCCTTCGATCCAGGTGTCTCGGGTAAGGAGGTATTGTCCACCATAGATGACAATGCAGAATCAGATGTGTGGAAGCCCTTGGATGATCTCAGTTGATCTGACAGGTTTTGCAGATTAAAATGCAACGAATCGATTTGAACCACCCTAAAAAGGATAGGCGAATAACAAGATGACGCGTCCTTGCATGCCTCCTCCTCGGATGATTCAGAAAAACCTGGATTTTACTGTGGGGCTAAGTGAGTCAAATACCTTATCCTCTGAAGAAGAAAAACAATCCATTGAAGTGGGAGTTGCAAAAAATAAGAAAGCATCAGTCTCTTTGAAGCCAAGTTTCACAAGTGACTTGGCTTACATAGTGAAAGCCAGCCGGTAAATCACGGGGTACTTTACTCACCAGAGATAAATGGTAGAACTTCGCTTCACTCTCCAGTGCTAAAAAAACATATCTCCAAGAAATTGGAGAAATCCACGAGAGGGTTGAGTACTTTTAGGATGACATCAGCTCACTATACCATTCATGAGGACATACAAATGTTCGCCTCTGTGACTTTCGTAGATATTAGTGGTCAAAGTGCTCCCTGGACATCCTGTTTTACAGGGAGGAGACTCTCAAATACTCTCAGAACTGATACACAGGGCAGTAGATAGAGTTCATGATTGTACACTGCTCATGGCCATCATAGCGTACATGATAACATGTATTCTCAAATGTACGTAATGCGGATTTCATTCCACATTGGCAAGTGGACCAAAACCCACCGCATTAATTAGGGGGAATTCATTTTTGCACAATTTCCAGCCAATGTCAGAATTCCGCAAAAGTGTGAAAGCCAACTCGATATGAATTAGGCTCACGATCTGTTTTTCCCGTAGCACTGTACAACAATAAGCCCCGTTTTCCTGTCTTATCGTTGCATTACTTCAAGGTTATGCTATGTTGTGTACTTCTTTTCAAACACATGCAGATTTTTCTCACGTATGCACGACAATATCACACTACTCAAAATAAGGACAAATAAAACCACGTACCAATCTAATCCGAAAACACGTGAAAAATACCCGTGCAATAACTCGCGTCAATTCTTATTCGCCAAACTGAAATATGAATTATCCACTTTAATAACTCTTCCTCTTCGTTTTAATTCCACCCGCGTCATCTCCGCGCTGCTGATAATTTTATCCGCTGACTTGTGCTGCAGGGAGTTTCGCTTTTCAGCTCGATGTCAGGAGCGAGAGTCGGCCGTGAGTTTCCGCGATGCGGGAAGAGCAATGGAGACGGGGGTTTTGTGTTGAGGTGAAATTTAAATAAAAGTCCACACACACACAAGAAATGGAGAGCGACTCGGCATCCTATAGTACAATAACAAGGGTAGAAATCATGTAGGATTAGTTAAACAAAGAGAGAGGGAGTGATCATTTTGGACCCAGCAACGCAACCCTATGTTTTCCAAAATGTCTTATTTTGTCGAATGCGGTTTTGCCAAAAACGGTATTTTTCCAGGAATGTAACCTCCGTGTTCGGCGAGGTCTGCCTGTGTGTTTATAAGTCCTTCAGGAAAGTTTCGTGATTTGCTGAGTTTATAAGTCCTTCAGGAAAGTTTCGTGATTTACTTTTATATGTAAACTAGCTTTACTACCCGGCTTCGTCCGGGACTTGGATTCTTGTCTTGGAATAATTTCATATTCCCTTAAATTTCACTGAAAACCCCGAAAAAAATGGTACGCTTGCAAGGAAGAAAAACGCCGAAACAAATCAATTTCACTAAATCGTATGTTTTTCACTGAAGGAAATTCAACCTTAACCCACTTATACGCAAGGTCGATTTAGGCAACTCGGGAAGGAAATGACGTGGCGAGCTGAAAATCGTCGCGTTTCCTTAGAAATTCCAGACAGCGTTAGCTGTTCAAATTTCGTGACGTCAGAGCTCAGCGTTGGAGAGTTTTTGCTGCTTCACACAAACAAATGTATTTTCCGCTTTATATTTAAGAGTGAGCTGAAAATTGTCGCGTTGACTTATAAAATCGAGACAGCGATGCCGTGCATTCGTGCGGGATACACGGCCTACGCGGAGGGTTGGGGGGAGGGGATGCGTGACGTCAGCAGGCACACTGTGTCACGCTCCCGCATGCGGGTGACATGACAGTATGTGACGTCACCCCTCGCTTACCGTGCAAAATGTATGCATTATTGTGCCCCCCCCTAAAAAAAAATAATAATACAAAAGTCTATTTTTATTATTTTTGCATGGTGTACAGTCTGGAAAGTACCCACACGGCAAATTTCAAGTTTGTTGCATGTCGGGCAGTACGCTAAACATTTTGAACAGACACATAATCACAAATTTCCCTTTTATATATAGCTGAATGAATGAACGTGTGAAGTATGCCATGCAAATTGTATTTTTGACCGTAAGAAAAGTAAGTGTTAGCACGGTTGGCTACGAAAGAAGTTCGATATCAGTTTAACACGTAAGCTTTCGCAAACGATATTTCCCATAATAGAGTTTTTTTGGGGTTATATCGCGTAAATATACATACATTTACAAAACACACGGCTTCGAATGTATATACATAATACATCCGTATGAAAAAATATATATACTGCAGTAGGTGGTCATGAACTATTAATTATTAAACAATATCTTTACATATAAGTATTGTAGAGGACTTTCTGATGGTCGTATGATTTTTTTTCCCTTGCGTTTTTCTATATTCCACTTTCTCAGCATCACAAGTTGACACGCACTATAATTTATTTCCCTTTTCAGAGCAGAGGGAGTGGGCAATCTTTCATTTGGAAATCCACCCCATGGACGTGTTGCTGGGTAGACGACCATGCAAAATTGGCCGGTCAGCAGTACACCCTTCCTGCTGAGACTTGCATCAGGCAGAGAGAGGTGCGACATGTCGCCTTTGATGTTCCTTGCCTTGTTTTACCGACTGTGACAGTGATAAATCAAATTGTGCCGACTTTTACACATTTAAGATGGGACGTGTGAGGGTATAGCTCACGCTTGCCGTAGCGTGTCCACGAAGATATATGTACGTGTACGCACGCATTGTGCGTTTATTAATGGGATTTGTTTACAAACACAGGGTAAATAATGAAGCAGCAATAGCAAGACTGGCTGTGATTATACCGGTGAATTGGAGAGAGCTGCGTTTAATTGAAGAGGGCTGCGTTTGTTATAAATTGGGATGCCGTTTGTACGAGTCTTATTTCAGCTGGTAACGATAACACTGTGCGCCTCAACTAATGTGTGACTTTTGAAGCACGTGTCGTTGGCACATATCATCGTCTCATATCATCGTATAACAAGGACAGGAAATATGAACTGCATGCAGTTGGAAATGAATGTACATGTACATCATTGTCTAATTTATTCCAAATGCACGAATTTCACGTGTCACATGCCCTTGTTATCCACTCCCATGCTTAAATTATTTTTTTCTCAGTCGCAGAGAACAGCGATTCTTCTGTCATTAAAAAAAGTGATTTGCATATTTTAATCATTGTAGGTGTTGTGGCTAAAGCGCTCGAATTAAAAAGCACTATAATACGTGAATTGTGTCTATATGTTGTATGTCTATATGCACAATTTTTACTGCATGCATTTCACGTGTTACATGGCGTTTGTTATATAAAATAGAGAAGCAGACAACATATCTCCTTTACACATCTGTCCCTTCACAAAAAAAAAGGAATCTTTACACTTCCTGTCAACCAGGTGGCCTTTTGGGAGTGCATAATTTCATCAGCTTTGGCAAACTATGGACTGGTTTCGATATATAGCGTCTCACTAGGTTATACACTATTTTGATTTTAAAATAAAAGTGCATTACACACTCGGGCTGAGATAGTGAATTGGAGGCTGAAATCATTAATTAAAGCCCGAGATTTGATAAGTAAATAGGTTCCAATATATATTATAGAATATTAGAATGTGTCCGGAACTTTTGTGACTGCAGGAATTCATACTGTTTGGTTCTTTCGGTAAAGTCACAAAGGTGGAAATAAAATGAAATAAAACAAATCACGACGTTTAGATCGCAACACAGGCAATCTTCATCAGGTGGAACAACCACAGCAAGAAAACATGCTGAAGTAGGCGAGAGAGCTGCCGTGGCAAGAGGTTATATAGGTAAGAAAGGGGGGAGGAGCAAGCGGGGAGAGAGGGGGGGGTAGAGCAGAGGAAGGGGGGGGCTGCGTGATCGCCCGGGGGAGAAGAAGTGAGGCTGGTGGGGGGGGAGTAGGCAGAGCTAGAAGTGGGAAGCTGTTTGTGGGACACGGGGGGAAAGTAACTCAGAACAATAGACTCGTACCCGGCGGTATGATGGAAAACAACCACAACCAGTTAAGGCTTTAAGAAAGGGTACTTGTCTATTTTTCCGAGTTACTTTCCTCCCGTGTCCCACACTCAGCTTCCCACTTCTAGCCCCGCCTACTTCCCCCCCAGCCTCACTTCTTCTCCCCCTAGCGCTCACGCAAGCCCCCCCTTCCCCTGCTCGACACCCCCCCTCTCTTTCTCTCCCCCCTTGCTTCTCCCCCCTTTTTAACCTATATAACCTCTTGCCATGGCAGCTCTCTCGCCTACTTCAGCATTTTTCTTGCTGTAGTTGGGGGTCGTCCATAAATGACGTCACGCGATTTTGGACGATTTTTGACCCTCCCCCCTCGTCACACGGCGTCACAAAAAGTCAGACCCCCCCTCAAATATGACGTCACAAATGTCTGACCCCCCCCCCCCCCCCTAGGTGCGTGATGTCATTTTTGGACGGCCCCTTGTTTCTCCTGATGAAGATTGCTTGTGCTGCGATCGAAACGTCATGATTTATTTTATTTTATTTCTACCTACATGACTTTACCGAAAGACCCAAAAAGTATGGATACTTTTACCCGTCCAATAATGGCATGTAACCTGCCTTGGCTTAGTCTTCATGAATGCAGTTTTCTTCATTTTATAATTGTCATACTCTGTAAAGTCGGTTAGGTTATTTTAATTTTAAATACCACAAATGTCTTATTTGTGCTTGGTGAAACTTGATATTTAAGAGTGCTTACATCGTGATTTACATTTAAAGGCTCGACTATTGTTCATGCGATCTGCATGGCATTGCACTGTTTATGCTTTCGGTGAGATTTAGTTTTCATTAATATTCAGATTTAGTTGTTTTCTTTATCAGCAAATCCGTCATAATCTTTTATCCTCTGTCACCCCCCCTCAATGTTCCCCCTATTTGATTATCTTATAATACTGTATTAAAACCAAATACAGCAGTGCCCAATTCGAATTAATGTCGCATTGCGAAAAAAAGTACAGCACATTGCTCACCACCAGAATGCAATTGATAATAAATGGTGATAAATTATGAAATCGTTATTTTCGGCAAATGCGATGGATACGGAACAGATCAATGCATGTCTGTAATAATTACTGGTGTCACGTGTTTGTAATGTTTCACAACTCAAACCCCCAAGGGTGTCCCTTCCGTATCCCGATTCCAAATGTCTGCCAAATCAACAGATTGTAATAATGCTTCTGATCTAATTTGCATACCAATGCAGCGTTTAATACTTTAACGGAAAGGTAATGCCAATGCATTAAAATACAACCACGTGTAGGACACACAAAACAGCATTTCGACATAGGACTGTGAGAGAAATGTAAAATGTATCAATTTGTAGTATTCGAAAATGGGTAGCAATGTTGGTATCCATAGCTTTGGTTAGATTTTAAAACGGAGCAAAATTTGTGTATCATTGGTAAAGTTAACCACCGCATTCAGTAAGTCAACTGGCATAAATCAAACAAATAAGTAAATGTGATTTTTTTTTATTATGGTAGGAAGACTGCCTGCGGACAGATGTTGTGAGGAAATGTTTGCTCATTTTAAAACAAAATACTTTCATTATTTTGAGGACTGTAACTCAGTAAACCAATGTGGCACAGAGATGCATGGTATTACTCTTGGCTTGCGTGCCTACTCACCTGTCGAGGTGACCAAAGTTAACATCATAAATATTTAGTGCCCAGGTGGTTAAGAAAAATCAACGATATAGTGTTTCGCGCAAACACTTTATTGAAGGAGTGTAGCTGTGATGTTTTATAATTCTGAAATTCTTTTAATCATATATCAGCCGATGTGTAGATTCACTGAAATATAAGTAATGCGATTTATTCCAGCCCAGTTAACAGATACCCAATGCAATAACGCCAATTCACAGTGCACAACATGTTAACTAGAGAGGAACATTGGATGTTGATCAGTGCATCTGACTGTGGATCCATGTGCACATTTCTATAATATATTTTTTTCCCTGAAGAGTAGTGCAGTTATGCCACGACATCTGCTGCCTTTTGCACAAGGTCTCCTGCAAGAAGAGCATACACTTTCCACACAGATGTTAAATGCATTATTCAAAAGATATCCAATTTTTTTAAGGTAAATGTGCATTGTTTACATTTGTATATATAATTGCACAAACAGGCAAATAGTTCAAATGTATGAATATTAACAAGAATATGAATAAAAGCTAATTATGTCAGTCTTCTGAAAATGAGCAAGTAGTCATTTAACAAAAATAAAATCGCATTTACCTCCTCTCAGTCGATGAGCAGGTCTTGTGTGCTGGAATAAAGCGTGGGTACGACCTCCTTTCCAGGATGTCTGGCGTGTATGGTAGAGTATGCTAAACTAATCTCTCTACAGGAGCTCTATAGAGCACCAGTTGTTAGGCTTACATTGGTACGTAATATTTGCCCATTGTTAACATCCAGTCGAAGATGTGGATGAAAACATTTATTTTGAAATAATAAAAATGTATGAATGCAAAAATTCCCTCTAGCGGTCCCTCGAGTGGAGGCTCTTCGATCAGCAGTGGCATTAGCAAAACATTGCAAGGCTGCACCTTGACCTTAACACTTACCTCCTCTCATTCTATGGCTCACGTGTACAAGAATTAGCACCTGGAATAAAAAGCTTAAAAGCTCATCGGATTCCTCAAGTATAAATACAGATTCTGGTACTGAGAAAATAGCTAGCATTTATAGTGCAAATAACAGTGCAAATAGGCGATTACCATTGTTACCAAGCAAGAGTCTCAATGAGGATAATGATGGTGCTCAGGTTTGATCACTCCCATGCTGCTCAGGCAGTGGGAGATTTGTGCTGCAGTGGACCTGTCTGACCCTGAGCTTCCTTGCACTTGCCAAATGTGGGCAGCCCATAGTATGTGTGTGCTTTGTGTTATGCCATATGGCACATTGTGCCCATGAAGGTGGAAGCGGGTGAATTAGTGTTCATCGGAGAGTATTTAAGGCCGTACAGCTGGGTTGTAGTCGACGATGGGGTGAGTTACAGATGGTTATTGCAGGAAATACTATAGTAAATGTTGGTGTTGAACGGCATCGGTTTTCTCAACGTTAAATGTATATCCAGAAATGAGATCAAAACCCACACTTGAAGGGCTGTGCTGTAATTTTATAAAGTTGATACGTAATGAATCCATGCTTTCAGCAATGTGTTCTGAGTAAAAAAAAATCCCCTGCTTTATTTTATATTTTTTTGCTGGAGATGAAAATAGATACGTAGGCTCTGCAATGCATCAGAGCGATAGTAACATATTTTTCCTTGGAATACCACAACAAGACAAGTGTTCTGCCAAAACTTCCACATTTGCACATTGCACACTGCCAGGGCCATGTTGGTGCATTTTGTGAAATGGTTAGAACCATTCACAACACTGAACCAAGAGGTCTTGAACATTAAGACTCTCCACAGACCCTGCCCACCATTATTCTCAGTCCGTATATTCCCACTTGCCGTCACATTCGAATTTAGGTTTTCTGTGACTCTACAATGTGATGAAAATTGCTGCAATCTTGTGTTTCTTCTATAATGGGTTCAACTGAGTCGCTGACGTAGACTTGGAGGCAACACATTCATTCAGATCAAACACACGGAGTAACTTTCCCCTTAACAGAATAACAACCTATGGTGGTGACCACCAGGCTAACTACACTAGTTACAACGTTACTGCTACTACGGACCGGGACCAACAGCTTCGGCCCGGGTCCACACGTTGGAGACTCGTTGAACGGAGAACGTAGATGAAGGGTTTCTTCCATGATGAACAACAACCCTGGTCCCTCTCGGAACCCGGCTTATATTCTCTGTGGCGTGGCCAGCTCCGCCCTTGGCCACGTCCATCTAGCGCTATTATTCAGCGCTCACCGGGCCCCTCTAGGGCGGGTACTACACCCACACCATTGTGGTATCCGCGATGTCGCTACACCGCAAGCCGTGCCACTCTAGGGCCGGCACTGCACCCAGCATGTTGATATCCAGCGATGTCACGACACTTCAAAGAAGTATATATTTTTGACATAATTATATTATGTCTGGTGCATGCGGGCTCACTTCCATGGCTTTTGAAGGCAAGTGCTTTCAGTTGAGATGGATGAAAGCTCAGAAGAGGGTTTAATTGCCACTGCAGCGGACTGTAAGGTTTCACAATTGTGAAAGATTTCTCGAATGTGTTTTGTGTTATGCGAATGTAATTTGGCCTATAGTGCTATACAGCACAACTGAAAAACAACTTTATAGTTGTATTACTCTCCTCTGTGGGTAGGAAACCTACCGCTAGCCAAGAAGAGTTGACAATCTTTGGATGAAAATTGGAAAGCTGCTTTAAATTTTGGCATTTCATATATAATTGAGAGAGAATTTGAGCTCATTAGTTTAGTTCCTGAAGAAGCTCCCCCCAGTATATGGAATGAAACGTCAGATATTATGCCGACCAACACGGGGTTCAACTCGAAAATACATTGGCGAGCTGTGCAGCCACAAGTGTGAAAACCTACAAATAGATTGGGTCCCCTGACTTACCCAGTCATTGCAGCACGTGTTATTTCACCATAGCGATGCCATCTTTTATTTAGTGCACATCATAGAGGTTGGTTCATATTTTGTGGTTTCCCGTGAAATAATGCCAGTGGGAATAGCTGTTCAATTGTTCATGAATGGAAATGATACCAACGCGTTTGTTATTTCGATGGACTTGTTGGATAAATGTAATTGAAAGTAACTGGAGTTTTAAGTAATGGCCTTTGCAGGACAGCATAATTTTCATTCGTGCTGTGATATTTCATTCTACCAAACTTTACATATTCTTGGATTCCGTGAAATGAATTATGATCTGTATGTAATGCATAAAGAGGTTACCAATTATAAAAAAAAATGCTGCATGTTGCTCATTGTCTAATAATCACGATGGCATGACGAATATATGCACACGTTTAAAATAGCGATCACTGTTTTTTTCGTACACTGTACGTGTGGTGTGAACGTGTTTTTTGCGCAGTTTAAGCAATTCAAGTAAACATTTTAAGCGGTCCTCTGCAGCACACGTTTTACAACAACAAAAATGATGACTGAGGGGCAAGATTGGTGGACAAATGGCAGCCAAAGGAGAGAACCATGCCATGATTGTGGGATCAGTGCCGTGAGGTATGTCGAAGGTACTGAGGAGTCCTTCAATTAGCCTCCTGAAGAAGCTCGCAAGTAGCGCATGGTGAAAGTCCAGGAGAAGAAACGCTCAACACGCAGCACAACCGAGGAAAACACACTTGTGAAATCGGCCGTCTGCAGATATATTTAGGTAGGCAAATATAATTTTCATTACGAAGAAACACTGCGGAAATATAAACAAACGCAACTTAAATTTCAGATACGTATTAAATAATGCAAAACGCAACTTTATGTGAAGCTCGTATCTTGATCATTACAGTATAAGGTACCATCTGTGCCATCGTCTGCCAAATAGTCTGTGGTGCAATACATGGGGACGAGCAGCAGAAACAGCAGCATATTTAACCAGTCAGTTTAACACGTAGGCTTTCGCTACCAATATCATCCATAATATAGGTTTTTTGGGTTAGATCGCGTAAATATATAAATGCCATTCTAATTTCTATTATCTAGCAATACAATGGCTTCTTCATCACCTTAGTCGTGGGGTTACATTAACAGATTGACATGCTAATCTCTAGCAATACAATGGCCGAGGTATATTCCTTGTAAATTTCATCTCTAGCCCCGTTCACTTACCCTTGGGTTGTACCCATCTCAAACCTATATAACCTCTTGCTGCAGTAGTTCTCTCGCTATATTTCTCCTGTCTCAGCAGTTCGCCTGCTGTATTTTTTCACCTGAAGACAAGTGCTTGTGTTACGATCGAAACATCGTGATTTTTTATTTTTCTTCTCTCCGTAACTTTACCGAAAGACCCAAAGAGTATAAAAATGTGTCGTTAAAACCCGCCACCACCCGACACAGCCAACTAGTAAGGGATTGCCACGTAAACAGAACATACCAATTCGTCACAAGTACAGCACACCGGTGTGTTGGAGAACCAAGCCACAATATTTGCAATCTGAGTACGACGTTTCGCCAGAAATTACAACTGGTTTCATCAGGCGACAGACAGATTTGTGTCGAAGTATCGCTGTTTCATTCCTTATGTAGGACTCGTACAAGGGTTGTCTTTCTCTCCTCTTTATTTTTCTTTTAGAGTCCAGCTTCGCCGCGCCACTGCTCCGCGTTTCGGCGCAGCCTCGCTCCGCTCCGCGTCTCTCTGCTGCGCCACCGCTCCGCGTCTCTCCGTGCCCTCTACCTCACTATCGCTACGCTTGTCGTCTCTACGGTTTCTCCTACTCTGCATCCTTCCCATGCATGGCTACCCTGGTTGCTCACTGCGTTCTCGCTACCACTGTCTCTCCGTGCTTTTACTCTACTAACACTGTCTCTCTACGCTTTACTCTACTATCACTTGCTCTGCGACTCTCCGGGCACCGTTACTGCAGCTCCATCCACGACACCGACTCGTACAGGACTCCCTTCTCTCCGTTGCGCTCTGGCTTATATCCCCACACCAATTAATCTCCCTAATTATCTCTACCCCCCGATTATCGCTCGCCCCCTGGCCCCCCGTGTCACGTGGCCTTGTTTTCGCAACTGGAGCGACGCCCGCTAATGTCCAATTACCTTTCCAGCCAATCACTGGCCTGTGTCCTCCCGGCTACCCTGACAACTGTTTCAACCCTTAACGACCCACTTCGCTTCGCCTAAAGTCACAACAACAACCATTACCTCACATCACCCCACTGTACTGTGCTTGCTTGCATAGCAACAGAGGCGGGGGATGTGTGGCGCGCTATACTCAAGCCCTACAAATCCCCCCCCCCGTGAAAAAAATTAGCCGTCCCGGCTAAAACAACGCGAAACGCGAAACCCACAGTACACGAAAAGTTCAACAGATGCACAATATATATACAACCCCGAGTCCCAGGAATTGAAGTAAAAGTGAATCGTCGTGAACGTGTTCCCGCGGCCGGTCCGTCTCCCCGACTCAATGGAACAGGGGCTAGGGCATCCCCGTCCGTGGCCACAGGGCAGCATTCTGCCCGAACCATGCGTCCATCTCCATCCCCCTG
Source organism: Lampetra fluviatilis (assembly GCF_964198595.1). Classification (NCBI taxonomy): domain Eukaryota; kingdom Metazoa; phylum Chordata; class Hyperoartia; order Petromyzontiformes; family Petromyzontidae; genus Lampetra; species Lampetra fluviatilis. Next base: position 24,762,861 of record NC_136278.1, on the reverse strand, counting down.
TCCATCTCTCGACGAGAGCCACCCACGGCCTTGTGCATCCCGGCGTGTCCGTCGCTTCAAGGATGGTGTTCCTGCAGGCACACGGGGGGTAAACCGCTGAGGTGCATCTTCCTATCGCCCCCCAGGACACTCGTCGGACACATCCAATACAGGCCATTCCAGGATTGGAGATGACGCATCATATGGCACAACATATCTTTTCAACCGTGACGGGTGAATGTGCCACAACCGTCAACCGTAGCGAATCCTTACACTTTGATCCCGACGAACTTCCACAATCTAAACGGGCCCCTGCCAGGGCCGGTGGAACTTTGGTGACGTGCCCACCGGCACCATCGGACAATGTAACCAAGCCTTGTCCCCCACTTGCCATGGTTGCCGTGGAGGCTGCCCCCCGTGCAGACGCTCATTAGCTGCCTGCCTTCGTTCCGTATTCCGCAGCGAGGGCTCCCTGGCCTCGTTCAACCGATCCACTGACTAGCGCATGGGGACAGCCACCAGTGGCGACTTGCTCTTAGATTTCACACCCAGCCTGACCAAGGCCGGGGCTTCTGGTTCACGGCCATACATCAGATAAAAGGGCGAATATCCTGTAGAAGCGTATGGGGCAAATCTATAAGCGGCCAAAGCTGCCGGGACATGTAAATCCCAATCCGTCTGAGCCGAATTAACCTGCTGGCACAACATAGATGTCAATGTTCGATGAAGACGCTCGACCATCCCGTCGGTTTGCGGGTGGTATGGGGATGTCCGGATTTTTCTCGTACCCAATGCATCACACACCTCCTTCAAAAGGCGGGATGAAATTTTTTTTCCCTGGTCTGTAAGCAGGTGCTCCGGGGCCCCTTTATCGAAAACGTAACCCTGCAGAAAGACCTCCACAATTGATCCCGCTGATTGGTCCACTAACGGCCATGCCATAGGCCACCGAGTTAAGTATTCAGTCCCCACGAGCAAGTATTTGTGACCCCGCGGGGTAACAGTGAACGGTCCCAAAATATCAAGGGCCACAATTTCGTTAACCCGCGAAACACGTATCGATTTCAATGGTGCCCCATATGGCTGGGCTGGCACCTTCCGCCGTGCGCACTCGTGACAAGCTTTAACGTACAAATGAACGTCATTCTGCAACCCCGGCCAATAGAAAGCATTACTTAAAGTCAAAGCGGTTTTCTTCTCCCCCAAGTGCATCAACCGCGCGTGCGTGTCGGAAATGAGTTTCCCTCGTAAACACAGCGGCACCACTATACAAAATTTCTGTAAGACGACATCCCATCTGACCAGGAGGTCGTCAATGAGTCAGAGAAAGGCCGATCATCCAACTGTTTGGAGCTAGAGGCCCGTAGCCTCATCCTGGTAAGCGACGGATCATCTATTTGCAACCGCACCCAACGCCCCCGTGACAAACCCAACAACCCAGGCTGAGTATCTGGTGTCTCGTCAACCCGGTTTGAATTTGCTGCAGCGGCCATTCTCGGCTCGCTCTGCAGCGGCGGCCCACAACGCAGCGATCCCTGGGAGCACCGACACGAGCCCGATGCCTGAGGCAACCAGGACAGAGCATCCGCGTTAACGTGACGCGTACCCTTCCTGTGTTGGAGCGAAAATGAGTATCCCTGCAGGACCTCAAGCCAGCGGGCCATTTGGCCCGAGGGTTGATCGATCTGCAAGGAGAACTGCAATGCCGCGTGGTCGGTGCAGACCAAAAACTGTCGCCCGTACAATCGCCAATAATTCCCTGCGCATTATGCAATACCTTTGTTCCGCCGGGGACAGTACCCAGCTGCCATACGCGACGACCCTTTCAACACCGTTAATCGTTTCATTTGCGACAACACAGCTCCGATGCCTGTGTCACTGGCATCCGTGTCCAACGTAAACATTATCGCAAAATTTGGATACCCGAGCGGCGGTGCGTCCGCCAACGCGTCCCGGAGCATTTCAAATGAACGCTGCTCCTCATCACCCCATAGAAACGTTTTACCCTTAGCAGTCAGCGTATGCAGTGGCCTCGCAATCGTAGCAAAATTCTTAACAAATCGCCGATAATATGACGCAAAGCCCACGAAGCTGCGTACATCCGACACTGTTTTAGGCACTGGCCACGCACGAACACAACTAGTTTTCTTCATATCCGTTGCGACCCCCGCTTCGCTGACCACATGACCAAGATATTTAACGGAAGTTCGCAACAGATGACACTTTTGGGGTTTAAACTTAAAATTGGCGCCCCTTACCCTGCCAAACACAGCTCGCAGCCGCTGCAAATGTCCCTCGAAATCCTTACTGAATACAATGACGTCGTCCAGGTAAATCAAACACTACTCCCACTGCAATCCCGTGAACACCAGCTCCATCAGTCGTTGTAAAGTGGCTGTTGCGGAGTGCAGCCCCATCGGCAAAACATTAAAGTGAAACAATCCTTGCGGCGTGCGAAAAACCGTCTTCGGTTTAGATCCTCGTCCGAGGGCAATTGCCAAAAGCCCGATAAGAGGTCTAATGTGGAAACAAATTTATCGCCGGACAATGCGTCCAATGAGTCGTCAATGCGCGGAAGCGGATAAGCATCTGCCACCGAAACTTTATTCAATTTCCAGTAATCTATACAAAATCGCAGAGAGCAGTCCCTTTTTTTACCAACACGATCGAGGCTCTCCATGGGCTGGACGAAGGGGATACGATAACATGTTGCAACATCTCGTCAACCGTCCTCCGAATGCAATCCTTTTCCAGCGGGCTCACCTGGTGAGGATTCAATCGAACAGGGGCCGCATCTCTAGTGTCAATGTGATGTCGCAACAAGGTCGTACGACCGACGTCAAACTTCCCCGAGCTAAACACATCCCTAAATTCCCAAAGCAACTCCCTTAACCGCGTCCGCTGCTCGGGTGTCAAATCGTCGTTACCTTTATACAATTCGCGAAACCAGCTTGGTTCCTCCTCCGGTTGCGGCAGCGTGTTACCACCCCCCCCCCCCCCGCTGCCAAACACACATGACTTTCCGAACCTCGTTCGACTAACGCGTGTGCCAGCGTGGTCCCTTCCTGAATAACGACTGGCTCGTGCCCCGTGTTTACAATCTGAATAAACGGTTCGGCCATCGCTGGCACCATCGTAAAAGCCCCTACTAAAGAGGGCATTCGTGACCCGGCATTTGAAGGTGACAATAATATACCCTCCTCCAAGTTACCTACTGACAGCCCCTTTTTCAATTTCAACAGGACAAGCATCTGCGTCGCAGGCGGAATGCGCACCGTGCGGCTAACCACCGCCTGGACCACAGCATTGACACGAGCAAATTTAGACGGAGTACCCAAAATTGTATGCACTTCCCTGACGGCAATTCCAACCGTCCCCTTTCAATCGAAATCTTAATCGGAATCTTTTGCAAAAAATCCGTTCCCAATAAACACGGCACAGCCAGAACAGACGAAACCAAAATGTACCCCGTTACACACACCTCCCCGACCTGTATCGTTGCTAGTATACGACCCATAATTCCCAAACTACCCCCAATTCCCGCTATACACGGGCCCTCCACCGGTTCCAAAACATGGGCCAAAGCAGGGAGCAATCAGAAGGTGTGCAAAGAAATAAGCGTCGTGGATGCCCCCGTGTCAACAATAACCCGAATTTGAATCCCCTGAACAAACCCCATCACATCCGACGAACCCGGCGCAGCCTCCAAAACACGATGAGCCAACGCACCCCATACCGCATTACCTTGAGCATCATACGAAGGGGGATCAACATTATGTATCGACGCGGATGGGTGAGGTGTAGGATACGGCCGTGTATTGCATGTGTCGCGACTCGCCTGGTAATCCTGCGCTGGGTAGAATCCACGATTGTAGGGTCCCAATGAACGTGGGAAGACGCGTCTCCATCTCCAGCAGTCCCGCGTGAAGTGTCCTCGCTGCCCGCACTCGTAGCAGCGTGACGGACCGCCACGTCCGCTCGCATCCGAGCGGCGGTGTGGGCTCAACGGTGGTCGTGCGGCCGCTGCCGTCAGCAGCGTCAGCTCTCCCTCCGGTAGACCACCGTCTGATCCAACGCCCACCACCAGGGGCCGAGATGGCCCCGCCGATGGCTCGTCGCAAAGATCCAGGGTGACCTGGATGTTACTGGCAAGCTGCAAGGATGACCCGTCGTCGTCATTGTCGCTGGGAAGTGAGAGGACGACTTGTAGCTCCTTCGCCATCTGCAACAGCTTCTCCTGGGTCAAAGAATCAAGGGCCGCTTCGTCCATTTCCGGGTAAGCCGCTTGGCCAAGAGTCAACAGCGCAATGCGATACGCGAGGGGAGATTCTCCATCCGCCCGTCGCCTCAATTGAAACTTGCGCTTGGCGACCGAGCGAGGTTCGTAAATCTTCTGCGTCGCTGCAGATATCTCCGTCAAGGACAAGCGAACCCGTCGAGGGAGACCATAGAACGTCGCCAACGCGTCGTCATCCTAAGCCATTGGCAGCGCCCGTAGCGCTTGAGCCTCCGTCCACCCGAGCGACTCATACGCTGCCCGAAATCGTCTTGTAAACGCCGTCCAGTCGCCGACCGGGACCTCGAAGCATTCCACGTGCAGCCCATGTGGCGTGCTCGAGGCCAGCAACTCTGGTTCCTCCTCCTCGTCCAGTGGCGCACCTGGCGCCTCAGGAGATCCAGCCGCGCCGTCAGCCCCCGCAGATATAACGAGTTCGTGCGGCTGCGAATCCAATCCCGTCGACGCTTCCCGCATTGACCGCAGAACTCGATCAAATTCTTGCATGAGCACCGCCATCCTGGCCTCCCACGCCGCCATCGCAGCTCTCCACACGTGCGGCGGGCTCTACCTCACTATCGCTACGCTTGTCGTCTCTACAGTTTCTCCTACTCTGCATCCTTCTGATGCATGGCTACCCTGGTTGCTCACTGCGTTCTCGCTACCACTGTCTCTCCGTGCTTTTACTCTACTAACACTGTCTCTCTACGCTTTACTCTACTATAACTTGCTCTGCGACTCTCCGGGCACGGTTACTGCAGCTCCATCCACGACGCCAACTCGTACAGGACTCCCTTCTCTCCGTTGCGCTCTGGCTTATATCCCCACACCAATTAATCTCCCTAATTATCTCTTACCCCCGCTTATCGCTCGCCCCCTGGCCACCCGTGTCACGTGGCCTTGTTTTCGCCGCCGAAGCGACGCCCGCTAATGCCCAAATACCTTTCCAGCCAATCACTGGCCTGTGTCCTCCCGGCTACCCTGACACCTGTTTCAACCCTTAACGACCCACTTCGCCTAAAGTCACAACAACAACCATTACCTCACATCACCCCACTGTGCTGTGCTTGCTTGCATAGCAACAGAGGCGGGGGATGCGTGGCGTGCTATACTCAAGCCCTACACTTATATAGAGGCGTTAATGTGTTGACCACGCTTCTGCACTCTTGTGCAAAGTGCGGGGGGGGGGGGAATTACTGAGGCAACGTCCATTATGTATTATGCGAGCCCTTTGAACGTGTCCTTCCTGTCTATTGTGTGTATTAAAATAGCCGTACCAACGGTAATCCCTATTGAAGCATGCTGCCATTTGTAGGTATGCATTTAAATAATTTATTATTTGATGATTCGCTTCCACACAGCACTAAGGCGGTAGCTATCCGAACGGTTACATTTATTTTTATTTCTTTCAGATAAATATTAAATACTAGCGGGAAGTACCAGATACAACAGTCAACAGTAGCAGAACACACGTGCCAACAAGGACACTCAATCAATTTTTATAATGTTGAAGTTCTGTGCAAAACTAGCTACTACTAGCCAATACTAATTAGAAAATCTATCGAAATTGAAAGAAGTAAAAATAATTTTAACCGTTCGGAAAGCGACCACCTTAGTGCTGCGTGGAAGCGAATCATCAAATAATACGTTAAAAAAATAATACATATTTAAATGCATGCCTATAAATGCAGCGTACTTCAATAGGGATTACGGTTGGTATGGCTATTTTAATACACAAAACAGACGTGAAGGACAAGTTCAAAGGGCTCACATAATGCATAATATCCGTTGCCTCAGGATACCCCCCCCCCCAACGTGGCGCAAGAGCGCAGAAGCGTGGTCACCACAACTACGCCTCTATATAAGGAACGAAACACAAATCTGGCTGTCGCCTGATGAAGCTAGTTGTAATTGCTGGCGAAACGTCGTACTCAGATTGGAAATGTTGTGGCTTGGCTCTCCAACACACCGGTGTGCTATACTAGTAACAAATTGGCACGTTCTGTTTACGTGACAATCCTTACTAGTTGGCTGTGTCGAGTGGTGGCGGGTTTTAACGACACATTTATATATTTACGTGATCCAACCCAAAAAACCTCTATTATTTGACCAGTGCTCAGGGCGTGCATGCATTTGTTTATCACTATCCGTATGGATATCTGAATTCGGAAGAACTGTTCATTGCAGGACCCACCTGAACAAATGTATTGATCTTAATTGAGGCTTTTCTGGATACATAGAGAATGTATTTTGTTGAGATATGTTAGGTAATCTGGATTATGAATAGTTTGATGTGCTGCATACTGCACAAATTGTGCATTTTAAAGTCATTCATTAATTGGCCTTCCACTCAAACAAGTGGGTTTGTGCTCACCTGTTTATAGTTCTCAGTGGTAAAAACTGTACATTGTTGTGGTGGTGAAGTTCATCCACAGAGCAATTTACGTCACCTTTCAATTCCAGAAGAATTAAGGGTTGCAAGTTGAGTTTTGGTCTCCTGTCTGTAATTAAAATAGTGACCTCCTGATTGCAAGCTACGCTATAAAGCTACTGCGCCAAAAGGCCAGACATAATATAAGTCATCGTCGTTATCAGCCATTGTATATCCACTGCTGGATGAAGGCCTTCCAATACCGTCATCATCCCTTATATTTTTTTGATGCTACAACCACCTTATTATAGTACATCACTTAAATTTGTCCATATACACTGAGCCCAACTTTTCAGCCTTTTTTTAAACATGTTTAATAATTTCCTGTAATTCGTTTCCATTGGTTATTATAATGATTGCTATCAGCAATTTTGAAATGGCTATTACATTCTCCATTTATGATCATGCTTTTTATTTCTCAAATATTTTTTTGGGAAATTAGATTTTTCTCTTCAAAATAATTTTTCATAATAACCCTTTCATTTACCTAATGCATTAAAATGTTTTTCAAACTATGGTATAATAAACTTTTTTTAAAGGCAATGCCAATATTATTATTTTAATACCAATTTATCTCTTTTTAAAGTACCTCATTTTAACATAATAATTTATGATTAAACATTTTACTTGGCTTGAGATTGGCTTAGCCTCTGATGATAACTTCCACTTTGCAGGTGTTCGGGGTGTTGCTGTATAACTCCCCGGTGTGTTTTGTGTTTATTACCGCACGCTGAAGAAGTTCTCAGCACAAAGAGTGAAATATCGGGCATGCCAAACAATACACAGTGCAACTAGAACACACACTGGAAGACGATATGGCATGGCATTTGTTGCTTTGTTTACATTTTGTATATGTTAAAAAGCAATAATTTAAAATATTACTCTAAGGACATTAAGTTATTTCATATGTTGTCGATAATAATTAAGTATGCATCAAATAAGTTGAGCAAATACTTTCTCATTTTTGAACATATCAAACATTGGAAGACATATCATGCCATAGGACGATGTCAACTTCTGATCATGTTTTTCAGGTTCTCCTTCATTGTGTGTCAAACTGTATCAGGGCGGACACGTTATATATGTTCAATGTTGTTGGCTTCTTATGCCTTTGTAATAAAGGACTTCGCCACGCTTCACTTGGTCTCCGTCCATTCTTTATTAGGTCAACACCCGCAGCCCACTGGTCCCAACACCAGACCAGCTATTCCTCGCGACGCGCACCGCACGCGCTGTTCCGTCAGTCGTTCAGCTCCTCTCGCTCCGCACACCACTGGCCAATGATGTGCTGAGCCCGTGCAGCCACGTGGCTGATGACGCGGAATCCCTCCGGCCACCCAACGTGGTCCCGCTTCTTCACTCCAACAACTGACCCGGAGCCCTTCCGGGCTCCTACCTATATCCCCTTCACCACGTGACCCTGTCTCCTCCCACACCACGTGCCTTTGAACCTTCCAGATCTCGCCCCTCCATCGCGCCCTGCTGGCTCCGCCCCTAGGTTCCGCCCCTACTCACCTCGCTTCCGATTGGACCCGAGGTAAGCGGGGACCTTCACATACGCCCCCATACTGGCTCCGCCCCTCAATACCCCGGCCCATGTGATTGGCCCAAAGGCCAGCAGCGAACCCCGCTTGCACTCGCATTACACCTTTATAGGAAGTTCCTCTATCCAATGTAGCAATCCCTGAATTGTCTTGTGACGAAGGCTGCATTCAATCTGTGAGGAGGAGTCCCAACTAAAACAACATACAAAAACAACTGAGGTCTGCATCTTGCAATTTCTACTCCGTTTGAGTCTAGAAGTGTGTTGAACACAAATATGCAGTCCAACAATAATGTGAATAACCTTCAAACATTTCGTTGTGCCTGACTCCTCTTCTGAAATATGTATTCGTCTTCATTCGGCCTCAATCTAGTGGTTACTTTTAATAAATGGTATGGATAATTTTTGCACGTTTTTCATTATCAAGGCCTTGGCTTGTGAGATTTATTACTGTAGCAGTCCCCACTGCATGAATTGTCTTTTCATAGTCTCTGAAAGCTAGTGCATAATGGTACTTACTATGTGTTTGTCTTGTATATGGTCCAATTGATATTATGGATGTGCTCAATGGTAGGATAACCTTCCCAAGTATATTCTACTTGCCAGCACTTTACATTTTAATGCAATGTGTGCATTGTCCTAGTGTTACACACCATTAATCTAAGGACTTCCAGTCAGGGCGGGTAGGCCACACTGACATGGAGCCAAGATGGGGCGTGAGACATCCACCTGCATATCCAAGTGCTGCATGGAGAAGGCAGTCCAGCAAGTAACAAATAACTCGACACACTCATCAATAACACTACCTTAAATGTAAGCTATGTATGTTTAATTGGTAATGCTTTCGGCAATGACCCTTCCTCATAGCACGTATGTCGCTTATTATTTATGTGTATTTGCCTGAGATGTCACCGATGTATGGATGTTGAACTTATTTCGAACCGTACGTAGCCAACCGTGCTCATCGGAGGTGTGGGGGAAATACAAAAAACTAAACACAAAAGCAGTTCTAATTAAATTAGTTTTCCGTTTAGAATGTCGTGTTTTTGTTGTTATTTTGTGGTTATGCACAGCTACAAATACAGTATAACCGATTCAATTGTTTCATTTTGAGTAAACCTAATAGATTTCTGACCAAGCTGTGGTAAATCGTAAGTGCTTCCCTTGGATGGCTGAGCTTTCTCCGTGTAATCTGGAATTTTCTGACACTTGAAAATGCAAAAGATAAAAATGTAGAAAACCAAAGCAGAGCTATTCTCGTATCTCGACAGCCTTTCCTAGATACATTAAGTATAAATAAATTACGGGATCATAAAGCACTTCACATATGGAAATGGCGAGTCTAAGATGCATTATCTTGTAATACTTTACTGCAGGTGTCCACACCTATACGTGCAAATGTACACACATTACCACATATAAACCTGATTATTCTTATTCTTGTCTGTCTGGTTAATGCTGTGGCTAATTCCAAATTGTCGCCAGTGGCAATAACATTGGATGTTTCCAAAGCCAAAGTAGAATCCAAACGCATAATACACAGCACAGTTAATTGCCTACTTTCGTGTGAGACATACACCTAGAGTGTAAATATTGATTCTGAAGCATTGCAGGCTTTTGAATGGGATTTTCCTTGGCGTGGAAACAACTCGGAGCACCTACTGCTACGAATGTCGATGCACGTGACTCTGACTATTTTACGTGAAAAACACTGAGTCCCGTCCTGAGGCCCTTCCTATTTTTTCTCCGATCGCATGACATCAAGTTACATCGATACGCTGACGAGACACAGGTGAACACCACTGCGAAGGCGACGAGAATGTGTCGTTTGCTCATCAGGGCTTGACGACACATTTGGCCACGATTGAGTCCTGACATAGCCAACATGGTGGCGTGTAGTATAGTACCTACAAAGCACGATTATTGCAATTCGCTTACACTACGGGCCGTCTGGCAAAAGCATTAGCAAGCTGCTGCATGTCGTGACGAATACTACAAGATCCCACCATGTCCGTCCAGTGCTCGCTGAGCTGCTGGGATTGGAAGAAAGAGGATAACCTGCTAGAAAGGGGGGCACATGATATATAAGGGCCCGAGAGAGAGCTCGGGCACATTGTGGAGTGAAGCCTCTATAAGTATGGACTCTATGTGTTTGCACGTTATCTGCGAATAAACCATGAAGTTGAGCGAAACTCACCTTGTCCGAAGTCCTTTTCACTTACAATGGCTTTTGGCTATCCATCAAACAAAGATGGTCACTGCAACATGCGCTTTCAAATGCGCTTCTGCGGCCGTCTGGAATGCTCTTTCTTCCGATATTAGGAAACCACTGGAGCTATGCACTTTAAAATCTAAATTCAAATTTTTTTTATTTCAAATTGCGTTTTGTGTTTAGTTTGTTGTCCCCCATACTTCCTATTAGCACGATTGGCTATGTACGGTGCGAAATAAGTTCAACATACATACATACATATGTAGAGGAGAGATATGCACGGTGCACGCTGTTCGGCGGGTGCGTAACAGGTGTGTGCGTTGCAACATGAGGTTTGCACCAACAAGCCTTCAGTAATTAAGGGGAGAAGCGGATGCAACTGAGGTCGAACAGGTGTGTGTGTTGCAACATGAGGTTTGCACCGACAAACCTCAAGAAATTAAGGGGAGAAGCGGGTGCAACCGAGGTCGAACAGGTGGGTACGCTGTGACCGGAGGTTGGCGTCGAAGAGACGGGAGATGGGGGGTTATGATAAGGGATTAATTGGCCAACAGGCGCGGGGCTGGCGGCAGCTTGAGGGGGAGCATGTGAGGACTCGGAATAAGGGGGGATATATAAGGGGAGTGTGCATTAGCGGAAGAAATTGTTGTTGCCCGGGAACCAAGAGTGAAGACATCTCGCCGCTGCCGCTCCAGCCGTCAATGGGACCTCAACCCTCATGCCGTCGCCGGGCAGGTGTTGGCTGAACCCCCCGCCCAGGACAGATGGGTGAGCGGGTCTGAGGGAGCATAGGTGAGGGCAGCGGTGGAGATGCAGAGTCGTTGAGTGCGAAGTTTGCTGTGTGCAGAGTCGCTGAGTGCGAAGTTGCTGTGTGCAGAGTCACTGAGTGCGGAGCTGCTGTGTGCAAAGTCGCTGAGTGCGGAGCTGCTGTGTGCAGAGTCGCTGAGTGTGGAGGTGCTGTGTGTGGAGTCGCTGAGAGCCGAGTTGCTGAGTGCAGGATAAGTGAGGTGCAGAATAGATAAGAGTGGGGACAAGTCAAGTCTATGTGACCATACAGATAGTTATAGGAGTGCCTACAACTGGCGCAAGAACAGGTGAAAGAAAGTGTAAGCAGGTGACTTGTTACAACGTATCGGTGTGAGTAATTTTTGAAGACACTACACACACAAAGTTATAATATTACTTTATGATAAGTCAACATTGCCGGCCCTGATATTGTCATCATCATCTGCCATGATCAATCCAGTGCTGGATGTCGGCCTTACAAAACCGTCACCATCTTTCATGTTTCAGCGATGTAACAACCCATAGCTAGCTGATCTCATCGTCCCATCTCCTGAGCAGACGTCCTCTCGGGCGTGCTTGCTTTCCTTTGGTGGTTTTGACAACTGGCCATCATTCATATGGTCCTGCCATAGGAATGTGGAATTGTTCCTCAATGGTTCAAGACTGTAAACAGATCATGACTACCCCGTTGCATATGTGCTGATATGAGATGTAAAGTGCAAGGGTTTTTTCTCTCATTATAGTCATTACCACTACCTGGTAGGTTTAGGATGGAGCCAGTATTAAAATTATTTTATTCTGAATGTAGAGCCGCCTATTGTCAATCCACTGTTGGATAGAATCCGCCCCATGCTGTGTTGGTCATGGGAGTTGCTTGCTTTTTAGTTGCTTGCTTGCTTGCTTTTCAGTTTCATTCAAGAACCCCCAAAACACAACGCAGACATCCACGCAGGAAACACGCGTCACGGTCGATTAACAGTTCAGAGCGATGCGCCCTCAAGTAGGGGACCGACTAGAAGCACTTGGGGCTCACTGCCCTCCTACCAACGAGAGGGGGCAACGATTGTGAGCAGCAGATTTACAGGGGTGGGGGGGAAATGAAGGAAGAAGTGGAAAGCGGACGGTGGGGAGTGATAACAATATGGAACACAATTTTTGTTCCTGGGTAATGTGTTATTTCGTAATTGCTTATGCCTAAAAAGTATAGAAAATGGAAATTATCCCACAAACTTTGCTTTTGTAACCAGGACAGTGTATTTTGAGATGTACCTATTTATAATGAGAAAACGGGCGAATTTGTGTGTTTTCGTTCACATAAATTCAGAAGAAAAAACATATGAATCAAAATTAATATATATTTATACTAAAGTAATACAAACATTACTACAAAAGATTTAGAAGTGAGTAGTTTTTCGAGATTTACGATATAACTGTAAATCACTTTCATGAATTAGCCCCCAAATGTAGTCCCCCATCATGTTCTCGTTATACGTCCTTGGTAGCGGCATTCAAAGTACAGTATATCCTGATGGAAGCGCTCGCCTTTCTCCTCTGAGTACGCTCCCATGTTCTCCTCAAATTTATCAAGATGAGAATCAAGGATATGGACTTTGAGGGACATCCTACAGCCCATTGTGCCATAGTTCTTCACCAAAGTCTCAACCAGCTCCACATAATTTTCGACCTTGTCATTGCCCAAGAAGTCACGAACCACTGCGACAAAGCTGTTCCAAGCCGCTTTCTCCTGACGAGTGAGCTTCTTGGGGAATTCATTGCACTCCAGGATCTTCTTTATCTGTGATCCGACGAAGACACCGGCTTTGACCTTTGCCTCAGACAGCTTAGGGAAGTATTGAAGGTACTTGAAGGCTGCCGACTCCCTATCTACAGCTCTGACAAATTGTTTCATAAGGCCTAATTTGATGTGCAGTGGTGACATCAACACCTTCCGGGGGTCCACCAGTGGCTCCCACTTAACGTTGTTCCTTCCCACAGAAAACTCGGTCCCCTGTGGCCAGTCCCACCTGTGGTAGTGCGCCTTGGTGTTCCTGCTGTCCCAAAGGCAAAGATAGCAGGTAAATTTGGTAAAATCGCCTTGGAGACCCATCAGGAATGCCACCATTGAAGTTTTCGTTGACCTCCCAGCCGTACTCATCATACTTCAAAGCATCCAGCAAGGTCTTGATGCTGTTGTAATCCTCTTTGAGGTGCACCGAGTGAGCCAGAGGAAGAGACGGGTAGTTGTTACCATTATGGAGCGGCACGTCTTTGAGGCTATTGGATGAGCTGTCAATCAAGAGGCGCCACTCATTCTGGTTACAGGCGATTCCGATTGCCTCTAACAGACTGGTCACATTGTGGCAGAAGCAGAGCCCATCTTGACGGGTGAAGAAGCTGCCAAAACGTTGGTGACGCTTTCTCTGATCTGCGACTTGCACACTTTTATCCAACAAGTTCCATTGCTTGAGCCTAAACGTCAAAAGCTAGGCATTGGACTTGGTGATACCAAGATCTTTGATCAAGTCGTTGAGGTCTTTGGTTGGGTAGTGTGGGTTTCTCTCCTCAGCTCCACCTCTGAAATTGTCATCTGGATCTACAATGTCTTCCTCGCTCTCTGATTTGCTGCTCTCTTCTAAAGACGACTGCTCTCTCTCTGGAGGAGTGGGTACGGGGGAGCTCATGGCAGTTTGGCACTGGGGCGATGGATGAAGGAAGGTTTGGATAAGTGATAGCAGGTGCATTCTTGCCAGTCTGACGTTTGCAAGGGTCCACCATGCAGAAATAGCAGTTGCCTGAGTGGTCAGTGTGTTCCCGCCAAATTATTGGGATAGCGAACTTCATGGCTCTGTTTTCCCCTCTGTACCATCCTACAAAAATAACATAAAAAAATGAAAGACTTTTACAGTTATTTTTTGTTAACAAATTTTATAACGTAAAATTTCGAGCAACAATTGTCCATCTTACCTTCCAGAATTGTTATGCATTTCTCGCAGGTGAAATGAGGTGCCCAGGGATTATCTTTATGCCTGAAAGGCATGCCAAAATATGCCTTGTAGGCCTCACACATCTTAGCAGATGCTTCCACAAATTATTTTTTTCACTCTTGTCTTGATAAATTGGCCACAGACATCGCAAAATGCGTCTGCCGGACGCTTGCAGCCTCTTGATGCCATCTCAGAAAAATGCAGATATGTATCCACTTAGGCAGCTGGAACTAAACTGAACTGGTGGGCTTAAGGCCCCTGTATTTATACTACTATTTATATTACTGGAAAGTTCTAGAATGTTCTAGAATTTACTCCAAGTTTACTCAGCACTGAATCTATCTGGAATGTTCTGGAAAATAGGTCAATTTCAAAATATCACTGTTCTGGCCACAAAAGCAAAATGTATGGGGAATAATAGCCATTTTTTGTACTATTGAGGCAGAAGCAATTAGAAAATAACACGTACTACCCAGAAACAAAAAAAAAATTAAACAGTGTAATGTAACTGAACAAAACCGAGTTCATCAATCTTGTTTTTCCCTAGGAGGGTCATAGGGTTTGCCTGACTATACTTCAGGTTGGTGAATTGGTGGAGGGGGAGGAGTTGGAAGGGCAAGGCCATCGCATATATCACTCACCGCTAATGTTATAGCCATGGCTAGGAATCCACCTCACGTTTGCCGGATTCAATGTGCGATGCACTCAGCACGACGACATGCATTTATTTTCATCTTAATTTTGTATTATTAAATTTTTTTCATTTAACAAGAGCCCAGTACAAAGCACAAACCGTAACAGGGGGAGGGGGGGGGGCACAAAAACTCGGGTGGACAAAAACCAGAGCTCAGTGCTCCTCGGTTTAGCAGAGAGGAGAAAAATGGGCTCACTGCCCTCCACCCGGACAGGGGCTATGAGCGAAGAGGAACAAAAGTAAGGGAATAGAAGGGGTGGGAGAGAGGATTTTCATCTTCATTCTTAGAGATATCCCCCCCCCCATTGGTCATAGACCACAATTCATCAGTGATGATCAACTGCAAAATTAACCGAATACGAATCAGAATCTGTTTAATAATGTAAATGCAATTGATTTGCACCTTTGATTTAAAATACTGACACTTGGCATTTAACACAATTCATTTCAGCACAAAGGTTATTGAAATTTGATTCAAGTGCATCCCTGTGATAAAATGTATGTATTTATACAATCATCAGTTTGCTACCTTTCAAAAGGCTTTTTTACAGATGTAACTGCACGCTTCTGCAATCTGCTTTTCCTCTAATATACCAATATGCAACAAATGGCATTGTGATTGCTGCTTGCATAAAAATGGAACACTCGTTCACTAACAAGCTTTTATTAATATAAAGGTCTCCCATCTGCATGATTTGAACATGCACTCTTATGCTCTTGTTGTGTCGTTGGTGAATTGAGGTATTTGTGAAAGCATTAAGGAATTCATCAAGTTCAATTAAAAAAATGTATTTGCAAGTTTACATTCATGCACATAGGCTTACTCTAGATGGCAGTGTCACCTAGGCATGTACTGCTTTTGCAATGAACCGCCCAACATTGGATATCACAATAAAAGAAAAACATACAATTAAATTACTTTATTCGAGTGAAAAATTATAGAAGAAAAAATCGTGTCCGTTGTACAAAGTAAGAGGTCAAATGTACAAATATTATATATTGATAACAAAATGTTTAGTAGCAATTTTAACTAATGTTAAATTACATTCCATTGTATACCAATTATTATATTGAGACACATAAAGAGTAGTGCACCGATTAGAAAATATTCACGTGTTAGAGATATAATTGAAACTGTTAACGGTAAGTAAGTTTGCTTGAGATGACACTGTTCGAAAGGATAACAACTAAACTATAACATTTGTATTTTACCAGGTAAGCCCTACTGAGCTATATAGTTCTTTGTCAGAAGCGACTTGGCCACAAATGATAGCTCAACGAATGTGGAGGGAAAAACCGGAGGATCCGGTAAAATATCTACATGGAAAACAGGGTCGTGATCGAACCCACGACTTAATGCATACCAGGCGAGGGCGTTAACACGTCACCGTGGTCGACGCTCAATAATAATAAAGGAGTGATATCTCAGGAATGGAATGCTTCTGACAGGACGTCCCTTTGATAAAATGAGTTCGTGTGCAGGTGCTCGGTGGATTGTTGCATGGCTGGCCTGTGAAAGATGGTGGTGGTTTGGCGAACCCTTTATCCAGCAGTGAATTGACCTGATGATGATCATGGTATGCCAATAATTCAAAATACCTTGTTTAAATTGCCCTTAAATATTAGGCCACTGGCAGTTTGCAGTTGCATCACAGTGATCGTATATCCAGAGAGAAATGTGCATATTTCCTGGCATGAAAATGACTCCGTTTCATTGCAGATATGGTACATTTGAAAGCACTTATTTCAATTTATGGAGTCTCTGTTGTTGATATGCTTTTGACAATGTGTTAGTTCTACACCATTCTGAAAAGCCCTGCCAAGGAAGCAATTGTTATCCTTCTACCGAGCAAAGTCAAACTTTGTAAAGGGCAAGATCACTTTCATAATTTTGCTACTCACATAATTTAAACAAATTGAAACCTATACACATACATTTCTTGTCCGTTATAAATAAATTATATGATCCAAGGTTGAAGGTTTAACTTCCTGACCTGCTGTGGTTGGAATGCAGTGATTTTAAATATTGTACCCACAAGCTATCAGTAAATTGACATGCCTAAAAAGTTAGAAAAATCTGCAGAATACACAAAAGATTTAAATCATGACAGATGTAGTCTGCAATCCAAGGACAAGAACCTGCAATGCAAATTATTGAAATATTACCATAAAATTATGACATTATCACTTACCTCTCGACATGGAACTAGAAAGTGCCTCGATTTAAATTGGTATCCAACAGTTAACGATGCTCCTGACCAGCATCTACTGAAAGGTCAAAATCTCCCATGCTGATTTGACCTGATTTAGAATTACAAGTGGCAACAGTCCCAATCGGCTCGTAATTGCTGTTAATAAAATCAATCTGGCACATTCAGAGCATTGATTGTGCTTCCTTGATTACCGTACTTTCATTTTTTCCTGCCCTTCCCAGCCACCCATACATCCACTGAAATTCCTTCCAGCTGTGCATCATTGCATTGTTGAAATTGATCAAATTGACAGGCAGAGAGGTCTCAAGACTGCAGGCGAAAGGTGCCACGTCTCCCTCCCCACCCACCCGGCACCTCCTACATTAATTTATATTAAGAGGACTAATAGAGTTATAAAATATGCAGACACAACAGGCCACAATTGTCGACAAAGTGTGTGCATCCATATCCTCACCCCACAGCACTGCAATAATAACTATTTGCCTGGTTTGCTGGGTTTTAATTTATAATCTATACAAGTACTGCTGTGCTGAGTCTAAAATGTTTTTTTTATACTGCAGTGTGCATATCAGAATCATAATATGTATTTATACTGAAGGAATCCGATGAGCTATGAAGCTCTTTTTCACAGATGTCTAGTACATATTATTAATATGTGTATACCGTGTAAATAAACGGACACAAGAGTAGGATAAATGTTGTTATTTTTTTAAAATTACATGAAAAATATATGTTATTTGCACATGTACATACATGCACATTTACATCAAACAATAGTATAGTGCGTGAATTAAATTAACTCCATTTAAATACACACGTATGCGTGCACACATGCGAATCCTTTGACGTGTGTCAGTAAAAGGGGTAACCGTTTTAATGAGTAATGTGTCTCAGACAAGAAAGAACCCACACAGTTGCTTCCCTATTAACACTGCTGCCATTCAGCCCATGCCTGAGCAAATCACACAGAACTCACCACAAATGTGTGTATTGTACCATTGGAACCTCATTTGCCAGTAAAAAATATGATAATTGTTTTTTTACCCTTTTATCTGGCAACAAAACTGACTTTTTTTTTTACAAGGAGTCATGTTTGCATAGACCACAATACCTGCAGTCATAATGCAGACAAAAAACATAACTCTGATAATGTATGCACTGTCCTTGAAGTTGATTGGTCCACACCCGAGACAGCTTTCCTTAGAGCCTAGTCTCACATGGTGTTGGACCAAATGACACCAAAAGGCGCACAACTCAATTGATTGGTGCATACATTATCAGAGTTATGTTTTTTGTTTGCATTATGACTGCAGGTATTGTGGTTTATGCAAACATGACTCCTTGTAAAAAAGGTGTCAGTTTTGTTGCCAGATAAAAGGGTAAAAAAACAATTATCATAATTGTTAGTGGCAAATGAGGTTCCAATGGTGCAAATGCTTACCCAGAGCTCTCATACTCTGATGGTGCATTGTCTTTGAGTTGTGCGCCTTTTGGCGTCATCTGGTCCAACCCATGTGAGGCTAGGCTCTAAGGAAAGCTGTCTCGGTTGTGGACCAATCAACTTCAAGGACAGTATATACATTATCAGAGTTGTGTTTTTTGTTTGCATTATGACTGCAGGTATTGTGTGTATTGTCTCGCGCCTGTGCCGTGTAGCTCTCCAATGTGCTTCGCGGTTGTTGCCGCGTGTTGTTCGGCGCGATATCCGACGATTCACTCCACACACCATGGAGCTTGTATATATGGGCCGTGGCGTGCGATGTCCTTACGTCGCGGACAGCACCGGGTGGGTTTTCTGTATGATGCCGGCTTTAGCATAGCACGGCGTGCAATGCACCGTCATTGCGTACACCATGTAGATGGGTGTAGTACCAGCCCTAGCGGGGCTTGGTGAGCACTGATATAGCGTGGGCACCACGCATAGCGCGTAGTGTGGGCTCCCATATGGGGGAGCGGGAGAGTGTCAGCCCAGGGACAGGGTTGCCCCGGGCCATGGCACTCTGGTTGACCCCGTAGACACATGATCTGGAATGTCCACAAAGAAGGCCCCAGATGGGGGGGCTAAGGGGTGATCACGTGTCCGGGGAGAGCTCTCGAGAGGGATAAAGAGGGAGCTAGAACGCTCGAGGATGTGGGCGGGGCCGAGGGTGGAGCCCTCCCTGACACGGGGGGATATAAGGTGGGTCCCTGAGAGGGACCGACATCTCTTCGTTCTACAAGCTGGAAGCTCCACGTCTACAAGCTGGAAGCTCTTCGTCCTACAAGGCATCAACACGTGGCCGGGACCCAAGTGAGGGTCCGACCCTTCGTAGCTGTAACTCCTACATATAGTGTAGTTAGCTGGGTGGTCACCACCCTAGGCTATATCTGGAAAAGGGGCAGTTACCCCTTTGTACATACGTGTTACAATAAAGGTGTTGCCTCTAAAGAATAAGGTATGCAACTCAGTTGGACTCACTACATATGTATGTGGTGCTTTGAACTGTTTTTTGCACCGTATGCAGCCAACCAAGCACCAAAACAACTAAATTAATGTTAAACACTGCGGAGAATGGGAAACACGATGCACTGATTTTTAGCTTTTTTGTGCATTCTGCCCTTGCTTTCACCCACCGTGTGTACGAGGGACGGCTGTGACGCACATAACTTTATTGTACACCCTTTTTTCCAGCTTCTCCCAACCAACATTTTTCGACTTGGTAATAAGAATTTAAAAGGGGGGCTATACCTTGAGAAGCGTTGGGGGGGGACGCTTAGTTGTCTCCAGCCACTGCTACACTATGAGGCTATTGCCCTGGGCTGAAACTGGAATGTAAGAAGATTCCTGTTAAAAAAACAACAACATCGAATAGTGTGGGAAGAAGAATAAAACATCAGAGGACACGATGAGACCGCACAATTCATATATTCTGAGGTTACTATTATCAGCTTCAGGATATTATTGTGTGCACACTGTCTACTGAGTATCTATGTGAATTCAACGTGAGGCCAAAGCAGCACTGAAAGCTCGGATAATGAATGTTGATTACATGCTCCCTGCACACAATCATCAGCCAGAGCATTGCTTTCCTTATGGAGCATGTGCCAGCCAATATGTGCACTTTACCTCTCCATTGGGCATCCGATTGACAGTTACATTTTGTGTTCATTGACACATGAAAACATAATGCAGATTGTAGCCTACACTATATATAGTTACATTTATAGTCATTATTACTATTCCCATCTTGTTTATGTTTTTTTCATCTTCACAATGTCCCTCGGATAGCGTGTCCAATTTGACTTCGAATATTTGTGTCTAATTATTTTGGTAAGCTAGCGCTTTTGCTTGCTTTTTTTCTCATCATGTGATTTCTACAGTTAAAAAATTCTGCAAATGTGTTTCATCTAACACTGCTGCTTTTTTATTGTGATTGCTCCAAGACACCTGAGAGCATGGGTATTCCTCGTTAATTATTTTCAGCGAATATATAAAAGTAAAAAAAAGCTAACCTGACGATGCCTGATAAGTTATTCAATATTATTTCACAAAGTGTTGTGTAAAAATATTTTACCACAGTAATTTTGCTGTGACGGTGCCACCTGAAGATGGAAGCTTGTGTTGCCTCCGAAACGTCGTGATTTAATTTATTTTAATTTAATTTTTTACCTATGTGACTTTACCGAAAAAACAAAAGAGTAATATAAGCAAACCCGGTTATTAAAAGCAGGGGGGACAGCAAGATGGGGAAACGGAAACACTGCATCCTTCATTACTCAGCTTTTAACACATGCTTGTCTTTCTAATACAAATGCACGTGATATATACAGTATATACTATGTAAATACAGAATTTTCAGTAACAATTCATGGAATAGCAACAAGCTCCGGTCATCTGGGTGATCTAGCTACACTCAGAAAGTTTTTCATCAAACCAACACAATCGGTGCCTCATTTGTGCAGTTTCACTTATGTACACCATCTGCTGTAACACCATCTGTAAGAGGTAGCCATTGCCTGCTGGTGTCAGAACACAACTCTGAATTAAAATAAAACATTTCAGTCAAAATTTTGAGTCTTTAAATTAATTCCTTTTATTTGCAAAGTGTCTCCTCCTGGTACATATCTAAAACTGTATTGTCTCTTTCTCAATGTGAAACAAGTGTCCCTGTTGACAGAGACATTAAGCACAACAACCATAAAATAAAATCGTAACATACTGTTGTGCACAACAGTTTTAATGTGTGCTTGTTTGTCCTTAAAGATTGTATTCAAATAATTTTTACATTTTTACATGGGTTTGTATTATTCTCCATTATTTCAAATGTATTTACGTTTATAAATATTCAATTTTTACCCTTACGTCTCAATGTTCATATCATGTTAAAGGCTCAAACATAAACAATGTATAGATTGTTACAAAATCAGTTTAACACATATAGTTCAATCTTGACTTAAAGCATTCGTGACTGAAGGAATGTATACTCTTTAATTCGGTAAAGTCACGTAGATCGAAAAATAATGAAAAAATAATGAAAAATCACGACGTTTCGATCGCAACACAAGCAATCGTCCTCAGGTAAAAAATATAGCAAGATAACTTTTGAAGCAGGGTGTTATATAGGCCTGAGATGGGTGCAGCCCAAGGGTAAGTGGGCGGGATTAGAGAAGGAATATCGAGGGCACCCTCAAGCTGTTGGGCTGGCCTTTGTATTGTGAGAGATTAGCATGTCAATGTAGCTAGTGCCACATCGAGGCCTGAGATGGGCGCAGCCTAAGGGTAAGTGGGCGGGGTTAGAAAAGGAAGATCGAGGGCACCCCAAAGCTGTTGGGCTGGCCATTGTATTGTGAAAGATTAGCATGTCAATGTTGCCACCACCACATCGAGGAATGCAACTCAGAGAGTCGGAAATAACTGCTAACATCGGCAGGTAGGATAGAAACATCACAGCCAGTTATGACTTAAACTAGTTAATAACGTCCTTCCAATGATTGCTCAGTTTGTACCCATCTTCTTGGTTGAAAATTTGTCTGTGTTTATATATCTGGATGGCTTTATGAACAAATCTTTGTTGATAGCCAGTAGTTTTGCAAATTACCTTCGTCTTGGAGAAATCAATTTCGTGTGTGCCCACAGCGTTAAAACAATGATCAGCCATAGCCGAGGTATTGGTGCTACCGTGTTTCAGAACTGCCTTATGTTCACGAACACGGTCTGAGACATGTCGCTTAGTTTCCCAAATGTAACTACTGCCGCAGCCACAGCTTTGTTTGTAGACACCGGGGTATTGCATGTCAGGGATCACATCCTTCACAGATGGGATTAGATCACAAATTGTATGTACTGTGTTGAATCGAACCTGGATCTTGTGTTTGCTCATGATTTTTGAAATATTTTTGGTAACCCCTGCTATGTATGGCAAGGTGATGGTTTTGATTTGGTCCTCAGATGGTTCTCTCCCAACGGTTTGGGTGACAACTTTACGGATTGTGTAGTCCGAATATCCATTCATCTTGAGAGCTTGGTGTACGTGCTCCAGTTCACTGGCTAGGTGGTGATGGTCAGAAATGCAACGAGCCCTATGGTGTAGAGTTTTGATGAAGAAATTATTCTGGACTGGATGGTGGTGGGAGTCAGGTTTTAGATATACATCCATGTGGTTGGCTTTCCTGTAGACAGAGTGTCCCAATGATCATCTGCTTCAGCAGCTCTCCTGCTCTATTTTTTCACCTGAGGACGAAACGTCGTGATTTTTTTGTTTTAATATTATTTTTCTATCTACATGACTTTACCGAAAGACTCAAAGAGTACATATAGTTCAGTAGCTTAAAGAGTTATGTCTGCAAAATATTGGTGCATTCAATCGTATTCATATGTGGGCATTTATATACATCGGCTTATATCAAGATAACATGCTCCTGATTATTGAGGACATAATCATGACAGACTCTGCGTTCACAGATACAACACAACTAATATTTAGGCATATTGAAACACACGTAATGTTAACATTTGTAAATCCATATAATTGCAAAGGATATTCCCCAAATATCCACAATGACTTACAGCAATTGTAAATGCATGCAAATACACACATGACGATGACCAAATAACCTGCATTGCAAATGATGTCGTCAGCTCTCGGAAGCGATGCAGGATTGACCCCTGGAAAGTGCTTTGATGGGTTACCACTGTGCATGACTGGCATTATGGGCTGCTGTATGGTGGGCAGCAAGAGAGCAGTAGATAAAACAATCCATTGTCGTGCTGCACGTCTACGACACCTACATCCATGCTCCCTGCCTCCACCAACCTGCAATGACCAGCGTGGTGAAGTACAGTCAAACAAATCCCATTACCCGCACAGTGCTGGGAGTCCCTCATCCAGCAGTTGATTGACATAATGGCTGCAGGTGCAAATACATATTATGCAAATACGGCAGGGTGCTCATCGCAAATTCGCAAAATGTGTTGTAACATTGGCCCTTGAGAAACTCGGACAAAAGATCACCTCTTGATGCGCTATTGGCACAAGGTTGTGTCGGATATGGCCTGCAGAGTAGCCACCTCGTGTTCTGCACTGTTTGTTTATTGATTATTGGCTACAGTTTCTGTCTTCATGGAACTGCCAGCCTCAGCACATAGGCTGAAATGGCTGTACGACTTCACACAATAACGTAGCTGTACAAAAAAATGTCCTGACTCCTGTGAGCCGACATTTAAATTGGGTTTCAAAGTTTATGTTGAAAATAATTCGTGAGTTATTTTAGTCTTGCTCATTAAATGTATCTTTTCAATGTGATGTCATTGTAGCTTTCAAACAGTAGTATTTTGTACAATCCAGTGAAATGTTCTAACAGCATGTCCTGAACATGTAACACTGTATGCAACAATGTCATCGGGCCCTGATCATGGTTTAGCCATCACTTTTAGAACAAAGATATGTAAAAAAAATCTGCATTTTGTAATTCACGTGTAGCCGATTCTCCACCATGTATATCCATTGTGCCATTACTCCTTTCAGAGTATTGTGGAATGGCCAAATATGAGTGGGGTTATGATAGAACCAACCATGGTGCTAAGGTTCTTGATGAACATTATAAGTGTTTGAATGTTATGCAATTGTGCGGATGAAATCAATCATCGTTTGCGGGCTAATGCCAGCATTCTTCAAACATGTTAAACAAACTGTACAGGAGTCAGGTCCCAGGTTGCTTAAATTATTAATAGAAAAATGACTAATATGAGCATAGCACAGTGCCTTTCTTGTGCTTAGTGTCATTACTTTGTGGTGGAAAATCTACATTCCTATAGTGGGCAACACTTCTTAACATTTTACAAAGATGGTACTCACAGTATCAACATCAAAAGCCTATATATATGGGCTAAGTCGATCCCCAAACGGAGATTCAAACTGACAATCTGCTGTCTGCAAATCTCGTGCCCTTTTAGGGTTTCTGCCATATGGCATTACAGTGTTACAATATATCGTACAATATAAAACCCACAACAGTATAATCGTAATATGGGACCTTTCTTGCCAGTATCAAAATATAACATATTGTAGCTCCTCACCCCGAGCTCTCAATACCCTGATAGTGCATTGTCTTTGTGCTGTTCGCCATTTGGCGTCCTCTAGTCTACCACTTTGAGATTAGGCTCTAAAGAAAGCTGTTTCTGGTGTGGATCAATCAGTTTCAAAGACAATCCATATATTACCAGAGCATGTTTTTTTGTTTGCATGTTCACCACAAGTACCTGTGGTTAATGCAGACAGGATTCATTGAAAAAGGATTCTATTTGGTGTTTTAACATCTTATCACCTGTTTTATTGCCAGAATGGTAAAACCTATTGTTATAATATAATCGTATTTTCATAAAATAAAAAAATCATGATATCATTATTATTATTATTGCCATTCATATTTTCTACGGTATTTTACGTTTTGATAACATTTATTAAATGCCACTGCAATTATTAAAGATAAAAATAAAAAGCTATTATGCTCTGATGGACAGTATTGTGGGTTATATGACATCATAATATTCATAGTTAATTTCATTATTTTTTATGTGACTGGCATTTGTGTAACACGCATTACAGATTGGCAGGCTTATGCTGAGTGAATTGCAGTCGATTAACTTTTAAGTATTGTAGTGGAAGTACAGAAAAAATAACAATACAATGCTAAAAACACAACCACATATATATATGGGCAACTGATATTGTGATAATCATCATATTGTGAAAATGTATATTGTATCACAAAAAAGGATTGCGACAACCATATGCCGGACGTAAACACATTTTAGCTGGTTCTTGATCAATATATGTAAATACATATTTTTAACAAAATCCTCAGGAATAAGGCTATATTGGTAATCTATAGAGGTATGCTATGGTTTTAGATTGCCTATTGCTTGTTGACTTGATGCAATCCAACTTCATAGCTAATGACAGGCTGCATTAGCAAAAATATCTCGATGGCTGTTGTTGTTTTTCCCATATACATGTTAATCTTACAAGCGTAATTAATTACATTATTCTGCCTACAAACAAAACATACGTTAATTATGAATACATACAATATGTTGCATCAGTGATTAATAATCTTACGTATATATAAAATGTGCTGCCTGTTAACAAAGCAATAGCGTTAAATAAACGTCATGAATATCACAAATGATATAAAATGTTTATGTAGAAACCAAAGTAGGACAAATTGGTGATCCGTTACTTGAAGTTTAAAAAACTGGAGTTTAATTAGTGTGGTTCTAATGTTTTTTCATGCTTTTTCTAAAAAAAACATTATTTGCGCAACTTTTTTTTCTTAAAGATAATTCACCTTTTTGTGAGCGAATGCAGAATCCCGTCGTGACAAGGACATTGCCAATTCCCATAGGTCCCGTGGAGATACAGGAATGTGTTGTCAACGGACAGGTTATGTTAAGTGTGTGCAAATACAATCTCTCTTCAAGATGTTAATTGTATTGTTTAAATAAAAAAAAATGTTTAGAATAATTGCACACTATCCGTTTGACTGGTGTACGTTTGGACAGGCAATTAAAATCCAAATGAGCGTTGTTCATACAAATTAAGGGATGGTGGCACTATACGTCACTTAGTAGCTCGAGTCATTCGAACATGTTTAGAGTTTCTAAGCTCAAAAAGTTGGTCATACTTTCTCCAAACACAATCAACTGCGACTGCTTCACCACAATGCTGTTCCTGAACTATGTTTTCTCATGACAGCTCATTAACGGCTTCTCATGCAGTCACGCAGCATTCACATTCGTGTGACTCGCAAAGCACTAATTGCATTGTCAGTTCATCCAAAGTGACTAATGATGGGTGAACCGTGGCATCTTTTTTGAGAGCGAATGCTGTGACCCTTTTACGCAAGACAGCTAATGAGCAGACCTTATTAGGGCTCAAAAAGGTTAAGCTCATGTTGCTTATTCTAGATATTATTCAGGGCATGGTGCTACAATGAGTTCAATCCTTTGGGCAAGTACATAATTTATTTTCTTACCAGTTAATGCTATGCAATGAAACGCCAATTGGGGACACATTGGGTTTCTATATGAAAAGTAATTGAGCACCAAATATCTGGCAGCAGAAAATAATGGCCTCCAAGGTGGTTGTTATGAGTATTGAATTAACTTAATTACTTTAAAGATCTCCTGAACACAAAACATAAAATCTTTGACTTGCAATGTGGGAATAGTGTACAGTTTAAAAAAGAAAATCAGTCTGTGTTATTAAACGGTGTTTTTTGTGCAGTTAAGGATAGAAAATGTGTAATAATGTAATTTCTTCTTCTATATATATAATTATGTAAATTGAAATCGCTACGTAGCATGATTTTAAAGAATCTCAATTAAAACTGAGTCTTATACTCGTGATACATTGAATTGTGCGTGTAAAAATACATTATTTTCAATTTAAGCGAATTTTAACCTTTATTTTTATTTCTCAAATTAAAACTCAGATTGAATGAATGAGGCAGTACAAATGAGGTGGATGGTGCAGACAGCAGACACAATATCAGGCAGCATAGACGAGAAAAAAAACACACTTTCTGCGAGTGGGACACTTTTTGCCGTGGTTATTTTTTTACTTTTCATGAACCGGCTGCAATTCTATCCCGATATGCAGATTAGGTAGAGTGAAAGTCTGCTCCACAAATACTAAACGAACCTAAGTCAGTGTGGTGAGATATTTCTACTACAGTGTCAGGTATGGTACGTATGTACATTGTTGTCCTTGGATGCAGCCAGCCAATCCGGCTTTCATCCATCTGATACACACATGTGCATGTACACTTGTGTGTGTGTGTGCATTGACGTGTACTTATCTTCATGGGTCTGCCAAAAATAAAACTGCTGCGGTGACCTGGTAGCTCAGGGGTCAGAGCACTGAGCTGGTACAGCTAAGATCGTGGGGTTAAAACCTGGGCAGCCACCTCTCATTATACTTTTCAAGGATAGTGAACTGATGGCCAAAGCCCAGTCACCGCTAACTTCCTAATCATCACCAAATGTCTATCCACTGCTGGATGAATGCATCCCAAAGCTGCCAACACCCTCATGGTCCAGTGCTGCTACCATCCATCTCACTCTTGTAAATGAAGTGATCCCATCGCTCCATCTCCACAGTGGTGAGCATAGCCAGCCCCATATTTGTTGGTGTTAGAGCTGGCTCAACACGTCTAAAATAAGCATGGTGCTGGTCCCACTACTCATACAGGCACATGCCATGCCAGGATCTTAACGGTTACTCACTCACATTATCCATTTAGCACCTGTTTGTACGTGTGAGTGTGTGAGCAGTGATGGGGAGCGGTAGCGTAACGATTAGCGTGTTGTGCTTCGAACCCAGCGAGTCAAGTTCGATTCCCGCTCACAGCCAAAACCAGTGACGATTATATTATCTGAACTGGTCCTTGGCCTCCCCTTGGTCGACTTAGCCTCAAATGAGTACCTGGTGTGGTGTGTACACATCACCACTAGGGAGACAAAAGCGGCCGGACGTGGTGCTGACCACCCACCCCCTCGTGTGCCGTGCCAGCCTTCATAGGTTTGCGCTAATAGCACTTGCTCCTACAGTCTGGTTAAGGCTATACGGGAGATCTTTGTTTTAGTTTTTGTTGCAATGGTGCAACGGTTAGTACACTGCACCAAATCTTGCGACTGGAGTTTGATTCCTTTCCATGGCTAGCATTAATGACAAGTGATATCTTAACTTGTCCTGGACCTT
Organism: Lampetra fluviatilis; assembly: GCF_964198595.1. NCBI lineage: Eukaryota > Metazoa > Chordata > Hyperoartia > Petromyzontiformes > Petromyzontidae > Lampetra > Lampetra fluviatilis. The sequence goes on along the minus strand of NC_136278.1, from coordinate 24,734,503 downwards.
CCGAGGTAAACTCTCATATGCATATCTGGTATGGTATGCAAAAATTGCACTCGGGAGATGAATGGCCAGGGGTGATGCTGGAAACACCACCCCCTTGTGTGCTGTGACAGCCTTAAGGGGCCGTCCATAAATGACGTCACGCGATTTGGGACGATTTTTGACCCCCCCCCCCCCCCCCTTTGTCACACGGCGTTATAAAAAGTCAGACCCCTCTTCAAATATGACGTCACAAAGCTCTGCCCCCCCCCAAAAAAATATATAAGACGTGCTTCAAATCGCTTTAAACTATTGTCATTTTAGTGCGTATTAAATGTGGAGCTTGCACTCTGATGTTGTAGGAGAAAACATGTATAAAAAAAGTCAATTTAATTAAGTAGAACGTGTTGTCTATATTTTTTTTAAGTTGCGCATTTTTACGTGACGTCACGTTTCTCAACCCCCCCCCCTCGTCACACATCGTCACAAATGTTTGACCCCCTCCCCCTAGGTGCGTGACGTCATGTATGGACGGCCCCTAATAGGTCCTCACTAACCTCACTTATCTCAACAGTCTGTATCACTATGTAGGGGATCTTTGCTTTTGTGCATGTGTGAGTCTGTGAGGTTGTGTGTGTGTGCATAAGATTGCATGCATTGTGTAGATATGATTTAGATGTTTACGTATGTATGGCTATGTGTCTGTGTGCCTGTATGATTTTGTATATGTACCGTGTGTGTGCATGCATGCACGCTTGTGTATTTTGGGGCTGTGCGGTATTGATCTGAAAAAAGTTACATTATTAATCTGTTGGTGACAGGACAGATCCACCAGGGAAAGATCTTGTGATGGGACAAATTGGCAAGGAACATAATTCTGTACTCTGCAACAGTAGCCCCCCACCCCCATCTCTCCAGAAGCAGCAGTGAGTTAAATTTCGATTTAAAGCTTTCGTGACTGCAGTGATTCATCTTCTTGGTTCCTTCGGTAAAGTCACGTAGAAGGGAAGCAATAAAATAATAAAAATAAAACATAATAAAATAATTCTCACGACGTTTCGGCCACAACACAAGCAGCCGTCCTCAGGTGAAGACCAGGTCTGTCGAGGCGACAGCGTCTAAAATGATGCTGTCGCCTCGACAGACCTGGTCTTCACCTGAGCACGGCTGCTTGTGTTGTGGCCGAAACGTCGTGAGATTTATTTTATTATGTTTTATTTTTATTATTTTATTACTTCCCTTCTACGTGACTTTACCGAAAGAACCAAGAAGACAGCAGTGAGTGTTTATTTGTTGAGGACTTCTTGCCATTTTGTAGCAGAGGGGGCATAAAGGAGCAACTTATGATCTGAGATCAATCTACCGCCATGCATTGGTGGTGCTAGTCCTTTGTGGGCCACCCTATCGACTTAAAACATCTTAGTGAGATGACATAATATTTCTAAGACAAAGATCCCCCATATAACCTCAACAGACTGTTGGGGCAAATGCTGTTAGTGAGAAGCTATGAAGGCCAGCACAGTACCCGAGAAGGTGGGTGGCCAGCGGTGATATATACAGTGAGGGAAACAAGTATTTGATCCCCTGCTGATTTTGTACGTTTGCCCACTGACAAAGAAATGATCAGTCTATAATTTTAATGGTAGGTTTATTTGAACAGTGAGAGACAGAATAACAAAAACAAAATCCAGAAAAACGCATGTCAAAAATTGTACAAATTGATTTGCATTTTAATGAGGGAAATAAGTATTTGACCCCTCTGCAAAACATGACTTAGAACTTGGTGGCAAAACCCTTGTTGGCAATCACAGAGGTCAGTCGTTTCTTGTAGTTGGCCACCAGGTTTGCACACATCTCAGGAGGGATTTTGTCCCACTCCTCATTGCAAATCTTCTCCAAGTCATTAAGGTTTCGAGGCTGACGTTTGGCAACTCGAACCTTCAGCTCCCTCCACAGATTTTCTATGGGATTAAGGTCTGGAGACTGGCTAGGCCACTCCAGGACCTTAATGTGCTTCTTCTTGAGCCACTCCTTTGTTGCCTTGGCCGTGTGTTTTGGGTCATTGTCATGCTGGAATACCCATCCACGACCCATTTTCAATGCCCTGGCTGAGGGAAGGAGGTTCTCACCCAAGATTTGACGGTACATGGCCCCGTTCATCGTCCCTTTGATGCAGTGAAGTTGTCCTGTCCCCTTAGCAGAAAAACACCCCCAAAGCATAATGTTTCCACCTCCATGTTTGACGGTGGGGATGGTGTTCTTGGGGTCATAGGCAGCATTCCTCCTCCTCCAAACACGGCGAGTTGAGTTGATGCCAAAGAGCTCCATTTTGTTCTCATCTGACCACAACACTTTCACCCAGTTGTCCTCTGAATGATTCAGATGTTCATTGGCAAACTTCAGACGGGCATGTATATGTGCTTTCTTGAGCAGGGGGACCTTGTGGGTGCTGCAGGATTTCAGTCCTTCACGGCGCAGTGTGTTACCAACTGTTTTCTTGGTGACTATCGTCCAAGCTACACGGGAGGATCATTGACAAGATCCTCCCGTGTAGTTCTGGGCTGATTCCTCACCGTTCTCATGAGCATTGCAACTCCACGAGGTGAGATCTTGCATGGAGCCCGAGGCCGAGGGAGATTGACAGTTCTTTTGTGTTTCTTCCATTTGCGAATAATCGCACCAACTGTTGTCACCTTCTCACCAAGCTGCTTGGCGATGGTCTTGTAGCCCATTCCAGCCTTGTGTAGGTCTACAATCTTGTCCCTGACATCCTTGGAGAGCTCTTTGGTCTTGGCCATGGTAGAGAGTTTGGAATCTGATTGATTGATTGCTCTTTGGTCTTGACCATGGTGGAGAGTTTGGAATCTGATTGATTGCTTCTGTGAACAGGTGTCTTTTATACAGGTAACAAGCTGAGATTAGGAGCACTCCCTTTAAGATTGTGCTCCTAATCTCAGCTCGTTACCTGTATAAAAGACACCTGAGAGCCAAAAATCTTTCTAATTAAGAGGGGGTCAAATACTTATTTCCCTCGTTAAAATGCAAATCAATTTATAACATTTTTGACATGCGTTTTTCTGGATTTTTTTGTTGATATTCTGTCTCTCACTGTTCAAATAAACCTACCATTAAAATTATAAACTGATCATTTATTTGTCAGTGGGCAAACGTACACAATCAGCAGGGGATCAAATACTTTTTTCCTTCACTGTACACACCGCATCAGGTACTACTTTGAGGCTGAGTCGACCTAGTGGAGGCCCAGAATCGGTTCAGATAATTGTCACTGGTGGTGGCCATGAGCGGGAATCGAACTCGGCTCAACCAGTGTCATAGCGCAATGCGCTAAGCGCTACACTATATATATAGGATTATTATAGGATTATGAATTTGAGAGGGTATTGATGCACCTATATATTTCATTGTTCAATGCTTACTGGGGAGCCTCTTGCGCTGAGTGGGTCCTCTAAGGTTTGTTGATTTTTCTCGTGCCTCACGGCTGGCACCGCTGCCATGCCTACTTCACCCCAGAGTTGTATGGCCATGTCCCCAGGAGGAGATCAGTGCCGTGATTCCACGAGGTGGAATGTATCATGGGGAAACTCCATTCCGTGACCTTGCCCCAGCTCTGCCCTAACCCACTTTGGCCACCCAATCCACTTTGCGAACTGAGGTGTGGCAGAACGCAGTTCTCCAATGCCATCACTCTTACAAGACGGGATGGGATAATACATGGCAACCCTTTATAAGCAACATATTTTGGCACCGAGAAAATGTGCACCGATAGTTTTAGGGGGTGGAGCAATGGTTAATGTACGGCGCCATGAACCCGGTTCAATTCTGAGATCTGTCGGTGGCAAGTGATATCTAAACTGGTCCAAGATGCACCCTTCGTCAATCTGCACAGACCAGCGTGGTGAAGTATGGTTAAACATCCCCCATGACCGACAGAGCATGGGGATGCTTTCATCCAGCAGTACAGCAAAGGGAATTTGAGACAATGGACATTGAAAAAGCTAAAACGTATTGTGTACGTAAACAATACATTACATTAAAGTTCATATGGACACAGTTTGAAGCAATATTAATATTACGAGAAGGTCTATGTTTGAAAATGGATTTGCTGTAATTCATCTCTGGAAATAGCTAAGCCTCTGTAACACAACATAACCACGTGAACGTATTCCTATTTCCTTTGCCAATGGTCAGATCAGTCCAGTGGGTTATCTGTCAGGTCCTGCTTTAGCATCTCTCGACAGGAAATGGCTCCAAGACAACCCAAGCTGATGGAATGTTGCAAAATCCTGTGTAGATCTGTTTAGATAAAGTATTTCCTTTGACCTTGTATCCTTTTAGGAGATGCGGGGATGCAGGTCCTATGCTATAAATTCAATCAGTCTTGGTTGCCACCAGAGGGAGCGGAGAATAATCACCGAATTCATCCTTTAGTGGATTAAAAACTCCTGCATCTCCTGATTAGACAGTATCCTTAGAGATATGTTTGATTCGTTTGTAAAACCTTTGTTGTGCAATAATTCCAGCAATGTTGGTTACCAGTCTGCGGGTTGACCAATGTAAACAAGAGACTGTAAAATGTGTAATGTTTTAAAAATATTATATAGACATGTCACGAGACATCCCTGGGTTTCTCAGTGAACAATTGAACACGCATGGCCAGGTATACACAAAACCATAGCAATAACTATCTAAAATGACGTAAAATAATCACAATCTTATAGTCTAATTTGTATCAAGAAGATATACTGTTGTTAATATGTTAATATTTAACACATACCTTACATATACAGATACAGTACTAAAATAAATACATATTGGGGTAATACTTTTGAAATGCAAATATCCCATACGGATAATGAGATGTGTGCATCATTTCTGAAAATCAAAATTTCAAGCATGCTAGCATTTGTCCATAGTGACCTGTCCTCAAAACACATATTATTGAATATCTTTATCTAATTGTTGACAAATCTATTGACATTACTTACCTGCTGTTTCCAATAATTTACTCTGTTTGATACTGTGAATTATTGTACATTTATTGTTCCTTTTATATGTGCTTAAATATAAATCTGAAATAACAATCGGATGCATTTATTAATGACAAATCAAGTCATTGATCATTATGCCTCTCTGTATTGTGGGTGCATGGATTGAACGTAATTTTGGCTCTTTTTTAACTCTAAAAATAGATTTTAGTGTGTTTGTACGTGATGATTTTTGCAACTGACATTTTTTTTATTTATGAACTTTTTTTAAAAGGAGGCCCCCTCGGGAGGTGATTCCTCCCACCTGACCGCTCCCCTCCAACGTAGAACCAGTTGACGAATCAAAACGGAGACCAAATGGACATGGCTCGGAAGGCATTCCATTGCCAAAATGCATTATTCTCTGTGACACAAGGGACTCGATTTGCGTTGTGAATTCAGTTGGGGAACACAATAAGCTTGGCGTTGGTGCATCGTATGCTCGTGTGTATGTGTGCGGAGCAGTAGTGCAGCGATTATCGCCCTGCACTATGAACCCGGCTACCCAAGTTCGATTCCCGCTCACCGGCCAACACCACTGACGATTATCTGAACCGGTCCTGGGCCTCCCCAAGGTCGACTCAGTGCCAAATGAGTACCTCATGCGGTGTGTAGACAAAGGCGCCGGGGGGGGGGGGTGCTGGTCAGCCACTCCTTGTGTGCCAATTGGCCTTCAAATGTGCTCGCTCAGCACTTGCCTCAACAGTCTGTTAAGGCTATACGGGGGATCATTGTTTTTGTATAGCATTTTCATCCTAGATAGGAATAGACTTTTAAAATGTCGATGTTTTTTTCGTTTCATGAGTGGCAAATATATATATCAAAGCGACGTGGGTGGGTGTACAAAATTTTCCATGCATCCCATATGTGCTCTGCACCACGGCAAATTCTCTCCTTCAACACCGGCAAAAGATTATTAATCCTCTGTGTACACATTCGTGTGTTGTGCTAGCTTGTATTATATGAACCGTAGTATTTTTCTGTATAGCTTTGTAGTTTTGTGAAATGCACACAAAAGGCATCAGAAAATTACTTGAAATTTTCATTTTTCTAGCTAAAGAGTTTACAAGAACAACATTATTTAGATTTTAAATAAATACTGGTAACATTAAACAATTGCATCAAAAGAATTATAAATTAAATGTATGACCTAAACACCTCAAAATGAAATGGGCTTACCACAGACTAGGCTCTTGCCAGTAATATAGCTGGAAGCAGTGTGCCTTGATCAGATACATTCTTATGAATTTCAGGGGAATGGGAGATGAGTACTGCAGGATTCTCCTATCAGTATGAGTCAGAGATATTCCTGTTGATCTTGGGGATTATCTCTTCCTTTGAGCACAAAGCAGATAATATAATTCATTCCGTCTTTACTGCAGGCAAAACTTTTAATACTGTATACATTTAAAAAGGCAATTTTCATTCCACTGCTGGATAAGGATCTCTCTATGTTAAGAACACTGATCATGGTATTATGCTGGTATTTTTTTTTATAGTTGAATGTGTAAATGTTAAATGTGTAGCAAAACCACTACTCTCTAAACGTAATGTTTATGGATTACATTGTCTGGCTTGGCACTTGGCCAGAAACCGCATTTTTTTTGTTGGAGTTTAACTTCTGAACTGCAGAGGTCTCAAGAACAACTTTTGATATTGAAGTTTAGCTTGTTAAGCTACCCAACAAACGGGACTGATATCTATCAGAGACCACATATCTGCCAAAATTACATGCGCAATCCTGGTGCATTGGTGGCGTGCAGTCTGTCTACTGGAGGATGGCAGCTGGCCACAAACGGCACGCAATCAGCTTGAGAATGGCCACAAATCTAGAGGAGAAGACGAAAGAGTGTTGCGATATATTGGAATCCCACCATAGTGGTGTGGTACAGTTGGAAACGTATCCCTATTCATTTTGGGAATTGCCTCCTCCAGTGAGGTCATGCTGCAGATGAAATCATTTCGTGGTTCAAGACATGAGACGAGACTGATTACTTTTTGATACCAAAAGACATTGGCTTAGGACAGATCATAAAACTTGAATAAGTTATGTCAATGCGAATCTTACACGTACACATTTTTCATTTGTAATCAGCTCAGGGAGATGGTACGCTGGGTATGGAATTATGATTGCTATGTCCAGTTCTAAGTGCCTTCTCGTCCATTGTTTCTGGAAAGGGATTTAAAAAAAAATAATAATTGTGCTAAATTGTTCTTGTTCTACAATTGCCACGCGATTAATGCACTGTCACTTTAAACATAAACAGCAACAACATCAACGGTCAATAATTATAATGTTAATGGCGTAATTATACTGCGAATGCTTTATAAGTTGTGCTCTAGTGATTTTTGCATTGTATTGCAAGTTTCATACTCATTTGTGGCCCTTCATGTCACTTAGCAACTTAAAGGCATACTTATCAGATAAACTTGGTTATGCTGATGCTGCAGTTACTTTGGAAGTCATTGGCCCATATCAGAAATTAATCATGCAATTAATTTGTCATGATCCGTTATTTAGTTCAATGTTTGTATAATATAATCCTGATTCACTCGTCCGTTTTGAGTACCAATATTTACTTTATCACAATGTATTGACTCATTGTGCTCCTAAACATAAGGCAGACAACTCACGTATATAGTTGAGAGGTTTGTCTTTATGACCTGGCATACAAAGTAAATATATCATGATACAGTTCCCCAATGCCAAGTACTGAGTGTTAATGAGATTAAAATCAGGTAAGTTTTAATCACACTGTCACGAATTTCTCCAAAAATGTGTTCAGATGTTAGAATTTGTCATGTAATCCTGTCTTGAAAGGGGACTTTACAGGTTGAGTGCTAAAACGCATCAGATAAAACCTCTGAAAACATGGATCCCACTTCTCAGGAGTAGACAATTGATACGTGAATGTTATTTTATTAGGCCATAAACATTCACCTGCACAGCGAGTTGGATGAGCTCAGCCCAATCACCAGTGGCCACAACAAAAAAAGCTCTGGTATCTAACTTTTGATTACACTTAACTCTCCAATGTTGCCCTCTAATAATACTTAAACAGAGATGGTGTTTCTGGTCTAGGCTGGCTGAGGACACCCACTCTCAAAGGCAAGGTTCAACAGAAAGTCAATTGATTTGGTTGGAAGAAAGCAACCTGTGAACAGGCTAAGCAATGTGCCCAATTTTTTTTTTTGGAAGCCCTGAAAAGGTAGGCCATCCTTCACCCATTGTTGACTACATATCACAAAGGGGCAATGAATGGTGACCTCGGGCTACCCTTCACAGTCTTTTTTAAGGGTAACAACTATATACTGTGTATTAGAAGGGCAGTCGTCATGGAATGCCACATTGGTGGAATGATTTAAATTTATTCAAGCTATTCACTTTCTATCTTTTTACAATTTGGCAGATACTTGAGTGTTAGCACACATGCTTAGAAAAATGCATGCTACATTTCTTGACCTTGAGATGTTTTCAGGACATCTTAGAATTATTTAGTTTGTTTACAAGTTTACGTGTATATTAAATTTCTACTTGCAATATATAGAAAATCTCATTTTATCCATGACACTATTATTACACACGACTCTTACAATCCACGGAAGCTGTAGGATCTGCAAAATGTCCTATTACTCGCAATTTCCTGTGGTGTTTTCCATCCTGCATTGTGAAACGTCTTCCTATCATCCGCATTATTTTGTGGAAAAGAGTCGTTGAGTGGAAAATATAATGTATTATCTGCAATAATTAACCATTTCTTTCCTGAAAATAAATAGATAACCAATTTGCACATTTCACTTTGATTAAAATATTAAGGTAATATTATTTCAATTATCAAAAAATGTGGCAAATATGCAAACATAACTGGATAAAGGCCAATAATTGTCCAATTAATTGTATTGTTCACGAAATACACATTTTGCACGACTTGGTAATTATGATGTGTTAAATCCACTTTGTTTTAGTGACATAAGAATTAACCAGATATTTCACAAATGTATCCAATATAATGTGGTAGCCATTGTAAAAAAAAAATGGTGTTTTTTTATTACAATTTTATCCAATGTATACATATTGATATAGATATTTAATATTTAACTGCTTTGATAAACATAATCAATAGTAATGTAATGGTTTAAGGTTCAGTAATCAACACAATTAATGATTTGTATTTGCAATTAAATAATACATGTTTATGTTTGATTAACATTCACTCAGTTGAATGTGTTTTATTTATTAAATGACAACAATGTACTGCATTAATTGGATTGTTAATGGCCCATACTTAAGTTTGTCTCATAGCCAATAGTTTGCTTTGTATAATCTAAAATAAACCCTGTAAAATATGCCCTAGCCTGCTGAGTAAAACTAATGAATGTATTGGGTATTCTTTAGAATAATTGAATGGAGTTTCCAGAACATTACACCAGTGGGTGTGTTTTGTTTAGAGACCAGTGCTATGTAATAATTAACAAGGCATTTTCTTTTTCGAAGAAATCAGCAAATTATATTGCTTCCTGTAGTCCTCTGCAGCTGTTATTTGTCTGTCACCTACACATTTGCCCTTCAAGGTATTTCACGAAACAAACATTGAATAATTTCTAGTGTATTTGTTTCTGGTCTTGAGAGCTATTGGTGACTTTGAAATATGACTTCATTCAATTCTCAGTCAGTTCAATCGGGCCCTCTTGACTTTCAGCTTCTGCAAAGGTCCAACCTTCATCTGCCAATCTATGTCTTATAACCCATGACACCACTCATCACCCTTTTCACCTCGAATCCGCCAAATACTGAGATGAAATAATATTTTGACACAGCTTATCAATAACAATTATTTAACCTATGAAGTAATTGCTTGCAAATATTGGAACATATGCTCAGCTTTAATCTACACACGTAATTATCCCAATAACTTTCATATGGACACTGAGCAAAACGCAAAGCTCTTTAAACATACGATTTTCATGGAAGCATGTTAGTAAATTATAATCCTGCCGTAACCCTCTTAAAGCATTTGTATGTCCATCTAACTGCCATAATGCACCGAAGTTAACTCATTTTGCCTGCACACCATGAAGCATTACATATCCGAGTTATGGCCTAATGTCTCCTGACATACTGTGGAATAGAAGGGACTTGAGGAGAAAAATAGATTAGCGGTCACTGCCTGGCTATCGAAAAGCATTTTCACTTTGCAATAATACCGGAGTAGAGGCTCACTTTTGGTAGGATTAAACCATCATATGAAACGTAAAAAATGCTATGCTGGATATTTTTTCACATTTACCAGTCATTCAAATATAACGGCCATCAATTTATCTGGCTTGCCATGGGAGTCCGATTGACACTCATTACAAAAAGATGCACGTTCTTGACTTGCATTGATGCGAAAGCAGAGTGCGCAGTCATGCACCTTGGTGTGCACATTTGATACGATTTGCAGCACAATGATGGGTCCTGCTGGAAACGTTCATGTTAAATTATGCAATGTATGCAGCACCGTGTGGGCCACACCTGAAATCTGAAATAGGAGGACATGTGTGACCTAGCTAATGTCAATCTGGCCATGCACCTTACAATGCACATATAACTCTTTTTCCGTGTAATATTTCTCCACGCACGCATTTAATGCGTTCAAAACCTGAATGTTTTTAGCGTGCTTTTTTACATCTCTGATTTACTTACCCGTTATCATTGGTAAATGTCTTGATAAGCAGGCATGCAGCATCGTCGATGTTGAGTAAAGTTCATTGTTCAACTTTTTTCTCGGGATTGTGTATACAATTCCAAAGGTAAAGCACAAGGGCTATATGCTGTCCTACAAGGCTAGACTTCTGCTCTTTTTAATGTGCATCCTCCTGGTGAGAAAACAATAAAACATCTGCAGTATTAATGTCAACCGTTACTTTCCTGCTGATGACATAAATCTGTACATTACTATTAACTGAATGAACTAAATCTCACAATCCACTCTGAAATCGTGCCTTGATTGATGAGGTCTAATCTTGGATTGGATGTAACTTCCTCCAGCAATGTTACCGAAACTGAAGTGCTCCTTATCAAGCAAAACGTCAACACTCACAAAAGACTCCAGGTTGAAAGTGCACATCCCAAGTTCTGTCATTGCACTGGTAAAGTGTGTTTGAAAACTTCGAGTTGGCATTGATCCTGAGCTCCTATTATCTTTTTTTTTACAAATCTCAGCTCTGCAGAACCTCCTCATAATGCACAAGTCCTACATCTGTTATTTTCCTTGCCCCTGCTGTTGCTGAAATCCTTATCCATACTTCTGTAACATCCCCATTTACATACCGCAAAACTCATCCTCGTGATCTAAATTGTCTTTGGGTTAGGCCACTCATTGTCGGGTGGTCGAGGGTTAATGACAACATTTTTTGCACGAAACTACCACGTGGCCTAACCCAAAAACAAATATCGATCATTGCTTAAGCTATACTATGTTTTAAGATTCTCTTCTCTATGGAATTCCTAAGACCATCATCATCAACCTCTATATGATCCAAAATGCATCTGTAATACATCTCACCCATCTGTCACCTCGACACTGGCTCCAAATCCCATCCTGGATCGATTTCAAGATCACACCATATTGAAGATCCTCCATGGATTCGGACCTGCCTAACTCTCACCTCTCGTCACACTTTTTCACCTCCACACAGTTCGCTCCATTAACTCAGGCTTTTGTCATAACCCCCAGTCAACTCTCACTCAGTAGGTCACTCATTCTTTGCTTCTCCCATTGTCTGAAATTCCATTCCCCCATCCATCCGTCCTGTCGACTCCCTTCGCCTTGTTGACGTCCACGGTCAAGACCCTCTTTTTTCCCCCTTTGTCTATGACTGACTGCCCCTCTATAAAATAAATATGCCTACTGTTTTGATCCTGCATGTTTAGAGATGCCGATGTTTACAAACATCGAATTGTCTGGTGTTGTGTAGGAAAAGTTGGTTGACCCAATATATTGGTTACGGAATAGCTTTTGGAATGTATGTAAAGTCAAAACGCTAATTTAGTTCACTGCTTGATGAAGAGTGGAGCAGTTCTCATCTTGTCTTTACGTTTCTCATATCCAGTTTACAACCCCGAGGCAGTACAGATCATTCTGCATTCATAAGGAGAGGGGTGAGTCTATTTGCTGTTGGATTGCCGCAAAGTGGCACTCATTTATCACCCCTGGAGTGATGAAGGTCTTCGTCGATCACAATAACCACAGGAATAGCTCACAAAAAAGACCATAACGGAGATCATGTGTTTAAACGTATTAAATCAAGCTTTCTTTAATTTTAGTTAGGCATCAAATTAATGCATGTTTCCCAGTAATGGTTTCTACATTTTGAAAGCATAGTCTTGTAATTCAGATAATATATTTTTTTCTGCGTTTCATGGACTCTATTTTTAAACAAAGGAATTTGATGTTTTTAGAGCACACTGCTGATTTTGGACAGGATTTATATATATGTCGTGTATATGTTCAGCTTTCTCTATGGGGCGTAATAATGACAAACATCGACGGTTCCTTGAGACAAATTGAAAACAGTGAATTTCTCACATGTGAGCATTTCACAAAATATATAAAAGAGCAATCATTGGTATTTGTGGGCAAAAATCTTAGTTCATCAATACGAAAGTAAATACAAATCACATGGACACTGATCTGTGACGACAATATGTTGACTGTTTTGTTGTTATGCTCGCACATGAAATCAATACTCTGAGATAGCAATAAAGCAGAAAAATATTGAAACTCTTGAGTGTGAGAGAAAGTCCACTTCTAACATACATTACTTAAATTTCATTGCATTCTTGCCATTACATATACACGTATATAATAGCCCAGATCTGTCACTCTGTCATTCTGTGACTGTGATTAACGCCCCCGGATTGGTTGAAGTGCATCACGTGACCGCGCGCCCCCGGATTGGTTGAAGTGCGTCACGTGACTGCGAGCTGCCCACTTCGTGTTGTGGTGCACCCCGCACCTCGGAGGCCCGAGAAGCAGCAACATGACGGCCACAGCGCCGGAGACGCAGCCACGGAAATCTGACGGTCGATCCACTAACACACACGGCTAACTCACTCACACAGCTCACAACAACCGCCATTCGCCATTAAGTAGCGGTGACGTCACCACGACGCTTGTGCCAGGCCAAGTGCACCTTGAGGCCACGTGAAGTGTCGAACGCCCGCTGGCAGGAGGTCATGGGGCAGACCCAGGTGCCACGGGTCGACTGACTGAGATGACCGAGATGAATGGCTGATGCACCACCTGTGCCCCCTACTGTACCAACTTGCTGTGCTTTAGCCACCCGGCGCTCCGCTCGTTGTTGTGAGCGTCGCTCGTCCGCCCTCCGTTGTTGTTGGAGGGCGACTGCCTCCAACTGCCCAGTAGCGTCCTTCACTAGCCTCCTCCACAGAGGCCGATCTTGACACCGCTGGTACCAGTCATCGGCAAGTCCAATCAGCTCTACGTCCTCCTGTACCACATCACTCCATCTCTTCTCTAGCCCATGCTGCGCCCGTTTAGCCCCCTCGATCCGGCCGAACAAAAGGTGTTTAGGCATCCGGTGGCTGGACATGCGGGCTACATGACCCAGCCAACGCAGCCTTGCTCACTGATGGGGCTTTGCCCAGATCTTTCAAGGATTTGTGAGCTCCTCACACAATCCAGCCTGGTTAAACCCAGGATGGATCGTAAGCAGGCAGCCTACATTTTTCCAACCTGCGAAGATGCTCCATTAGGGGGTCCACGTTTCGCAAGCGTAGAGAAGGGAGGGAATGACTGTGGCCGAGAAGACTTGAAGCTTCCTGCGGAGCGACGGACCAGGTAGCTTCCACACAGCGTTACGCAACCGATTCATAGATATTGCCGCTCGACTAATTCGGAGTGAGACCTCTGCTGTTAAACTGGAGCCGGTCATAAGCACACTGCCCAGGTATGTGAAACTCTCCACTCTCTCCACTACTGCCCCATCACCAATTGGGAGTTGTGGGGGTGGAGTGTCCGATGGTACAAAATACCCAGGCAGGTGCTTAGTTTTGGTGGGGCTGATGGTAAGGCCCCACCTCTTAGTGGCACGCTTCAGTCTCAGCAGCAGCGTTTCCAACTCCTCTTCTGAATGAGCAGCTATTACCAAATCATCGGTATACACAACGTGGTTGACCAATAGGGAGCCATCCCTTGATCGCACCCGGGCGTCGATCAGCCTCCCATTATATCTGTACCAAATGGAATTTCCCCTGGTACAGCTATTGAAGGCTTCACGAACTACGCGGTCAAAATAGATGTTAAATAATATGGGAGCCAGAGGATATCCCTGTCGCACCCCAAGGTGTACAGGGAAAGGCTCGTAATCCCAGCCACGTAGTTTTACCCGGGCCCGCTCACCATCATGAAGGTCCTTAATGATCGTGAGCAGAGGGTCAGGGACTCCGAAAGCACGAAGAACAACCCAGAGCCCAGACCTACTGATGGTATCATAGGCCTTGACCAGGTCAATAAAGCAGAGATGTAGGTCTTGTTGGAATTTCCTACACCTCTGCTGTAGTAGACGGACAGAAAATATGGCATCTGTGCAGGACCGCCCTTTCCTGAAATCGGATTGGGGCTCCGCAAGCCCCTCCTCATCGTGCCTAGCAAGGCGATGTTGAATAATCCTTGCCAGGACCTTTCCCGGCACACTGAGGAGTGAGATGCCCCTGTAGTTGTTACAGTCTGTGTGGTCCCCCTTCTTAAAGAGGGGGACCACTAGGGCATCCTTCCAATCCTGCGGAACCCGTCCAGTTGTCCAGATTGTTGTTATGATGTCATATAGGGCGGTCTGTTTACAAACGCCACCCTCCCTCAGCATTTTGCTTGGGAGATCATCTCTGCCCGGTGCCTTTCCTGGTCTCAGATTCTGGATCGCCTTCAGTACTTCCTCAACAGATGGCACCTCAGCCAGCCACTCACAGGGGGTGACCTCTTCCAATATTTGAGGCACCGCAGCCTCAGCAGGGTTATCTCCACTTTGTGCCATGATGTTTTCCTGGCTGAGGGATTTCCCCTCCTCCAGGACCTCACAGAAATGCTCAGCAAATCTGCAAACCTGTTCCTGGGGGTCGGAGATTGGATCACCGTTTTTTCCCCTAATGATGGTAATAGGTGTGGCGCTGCAGGTTACTTTTTTGATGAAGTTAAATAGTGATTTGTGATCGCGGGCCACTGAGGCAGACTCTATCTCCTCAGCAACCCGCGACCACCACCCATCCTTGCAGCGCCTTACGGCTCTCCGAACCTCCAAGCGAAGGCTGCGGTAAACCTCCTCATTCTCTGACATGGGATGCTGTAGCCGATGAGAGTGGGCCTGTCGCTTTTTCTCAACTAACCTGAACACCTCCTCTGTCAGCCAGGGTTTCTAGGGAGGTCTGGACCGCGTACCCAAAGCAGCCATTGCAGCTGCATGAGTCACAGTCCTAAACCTCGCCCATTTACCCTCGACATCAGGAGGAGTGGGGGACGATGCCAACCCCAGCTGCAAGCGATGATGAAATTCTCGCTTGCAACTTTCATCAGCTAACTGAGACTAGGCCACTTTTGGTTTGAATGGGGTCCTGGGTGTACACCCACCACCAGAGTGGAAGAACGGCAGGCGCATCTTACAGATGACTAGTCGATGGTCAGAGGGTAGATCAGCTCCATGGTAGGTCCTGGTGTCAAGGACATGGGCCCGCATCCGCTGGTCCGTCACTATGTAGTCCAGCAGATGTTCTTGCTTGGACCCGGCATGCATCCATGATGTTGTGTGGATGCGCCGATGCCGTAAGAGCGTGTTGGTAATTATAAGCCCATGGGCTGCACAAAAATCTAGCAGCCTCCTACCGTTGTTATTGAGCTGATCTGGCCCATGCCTTCTAATCACTCCAGACCAGGTGCCAGCATCATGACCAACTCGGGCATTGAAGTCACCCAACAAGATGACTCTGTCCCGAGTGGCCACTTTAGCCAGTACCTGTGACAGGAGGTCATAGAAGGCATCTGACTCATCGGCTTTGCCTGCATCCCTCCATGGATGTTCATCTTCGGTGGGGGCATAAGTAACCACGACCACCACTCCTTGCCTCCGGTTGATGGGAAGGCGAGCCCAAAGTATCCTGGGGCTTACAGCTTCCCACACCTCACTGCCACGCTCCCACGCCCCCTTCATTATTTTGTTCAGAAGAAGAGCCACACCCTGTTGTTTGGCAGTCTCCTGCCCCGAGTGGAGGACTGTCCACCCCTCATGGTGGCAGGAGCCAGAACTGGTCCACCGGACCTCCTGAATGCCACAGAGATGCAGGCGGTACCGGTCCAGCTCCCGACAAAGGAGTGGCAGCCTCTCCTCCGCAGTGAGCGTTCGAACAGTGGCGGCTCCTGCAAAATCTCTCAGGGGGGGCAAATGTCTGGGTGATTGATAAAGATAAGGTCCACCCATGCAATGGATAAATTAACAGCTTAAGCATGTAAAGGCAACTTCACTTCTTTAATATTAATGAAAAATAAAGTGACTCTTACAATACATCTTGTTTGTTTCTATACTCACTATTAAAACAAACAACTCAAGTTTCTTTTATTAAAGATTCCACTAGGTGGCGACAAATTATATTATATTGTTGGATGAAACGTGCTTACGTATGATGACGTAAGCACGTATGATGACGTAAGCACGTTAGGGCGAGCCCTCCCGGAAGCCATAGAGAATGCATTGCAGTGCCCCCGTTCGAAAAAAAACATCTTTGAATGTAAGTCTATGGGACCACTCGGGGCGATTCTCAGCTGGAGGGAAATTGCCCAAAAAGAGGCGGTACTCCACAGAACATAGCATGACGCTGATTGGACTATATCCAGAGGCACAGTGACGGCTAGCGTGACTCTGTGGTTGAATGACATTGGTGGTGCGTCGCCCAATCGCCCTAATGAAGAAACCGCCCCTGCGTTCGAACATTCCACGTGGCCATCCGTAGTGGTTTTATGTTGTTTCTGGAGGAGCCCCGAGGGTGAAGATTCAATCTCCTGGCTCCGCCAATTGGGGTTTGGCCAGGAGACGTCATAGAAGCCTGTCCCCCCGGGGCCTCCGGCACAAGCTTATTTGTTACATTTTTATGTTTATATCGTAGTCTCGTGGTAATTAATTGAAGGTGGAGGGGTTACCAGCCCCGTGGTGGTCACAGACGCCTTGAGTGGAGAGGGCCAATGGGCATTGGCCCTCCCCCCATAGCAATGTCCACGACAGTGTTGCCCGTCCGGCACCGCGAGGAGGTAGGGGGTTGTTTTGCCGGACAACTCACTCACACTCACTCACACACAATCACATGCACCTCAGAGGAGACGGGTGAGTGAGAGTGAGGCAGAGCCGTGCTCCGTCCATTGCTGCCCTGAGGGACCCCCGAGCTCTCTACTGCTGGCTTTAGGGAGAACCGTGCTCTCTCCACTGCTGCCCTGAGCAAGAGCGGTGCTTGATCCACTGCTGCCCTGAGGGAGAGCCGTGCTCTGTCCACTGCTGCCCTGAGGGAGAGCCGTGCCTGTCCATTACCATTAGTACTCGATTTTTTTTGGTGCTTAAATCCACTGCTGAATGAAGGCCCACCGCACGCTGTGCGAGTGGATCGTAAGGATTTACTTGACCAGTCTGTTGGGGGCCGCCCGCCACACGCTGTGGTTGTTGGGGGGCGCCACACGCTGTGGTTGTTCGGGGATGCCGCAGGCTGTGGTTGTTGGGGGCTGCCGCACGCTGTGGTTGTTGGGGGGCGCAGCAGACTGTGGTTGTTAGGGGCCGCCGCACACTGTGGTTGTTCGGGGACGCTGCAGGTTGTTGTTGTTGGGGGGCGCCACACGCTGTGGTTGTTCGGGGATGCCGCAGGCTGTGGTTGTTGGGGGCCGCCGCACACTGTGGTTGTTCGGGGACGCTGCAGGCTGTGGTTGTTGGGGGCCGCCGCACATTGTGGTTGTTGGGGGCCGCGGCACGCTGTGGTTGGCACCTATGGCGACCCCCAACAACCTAGTTATGGAAATATTTGCAAATATCCTCCTAAATCGTTTAGTTAACTTTTTATCGTTTCACTTTGAGTGACTTCCCCCCTAAAAAATAATATATAGTGTACATATGGGAAACCTACTCACATTATATAAATTCAAGGCATTTGGCTACATTTGGGCTACATTTGGATATTATTTGATATGACAAGTCAAACTTTTATGTTGTTTTTCATGAAATATTCGCTGAGAATCGCTTTATTTCTACTTTTAACTGTGCTCCCTTGTTTGCCGTTAAAGAAGCAAAGCAATAAAATAAAAATACGTAATATAAGATTCGTGTCTGCCATGGTACCAATTGTACTTCCACAAACTTTTCCCAGGCCATTAATTCAAATTGTGATGGAGCCAAGCATATGCTAATGGGATTTGGATTTAGATCTGTAACAGGGTAGGGCAAACACTTCAAAGGACATAATGCCTCTCTCTAATCAGCCTGTCAGCCGCAATTACTGAATTTTGCATATATACAGACATGCTCTGCCTTACATATTTGTGAATTGCCCTCTTTTATGGTGAGCAGCACAGGGAACTGAAAATTGCACATATGGCTTCATTAAATCATTTTATCGCCTCGCCAATGGAATTGAAAGTTTCTGCAAGCCTCGTGTTTTTATAAACAGTCAATTCCAATGACCTCTGCATTATTCACTATTTAAGGTAACAAATTGCCATTTTAACACTGAGTCGCCAGTTGAAGTGCCTTTTTTGCAGGGTTGAGATGGGGGGGTCAGGGGGTACGGTGGATAGGAAATGTGCTCACCCACAAACCTGAATTAATCATGAGCCATCTTTTCCCCTTTGCAGGATTCCATGAGCCTGTAGGAATCCAGATTAGAGCCCCCGGTGCTTGGGAGAAAATTGTTTCACTTGATATAGCATTGCTGGAAACGTGCAAGTCTCCCCTGTCATCCACTGCTCAACGGCGAAATAAACGAGCTTGATCTGACCCTGTCAATTTACTTGGGGAAATGTGGCCGCGTGTGTTTAAAATGTTAATCCAGCAGGATTCAATAACATGACATATATTTTAGAATGCAGCAAATAGATTTTGGACAAACAGAGCAGGTGTAATTTACAGATGTAAAAACAGAATACAAACTAATGACGAATTATGAATGTTAGAAATGTTAGAAATGTATATGTAATGCCTTAAGTCACTTCGTGGTAATGATACAATCATTCAAAATTTAATTATTACTTAGTAATCCAAAATTAATATTTGAGTGTTGTTCAACTGGAAATCTTAATACATATTCACGTGTTGTGGCCTTTTTGGGCACTGGTCCATGTCTCGGCAATGGTGGTCCCAGTCAGATGTGCTGGACCTGGCAGCAACTCTGCCGTATTGTGACTGATCGGTCAGTACCCCTGAGTTTATAATCTGCTTATACATGGACTCTTGCTCTCAAGCCTTCACTAGAATTGCCCACTGGAATTGGCTCCGAGATAAGATGCTTATAATAGTATCCATTGGTTGATATGCTTACTATAATGCCATGTGCATGTGTTCACAAAACAGTGTAAGATGCTGGGGGTGCAGTGTCACGTATGTGTATGTTGAACTTCTTTCGCATCATACATAGGCAACCGTGCTAATCGGAGGTGCGGGGAGGGGGGACAAATTAAACACAAAAAGTGCATATCTCCAGTGGCTTCGTAATATCAAAAAGAAGAGCGTTCCAGATGGCCGTGTAAGCGCATCTGAACGTGCGCGGTGCAGTGACCATATTTGCTCGATGGTTAGCCAAAAAACGCAGCGAAGATGACCAGAGCTTGCATGATTGTTTATGCTCCTTGACGAATTTGTGGCAAGCACTTTGTGTGTAATGAGTGCGACCTGATAATGATGTATTCATTCGGCAGTGGTAAGTACACTGCACTACGAGTCCAGTAACCTGAGTTCAGTTCTTGGCCAAAGCTAACATTGTTGCCTCCTCTTCAATCACCAACTCATACTGACCAGCATGGTGAAACTATCTTTAAGCAGACCTCCATCATGTGTCTCCACATATAGATGAAATACATTTTAGTTCACCAATTTATTGGCCTTCCAGACCAATATTATTGAGTAACATCCACGTAACATTTACATTGTGGAGACACAGAATGGAGTGTTGCTTATTTATGTTCTGCTTGTATAAGTAGGGTCAAACAACCCATATTGACTGGAATTACGTACGGAGGTCTTCATAATACAGTGGATTGATAAAGGGCTGAAAATAATGCTTATTACATCGTATACGATGCTGGATGCTATGATAGACGACTTTGTAATAGTCAGAATAATTGTTGTTTTAATCTGCCAGTTGGATATTATATGACATGTTTAAAAAAACGTCAGTGATTAATACAAATGTGTACTTTGACATCAAAGTGTGACTTGAGAACACGTTCACCATTGTTAAATTTGTGCGGATAATTTTTTACATTTTTCCTTTGACATTTTTCTTTTGCACTACAGTATTGATCTACAAATATGGTGTGGTGGTGACACCGATGTATGGATGCCAGAGGTGTGGACTCGAGTCATGTGACTTGGACTCGAGTCAGACTCGAGTCATGAATTTGATGACTTGCGACTCGACTTGGACTTGCATAACAATGACTTTGTCCCACCTATGAGATGTGGACTCGAGTCATGTGACTTGGACTCGAGTCAGACTCGAGTCATGAATTTGATGACTTGCGACTCGACTTGGACTTGCATAACAATGACTTTGTCCCACCTCTGATGGATGCATGTTGACCTTCTTTTGCACAGTACGTAGCCAACTGTGCTAATCGGATGTGTGGAGCAGGACAACAAACTAAACACAAAAAGCAGTTACAAAGAAATGAGTTTTCAATCTAGATTTAAAAGTGCATAGCATCAGTCGCTTCCTAATGACAGAAGGACGGGCATTCCAGATGGCTGCAGATGCGCATCTAAAAGCACGCAATGCAGTGACCGTCTTTATTCAATCGCAAGCCAAAAGCCGCTACGAGGATGACTGGAGTTCGTGTATTGGATTATGCTCCTTGACCAGATCAGCAAGGTATTGTGGTTAATTTGTGGCTTGTTTGTGGCAAGCACTTTGTGTGTAATGAGTGCGACCTTGTAATGTATTTGTTCGGCAACCGGGAGCCAATGCAGCTTGGCGAGCACTGATTTTGCAGTACCCATCACGACACGTGCCAGAAAACGTGAAACACACCACGCTGAAAGTTTCTGAAAAACACAGCTAACAGCAGTCGCTAGTTATTTCTCAATTGGCCCTGGGCCTCTCCCCCAACTTCAACAGCCTGTACTGAACGGCCTTGCTAAGTATGATCCAGCAGTGGATTCACAGAGGGTGGGAAACTATTACTAGTATTATTCATTAGGATTTGCATTGATGCCATTGATGCCACTGCTATGTTGCGTTTTACCACAAAACAGGGAAGTCCACGTGAAGGTAGTCATCTTATTTCCCATTTATTATGATTAATATGTAACCTACGAATTTTTCCCCTATCTTTTATCTTCCTGCGAAACCATTTAAATGTCTAAGCATGTGACAGAGCATCCTTTAAAAAAATACAAACTTCAATGATCTGATATTTTCTGAATTATAAGTGTAAGGAAAGAATACCCCACACCAATTAACTCTGATGAAATGCATTTTTCATGTGTCTCATTAAAACCTCTGCACATACTCCATATCAGCTAAACAACCGATTAATACATTCTTCATTGCTGTAAATGCTGTTCGTAAATTAATCACACGTCATTGTTTCCTATTGTCCCGTATCTTGCATAGATTACAGTAACTCATGAATATGTTTAAATATACCACAACAACAAAAAGCGTTACAAATGCGTGAGACATTCTTTTTCAATTTCTGTGTATTGCAAAAACTGCCAGAATAGAATATTTGTAATTCTGTTCACAATCTTTGTGCAAGCCAGATCAATATTTCACACTGTAAATACAAAGGAAGCGGAACAGTGTGACAGTGGCAACACCATAAGCCTTATGATTGCGCAAATAATATTAAATATTCATCAAAATTTGTATTATTTTGTTGTGAAAGCTATTTCCTTATCTGACTACATGGATCGGTAGATAGTAGGCTCATAGACAAAAGCTGCAAACTGGCACATGCTTGTTTTGTAGGACAAGTTTTGTAAAACATATTCAGTAATTTAGTCTTAATTTTTGTCATAATAAAAAAAAGCTTCTGAATAATAACCAAGAAGGTAAACAAAATGTATATGTGCATACACAGAGATGATGGTTGCCACCTGTGAAGTACAAACAGACCCGGACATATGATGGGAAGAAGAATATATCACAATACCAGAATACATAATAACTACAATTATACTTGTAAATGCATTGTCTTGATTTATTATCAAGACAATGCCCGTGCCGCGTTGTCAGCTTGCTCCTCTCTCTGTGTGCCGTTGTGATGTCTGTCTGCTTGTATGTCTGTCTATAGTTTTTTCTAGTTAGATTTTTGTTGCTATTTCTTTTATGCCTGATGATGATTGCTTGTGTTGCAATCGAAACGTCGTAATATGTTATTTTATTTTAATTTATTATTTTATTTTTAGACGTGACTTAACCGAAAAGAACCAAAGAATAATTCCTGCAGTCACGAAAGCTCCTAAATTAAGTACTAAACCGATTTACCCACGAATACAATGACAGATCCTTGAATAATGATTCAAATAATAATTCCTGTAAAGAAGGAGTGTTTATGTTCCCTTAAACAAAAGCATTTGCACTTTACGAAGCTTCAGATGCATGCCTTTTAAACTGTTTGCATTAACGTGCACGTGTAAAGTCATGTGGAAATATGTTGCCTACTCTGCATGTGAGGCTGTGATTCAACGGACCCAATAAACATGAATAAAGAAAGCAAAACACAATTTGTCTAAATGATTGGTGATGTTGATTAAATACAGCTCTCCGTAAGCCGTGTTTACATGGCACGTTTATAGTGAGCACTACGTTGGATGTTGGAGGAAGATCAGTGCATGAATGAGTGCCCTCAAACACCCAGGACCTGCTTCATTATTCATGCAATAGCGGCCGGCGATAAATCCACAGTCGCGGCACGAAATTATAACGGCAATGAAACTTAAACAATTAAAGTTAACTCATTCTCATACTTTGTTTGACATATTTGTAACTCTATACATTTATACAAGAACACATGCACTGCACATTTGGCATTGTAAATGTATTTCTTGGTTCATTAATGTCGCCCATGCAAGTACTTTTATTTCATGTTATGTTTCTTTCTTTTATTCATATTTATTTCATATGAAGCACAAGTGGAATTGGGTTTCAAGACGAGTTGACAGTTTCATCGAAAAACGCTACTCATTTCGATGCTATGCATCTGAATATACCTTCTACCTACAAAACACCCTTGGACTGGACAAGTGGTATGGTGGTTCTATATCAACACACAAACAGCTGACACCTCCAAAAGAAATGTGCAAATACTAAATCTATACGTATACCCAGGAGTGTTACATATGTGGAATATCTGCTACTTCATGCAGCGTGTCTGTCTGCACAAACATGACGATCACCCTTAGGCTATACAAATAAAACACCAAAGATACAAACATAAAAGCTAAACAAATTAGTTGGCAAGCTATGATGAGCAAATGTGTGGCACTATGAATTGTGATTTTACGAGTACCACATTATCTCTTTCTACGAAGTCAGCAACTGCATAAGGACATCAGCAAGCCGCTGTGCACATCTCATTAATGCATAGAAATTTAAAGACAAGCCACCAGTGCGACTGCCCATGCAACACAAACTATGGACCACAGAGTTTTGCTATTCCTTATACAATGGAGGAAGAGCAAAATGTACGTAGCCACCAATGCTAATCAGAGGTACGGGTGAAGTACAAACTAAACTAAATGCCAGAATGAGAAAAATACATGAATTATCTCCTAAAAAGCCCTCTCGTGACAAGCAGACATCAACATTGGCATTCAGTCTATTTTGTCGTTCCTTCACCCGCACCTCCGATTAGCACGGTTGGCTATGTGCGATGCAAAAGAAGTTCAACATACATACACACCATACATACGTATGAATAGAATAGCAAGTGGAGCATACACTGTCGCCGGCTTCAGGGGTTGTGATGGTTAATGAAAAAAAATGTCATCTCGCACTGAACATCATTTCCCAGATAGAGGGACAGTAAAGTTGATTTGTATCAAGAACATTTACTAATTTCCATTCTATAATTGCCACATATGCACAGGGGTTCTATAGTATGCCCAAATTAAATTTCGAAATAAAATAAGTGCCTTCCAGTTCAAAGGAGAAAGGGGTGGTGCTCATTACTTATGTGTTCCCTCATGTCAGTGGTGGAAATTCCACCTTTCTATGACATGTGCAGTTTTTTCATTGGATGTATATTTTTACATGTTGGGTTTATATCTTGGTATATTGTGCTTAAAAACATTTTAGACAGGCTTCATATCTCAGCATGGTGTAACGGTTAGTACACTGGACTTGTAATCCAAAGGTTGCCGGTTTGATCTTCCTCGATGTAGGCATGCAATCATACACGGGCATAGCATGGGTGGACCAGACCTACCCATATATATTTTGTTCAAATGATTTATGTATCAAGCATATTTGACTGTGGAACAATGTATATGTAAAGATTCAACTCAATTTAGTTGCTTCTCCACACTAGAGACGAAAGAGAAAATGACAACACAACCTAAACTCTGGTCCTCTCCTTGGTTCTTTCGGTAAAGTCACGTAGAAGGGAAGTAATAAAATAATAAAAATAAAACATAAAATAATTCTCACGACGTTTCGGCCACAATGCAAGCAGCCGTCCTCAGGTGAAGAATGAAACACCACCAAGCTTGGAGCGTATATTTAAGCTGGTTTGGAGGGGGGAAGAAGAGCACCTTGACAGAATAATTTGCATATCAAGAGGAATTTAGCATATTTCCCCCTCCAACCCAGCTTAAATATACGCTCCAAGCTTGGTGGTGTTTCATTCTTCACTTGAGGACAGCTGCTTGCGTTGTGGCCGAAACGTCGTGAGAATTGTATTTTATTATGTTTTATTTTTATTATTTTATTACTTCCCTTCTACGTGACTTTACCGAAAGAACCAAGATGAATCCCTGCAGTCACGAAAGCTTTAAATCGAAATCTGGTCCTCTCAAGAGAAACAGCAACAATGTAAATGTTGAAAATCCATTCATAAAATAGAACCAGACATATGCTGTAACTGCGGATTTAGATGTGATGTTGAACAGCTACCCAAACACGTTCCTTCGGAGTGGGCAGGTAGGAACTTGGTTGGACAGCGCATTCGTGCGATCCGTGTCACGCGGCGCAAGCTGTGTGGGGCGGCGCGTCACGTGGTGCTGAGCCCGCCCGAAGCGCTCTATGAAATACAAATCGAGGGCGTGGCTATGCACGACATGACAGACAAATAATCCCTGGTGGGCAGTGTGGAACTGTTGTTCCTACCTGTATAAAGCATCGCGTGAATAACTCCCTTCCACCAAAAACACTAATCGTTATGAAACGTATTGATTTAAAAGAGACGTTGATGATTTCAAATACTTTCCACATTGTTTTAATCACCACACATTATAATTATTAACAATAATAAACATTGATTGGTTAATATAGGTGTAGTGGGCCCAACTGAGTCGCAGACGTACTTCTTAAAGGCAATACATTCATTACACCAACACGAATACACAAAGGGGTAGCTGCCCCTTTACCAGATGACAGCCTAGGGTGGTGGACCACCCGGCTAATTACACTAACACACTAGGAGTTAGCTACAATGGATCCCGACTCGGGTTCCGGACCACGTGTTGGAAACTCTTCTGGACATAAAACGTAGATCTTCAGATGACGGTACCAACAACGAACCCCGGTCCCTGCGGGGACCCCCGCTTGTATGCTCCCGGGTCGGGGCCGGCTCCGCCCTTGGCCTCGCCCACCTTCGAGAGAGCTCTGGCTCTCCCACGACTTTTCTTGAGACAACTTTCCTGGACACGTGACCACCCCGTAGCCCCCAACTGGGAGCTCCCCTATAGACTTTACCGGTCATGTGCCTTCGGGGTCAACCATAGTGCCATGGCCCAGGGTAACCCTGTCCCTGGGCTGACACTCTCCCACTCCCTCCGGTGGGAGACGGCACTACACGCCACGCGTGGTGCCACAGCGCTATCCCAGCGCTCACCAAGCCCTCATTAGGGCTGGTACTACGCCCACCTACGGGGTGTCCGCGATGACGGTGCATCGCATGCCGTGCCTTGCTAGAGCCGACAATACTTGGTGACATGCACGATGCTGCTGCATACGTCATGTCCGCGATGTGAGTACATCGCACGCCATGCCCCTCTAGGGCCGGCACCATACAGTGACATCTGCGATGTCACTACACTACATAGACATAATAATTTTGCTTGTGGCACCACGGTTGGGAGATGTTAACTACCTCACCTGGTATGCAGGAGGTTGTGGGTTCGATCCCGACACTGATGCGTGTATATTTGGAGTTTGCATGTTATACCCGTGGTTGCATGGATTTTTCTCCGAGTCCTCTGGTTTTACCCTCCACATTTAGAAACATGCGTTGCGAGTATTTGGCTGATATACATTTCCACATGATGAACCACGTCGTTGAGCTATAAGTTGTGGCCAGGTCGCTTATGAAAATTAGCTATATAACTCAGTGAGCCTTACCTGGTAAAACAAAAGTTTTTTTTTTAATTTTAGGTAGCTATAGCAACAATTGTCATTACAATTGATTATTTTAAGCAGTAAACAAATTACTATATTTTTTTATTTCATGTATTAGCTCTTTATCTGATGAGTTTATATTATCCTTGACACTGAAAATGTATTCATATGTGAATAAAAATATATAAAGAAGTTTGTAATTTGGCATTGCCTTTTATTCTGAACTCATTTACTCTGATTGTCTCATCCCTACAAAGTCTGTTATCATTCACACTGTATACAATGCCCGTAATACACAGCTGCCGAAACGATCATCACTCTAACACTTTCTATGTTGATAATTCCAATGGACTCAAACGCCCCTTGTTTGCATTCTGAATACGATCTATTTTTCTCATCCCCTTGCTGGAATATATCAAATGGACCATATCAAACGATACCTCGATTGTGGGTATTCGTCTACCTTAGCATTAACGTCACCCTCACTGCTTTCACTATGCATCCTCTGTGGTGACTGCTCTCACACAATTTACTGATATCATGTTCCCTATGCTGCCCTCGCAATTCCAACAAACCTTCCTTCTCTCTAATGGTGCCATCATTCTACTTTTGTGCTCCTTTTACTTGTCCATAATTATACATGACACTGGTTTTTTCATGATTCTGTCAAGCGTTTCCAGGACATTTTTGCGTATGAAGGTACTTTATAAAGGTAGATAGTATTGCACGTCATGGTCCAATAATGTAATTGGACATAGGCCAGAGCTGCAAGTGACACTTTTAGAATATATAGCTTTTTGACTGTAATATATTGGTAACGGAGGAAATCACGTAAATAAATGCAATTTTTTACAGTAAGTAATGAAAAACTGTAATTCTAAAATATCCCGTTTCTGAAAATTTACAACACATATATATCATTTTGCTCATAAAACATTAAATACAAAACAGTTTTATAATTCGAAACATCAATCTAAGACCAGGGCTTAGAAGGCTGACAGGCATTGCATACGGCTGATGCAATGTTTAAGCTGACATCGAAGTAGAACTAAAAAAGCCATGCAGTAACAAACTTTGTTTGCACGCTCTGTTTGCATGTTAGCCTTCACGTACATACATAATATCAGTTGCTTTTGTATTTTAATGTATGCCTGTGCATAGTTTTGAAAAACTTATAGAGCCAAATACAAGTCTTTACTTCTAACAGAATTGCACATTCAATACATATCTCATTATGCATTGTTCAGGCATCCTGAAATGAAAAAGAAAATAACTTGCACTTTGTGCCAAATGACAAACAACCTTGTGTTGTCTCTGGGTAGACCCAGAATAAAAATGAACCCTGATTTGAGTTACAATGGCTTTTCTGTAGAATATCTCTGGAGACTTATCATGCTGCGTCTTTCGTCTTCTCTGGAAATTGTGGCAGCCTGACAGGACGTTTTACTCAAATCCAGACCACTACATGGCACCTTTGATGTCACGTACAGAGGCAATCGTAAGGGTGCTAGAAATAGTGCACAGCTTTACGTAATAACACACATTGGCATGCTAAAAATGTCGGCCCAGCTCAGTAGTATGGATACTGGTAGCAATGGGGTGCCATGGTGGCGAGATGTTAACTACCTTGTCTGGTATACAGGATCTCATGGGTTCGATCCCGATCCTGATGCCTGTATATTTGGAGTTTGCATGTTCTCCCCGTGGTCGTGTGGATTTTTCTCCGAGGCCTCCGGTTTTTCCCTCCACATGTAGGAAAAATGTTACGGAGTATTTGGCTGCTATAAATGTCCACATGGTCATCCACTTCGTTGAGCTATGAT
Source organism: Lampetra fluviatilis (assembly GCF_964198595.1). Classification (NCBI taxonomy): domain Eukaryota; kingdom Metazoa; phylum Chordata; class Hyperoartia; order Petromyzontiformes; family Petromyzontidae; genus Lampetra; species Lampetra fluviatilis. Next base: position 24,705,860 of record NC_136278.1, on the reverse strand, counting down.
TTGTGGGCTTACCTGGTAAAATCAAATGTGTAATAGTTTTAGTGTAATAAAGATGAATGTATAATTCATCTGTACCACTGAGCTGTTTAGAACTCAAGTGTGTCACTTAAAATTAATCTTGTGATAACTGATTTCAAAGCATGTTTTGTTCCTAATCTGTGTTGTCCAGAGATAAAGATATTGAAAATGGTAGGTGGTTTGATTTGCCATTGATTAATTTTCCCTTTCAATCATGCACGCACATGTTTATATATTTAAGTACATTTTACTTCACGTGAATATGTATCTGTGAACTTCCGACACCGTTGTAAGGAGTTGAGTAGTGCAGAAAAGGTTGTCATTTTATGATCACTCTCAAGTTGATGATTTGTGGGAAATTTTATCACCACATCAGCATTCTGTGGTATACTTTATGAGCGATGTGGTGGGATCATTTGTCTACAAGTTAGCAGATGGAAGATCATTTATTGTTCGAACATTGAATTTCATTAAATTGATAAAGTGATCAAAGAACATTATCATGAACGCCAGAAACGCTTCCAAGACCACTGATCATCGGATTTTTTCAATATCCTTCCAGAGCTCGAGACCACCTATCCACCCAGCCACAAACCACGATAGCAATCACAGCAAAAGCCCCTGGTTCATGTTGACCACAGCTTGACCAGCATGAAGCTAAAATTAGGATTAAGTGGTGAATTGCACTATACACCTCCACTTAGTTTTAAGGCAATTCCTCTGCAGGCGGATGTGATATTGGAGATAAGTGCGCTCTTGTCACAACTCTCCTTTAACATTAACCATAACCAATCCTTGGTATGGAAACGCATGCTTCTACCTGATTGACCAACGTGCATTCAGCTTAAAAGCTGATTGCAACCCCTAAACACAAAGACGCATGAAGGGTGGATGCCAATATCAAAATATTGTACTATACTTCATGAAGCTGTTGTTGGGTAGCATCGACCAAATTATGAAGGAAAAATATTGAAGGGCAGTGTTTTCTAGAGTGCATATGTCTCTGATGCGTTTTCAGATTGTACCGGGTATTGTTTGGCATGATGTCCAACGTTTCATTCTACATCCTAGAAGCTTCATTCAGTCCCTTTCATTCCGTTCATTAAAAACACTCTCAGCATGTGGAGCAATACCACGCGATACAACACAAACACACATGAGAGCAGTATTCTACACTCATTTTCAGAGGTGGGGGACACTTTCGCCGATAAGACATCAGTGTGAGGCCGCCACACATTTTAAATCATTGGGGTTTGACAACACGATGGGGGTGTGTTCACATTTTGTGTATTGGCGGGGGCCGCACGTCAGGGGCTGCACTAAAGGCCACCAGTGGACCACGGGCCTTGCAATGAAGAACACTGCATCAGAGAGCGTACAGCACAGCAGTGACATCTACCTGGACCTCAACAGACTCGGCATTAATTCGTCAGTTTGCTCATTTATTTGTGTGCCTTTTAAATAAATTAGAAAAGTGTGCGCCTCCAACATTTTACAATACAAGTCATCAGATGAATTGTATAGATACAAATCTTGCAATATACATATCTGATACTGTGCAAATGCCATGGGATTTAGTGTGTCGGTTGTACAGACCAAGCACACTGCAATTTGTTTAGGAGATTCTATGAAAATGGATGGAAAATATTCGGACAGAACACACTGTCTGTACAGCAGTGGGGTATATTACAAAAATATACCCAATGGACACATGACGTGAAGGTAGTATACATTTTAAGTATCTGATTGTTTGGATATTGTTTCCCTGAACATACATTTAAAGTGCACATTTTGCGTTGCGTATGATATAAATGAGCAGCATTCTGTATACCCATCATTAAAGCATTTGTTTGTAAACAGTCGGGTGCATCTATTAAATAGTGTCACAGTTGCCATCACGTGAATAAAAGACAGAGGCTGAGTGTTGCTGAGTCTTCTTCTTTCATATAGATGATGTAGATGCTACAGCCACAATTTCACATTCAGGTGGTCAAGCCAGACAACCGCATTACTGAGTGTCATTCTAGAAATTGGTGATTGTGATACGTTTCTGATAAAAACAAGTAGGATGAAAGAGGCAATTGACACTCAAGTGCCAAACTCTGCTCTAATGGCAATGAGGCAAAATAGATATTCCGTCACAAAACGCCTCGTATCTGCCCTTCTCATATCTGCTCTTCCTATTATCCCTACCCCGTTAGTGCAACTGCAGCAAATCATATTATACCGGCATTGATTTGTTTCCCCTATAAATCCAGGCTTTTCCAGTGGCAGCAAATGCCTTCTAATAAAGGCAAAAGGACAGCCATGCAATTGCTTGCTCATCCCACCGCTGGCAGAAGTACTTCTACGAGCAGGAATCCTTGATAGTATATTTTTGGCCCCCTCTTCCATGCTGACCATGTTCCTGAGAATAGTTGGGAGTGCACACTTCAAACCACCATTCCGTGACCTGCCGATCGACTAACAGTATCCGTACATATTTGACTTGGTCACCTGGATATGTTACATTTATCCTGTTATCCGTGTTGATCCACGGGAGTTTCCCAGAAGTTGGCAGTAAATTATTACCAGTATGAATGCTTATGTAAAGTAAAGTCACTCAAAGCGGTTTTCCGAAAATGCGAGATTTATCCTGTGAGCCATGGATTTGTGTGTAATTTAAATGAGCCGGAGGTTGTGGCACTTTTTTTTCTTATTATTCAAGCTTATTCGCATGGCATAAATGAGTGGGAATTGGTGGAAAATTAATCAAATTATCCACTGATATACGCATGTGCAATAGGAGTAATATCAATGGATAAATACAGATCATAGAATCGGGCTATAGTGCACTCACATCACCACAGATCAGCGAAATGTACGCGTTGTTGTGGAGATTTCTGGGCAAAAGCATATGCAAGCAGATTTAAATGTTGTGTTTCCACATAAGTAATGATATGTTTTAGTCCATTGGCCTCTTGGGCTGCTCAGACCATTATTGTCCAGCAGTATTTTTGTCCGTCTTTTAACTGCTGACCCCGATCACCTTCGCGTACCTGTTTAGCAAGACTGTCTGTGTTGACTTTTAAAATATGATCAACTTGACCTTCCACGGCTATACCAGCGCAAGGCTCACCTCTGGACTGACAAGTGCCAAATTTATGTTCTGCCACTATTGTATGCAATGCTCTTGAAATCATTTATAAAATAAGCCCTGACATATCATTTTATGGTCATTGCTTGATAAATCAAAATGGGGGACAACACGGGAAAGGGTTTGTTACAACGATGACTTTACACACAAAGGGTAAACTGCAATGCAGTGTCTTGCACAATAATGAACATGCATGTCCAAAAATAAAATAATAACGTAGCATAATAAACACTGATTGTATAGTCATACAATTTGATGTATATAAGGTTCAGTGTAGAGTGGTTGATTTCAGGTAGACACAATTTGCTACCGTGTGTTATACACGCTTTTGTATATGTGTAGGACTCGTACAAGGGTTGTCTTTCTCTCCTCTTTATTTTCCTCTTAGAGTCAACCTTCGCCGCGCCACCGCTCCGCGTCTCGGCGCGGCCTCGCTCCGCTCCGCGTCTCTCTGCTGCGCCAACGCTCCGCGTCTCTCCGTGCCCTCTACCTCACTATCGCTACGCTTGTCGTCTCTACGGTTTATCCTACTCTGCATCCTTCCGATGCATGGCTACCCTGGTTGCTCACTGCGTTCTCGCTACCACTGTCTCTCCGTGCTTTACTCTACTAATACTGTCTCTACGCTTTACTCTACTAACACTCGCTCTGCGACTCTCTGGGCACTGTTACTGCAGCTCCATCCTCGACGCCGACTCGTATAAGACTCCCTTCTCTCCATTGCGCTCTGGCTTATATCCCCACACCAATTCATCTCCCTAATTATCTCTACTCCCCGCTTATCGCTCGCCCCCTGGCCCCCCGTGTCACGTGGCCTTGTTTTCGCCGCCGGAGCGACGCTAGCTAATGCCCAATTACCTTTCCAGCCAATCACTGGCCTGTGTCCTCCCAGCTACCCTGACACCTGTTTCAACCCTTAACGACCCACTTCGCCTAAAGTCACAACAACAACCATTACCTAACATCACCCCACTGTACTGTGCTTGCTTGCATAGCACCAAAGGCGGGGGATGCGTGGCGCGCTATACTCAAGCCCTACATCACCCCCCCCCCTGTGAAAAAACTAGCCGTCCCGGCTAAAACAACGCGAAACGCGAAACCCACAGTACACGAAAAGTTCAACAGATGCACTGCGATACGCGAGGGGAGATTCTCCTTCCGCCCGTCGCCTCAATTGAAACTTGCGCTTGGCGACCGAGCGAGGTTCGTAAATCTTCTGCATCGCCGCAAATATCTCTGGCAAGGACAAGCGAACCCCTCGAGGGAGACCGTAGAACGTCGCCAACGCGTCGTCGTCCAAAGCTGTTGGCAGCGCCCGTAGCGCTTGAGCCTCCGTCCACCCGAGCGACTCATACGCTGCCCGAAATCGTCGTGTAAACGCCGTCCAGTCGCCGACCGGGACCTCGAAGCGTTCCACGTGCAGCCACATGGCGTGCTCGAGCGACGCTAGCTAATGCCCAATTACCTTTCCAGCCAATCACTGGCCTGTGTCCTCCCAGCTACCCTGACACCTGTTTCAACCCTTAACGACCCACTTCGCCTAAAGTCACAACAACAACCATTACCTAACATCACCCCACTGTACTGTGCTTGCTTGCATAGCACCAAAGGCGGGGGATGCGTGGCGCGCTATACTCAAGCCCTACATCACCCCCCCCCCCCTGTGAAAAAACTAGCCGTCCCGGCTAAAACAACGCGAAACGCGAAACCCACAGTACACGAAAAGTTCAACAGATGCACTGCGATACGCGAGGGGAGATTCTCCTTCCGCCCGTCGCCTCAATTGAAACTTGCGCTTGGCGACCGAGCGAGGTTCGTAAATCTTCTGCATCGCCGCAAATATCTCTGGCAAGGACAAGCGAACCCCTCGAGGGAGACCGTAGAACGTCGCCAACGCGTCGTCTTTCAAAGCTGTTGGCAGCGCCCGTAGCACTTGAGCCTCCGTCCACCCGAGCGACTCATACGCTGCCCGAAATCGTCGTGTAAACGCCGTCCAGTCGCCGACCGGGACCTCGAAGCGTTCCACGTGCAGCCACATGGCGTGCTCGAGGCCAGCGACTCCGGTTCCTCCTCCTAGTCCAGCGGCGCACCTGGCGCCTCGGGAGATCCAGCCGCGCCGTCAGCCCCCGCAGATGTAACGAGGTCGTGCGACTGCGGATCCAATCCCGTCGGCGCTTCCCGCATCGACCGCAGAACTCGATCAAATTCTTGCGCGAGCACCGCCATCCTGGCCTCCCACGCCGCCATCGCAGCTCTCCACACGTGCGGCGGGCTCGGCTCCTCCTCGTCGTGCGTGTCGACCTCGTCGTGCGGCGGTGCTTGCTCCGTCACGTCCTCCGGAGATGCGGGGGCCTCCGCTCCTGAGGGAGCTATCACGTCCGCATCGCTGCTCTCCGCCGACGAGGCTGCCGGTAAGTTCTTTTTCTTCATGACTTTCTTGGACATCTCGGTGCAGGTCCGTTATCACTTCTGACACCAGTTGTAGGACTCGTACAAGGGTTGTCTCCACTCCGTGTCTCTCTGCTGCGCCACCGCTCCGCGTCTCTCCATGCCCTCTACTTCACTATCGCTACACTTGTCGTCTCTACGGTTTATCCTACTCTGCATCCTTCCGATGCATGGCTACCCTGGTTGCTCACTGCATTCTGGCTACCACTGTCTCTCCGTGCTTTACTCTATTAAAACTGTCTCTATGTTTTACTCTACTAACACTCGCTCTGCGACTCTCCGGGCACCGTTACTGCAGCTCCATCCTCGACGCCGACTCGTACAGGACTCCCTTCTCTCCATTGCGCTCTGGCTTATATCCCCACACTAATTAATCTCCCTAATTATCTCTACCCCCCGCTGGCCCCCCGTGTCACGTGGCCTTGTTTTTGCCGCCGGAGCGACGCCAGCTAATGCCCAATTACCTTTCCAGCCAATCACTGGCCTGTGTCCGCCCGGCTACCCTGACACCTGTTTCAACCCTTAACGACCCACTTCGCCTAAAGTCACAACAACAACCATTACCTCACATCACCCCACTGTACTGTGCTTGCTTGCATAGCAACAGAGGCGGGGGATTTGTGGCGCGCTATAGTCAAGCCCTACATATGCATTTTATAGGTTATATGGAAAGTCGTAGCCTTGCAATTGCTTGCTCGAGACTGCTGATGGAAGGACTTCCACTGGATGGAACTCAAGAGGGAGGCTCTGGAGAGTCCCTCTAGAGGGTATTTGGCTTACTCTTCCATGCTGGCCCAGCTTTATTGATAAGGATCGCAGAACCTGCAGGCATGCGGATTCACTAACTGTGCTAAAACCATTAATACTGGTGGGTGGACATGCGGGGGGTCAGGGGGGAGTTAAACAAAAACTTGCAACATTGTTTATATTGCTAACGTGCAATTAAGAACGAGGCGGCAACCTCTGGAGTCTGGTGTGCTAACGATTGCACCAAGGCAGCAAGGTGTCAGTTGTCCGTACACACAACATGGTGTGTCTATGCAGGTAAACGGCTCCAGATGTCTGCAATATTTTTGAGATTGAAAACAATGCATAATGGTCCATTTTAAGCAAAAGAAACACCCGAAAAAAGCCAGCGCCATCTGATTGGCAACCAGAGCAGTAAATAATACTGAAATACAATAAACGAGCGTTGAGATATTTGAGTTATTGAAATGACTGCATTGCTCATTTGTTGTGCACGTTTTATTCGAATAGTAGGATAGGAATTCTTAAGTTGCATATCTGTCTATATATGACCATATAGTTTTACAGCTCACGTCTCAAAAAAATGTGTTCTAATAAATGTTAGTTCTAAAAATGTCCTATATTATCATAGGCATATTGCAATAAAATCCAGTGCTTAACTTTTCATTGTCTTCCAATTCCAAATTTGCATTACATATTTAGTTAATGCGCTGTTACATGTGAGTCCATAAAATTTGGCATTGGACACAAGATCCTTATTAAAACTGTAGTAATTGTCATATGAATATAACATATTGACAGTCCTAAAGCTGATCAAATGCTCCATCCAACAAAATACAATATATACTTATTTCCACATTATTTTTTTACATTCTGCAAGCACGCAAAAGGTTTATTTTATGCCCACTTATATGAATATACCAGGGATATATTTTGGATTAGAACATTTTCAGATTTTGAAGGAGAATTCCTGATCTCTTTCAGAATTTGTATCGTTACTTATATTATGTTTATGTAAGTATATTCGGGCTAAAAAAAAGTGGCACCATTCGATGCCACGTGAGACCACTTTTTGATTGGCAAAACAGGGAAAGTGACGACATATTCGTGACACCACTTGCCGTTTTGGAATAATCCGATAGATTAGTTTTTTTTTTAATTGTATGAAATTGCATATCTAGGGCTGATTTTTGTTTGTTTATTTTCAGATCAATCTGAAATTGAGGAGTTGTATTCCTAGAATACAGATGTAGTGACATCGGGGATGTTGTGGTGCCACGGCAGCGGAGAAACTCGGCCGGCGCTGCTCTCTCCTCGCACCCCTCCACACGAACGCACGCACGCTCCCCACTAAACACTCACATGAACCCCCGTAGGGTCTCGAGGGGGGGTCACCTGGTACGATGGGTTTTTACCCAAGGATCCCCCTAGCAGGGATGTTCCATGGTTTCCCCGGACCAGGAGATTGGCCGAACCCCCCCCACCCAGGCCGGATTACATGGCAGCCCCCCTTAAAGGGGGCATATAGCTTTACAGGCCGGCCACAATGAAGCATACACAACACGGGGGGGGGGTCCCCAAGGCAGACGCCCTACGGACAGCATAAACAGTGGGGGGGGGGGGGGGGGGAATCCCCGCGGACGCCCCGAGTGTGTTTTCGGCGAGCAGACATCCAGGTTAAACCGGTGAGTCAGCGATAAGGAACGTAGATGCGAGGACAATGGAAGGGGGGGGGAGAAGAGGGAGGGAGGCGACGTAGTGCCCCCCCGTAATGGCCAGAGCGCTCAAAAACGGCTGCAAAAAGCATTCGATTGGACGCGCAGGATGACATCATGTCACCCGGGGATTAACAGGCTTTGAGAACATAAGAGGGGAAGGAGGGCAAATTTGGAGCAGAGTTCTTCTGGAGTCGAAGTGAATACCAGCCGCCCTCAGCGTCCACGTGACGCCTGCTGGGTGCAGCTGCAAACGATTGCCCAGGCAAAATCTTCGCGGCCAGCATCCTCCCCAACTCCCACCGTGTCCGTGTGACGCCGTGAGGGTGTCTGCGAGCCACTAGCCATGTCCCTCAGAGAGGTGCGGGTGGGCCGATCACCCGCTCGGGCGGGGGCCCGGGGAGTCCAGCGAGAAGCGGCCGAGGAGGGGGCCAGAGAGGAAGGGGTAGACGTCAAGCCCCGCCCGCTCGCGGGCGGGGAGGGCCGTGGCGTGCGATGTCCCTACATCGCGGACAGCACTGGGTGGGTTTCTGTGTGATGGCTGCTTTAGCATAGCACTGCGTGCGATGCATCGTCATCGCGTACACCCCGTAGACGGGTGTAATATCAGCCCTAGCGGGGCTTGGTGAGCGCTGGAATAGCGTGGGCACCACGCATAGCGTATAGTGCGGGCTCCCACAAGGGGGAGCGGGAGAGTGTCAGCCCAGGTGCAGGGTTGCCCCGGGCCATGGCACTCTGGTTGACCCCGTAGACACGTGATCTGGAGTGTCCACAGAGAAGGCCCCAGGTGGGAGGGGAGGGCTAGGGGGTGATCACGTGTCCAGGGAGAGCTCTCGAGGGGGATTGAGAGGGAGCTACAACGCTCGAGAAGGCGGGCGGGGCCTAGGGCGGAGCGGCCCCGACCCGGGAGGATATAAATTGGGTCCCTGAGAGGGATCGGGGTTCGCTGGATTCAACAAGCTGGAAGCTCTACGTCTAGAAGCTGGAAGCTCTACGTCCTACGAGGCATCAACACGTGGTCAGGGACCCGAATGAGGGTCCAACCCTTCGTAGCTGTAACTCCTACGTATAGTGTAGTTAGCTGGGTGGTCACCAACCTAGGCTGTATTTGGTAAAGGGGCAGTTACCCGTTTGTGTTAACGTGTTGATGTTAAATAAATGTGTGGCCTCTAAAGAATAACGTCTGCGACGCAGTTGGACTCACTCCACATATACCCATGCATGAATGTATGTACGTACGGTGAAGATGTGTCAATGCATTGACGTAGCACGTGCGTAAAGGCACCTGCTCGGACGTGCATGTACTTGGCTACGATGGCCTGCTTTGAAAACTGCATTTCACTTACAGTGTCCTTGTATTTGTTCTGATATTCATTTTAATTATAACATTTCAAGAGTACTGGCTTGCATGGATCATACTGATACATTTGACTGACAATTTTCAATTAAAAGCCCCCACTAATGTATTTGGGGCGACCTACAGTGTCACATTCGCGAATGATTTTGAATTGCTTAGTGGACTGTTAATGTGTTGCATTCCCCATTATCTGAAAACCTATTATTCAATTACAATATTTTACAAATGGCTTGCTGTCCTCATTTTGTGACTCAATAATTTTTTTTAACAAACACTGTCATTCTAAAGCCATTATCTATAAAAAAAACATTGAAAAATAATAAAACATGAACATATAAATCTGGGTAATGTAGTATGGTTCATAGATTGCTTTTTATATAACTACGTTATTAATTTAAGTCAAGGGAATATATACATACGTATGAGGGTACATTAATGTATTGCTCTTGAGATGTTGTACAAACATAATTATAACAATCTACATGTCATATAGTGCCTAATATAAGAATGTAACATCTGGCAAGATCAGAAAGGTCAAAAAGGTCATCGTTGCTAATGCTCAAACTAGATTCGAAGCTTTCGTGACTGGAGAAATTACTCTTTGGTTCTTTCGGTAAAGTCACGTAGAAATAAATACAATAATATGTTGCTCATGCTGTTGATGTCACCATACCTCAACGTCTCGTCCTTTCATCTGCTATATCCCATAGCTGTTGGAAGGTCAACACTTGACTCAAAGATTTACTCGTACAGTTTCGGAATTTTTCATGTTTTGCTGACCTCTTTGTTCACGTAAATATTTATTACCAAAACAATTCGATAGTCGTCATATCTCGGGAATAACTCCATTGTCACTGTCCATCTCCCGAAATCATTTAAGTTGCCCTTATTCCTGGGCTTTCACTCTCTTCAACCATATCCGAACTCTGCAGGACATATACGTCCATCTATGCAACATCTCCTTTATCTTTTCATCGGTTGCGTAACGCTGTGTGGAAGCTACCTGGTCAGTCGCTCCACACAAAGCTTCAGGTCTTCTCGGCCACGGTCAGCCCTCTCTTCTCTACGCGTGCGAAACGCGGACCCCCATAACGGAACATCTTCGCTGGTTAGAATCATTTAGGCTGGCCTGCCTATGATCCATCCTGGGTTTAACCAGGCTGGATTGTGTGAGGAGCTCACAATTCCTTGAAAGATCTGGACAAAGTCCCATCGGTGAGCTCCTCCGGCAGGCAAGACTGCATTGGCTGGGCCATGTAGCCCACATGCCCAGCCACCGCATGCCTAAACAGCTTTTGTTCGGCCGTATCGAGGGGGCGAAACGGGCACGGCACAGGCTAGAGAATAGATGGAGTAATGTGGTACAGGAGGATGCGGATCTGAGTGTACCTGTCAATGACTGGTACCAGCGATGTCAATATCGGCCTCTGTGGAGGAGGCTCGTGAAGGACGCTACTGGGCAGTTGGAGGCAGTCGCCCTCCAGCAACAACAGAGGGCAGAAGAGCAACGCTCACAACAACGAGCGGAGCACCGTGGGCTAAAGCACAGCGAGTTGGCACAGTAGGGGGCACAGGTGGTGAGTCAGCCAGTCGTCTCAGTCAGTTGACCTGTGGCATCTGGGTCTGCCCCGTGACCTCCTGCCAGCGGGCGTTCGATACTTCACGTGGCCTCAACGTGCACATAGCCTGGCACAAGCGTCGTGGTGACGTCACCACCACTTAGTGGCGAATGGCGGTTGTGTGTGTAGGTGTACCTCTCGGTGTGTATCTCCCTCTCCTTCACTCGATGTGGTGTTGTCCTTCGTTTGTTTCACAGCCACCGTTGCGTTGGTTCGTTTACATTGACATGCTCACAGTACAATGGCCACCTCCTCAGCTCTTCGTCATTTTGGAGGTGTATCCCCCTCCCCCCATCTCGATTCCCATCTTTGGATTTCCCACTCGCTTAGGCACAATCTCTAGCCCCTACCCTCTTTCCTGATGCGGTAACCCTCTAGACTATATATATAAGGACTTGTTTCAGCAACCTGTTTTTCTCTCCCACATGAAGACGATTGCTTGTGTGGCGTTCGAAACGTCGTGATCTATTATTTTTTCTACCTACGTGGCTTTACCGAAAGAACCAAATAGTATGTTCATAATTATTAATGAGGGGGGCTGGCCGACGTCGAGTGACGTCACAGGCGGGACATATTCTTGGCTCATTATAGTAGTAAATTGTTAAGATGTCGTATTTATAACTAATTATGTTAAGACTACAGCGTTTAATTTCACATATGCTCACTGCTGATAATATTGATGAATATCAAAAACGGTTAGAATAAATTACTGACGAAAAAATCAATCATGTATATTGTATTAACGTTTAAACATCAGTACCGTTCCGATTTTATGTATCATTCGTTAAATTTGAAATCAATTAATATTAATAAAATCCTTAAATGGTCAGTGAACAAGGCCTGTTTCTAATATAACATTTTCAACGATAGTAAAACATCAGGATATTCTTCTTGACACTCAAAGGTCCCTTGGCAAAAAAACATTTTTCAGCTGCCACCCGCAGTCATTGATGAACCGTTGCCTTGCAAATTGTTGGTTTTCATTTTTGAAGCTAATTCAGGGGTCCTCAAACTACGGCCCGGCGGGCCACATGCGGCCCGCCGAGGACATTTATCCGGCCCATGGTCACTAATTGGGCTGCGCTGGTGAGCACTGATTGGGCTGCGCTGGTGAGCACTCATTGGGCTGCGCTGGTGAGCACTGCGATCTGTGAACAAAACTGCAGGTGTAATTCACTTTTTAATGGCACCCGCATCAGTGTGAGCCTGGTGTAAAAGCGGAGTTCCCCCAATCAGACTGCATTGATGGGCAGTGCAGTCTGTATGTCTCTGTGTGGGCAAAGTTATTGCTGGTATATTGTTTTTGTAGCGCTGTATATATATAGGTATTTTACTAATGGCAATTTTGACTCCCTAGGAAACAATGATGTCAAGAAAGAGAAAAATTTACTCTGAGTGTAGGATATTCAAAGAACAGTGGACTTATGATTACTTTTTCATGCAGTACAAGGAAAGAGCTGTGTGTCTGATATGCCAGAATATAGTGTCTGTGTTCAAAGAATACAATTTACGTCGACACTATGAAACTCAACATAAAGATAAATATGATTGTTTGGTCGGAGAAGTGAGAAAAGATAAAATATTAAAACTGAAAAATACATTAACAACTCAGCAAAATACTTTTGTGAAGCAGAAGCAGCTAAATATTTCATCACTGCGAGCAAGTTTTCAAGTTGCCAAGCTAATAGCGTGCACTGGCAGACCATTCGTGGAGGGAGAATTTGTTAAAGAATGCCTTCTTTCTGTTGCCAAAGAGATGTGTCCAGAGAAGGCCGATTTATTTAGTACAGTGAGTCTTTCAGGACCTACAATTACACGGAGGATTGAAGAAATTGGAGACAATTTGCATCAGCATTTGCAAAACTCCACAAAAAAACTTTCCTATTTTTCCTTGGCACTCGACAAAAGCAATGATGTTCGTGATTCTGCACAACTTCTAATTTTTATTCGTGGGACGAATGACTATTTCGAATTCACAGAAGAGCTTGCTGCACTGCAAAGCATCAAAGGAACAACTACAGGAGAGGATATCTATGAAAAGGTTTGCCAAACTGTGCATGGTTTGGAGCTGAACTGGGCTCAACTAGCCAGTGTGACAACTGATGGTGCTCCTAGCATGGTGGGGTCTAAGAAAGGAGTAATTGCTCGCATTAACCAAGAGATGGACAAACATAACCATTCTCATCCAATAGCCATACACTGCCTCATCCACCAACAAGCGCTGTGTAGTAAATCACTGAAGTGGGACTCTGTTATGAAAATTGTGGTATCTTGTGTTAACTTCATTAGAGCTCATGCACTAAACCACAGACAATTTCAGGAATTTCTGTCTGAGCTAAATGTTGACTATGAAGATGTTCTGTACTACACAGAAGTCCGTTGGCTGAGTCGAGGGAGAGTTTTGAAACGTTTCTATGACTGACTTCCACAGATTACAGCTTTTCTGCTTTCAAAAAACAAAGAAGTACCAGAGCTCAATGATGCAGAATGGAAATGGCACCTTGCCTTTCTGACAGATGTAACAGAGCTACTCAACAGTTTCAATGTGCAACTTCAAGGAAAGGGGAAGCTCATCTGTGATATGCAATCACATGTCAAAGCATTTGAAGTAAAATTAGGCCTCCTCATCAAACAAGTGAAGGAGGAAAACTTCTGCCATCTCCCCACAACTCAAAATCTGTTAGCGGAAAAACCATTGGTTGCATTCCCAAACAAAACATGTGTGGATTCACTGGAAAAATTGCAAAAGGAGTTCCAATTTAGATTTAAAGAGCTTCATCTCCATGAACAGGACATACAGCTTTTCTGTAACCCATTTTCTATTGACATTGAAAATGTGGATACAATTTACCAAATGGAACTGGCTGAACTGCAGAATTGTGACTCTTTGAAAGACGCATTCAAGTCAAGCAGCCTTCATAATTTCTATGCATCTCTCCCCTCTGAGACATATCCTCATCTCAGGAACCATGCACTCGAAATGGCAACCATCTTTGGCAGCACTGATGTCTGTGAACAGACTTTTTCCAGAATGAAACATTTGAAATCTCCAACCAGATCTAGACTAACGGATGCACACTTGCATCACTTGTTACGACTAGCAGTGACAAATATGGAACCGGACATTGACCATCTCATTAGCCAAAAGCAGGCCCATATTTCCCATTGAAATACTGGCAAGTTTGTTGATTTAACTTTACTTGTTCTTCATTTTAAATATTGTATTTGTTCTCGTTTTGTTTCTTCACTTCAAAATAAGATATATGCAGTGTGCATAGGAATTTGTTCATAGTTTTTTTTAACTATAGTCCGGCCCTCCAATGGTCTGAGGGACAGTGAACTGGCCCCCTGTTTAAAAAGTTTGAGGACCCCTGAGCTAATTCATCATTGCCTGGTCACATTGTACAAGTTGCCATAGACCGTTATGACACACTACATCCTCACGCATTGCAGTTGGTCGGCAACTGTCTGAGTTTTAAGCTGGCAATTCCATAAGAGAAGCGTGGGTAGTGATCAGTGGGATGGAATGAGGCACTATAAACGTGTTGATCGGGCATGTCAATAAGTCATGTTTTCGCTTTAATTTTGAGAAATGCTTGTGGCGTGGCAGAGGTGTTGCTTCTTTTCTTAAAACAATTGCAAAGGCTGAGTGAGGTTTGCAGCATCATTGGGAAAAATGTCAGCTCTCGCATTGTCAACGTAGAAGCGAACAAGTTCCAGGTCCACCTTAAATAAGAGTTATTTTGTGTAAATGTGATGGCACTGTGATTATCATAAATGAAGTTCATGAATAGATTATTTATTCATATCTGAAATATATATGTTAATGTCTATGACTAAAGGAGAAAAGGCTCATACTTATTCACCTCTGAAAAGAGGGCAAGGTCACAGGCCAGATGCCCCAGAATTCAGAAACCCATCATACCATTAATGCTAGCACATATATTTAAAGGCACCCTCAAGTCCCCTCATGTGCATGGGCAAACTTGTCCTCGTATTTAAAATAATATTGCAGATCCTGTCATTAACAAGGAGGAATAATGGCAACAGCACAGTTGGAATGTAGTTGGATGAACATTTTGAGAAAAAAAAACATATTTTGAAATTAGCAATTATCAAGCATTTTACTCAATGTATAGTTTAATATAAACCGGCAGCTCAGCGGTAGAACGTTGTTGCGAAGAGCTCCCTCAGAGAAAAACTGTGTTCACGAAAACGCGTTGTGCACACACGCTTGTAAAAATATGCATGGTTCCTGAAGCAATAATCTAAATATAATTATTTTTGGAAATTAAATATCGCGTGGAAATGAGATAAGTAATCCAATCATATTTAATTGTTTGCTAATATTTAATCCACAGAGTTATGCATTAATTGTAAAATATATGCCAATTGATATGGGTTGTTATATTTTAAATAAATGACCAGATCAATGTGTATAATTTTTTTTTATATGTTTACAAGGCTTTAACTGTTAATTTATTAAGTTTTATGGTTCATATGCCCTCTGATTTATTAATAATTGGAAAGGAATGTAGAATTAAATTCCATGCAGAATGCTTGGAAATATTGATATCCGCTGAGGTAGTAGAGATCTTGTAGGGGCGCCATGGTGGCGAGATGTTAACTACCTCGCCTTGTATGCATGAGGTTGTGGACCCGATTACAACCCTGACGTGTGTTTATTTGGAGTTTGCATGTTTTCCCTGTGGTCGCTCGGATTTTTCTCTGGATCCTGCTTTTTCCCCCTCCACATTTAGAATCAACATGTGTATGGGTCTCTGTAGGTCTCTATACATCTATATGCGTTTCAAGTAAAATGCTGCTATAAATGTACACGCGACGATGATGATGATATCAGCCACATGGTTGAGCTATTATTTGTGTCCATGTCGCTTCTGATAAAGAGCAATATAGCTCAGTGGGGGTAAAATAAAACTAGTTTACAATCCGCAAAGCTGTCTCCCCAGCCATGCGGAGACAACCTTCTGAGGATCCAACCAAAACCATCACTTTACCGTACATAGCAGGGGTTACCAAAAATATTTCCAAAATCTTAAACAAACACAAGATCCAGGTTCGTTTCAATACAGTAAACAAAATCCGTGATTTAATCCCATCTGTGAAAGATGTGATTCCTGACATGCAATACCATGGTGTCTACAAACTGAGCTGTGGTTGCGGCAGTAGTTACATTGGGGAAACGAAACGACATGTCTCGGACCGCGTCCGTGAACACAAGGCAGATCTGAAACAAGGTAGGACCAATACCTCTGCCGTTGCCGATCATTGTTTTAACGCTGTGGGCTCAAACGAGATATATATTTTTCCAAGACGGAGATACTCTGCAAACCTACCGGCTACCTTTAGAGATTTGTTCATGAAGCCATCCAGATATATAAACACAGTTAGTGATGACATTGTTGGTTTTCGTAACCAAGCAATTGGTAGAATCTATATTGTCATCCTTTCAGCCGACAAGGGCAATGCCACTATCATCGTGGATAAAACCATATGCAACAACAAAATGCAGGACCTTCTTATGGATGTTAGCTATACCAAAATCAATAGAGATCCTACGAACTTCTTTGTTACGACAACCAACAATGTCATCACTAACTCGACTTCTTTAGTCGAACCTACCAAGCTGCTCTTTCTAAAACCTTCTGCTGCTAGACCAACCAGATTGTATGGCCTTCCAAAAATCCACAAAGAAGGTACCTTCTTTGTGCTCCATCCTATCGTGTGCTCCGTCCCATCGTCTCCACCATTAACTCACCCACCTACAAACTGGCATGATTTCTGTCTGAGACCCTGCTTCCATTCACTGGCAAGACCACCTCAGCTGTATTTAACTCAGCTCACTTGGTTTCTCTAATCAAAGACATCTCACTGTCTCCAGATGATTTGCTTGTCGGTTTCGATGTAGTCTCTCTGTTCACCAAGGTACCTGTGCCTGACACCATTGCAATCATTGAAGACTTGGTCCAACAGGTACTGAATTCTGATGTGCCAACTTTGGTGAGGCACTGCCTTACCAATACTTACTTCACCTGGAATGGTACATTCTACAAACAAGAGGAGGGTACCCCAATGGGTTCTCCCTTATCGTGAGTTGTAGCAAATGTTTTCATAGAGAAATTTGAGACAGATGATATCTAGACATCCACCCTACGTTCAAGTTCAAGTAAATTTATTAGGTATAGCCCTGTGAGCCATTTGGCTCTTGAATCGGGTGCAACCGCAACAAACAAAAAACAAAAACATGAACAAGAAAACATGTTAAAGTGACTATGCGACTATGTGCAAACAAAATCCAAGAAAAGACAGCAAAATATTGCAGAAAAAGCACCGTACACCAACGCTGTGTGCAAAAATCCCAGTGGGATGCAAGTCAAACAACAACAACCACAAGACAACTTAGATTAAAGCCATCAGTCTAACTCCGTACTACATCAAACAAACATGGCCAAACAAAAAAACTTTTCGAAAATCACCAAAATAAAGCAATGAAACAGTGATCATAGGAACTGTGACCGAATTTTCACAATAAACGACATAAACAACATGTACTACCAAACTCTGCAGCCATAGCTGGCTGCATGAGTCACTCCACAACAGCAGGAGCATCAGTCGGAGTATCAACATTTTTCAATGCACCTTCAAGATCAGCACACTAAATCAAAACACAGATCATACTTTACAGCGATCATCCGGAGCAAAACATTATATTTTAGGCCACTGAATAGCAGTGGCAGCTAGGGGTGTACAACTCCTCTAGAGCAGTTTTGAGTGAAAATCTCATAGGTAGTGATACGTCCTTACTTGTGGAAGAGATACGTAGATGACACTTCGTCATCTGGCCACATGGCCAGCCAGTACTAAACCATTTCTTCAACCACATCAAAATCATACACCCAGCCATCAAATTCACCATGGAAGTGGCAAATTACCATTCCTGGATGTTTTGATCGAGAAGAGACCTGATGGCTTGTTGGGACATTCTGTCTACAGGAAAGCCACCCACACGGATGTCTATCTAAAGCCTGACTCCCACCACCATCCAGCCCAGAAGAATTCCCTCATCAAAACACTACATCATAGGGCCCATTGCATCTCAGACCAGCACCACCTAGCCAGTGAGCTGGAGCGCTTACACCAAGCCCTTAGGATGAATGGATATTCTGACCGTTCAATTCGCAAAGCTGTCTCCCCAGCCATGGGGAGACAACCATCTGAGGACCCAATCAAAACCATCACCTTGCCATACAAAGCAGGGGTTACCTAAAATATTTCCAAAATCTTAAACAAACACAAGATCTAGGTTCGTTTCAACACAGTAGACAAAATACGTGATTTGATCCCATCTGTAAAGGATGTGATTCCTGACATGCAATTTCCTGGTGTCTACAAACTAAGTTGTGGCTGCAGCAGCAGTTACATTGGGGAAACGAAACGACATGTCTCAGACCGTGCTCGCGAACACAAGGCAGATCTGAAGCACGGTAGGACCAATACCTCTGCCGTTGCGGATCATTGGTTTAACGCTGTGGGCACACATAAAATGTATTTTTCCAAGACAAAGGTACTCTGCAAACCCACTGGCTATCATCAGAGATTTGTTAATGAAGCCATACAGATATAGAAACACACACACAACTTCAACCGAGAAGATGGGTACAAATTGAGCAATCATTGGAAGGACGTGATTAACTAGGTAAAGTCTTAACCTGCTGTGATGTTTCCATCCTTCCTGCGACTTTAGCTGACGCTCTGAGTTGCATTATTAGGTTGGATGTCTTTGTATTGGTGGGCTGGATGTCCTTCTCGCTCAGTCACCGATGCTGCGGCATACTAAGCTCGTGCATTGCTATGCTAATCTCTCACAATGCAATAGCCACTTCCACAGCCTCAGGCAGACCATCTCTAGCCCCGCCCTCTTACCCTGAGGCTGCACCCATCTCAAGCCTATATGAGACCTTGTTTCAGTAGCTTTCTCTCTCTCACCTGAAGGCGATCACTTGTGTTGCGATCAAAATGTCGTGATCTATTATTAATTTTCTATCGACGTGATTTTACCGAAAGAACCAAAGAGTATAGTGTATAGTTTTGCTTGTAAATCATGTTTCAACCTAGGTAAGATACTTATTTGCAAAATTTGCTAAACAAGTTTATGGTTTCAGCTCAGTCAATACTAAATACAGCATTTGATTGTGTACTTAACTTCGGTAAATTCTAGCTCCGAGAATTAACTTATTTTTGTGTTTATTGCCATACGATGGACAACGCTTGGCAGACTGGGCAGACCTTTTCCCTCGTGTCGATACGAGGTCAGTGGCACCAATTTCAGAAGCAGTTCTGTGAAATCTCCTCCTGCAGGTTGCTCTCAAGCATGGGGTGATGCACCACTTCACGAGAGTTCCAAATACATTCTGCGTCTCATGGCTCAACTCCATGAAGAAATTATGGCTAGAAAACCAATTGCCTGAGTCTCAGGGCTGCCTCCCCCTGCCCCCCCCCATGCCCCCCCTCTTATTCCATCTCCTTCCCCTGCGTTCGGTTCATCACTTTATTCGTGTTCGCCTTTGTATGTCGCACTCAATATCACACCCCACGCTCTCCAACTGACAGCACATGCCTCCTATTTGCCCTGCCATACATACCCTCACTCAACACACACTCTCCGATTACCACACCCCACGAGTCACCCAACCTCCACAATATACACACGCCACACCCCACAGCATCATTTGCCTCCCCCACAACACTGCTCAGAGTATTGCCCCTCCACTCTGTCTCTTCCACGTTGAACGTTCACCCCCTCCCTGTGTGGGACACTCGCTGGTTGCCCTCACTCCATGATGCTTCACGCCTTGCGTTCCCCAACTCAACCCCGTCTGACCATAAGCTGTATCTTCCCCTGTCTTTTTTCCTTTTCGATAAAATACTTATGGGAAAACAAATTTGGAAGAAAATAAATATTTAAAAACACATGATTGTTGACCACGTGATTCTGTGCATTTGTTTTGGAATTAATAATAATGATTTTTTTTTAATAAAAAACCTCTCATCAATAGATATGTTAAGGTAATGGCATTCTGTTTATAAATTGAGATGCACTTAGATATTTTGTTAAAGTTTCTTGTATTTTTACAAGGCTAATTTTGATGTGTGTGGCCTCAAACTATTAAAATGATCAATCCTTATAAGTTCATATATTCTGACAAAATATGATGGAAAGTCAGCTGCTCTGAGATGTGAAGTCCTTTAGGAATAAGTAACTTTTATTTATTTGGATATGGAACGCCACAAGCACAGGGTGTAATTGACATACCAGATTATTGGACATTCTTGGTCTTATTGCTAACAATATCTCTGGGCTATCTGAAGATATCATGCATTTATTTTCCTTCACGAGATGTTCTTATGGCTGTTACTTCACACCACACTCAATACATTTCTACAATACGGACCTTTATAATTACATACTTAAGTTTATTTCTACTACATCAGAGCGAGAAAAATGAAATTGCCTGTTATGCTTGGTCTATGTGAAGAAATGTACTCGTAAATGTGCGCTCCATTGATGCACTTACTAAACAACAAACTATAGCATAATAAAATGTTACATTTCTCCATATAAGTGTAGGAATCGTACTGACGCGACAACTTCTTTGTCTTTCTCGTTCCTTTATTAACGCATATAGTTCACATCTCCTCCGACGGCATCACTCAATGTTCCTCCATATTCTTCAATGTTCAACTCCCCATCAACCTCACTCCATGTCCCTCTGATCGCTCACTCCGCTCCGCTGCTTCGCTCGCTCTCTCTCTCTCCACCAAGGTCCGTTACTCCGCTTCTACCCTACGCTGTACTCACTCCGTCCTTGCTACTCTGTCCGTACTCTCTCTATCCACTGCTACCGTATACTGCATTCTCTTTGTCCACTGCTACCTCATACTATGCACTCTTGTCCACTGCTACCTTATACTATACACTCTTGTCTACTGCTACCTTATACTATACACTCTTGTCCCAGGTACCAACTCCAACTCTAACTCCAACTGCAACTCCAACACCAACAACCCCCGTATCTCCATACGCTCTCTGCCTTTATCCCCGAACCAATTAGCCCCAATTAATTATGTCATCCCCCGCTTCGCTACTCGCCCCCAGGCCCCCTGCCTCACGTGATGCTGTTGTTGTAGACACCCCGGCGCCGGTCTCAACCACTCACCCTCTCGACCAATCACCCGCCTGCATCCTCAGTTACCCCGAACACCTGCAGCGTCCCTTAATTACCTCACCGTGCGGGCGCTCATTAGCCGCCTGCCTCCGTTCCGTATTTCCCAGCGAGGCCTCCCTAGCCTCTTTCAGACGATCCAATGCCTCAAGCATGGGGACAGGCACCGCTGACGACTTCCCTTTAGTTTTCACCCCCAGCTTGACCAGGGCTGGGGCTTCCGGTTCACGACCATACATCAAATAGAAGGGTGAATACCCTGTCGAGGCGTGTGGGGCCAATCTATAAGCGGACAAGGCCGCCGGAACATGTAGGTCCCAGTCTGTCTGAGCCAAATTAACCTGTTGGCATAACTTAGACATCAACGTTCGATGAAGACGCTCAACCATCCCGTCGGTTTGCGGGTGGTATGGGGATGTCTGAATTTTCCTTGTACCCAATGCATCACACACCTCCTTCAATAGGCGGGACGAATTTTTTTTACCCTGGTCAGTAAGCAGGTGCTCCAGGGCACCTTTGTCAAAAACGTAACCCTGCAGGAAGGCCTCTACGATTGATCCTGCTGATTGGTCCGCTAGCGGCCATGCCATAGGCTACCAAGTGAGGTACTCAACCCCCACAAGCAAGTATTTGTGACCCCGCGGGGTATCGGGGAACGGTCCCAGAATATCAAGGGCTACAATCTCGTTCACCCGCGAAACCCATATCGACTGCAATGGTACTCGATATGGCTGTGCCAGTGCCTTCCGCCATGCGCAATCGTGACAAGCCTTAACATACAAATGAACATCATTTTGCAATCCCGGCCAATAGAATTCGTTACTCAAAGTCAAGGCGGTTTTTTTCACCCAAGTGCATCAATCGCTAGTGCGTGTCACGAATAAGTTCCCCTCTCAAACATAATGGCACCACAATACAAAACTTCTGTAAGACGACATCCCATCTGACCAGGAGGTCGTGTCCGAGTCAAAGAAAGGCCCGAGCATCCGACTGTTTGGAACGGGAGGCCCGAAGCCTCATTCTGGTAAGCGAAGGATCGTCCGCTTGCAAGCGCGCCCAACACTCCTGTGACAATCCCAGCAACCCAGGCTCCTTAGTCGGTGCTTTGTCAACCCGGTCTGAATCGGCTGCAGTGGCCATGGCCGGAATGCCCTGCTGTGGCGGCCCGCAGCGCAGCGATCCCTCGGAGCATCTACACAAGCCTGATGACTGAGGCAATCGGGACAGAGCATCCGCGTTAACATGACGCGTCCCTTTCCTGTGCTAGACCGTGAAGGAGTATCCCTACAGGACCTCAAGCCACCGGGCCATCTGACCTGAGGGTTGATCGATCTGCAAGGAGTACTGCAGCGCCGCGTGGTCAGTGCGGACCAAAAATTGTCTCCTGTACAAGTATGGTCGATACAGCTGCACAAAGTGTACAATCGCCAACAATTCCCTGCGTGTTACACAATATCTTTGCTTTGCCGGGGACAGTACACGGCTGCCATACGCAACGACCCTTTCAACTCCGTCAATCATCTGCGACAATACAGCGCCGATGCCCGTGTCGCTGGCATCGGTGTCCATAATAAACATTTCCACAAAATTTGGATATCTGAGCGGTGGTGCATCAGCCAAAGCGTCCCGGAGCATCTCAAATGAACGCTGTTCCTCGTCACCCCATATAAACTTCTTACCCTTAGCAGTCAGTGTGTGCAGCAGCTTCGCAATTGTGGCAAAATCTTTAACAAATCGACGGTAGTATAACGCAAATCCCACGAATCTCCGCACTTCCGACACTGTCTTAGGCACTGGCCACGCACGTACACAGCTGGTTTTCTCCGGGTCTGTGGTGACCCCCGCCTCACTGACGACATTCCCCAGGTATTTAACAGATGTTCTCAACAATTGGCATTTCTGGGGTTTAAATTTCAAATTGGCATCCCGTACCCTGCCAAATACAGCCGGTAGCCGCTGCAAGTGTCCCTCAAAATCTTTACTGAACACAATGACGTCGTCAAGGTATATCAAACATAACTCCGACTGCAATCCGGACAATACAAGTTCCATCAATCTTTGAAAGGTGGCTGGCGCGGAGTGCAGCCCCATCGGTAGTACATTAAATTGGAACAACCCTTACGGCGTGCGGAAGGCTGTCTTTGGTTTAGATTCCTCGTCCAAGGGCAATTGCCAAAAGCCCGACAAAAGATCCAAAGTGGAGAAAAACTTCGCACCAGACAAGGCATCCAATGAGTCGTCAATGCGCGGGAGCGGTTTGCATCCGCCACCGAAATCTTATTCAATTTGCAGTAATCCACACAAAATCGTAGAGAACCATCTCGTTTTTTAACCAATACGATCGGAGCCCCCCATGGGCTGGAAGAAGGAGAGACGATATTCTGTTGCAACATCTCGTCAAACGTTTTCCGAATGCAATCCTTCTCCAGCGGGCTCACTCGGTGAGGATTTAATCGTATTGGGGGTGCATCCCTAGTATCAATATGATGCCGCAATAGGGACGTGCGACCGACATCAAACTTCCCTGAGCTATAAACGTCCCTGAATTCCCAAAGCAACCCCCTTAGACGCGACCGCTGCTCGGGTGTCAAATCATCGTTGCAATCATACAAATCGCAAAACCAGCCCGGTTCCTCCTCATCCCGTGGCAGCGTGTCTCCTTCCCCAGCTGCCAAGCACGCATCCCCTTCCGAGTCCCGCGCAACCGACGCGTGCGCCAACGTAGTCCCTTCTTGAATATTGACTGACTCATGCCCCATGTTTACAATCTGGATGAACGGTTTGGCCGTCGCCGGCACCATCGTAAAAGCACCCACCAAGGAGGGCGTTCATGCCACAGCATTCGACGGTGTCAACAGAATGCCTTCCTCCAAGTTACCCACTGACAGCCCTTTTTTCAACCGTGACGGCACAAGCATCTGCATCGCAGGCAGAACGCGCACCGTGCGGCTAACCACCGCCTGAACTACAGCGTTGACACGAGCAAATTTAGATGGAGTTCCCAAAAATTTAAGGCACTTCCCCGATGGCAATTCCAATCGTCCCTTCTCAATCGAAATCTTAATTGTAATTTTTTGCAAAAAATCCGTGCCCAACAAACAAGGCACGGCCAGAACAGACGAAACCAAAATGTATCCCGTTACGCACACCTCCCCGACTTGTATCGTTGCAAGTACTCGACCCAAAATTCCCAAACTGCCCCCATTTGCCGCTATACACGGGCCATCCACTGGTTCCAAAACATGGTGCGAGGTTGGTAATAATCGGAAAGTTTGCAAGGAAATGAGTGTCGCAGAAGCCCCCGTATCGACGATGACTCGAACCTGAACCCCTTGAACATGCGCCATCACATCCGACGAACCCGGCGCAGCTCCCAAAACACGATGAGCCAACGCACTCCATACAGCATTCCCATGTGCGTCATACGAAGGGGGATCAACAGTGTGTGGTGCCGCGGATGGGTGAGGTGTAGGATACGGCCGTGTATTGCATGTGTCGCAACTCGCCTGATAATCCTGCGATGGGAAGAATCCACGGTTGTAGCCTCCCGATGATCGTGGGAAGACGCCTCTCTGTCTCCAGCAGTCTGGTGCGAAGTGTCCTCGACGCCCGCACTCGTAACACGTCAGCGGACTGCCACATCCGAACGTCCCGGGGCGGCGAGGTGGGCCCACCAGCGGTTGTGCGGCCGCTACCGTCAGCGACCTCGGCTCCAACTCTGGCAGGCCTCCATCTGCGCCGGCGCACATCACCAGGGGCTGTGGTGGCACCGCCGCTGGCTCGTCGCGAAGATCCAGGTTGGCGTGGATGTTCCTGGCAATCTGCAAAGACGACCTGTCCTCGTCGCTGTTGCTGGGAAGTGAGAGGACGACTCGTAGCTCCTTTGCCATCTGCAACAGCTTCTCCTGGGCCAAAGAATCAAGGGCAGCCTGATCCATCGCCGGGTAAGCCGCTTGTCCGAGGGTCAATAGCGCACTGCGATACGCGAGGGGAGATTCCGTCTCCGCCCGCCGTCTCAACTGAAATTTGCGTTTGGCGACCGATCGAGGTTCGTAAATGTCCTGCATCGCCGTGAATGTCTCCGACAACGACAAGCGAACCCCCCCAGGGAGGCCGTAGAACGTCACCAACGCATCGTCGTCCAAGGCCGTTGGTAGAGCCCGTAGCGCTTCAGCTTCCGTCCACTCGAGTGACTCGTACGCTGCCCGAAACCGTCGTGTAAACGCCGTCCAGTCGCCGACTTTAACCTCAAAGCATTCCACGTGCAGTCGGCGTCGCGTGCTCGAAGTCAGCGACTCCGGCTCCTCCTCGGCGTCCAGCTCTGCACCTGGCGCATCGCGAGATACAGCCACGCCGCCAGCCTTCGCAGATGTGACGAGCTCGTGCGGCAGCTGATCCGATCCCGTCGGCGCCGTCCGTATCGTTTGCATAAACTGTTCAAATTCTTTCGTGAACGCCGCCATCCTGACCTCTCACGCCGCCATCGCAGCTCTCCATATGTGAGGCAGGCTCGGCTCATCCTCGTCGTTCAGGTCGCCCTCGTCCCATGGCGGCGCCCCATCAGCCGCGTCCGCCGGGGGAGCGGGAGCCTCCAATCCTGAGGGAGGTATCACGTCCGCGTCGCTGTTGTCGGCCGACGAGGCCGCCGGCAAGTTCTTCTTCTTCGTAACTTTCTTTGACATATCGGCGTAGTTCTTTTGATCACTTCTGACACCAGTTGTAGGACTCGTACTGACGCGACGACTTGTTTGTCTTTCTCGTTCCTTTATTAACGCATATAGTTCACATCTCCTCCAACGGCATCACTCAATGTTCCTCTATACTCTTCAATGCACAACTTCCCATCAACCTCACTTGATGTCCCTCCGATCGCTCGCTCCGCTCCGCTGCTTCGCTCGCTCGCTCGCTCTCTCTCTCCACCAAGGTCCGTTACTCCGCTTCTACCCTACGCTGTACTCGCTCCGTCCTTGCTACTCTGTCCGTACTTTCTCTATCCACTGCTACCGTATACTGTATTCTCTTTGTCCACTGCTACCTCATACTATGCACTCTTGTCCACTGCTACATTATATTATACACTCTTGTCCACTGCTACCTTATACTATACACTCTTGTCCACTGCTACCTTATACTATACACTCTTGTCCCAGGCACCAACTCCAACTCTAACTCCAACTGCAACTCCAACACCCCCCGTATCTCTATACGCTCTCTGCTTTCATCCCCGAACCAATTAGCCCCAATTAATTTTGTCATCCCCCGCTTCGCTTCTCGCTCCCAGGCCCCCAGCCTCACGTGATGCTGTTGTTGCAGACACCCCGGCGCCGGTCTCAACCACTCACCCTCTTGACCAATCACCCGCCTGCGTCCTCAGTTACCCCTAACACCTGCAGCGTCCCTTAATTACCTCACCCCCTTAATTGGCGCAACAACAACTGTATGGCGCGACCCGCTTCCTGTGTCCTCGTTCGCCTTCACTGACTGCCTCACGTCCGTATCACAACCAAACGCGTGACGCGTGTTATCTCAAGTCCTACATAAGTAATGCACTAGTAATGTTTAAATCGTAACACTTCAACTATTATGTATTACAAATAAGTATGTACCATTCGCAGACCAATACAAATGGTTGTTTATCAATGAGGTAGTGACAATCGTAATATCTATAGTTAGTTGTATTAATTTTTTTTAAACATAATGTAACTTTGTTGATACATGTTACATTCATACTCTTTGGGTCTTTCGGTAAAGTCACGTAGATAGAAACATAATAAAAGAATAAAAAATCGCGACGTTTAATAGGCTGAATGTCTCTCATTAACACAGCCTCTGCTGCGGGAGCCGTCTCACATTGACATGCTAATCTCTAATCTCGAGCAATACAATGGCTTCTTCAGCACCGGAGCCGTGGGACATGCTAATCTCTAGCAACACAATGGCAAAAGGTATACCTTGCTCTGCGATCTTACATTTACTTGCAAATTCCATATCTAGCCCCGCCCACTTACCCTTGGGTTGTGCCCATCTCAAACCTGTATAACCTTTGGCTGCAGTAGCTTTCTCGCTATATTTCTTCCTGCCTCAGCAGTCCACCTGCTGTATTTTTTCACCTGAAGACGATTGCTTGTGTTGCGATCGAAACTTCGTGATTTTTTATTATTTTATATTTTTTCTATCTACGTGACTTTACCGAAAGACCCAACGAGTATGAATTCCTGCAGTCACGAAAGCTTTAAGTCAAGATTTGATGTAACATTATTTTGTATCCATAAAGAAACATAATTATATATAAACTTACACACATTTGATTGCATAGCCTACCAGAGTAAAGCAACAATTAAAATATTGATTGGCACTTTCGAGTGGGCACTCGTGATATTTGAATCTTCTTTCAGGGCTGTTCGGCACACATTAAACACCAGGTTGCATGCCTGGCCAGAAGCCCTTTGCTCACTTTACAATTTAGGGACACACAATTAACGAAATTACAGCAATTGAACCTAAATGCATGACCGTCTGCTATTGAAAGATTTATTGATGGATTGAGGGCTAATTGTCGGCATCACGTATCCTGCCTTGTTAAGATGTATTTGCTGCCACACTAATAACGAATGCACACTATTAACTCTTTGAAAGTGCAGTGCAATAAACAAAAATCCATTTTTATTTTTGAAAATAAAGCGGAACTATCTGTCTAATAACACACGCACACACAAACCTGCACTTTGCAGGACAATTAAGCAATTAACATGAGTTATGTGTGATTGATTTCACAACACATGTTCTGGTCATAAAAGTTGTACATTGATTTTCATCAGTCATGATCAATTCACTGCTGGATTAAGGTCTACTGCAAGCCATGGCCATCCCTGATGGGCTTGCGATGTACAATCCATCCTGCATTTGCATACGTAGACATCCTCTTGGATGTATTCCATCGTGTGGCCGCCATTCCATCGCTTGTGACGACGACTACTATTTTTTTTATTTTACAAGGTAAGGTCCACTGAGCTATATTGCTCTTTTTCAGAAGCCACCTGTCCACAAATGATAGCTCAACGAAGTGGCTTATTACGTGGAAATGTATAGTAGCCAAATACTCTAAACGTATGTTTCTATACACGCGACCACGGGGAGGACGTGCAAGCTGCAAATATATAGGTGCTCGGGTCGGGACCGAACTCCGACCTTCTTGTATACCAGGCGAGGTAGTTAACATCTCGCCAAATTGTCTCGACCACCGACCATCATCCTTTCCAGCGAAGCATCCTGCCTAAGCCTACTAACGTTTGCAAATGGTCGATATTGTTTCTCCAGATTCCGTGTTTTCTAATCCGTTAGATTTTTTTTTATTCAATGGCATCATTGTGCTTCTCCATGAAGTAACATATTCGCGGGGTTTTCAGTTGTTGCTTTAAATTGTTATGAAAATGTTCATGTTTCTGATGAAAATGGGGAAAGCTTCTAGGCCAAATAAAATATGGACATCGCCAAAGAAGCTGCAGATAATATTGGCAAACCCTTGAACAGTTTTGACTTGCTGGGTCCCATCAACCAGAGTCAAGCTTGTTAAAGCATGCTGCATAGTTGCCATATGTTATTGGTAAGCATACTCTGTCGAAACGATGGCGCCAGGGTTGTAGCTTGTCCAGGTTTAACCCAGACAGTTTGGTAATTGGCATCTATGCTTGGATGGCAGGCATTGATTCGTACTGAGATCTGGTGTATTTTTTTAAACCATTATTACAAGTTGACTGTACAGTTCTGACCTAGGTTGACTGAGAAATACGTGGTGATTTTTTTTGTTTCTGTGGGAAAGGTGGTAACCCTAGATTTAGCCCTGTTCAATGCAAACAGCAATATTATATACAAACTCACCGTGCTTTGATGTGAGGCATTGTAATGAATAACATAGATAAGCATACTTTATATTTACGTAATAAGTATAGGAATATGAACTGATATTTTTGTGTTCTATATTTTACAACGGACTTGTCTTTTCTAGTCACGTCTAATTAACCTATCATTATTTTAGACTTTTGATATTGTTCCAATGGTGAATAGTTTTGGTACATTTTTCTGAAATTATTATTTTGTACAAATGCCTTATCTAGGGTGCAACATAATGGTTTACTCTGTGCATAGTATGTGTTCACTTGGGTTAATGATGTAATTGAGGTAATACATTTGCATTCTTATTAGCATGACATTTTAGTGAATAGCAGCACCATGGTGGTTTTTGCAGTCATGCATCATCCATATTTACATTTGAATTAGGCATAATATTTATTCAATGTCCTTGTGACTATTTCAGAAATGTCCATATATCACAACATTGCAGCAGTGTAAATTGAGCCCATCTGTTTTTAATGGCCTTAAAATGTTATATTGCTAACAAAAACATTCTTTAACTAAAAGGGGAAAATGTTATGGCCAAAACAGCAATTCACAACATGTTTTTTAATTCCATTGTGACTCATAAATGCACTACATCTGCATTGTTGTAGAGAACATTGATATGGTAATGTTTTTCACAATCTTTGGACTGCCATCATCGTGATGGATGAGCCTGCGATGATTTCTCATAAATGAGTTGTCAAATTTGAACAAAATATGGCATTCATGTATGTTCACTATAAGTTATCAAGCGGATTGGTTTTTGATGACAGGGAGATTAATTGTGCTTTTTCATTGACACTGTGCTCAGCTGTTGCAGCAATTCCAAGGTCAAGAGGCTTACATTTTTCTGGTTGAATGGCAGAAGAACACCGTCTTTTTTTGTCAATATTTCATTGCCTGTAGCAATTTCCACTTCTACAATTGCTGTTTTTGCTTTATACATAGGGGATACAATGTCTATCTTCAGTGACTATTCAGCATTTCTCCAACATTGTCAAACTGATGAGAACATATTTACTAGTCCTATTGCACTTAGGTTACCCATAAGCTTTAAGAATATTTATATTTACACTATGAATACCGATCATATTTGAGCACTTTATCATGAAAACTGTAAACCTGGCTGTGTGGAACACCGTGGATGTCTTTACGGAATGGTTCTGCACACAGTGAGCCCCATCTCCCCTAGTGGTTGTTCAAGTTGCATTCTACAACAACTGCCGCTGCGTAGTTTTTGTTCGCGCTTGTGCTATATATCTCTCCGATGTTGTTATCGGGTTGTACCATGTGATGTTCGGCAGGATGTCCGATGATTCACTCCACGTGCTGTGAGCTTCTTCAGGAACCGAATAAGCACCTCAAAGAGCTAAAGCCACTCGACCCTTGTCTTGGCAGAACAATGTCCTTGATTGAAGTAATTAAGCCAAGACAGCTGTAGATTTCCAGTCAATCAATAGAGCTATGTATGTGCGCCAGTCCAATCTCATAAGGGTCTCCTGGATAATGGATTTCACAGCATCATACCAACAATTGCAGCCATTGCAATTAGTGACTATTTCTGAACAAAATATGTATCGCTTTGGTTATATACAATCTATTATGAAACGAACTGTACAATATATCTGATGTGTGTATCCTGTGATATGTTGACATGCAATAATGCCCAATCATTTCGCAATGTAGCTGGAATATATAGCCAGCAACATTTTAATCTTATTCACCCTTCCATACCTTCAAAAGTCTCAATGCCACAATTTGCTCTTAATTGTGTAGTGCCGAACTTTACGCGGACAACTTCTTCCTTTTCTGTCGTCACTTTATTTTATCCAACACAGCACATTTCACCCCCATTCTCCTGAGCGTTCTCAGCTTGCTCGCCGCACTCTGCCGGCATCGCTCGCTCCGTTCCTCCCTCTCTCTCCGTCTCTCCCGACTCCCCTCTCTGCTTCTCCGTCCCACTCCAGCCGTCGCTCTTTCTCGGCTTCTGTCTCACTCCGACTGTAGCTCTCTCAGCTTCTCTGTCTCTCTCGTTCAGCTTCTCTGTCTCTACTGCTACCCTATACTTCTTCCACTCCACTGCTACTCTACACTTCTACTCCACACTTCTTCTTCTACTCCACTGCTACCGTACACTTCTTCGTCTACTCCACGCTTCTTGTTCTGCTCCGACCGACTCCGTCCAGCTCCCAGCACAACTCCCCATCTCACTCTGACTCTCCCGTATTTATGCCCGTCCCTATTAATTTCCAATTAATTACTGGCGTCCCCCCTAACGCCCCGCGCCCCCAGCCCCCGGCGCCACCTGTCCCCATTCCCAGACTTCGCTCTCTCTCAGCTTCTCCGACTGTCTCTCTCGTTCAGCTTCTCCGTCTCTACTGCTACCCTATACTTCTTCCACTCCACTGCTACTCTACACTTCTTCTACTCCACACTTCTTCTTCTACTCCACTGCTACCGTACACTTCTTCTTCTACTCCACGCTTCTTGTTCTGCTCCGACTGACTCCGTCCAGCCTCCACCACAACTCCCCATCTCACTCTGACTCTCCCGTATTTATGCCCGTCCCTATTAATTTCCAATTAATTACTGGCGTCCCCCCTAACGCCGCGCGCCCCCGGCCCCCGACGCCACCTGTCCCCATTCCCAGACTTAGAGGCGCCACCCTGTCCCTGACAACAACCGGTCAATCACTGCCCTGCATCCATAATTGCCTAACGGGCTGTCTTCGTCTCTTCCGTTGTCCCCCAGCAACACCAGCCTGTCCCGGTACGACCCCACTGTTCCCAGCCCACACGTGTTTACAATTACCCCCCTTGGCGCGTGTTAAACCACTACAATTGTATCCCTGTGTATTAAGAATGAATGTGCAGTTTGGCATTTTTTCGGTGTGATTATTGCATAAAATATTAATGTTTTATATAAGTGTATTGTCGTGCCCACTTAAACGTGTTTAGATGTTTTCCCCACATGATAACACTTTGTCTGAGGCCAGCACTGTTGAGATTCTGAGTTCCGAAACTGGAAACTCCCCATGTTTAAACCGAGCCTTCAAGTGCAGAGAATTGGTATTCCAAGAACATTCACCAAAACATAAACGTTACACTAAAATGTGTTTTAGCTTGATTTCGTGTTTTTTAAAGCATGAACATGGTTTTAATGACATGTGATGAACACTCTTTGTCAGGCATATAAAGGTGTGCTCTTTGTGCGGATGAAAACGTTGTATTGAAGGTGACTTCAGAAGTAACATTATGATGTCAACTTCTGGTAAAATTTCTGTGACGAGGAATAGTGTACCACTATCTGATAGACTTCCAAATTGACGTGTATTTGTCTTGCGTCATGTCACTAATAGTAGATTTGGGAAGCATATAATAGGGGGAAGAAAAACTATTTGAAATACAAACGATTTGAGCATTTAGGGATTTTTGTGTCAAGTTTTTGAATTAAATCTTTAAACTGTGTACAAACGCAATGGTGAACACAGGTGATGCGTTTGCCAACCATCTAATTAAGTTAACCCATAACACTTGGATATGTATTATGCCCTCTTACCAGTGAGTACTTTGACAATTAACATGGCCTCAAACAGCACCTAGCTTGGCACAATCACTGTGGCGATTGTATTCTATTCTTGCATGTGACAATATGTTCAGAAGCGAAATACCAATGTCGAGATCCCCTAGCCACGAGAGGGTTCTTCAGGCGAGAAATCGTGTAGTTTTGCTATTCCTCCATTTAAGTAGCAAATCCTACAGTGGCAAGAGTCTCACTAGTGGTTTGTCTTTGATTTTCCATTCATGAATGAGATGTGCACATCAGCCTTTTGATGTTCCAATGTGGATGATGGTTTCACCAGTGTCTTCGAGGAATGTCAAAGCCAGGATTTGTGATGGTTTGGTCTAGAACTAGGTGTTTATTCTGGATGTCCGCATAGTTCCACTTTGTTTTCCAGCATTCTTCTGGATCTGGGTGATATTTTAGCATGGTGGAAGCGAAATCCCAGGAGGGGGATTGGTCTTGGTTTGATATATAAGTTCTTGTCGTAGGCAAGACGACTCCGTTGCAGTTTGCATGTCTGAAGAATGTATGAGTGTTCTGGTTATGTTGTGCGTTGCATTATTTAATTGTGCATCGAGCAGTTTTGTGTACGAGCTCCGGTACCAGTCGCCAATTGCAGCTGTTGTTGTTTATGCAGGAAAGAAAAATAACCACCAATATTCTAAATGTTTTTTACATTAATCTTGGGAGAATTACTTCTTCCTCATTTAAAACAAACCACTAACACATCTGAGAATACTCATTATTTCAGATAACTTAGAACTGAAATATTCATATGGCAGCTGTTTCGTTTATTTATACTGTTTTAATGATTCATTATGAATGTCATGTTAATCTTTAGACAGGCACTTGTATACATTTTTAATTTATAGTTATGCAAACATCACTTGGACATATCACCAGGACCTATTGGTCAAAAGAATTCAATTAGGTAACACACTTATCAGCACAAAACAATCTTAATTCAATATATTTATCTTAGCACAGTCCCGCAAGTTTTCCCGTTAATTCATACGTTTGTGTCACCTTGATTTGAGCTGTGAGCTCCAATTTGTATTGATCTTAGATATAATACTAAAACAGGAGCATTTCTAGTGGTATAGTGGTATAAGCATGTTTTCTAACTCGCTATCCATAAGTGAACATATTTAGAAAACTTGCTCAATTTAAATATATACAATTAAAGCAATTTGTACACGTGATTATATCATCAGTTGCCTTGTACGTGATTGAACTTAATTGTAACATTTTGAATAGAATACTAGTGTTTTTTTTTAAAGCAGATATTTTCAAAAATGTTTTTTTTACTTATACTGTGTATCTTATGGAAGTAAACAAAGAAAAAATAAGAGGCAGAAAGAGTGATTAACATTTAAAATAACAGCAGGAATATGGCATTGCATAAGTAAGATACGTTTTTCATGCAAACCCTTGTCAGCTGGTTATACATGTCCTCCAAAAGGGCAATATAGAAATTTGGTGCATTCTTCTTGTCTTTCAAATATATTGGGTCCAATTCATGTAGTCTTTGCTTCCCCACTTTTGCGGGAATTCCATTGTTTTGTAAAAAAAAAATCTGCTAAAGCGGTGCCACCAAACTCACATAGGAGCTTGCGACCCGCCTACACTTGTGCAATGGGTCGTGCCCTGGGGAGTGTCGAAGATAATCTGATCCTCCATGCGCTGATGTCATTACGTTAGCACTACCGACCAATCAGGCTCTCTTCCTTCTCACAAAGACAAAGCTCCCCTGTATGGCATTAGCAGACTGGTTAGGGGCAAGTGCTGTTATCAAGCACCTATGAAGACCGGCACGACACACAAGGACGTGGGTGGCAAACACCACGTCCGGCCGCCTCTGTCTCCCTTGTGGCGATGCTTATGATACACCACACCGGGTGCTCATTTGAGGCTGAGTCAACCTAGGGGGGGCCTAGGATCCGTTATATAATTGTCACTAGTGTTGGCCATGAGCGGAAATCAATCTTGGGTCGCTGGGTTCGCAGCACAATGCGATAACCACTACACCACCGCTCTCCACCATTCTCACACACACACAGTTGGTCCACTATCCGAAAAGGTCTGCTATTGTGGCACCGAGCCAAAGATGGCTCTGATCACATTTGCACGCCCCTTTGTCAATCCACTGCTGAATGAAGGCCTCCCAAACGCCATGTAAGCCATGGGATTTGCCGAAGCATAATTCACCATGATGGCTGGCCAGTGCATGATGGTGTGGTGATTGGCAGGATCAGCCCAGATACTTCTCACGATTCATATGAGCCATGGTCTGGAATTGAACATAGGTCACTGGGTTCATAGCATTGTGCGCTAACGATAATTGCCCCGCCAAATATACAGAGTTGTCTGCTTTGTGTTCCAGTGTCAGTTAAAAGTAGTAGCTAGTGTGTATTGTATTGTCAGTCTCCAAGACGGGACTACCAATGTCAAGCACATGATAGCATCACCAGCAATAATTACACGAGTAAATTGGTGAGTTGGTGCTGTTAGCATTGGATTCAGTGTCAACAAAAGGGCATAAGCCACATGAAACATTCAAGGACATGCTTCTCTGCAGGAATTATCAGAGTCAATTTATAAAGGTCATACCCACCCTCAAGTCTGCCACCCAGGATATTCAATCTATTAATTTCCTGGCAGCTTTTATTAAATGTCAAAACCCAATTACTTATCATCATCATCAGCCTCAGCATCTATAATCCTTTTTTTTAGCTGCAACAAATACGGCTGGCTCGTTGATCAATATTCCGATCACATAACTCTCCGCTTTAATCCCCTCACCTCATGCGCAGAGGTCAGAGTTAGCAGTAAGTTCACATGGCTGTTTGATCTTCATAAATGTGCTTCATCTGCATTCACGGCATAACTATGGGAGATGCCTTCCCTGCCAATGAATTGGAAATTGTGTTTAATTTAACTTGATACTTTCTGTAATTCTAAATGTAAGTCATGCACACAACCGTAATACTAAGATTGTGTTAGGAAAAAGACTTGCTTTGAAACATTTGAATTTGGCACGTACTGTATGACATTGTGTACAGGCAATAGCAATTATCACAATTTCTATAATCGGTATTCCCTGCTTAACATCACTACAGATATACAGGGAGCAAAATGGCGAATTAATGTGCAACTATGGTAATTTTATATTTAAAAAAAATATTTAACTTGGTGCGCGCAGGTGAACCTGTATTTGACAAATGTTACCAATTACTGATACATATTTCAGATTTCCACACATTTAGAATAATATTGCAAGGATTGCATGCACAAAATAAACTGTACATGTCAATATAACCCCGCATTATTAGTTGGTTAATGTAAGGTCACGTGTGGTCGGGTAAAGCTTGGGTACTCCCACCTTCTTATGCATGTCCAGCCAGCATGGAAGAGAAGACTAAAATACCCTCAATACAGGCTCTCTCGAGCTCTTTTTAGCAGAGGCCCTTCAACCTCCTTGCAGTGCTGCACCTTTACCTTTTACTGAATACAATTTAGTAACATTAGTTACAATATACAGATGTGTGAAACATACATTTGGTTCGACTATGAGTCTTCTTGAGGTACAACATTTGTCAAAGCAAAACTTTAGTGACTTTTTTTTTTGCCAAACTGAAGCGACCTGGGACAATTGTGGGTGCAAGTGTCAGCATTAGCATAGCACAAAGCCGTTCCTTGCATATGGAATTGCTTAGCTTTTATACTGCCCTGTTGCATTTTCATGTCTTCGCCGTGGTGTCAGACCTTTAACCGGAGCCATGAATTGCACGTGACTGAGCCTGTGAATATCTTGCTCTCTCAGGCGGTCTTCTCTCGCGTCTGCTCCCTCGGGCACAGGGTTGGTAGACTCCAAGTTGAGATCTGAAACCCAATTAGCCTCAAGTATGATGTCGTAGGCACAGAAGTATAAAGAGCACTGTGGTGTAGAGAAAATCTCGCGGTTTCGCACACTTTAATCGGTGCATTGAAGATCACAAGACAAATATTAAAACAATTGTTCATTGTGGCTGATCTTGGTCAAATTATTTCAAACCACCATAAAACAATATTCCCCATCACCTTCTCCTTTCACATAATTGATGTCCACTGGCAGAAGCCCACACTGGCCATTTTTATGTCCTTGTGAACATTTTGCTCCGTAGTTATTCTTTGGAAATCGAATGCACATTGACTTTTGTTTCATTAATGATAATTTTCAAGTGTGAGCTTCTTAATTATGAAGACAACAATCTGGGCATTAAGGCTCCTTTTCAGAGCAAAATGTTTGGCAAAAGGAAACTAAAGCAAATTGTTGTTGGTTCAAAAGAAAAGCATATAAAGGCTTTATGCAATTAATTTTCTATAAAATCGTTATATGTGCATTTATTGTACACAAGAATTAGTGAAGCTCTGCAAAATGAATTCGAGTGAAGTAACATAATTAATTAAAACATAAGTGAACAAATGTACAAATAATTAATATTTCAATGCCATTGCAGCAGTTTAGCACCGACAGTAGTGCCATTTAAAATCATTTTCTATAACATAATGGCCCAGTCTATAACATAATGGCCCAGTCTCCCCGAGAGACCTGGTCTTCACCTGAGGACGGCTGCTTGCGTTGTGGCCGAAACGTCATGAGAATTATTTTATTATGTTTTATTTTTATTATTTTATTACTTCCTTTCTACGTGACTTTACCGAAAGAACCAAGAAGATGAATCCCTGCAGTCACGAAAGCTTTAAATCGAAATATAATGGCCCAGTGTCTCCATTTTACCCTCAGTTTATATCAGGGAACCCGAACAAGTAGCTTTGTGTAACAAGTAGCTTTGGGGCATTCACTTGGAAAGTAAATCAAAATAACAAACAGAAAATGAATTGAAAACACAAGCAAATTCGACTTCTAAATTAATCTGAATGAAAGTGCTTTTGTCCACAAAATGTATGTTCCTGTTATTTACCAATGTTGTGCATACACTTCCTTATGTTCATCACTCCATGAAAATGTATTCTACAATTGTTCATCCATGTGTACCAACAGGCACAATTTCAGTCGGGCATCTACCTATTTCCTTGTGATGAATGAACAAATGAATAGCGAAATTGGTTAATAAAAAAAAATCCAATCCACATTGTTTCTGTAATCTAAAGCACAGAAAAAAACCGTTTGAAGTCATGCTAACCTTCATTCATCTTTCCCTGAGATCTTCCCCTGCTCGCCACCCACGTACCCACCTGCCCTGAAGCATTACTTACTGCTAATTGAACCCTTTTGACCCTGTGCTTCATCCGGGTGTTGTGCCAGGGTAATTACCTGCAATGGTAACGTTTGTCCACTCGCACATTGGCAGGGTGGAGGGCAGGTGAACACCACCTCTGCCGGTTGGTCATGATGATCGAGGTGAAGGGGCAGCTCTGTAATTCCTTGCTCACCCCACTGCTGGAGGAAGGTACCTTCACGAGAGGAAGCTCTAGAGAACACCACAGAGCGTATTTGGCCTACATTTCCACGGTGGATATATCGGAAGTGGCTGAATTACTCACACTTTCATCCACCATGCGCGATCTTCCGATGCATAGAGCAACAAGGCTCTAAAGAGCCCCTTTAGAGGTTATTTGACCAACTCTTGCAGACTGGCCATATGTCTTAGAAGAGGTGGGGGAATACCCCACACTTTAAACATCGACTAACCGTGGTAACCCATTTATACTGATGGGTGAAGAGGTGTGGGGCCGAGCGGGTGGGGGGGGGTTTAGAGATTTTCCCATTGTTACCACTCCCCGTGCTGAGAGATTGAATCGAGCCAGAGACCTCTGGATTGCAAGTTCAGCGTAGTAACCGCCACACCATTGTGGCAGCATCGCTTGATCATGATGCTGCTGGGGAGAAAATTGATTGGGGGGGGGGGTGTGCTGTCGAGGCTAGAAAATATTGCAGTTGTTTTGGCAAATATTCGAATCTCGCCAATCTTCTTGTCCTTGTGAAAGCTCCGTGTGACTGCCAAGAGCCAGAAGGAGAACACAATGTGGGTTGTTTGTTTTTACAATTATTTATCTTCTCTTTGAAATTTCTTTAAGATCTAATTTTTTTCCATAAGCATCAGTGAATGTAGTTTTGCAGCATCCACTCAATTGGAATTGAAAACATCACGTTAAAAAAGTTTAGTATGTATTTTATTGGAATATTTTTAAATTAACCTTTGTCAGTCTAGATTCGTACTTTTTAATACAATGATTTTTTTAATTTACATTGTTGACAACAAACATACTTTAAAGTGTGTCCTTACACAACTATGATTAATTAAAACAATGAAATATGCAGGTATAATAATGTATTGATGCTTCAATTTGTCATATAAATGTTTGTACCAATATGATACAAATATTGCTTTGATATTTATTTGGTATTTAAATATCGATGATATTATGTTTAAATAACATTTCGATAATGTTCATGGATAAAAAAAAATAGTGAAGGTGGCATCGATTCAAGTTTTTGGAAATTAATTTTGTACAATGTTTCTGTCTGCAGAATAATACATTTGACCTTTAGAACAATCTCAATTGACTCAGCATTTGGCAAATAGCACTTTTAATTCTATTTGGATAGCCCAAACCAAGTTCGCCTGATACAATCCATGATTAACCCTTATAAATGGATAATTCTTTCTGACAAGCCATTCCACATTCAGAAGGTAAGATACAGATCATTTATATCAGTGGCTTTAATCTTAAGATTTTTGGTGGAATTGTGGCTTGACCTCTAGTACTGCCTGTCACAAAGAAAATATATTACTTTAATAATGGATATTTATCTTTATTTCTTTTAACTACTGTCCCTTTTTTGGTAAAACGTTACCTTTGTTAAATTCACCTGTTTGCACTTTGCAGCAGTAACGTTTTTTTGTTTATAAGGTGACTTATTTGTATTTGTAGTTTTTCTTAAATTATTATATGCATCCTCAAATGTGTTTAAAATGCTATTGCCTGTGAAAGTATAAGGTCTTAATTAATTGCATATTTAAAACAATTATTAAATAAATGGTGTGTTTAGTTGGCTTTCCTTTACCCGCACCTCCAATTATTAAGGTTGGCTACGTACGGTGTGAAAGAAGTTCAACATACGCACATACAACATGCATTGGTGCTTTATCATATAATAGTGTTAAATTGCATCTGAAAGCAGTGAATACAGCTAATGAAGCAAAGCATTTATGCTGTGTGCTTTTCTCCATTTCCTTCACTCATAGCATAACAATTTAACAGCATTTGGTTAGCCAAAAGCATTTCGAGCAGTTTGGACACGCTTCATATTGAACGCCTATGCTTCAGTAAAGTGATGTGCACTAAAACCCGATGGGCCATTCACTTGCATTCCCGCGAATGTCAATTTGAACGCAAGGCTAGACATGCGCACGCTACAGAGCAAATGGTTGTCATTTAAAGCATGCTTTTAATCAAAATGAGTTGCACCTTTAAATGTAAAACACACAACGAAGATATACCGAGCGGGTATTGATGCATCCATGCATCTTTTCAGGGGGTTTGGTAAATGAGTACCACTTTGTATGTAAAGTCAATATTGCCTCGATCATATAGGCCCTCACACTACTGTTAGAATGTGGACTATTCACCACTGGCGCATGAGCATTACTACGTGCTCATTTAAGAGGAGAAAGGATAGTTAGTGTTTAGGTAGAACAGTTTGTGCCTCGGTAGAACAGTTCCTACTTAGGCTGAACAGTTCATACTTACGTAGAACAGTTCGTACTTACGTAGAATATTTCGTACTTATGTAGGACAATTCGTACTTACGTAACGGATGTGTTATCGTGACGTCGGTGTCAACGCTCGTGTGGCATCACAGTTCTCCACTGCTGGTGGTTACCCTGGGCAACTTGTGCCGGCCCATTTCCTTATTTGGGCCCAGATCATTACGTCGACAGTGGAGAGAGTGCTGCCTTTCCGTTACAGTTTCTGCTTTCTGTCTTTCACAACTCCAAATGCGATGCGTTATGATTGTGAATAACAGGGGCGACAGGACATGTCCTTGTCCGAGTCCACAATCAATGTTTAACCAATCTGATATGCCCGTGTGTTTTTTAGTATGAAACACACAGTTAAGTTTATACATACGCAGGCTTCTCTCTGTTATCCCTTCTCCAATTCCATTTCATCGTAGGGATTTGCATACTGCTTGTCTATTCATGACGATATCGTGATCTGAGCTGAAGGCAAATAGGCATGTACAGACACAACTGGATATATTGAATGGATTTAAGATGAAGGAATTAATATTTATTGTAGAGAAAAGTGAAGCAGTGATTGTGTAAAGATACATTAAAATGCTTAGAATTATAAAGTTAAGAGGGGGGACAAATGAAGGATTAGAGAGTTTCACATCCCTTTGAATTGAGGTGACAGGATGCCAAAAAAGTAAAGGACATCAATAGATGAATATAATGCAGCAGTCATTTTTACCGCAGTGTAAAGATCTTGTGGCACAGATATGCAACATGGTACACAATGTATATCGTGGTAAACAATGTATGTTGCGTACCAATTTTAACCTTTGCAGAAACAGAACTTCTGACAAAAGGAAGGAAAGTCCATGCAGAAATTAGGGTTTTAAGAAGCATTAGAGGGCAAAAAAAACTAGAAAGGATTGAGTGAACAATGTTAAAGTAAAGGAAGAGTTGGCAGTTGAAGTCATTAAAACAAACACATACTAGGCAAGATTACAGATGCAGCACGTGAACATACATGGGTAAATTCAGAATCAAGGTGTTTGGGTAAGATTGCGTAAATATGAACGTGTCGTTAACCCACCACCACCCGGCAAAGCCAATTATAAGGATTTGTCACGTGAACAAAACGTGCAATTAGTTACGAGTTCAGCACACCTGTAGGGGTTATTACGGGGAGAAAAGGCGGACGGGGAACACAAGGGTGTCTGCACCCACACACACGGGTGGCTACACCTACGTCCGCATCCGTTAACCACTGGGGGGCCATGGGGGCTCTGTGATCCCCCATAACCCCGCCCCTCCGAGGGGATCCCTATAAAAGGCGGGGAGCCAGAGAGCTCGTGGCCAGTTTTAAGAAGAAGCTTACCAGTAAAGTCTGAAGACCGGCAGAATAGGTCCTGGGACTCCCCTGTCTCGCTGCCCTTGTCAGGGCCGAGCTGGGTAAGCCAGCGGCGCGGCCCAAGAGCTTCCGGACCTCTGCTCTTGTAAGGGCAAGGCCGGCTTAGCTGGGCGCCGGGATCCGTGTTTACCAGGGCCGGATCAGACAGCCTCCCGTAGCCCATTAGAGGAGGACTGGGAACAGGACAGGGGAATTAGTACTAGGGGTGGTTTGCCAGCTAGTACGGGTGAAGGGGCCGTTACCCCTTCAGCTATTGTATCTGTCCTTGAGTTAATAAAAGAGTGTGCCTCAACTCTGTCGTCAGTCTCCCTGGAACTCACTACATCTGGCATCAGGAGTGGTCCAAAGCATGGATACGAGACGGACGACTCGTGCCCAAGACCCCGGAGAGGACGACAACGAGGGAGAGGCGGTGCAAGACATCGCCGCCGACGTACCTGGCCAACCGCTGCCGGCTCCAACACCTGCGGGGCAGTCGGAGAGGGTCGGGACGTCGGCTGATGAGTTGGCGTTAGCCCACTCCCGACTGGCGGAGCTCTTATATGCAGCGGCCGCCATGCTGGAGCAGATAACTCGCCTGGGGTCGGGGGGAGCGGCGCAGCGGGAAGACGGACAGCGCCCGCCAGAAACTCCCGCCTTTGCGATGGGCCGGAGGCTTGAACTTCCCGCCACGGGTACAGTAGGAGCCGAGGGAGGGGCCCCAGCTCGTCACGCGGGCGGCGGGGCCCAACCAGCGTGCGCCACGTCATCGGCGGGGGCGGGTCGCAGCGGCTACCTATCAGCGGTTGCCAGGTCATCACCAGCGGACGACAGCACCGACCAAGCTGGAACCAGCGCGTCACCAATGGCGCGACCTCCATTAGGTCCGCCATTGCTCCCCATACTGTCCATGGACACGGTACGAGTGCTGGGAGATCATCGGAGACAGAGCCGACATTTCAGCAACGCCTGCCGGCCCTGCAGGTGTTCGTATCGAGCGGCGGCGATTGGGGTGGGTTCCAGCGCCGTTTCCTCGCCCACCAAGAAATGGCTGGGTGGACGGACAACGAGTCGCTGTGTGCTCTTCCGGCGATGCTGGATGGCGACACCCTTGGCGTCACCCTCACCGCTGCACCCAAGTCGGCACGCTCCATGCTTCAGTCGGCGCTGCAGGTGCTGGCCACGGTTTATGGGCCGCCTTCCGATTTTCGCCAGCTTTTCTACGAGCGGCAGAAGGGCAACAAGGAGTCACCACTTGCGTACCGCATGGCCCTGCTGTCGTTGGCGAAAGCAGCCTTCCCGCGCATGGACGAG
The DNA here is from genome assembly GCF_964198595.1 of Lampetra fluviatilis. Lineage (NCBI taxonomy): Eukaryota > Metazoa > Chordata > Hyperoartia > Petromyzontiformes > Petromyzontidae > Lampetra > Lampetra fluviatilis. The sequence continues at coordinate 24,662,673 of NC_136278.1, read as the reverse complement.
GAGGGGATCGATGCGATGGTGGCCGAGAAAATTTTGCTATTGGCCGACGACTTGAACTTCGTCATCCTGGCACAGGATGATGCAGACATGTCGTCATTACGGGCTGCAAGGCACATTCATGCCAATCTGATTTCCCAGCGGAGAAAGGCTCACAAGGCAGCTGCGGGACACACCGTGGTGGCCACCACCTCCGAATCTGAGGGGGGCTTCGCTGCGGGCCGTTCTGCGGGATGGCGGTCTGGCGGGCGACCGGCTCGGAACGTACCGAGCCACCGAGAGCAGCCCAAGTCTTCTGGAGCACTCGTCGTGTGCTACAACTGTGGCCTCCGGGGCCACGTCGCTTCGGGATGCCGGGCACCTCGACAGCGCGGAGCAAGAACTGCGGCTGAAGATGGCCCTCTTCAAAAGCCTCCACAACATCCTCCAGCAAGTCGTGGCACCCCACATGTTCGGCCTGCACGCACACCCACTTCCCTCTCACATGGCCCGACACACGATTCTCGGGGTTCGGGTGCTGGTGCGTCGGGTCGCGGCTTGATGGGGAGGGCGCTCCAACCGGGCCAATGGTCTGAGTTGGCTCACCGTGTTGTGGCCAAGTCGGCGGGGTCGTCCGTTGTCACGGGGCACATTGATGGGGTGGAGGTACGGGTACTGATCGACATGGGAGCATCGGCGACTATCATTTACGATTTGATTTATAATATCCTGCCCATTCAGAGTCGCCCGTTGCTCCCCGTCGACATACCGTGTTACGCTGCAAACGGGGGCTCGTTAGGTATCATCGGCCAAATTCGAGCGCAAATTTCTATCGGGGACATTAAATTATCTGGCCCGGTGTTGGTCTCCTTCTCGCTGGCAATTCCGTGCCTGTTGGGGACAGACTTTTTGGCCAAATTGCCTGTCAAAATTTTGATTGACCAGGGATGCATCGAGCTTCCATCGGGCCGACGTATAACGTTCCTGCCTTCCACCCCTACCTTGCCTACTGCCTGTGCAATGGTACAGGCGCTCGTTGCTCGAACGGTGCGCGTATCCCCGGGGGCACAGATGCTTGTGCCCCTGCGGTTGTGTCGACCGTTCGCTAAAGGGGTCTCAGACCGGGGCATTATGCTGGGGCCGTCTAGGGCCGGAGTGAATGGGCCAGATTTGGTGATGGCCCAGACTATTGTTAAAGGAGATGAGGACCCATTTATCGCGGTCCTCAATGTCGGGACACGGACGGCGGTGGTTTCACAGGGAACCGTGTTCGCACATGCGATTCCGGTACCTGCGGAAACGCCGATCATTGGCCAGGTGGCCACCGCTTCTCAGCCGCGACTGCTCTCAGACATTGACGAGGGTTGGCTGGAGGCGCTTTGTGCTGAGTCACTTGACCTGTCCGACTCACAACGTACGAATTTTCCGACGTCTTTAGTAAGCACAAATACGATATCGGATGTACAAATTTGCTGCACCACCATATTGACACCGGTGACAACGCTCCTATCCGCCAAAATCCTTTTCGGTTAAGTCCCGCCAAAAAGGATCATGTCAAATCGGCTGTAGATGACATGTTGGCTTCTGACATTATTTCTCCCTCGACCAGCCCTTGGGGTGCACCCATAGTATTGGTTAAAAAGCACGATGGGTCCCTAAGGTTCTGCGTTGATTTTCGGCGGTTGAATAAGATCTCGGTGGCCGATGCTTACCCACTTCCTCGAATGGACGAATCTCTGGATGCCCTAGCAGGATCACGATTCTTCTCCACCTTGGATCTGCTCTCAGGGTTTTGGCATCTTCCCTTGGACGATGAATCGAAGCCCAAAATGGCTTTTCGAACGCCGCACGGCCTCTTCCAATTCAATCGGTTGCCTATGGGGCTCCACTCCGCTCCCGCAACGTTCCAGTGCCTGATGGAATTGGTTCTCGCTGGCTTGCAATGGGAGGTATGTTTGATTTACCTAGACGACGTGATCGTATTTAGTAAGACGTTCGAAGAACATCTTGATAGGCTTCGGGCCGTGTTTCTCAAAATGCGCACAGCTAATTTGAAATTCAAACCACAAAAGTGCCATTTGCTACGCGATTCTGTAAGATATTTGGGTCACATCATCGGCCGGTCAGGTATCTCAACCGATCCCGCCAAAACGCGTTGTGTCAGCTCCTGGCCGACTCCCACCTCGGTGGGGGAGGTTAGAAGCTTCATCGGTTTTGCTTCATATTACCGCCGGTTTGTCGCGGAGTTCGCTTCCATCGCTAAGCCGTTACATGCCTTAACGGCAAAGGAGGTGAAATTTCATTGGGGGCCGGAAGAGGAGGCCGCCTTTAACTCTCTTCGTGACGCCCTGGTGGGGGCCCCGCCGTTGAGTTACCCCGATTTTTCTCTACCTTTCGTGCTCGACACGGACGCGAGCAACACGGGGATTGGGGGCGTGCTTTCCCAAGTTGTGGGTGGCGTGGAGCGCGTTGTGGCTTATGGTAATAGAGTATTGTCTCCTGCCGAGCAGCGATACTGCGTCACCCGCCGTGAACTGTTGGCTATTGTTTTCTTTATTCAACAGTACTGGCCATATCTGTACGGCCGGCATTTCACCGTCCGTACAGATCATGCGGCATTGCAGTATGCCCTGCGTATTCACCAGCCATCGGGGCAGTTGTCCCGATGGCTGGAGATCATTCAGGATTTCGATTTCGAAACAACATATCGCAAGGGGATTCACTACACCAATACCGATGCCCTGTCACGCCTGCCGGTCGCTTCTGATTGCACTTGTTTCTTGGGCTCGGGGCGTTGCAAATCGGCGAGCGACGGCCAGGATCGGGTCCTTGCGGCCGCCGTTGAGGCTCATTCAGACGTTGGCCCTATTGATATGGGAGGGAAGGCTTCCCTACTGGGCTTGTCAGGTGCGGAGTGGGGGTGCCTCCAAATAGAGGATACTTCCCTCCTGGCACTACGGCGTCGCGCGGAAGAATCCGGTCAGGGGAAGTCGGGCGTTGACTCATGGGGGTTGTGCCAGGGCCTCCTCATGCATTGGGACAGAATGATCCGCTGCCACAGGCTGGTGGTGCCTTCCGCGTTGAGGGGTAGGGCTGTATGGGCCGCTCATGAGCGGCTCCTGCACCTGGGCACCCTCAAAACCCTTGCCATGCTGCAGCTTAATTTCTTTTGGCCGGGCATGGCAAGGGATGTGGACGATCTGTTGCAGTCTTGTACCCAGTGTGCTCAACGGAAGCCGCCAGCGAGGGGAGCCAGCCCACCGCTCCAGTCTATTTCGGTCATCCGGGTTAATGAGCTTGTCGCTCTTGATATTTTGGGGCCGTTTCCTTTCACGCCGAGGGGTAATAAGTACCTGTTGGTTGGCGTGGAATATTTCACGCGATGGCCTATGGCTTGGCCCCTCGCTAACCAGTCGGCAGCAGCCATTGCGGAGGCTTTTGTCCAGGGCTATGTCCTCGACAAGGGCGCTCCGGAACGGTTGTTGACCGACCAGGGAAAGAATTTCACTAGTGCCCTTTTACACAAGGTGTGTGAGCTTCTGGGTACGAAGAAAATTCGTACTTCGCCTTACCACCCACAAACGGATGGGATGGTAGAATGCCTGCATAGGACTCTTATGTCCATGCTGTCCCACCAGGTATCTGAGTCCCAAACCGATTGGGACCTTCAGATCCCGAGAGTCCTGGCAGCGTACAGGATGGCTCCTCACGCGGCGACCGGATTCTCACCATTTTTTTTTATGTATGGCCGCGAAGTTGACCCGCCTGTCGCGACTCAGCTGAGAGTTGCCGCACCACACGCTAAATCCAAGTTGGCGGACCATGTTAAATTTAACATCCTCCGGTTGGCTGAGGCACGGGAGGTGGCTATGCAAAAATTAATTTAATTTATTTAGGGTTATTTAATTTTCGTGTGCCTGTCTCCTAGTTTTCAATTTTGCGTGCGCGTTCCACATTGTCATCTTACTTGCAGCAGCAGCAGTACGTTGGCGTACACTCATTGATATGCTAATTCTCTCTGCCCCCTCCCTCTCTCCGTTCTCGCCCCCCCTCTCTATATTTAAGGGACCGTCATAGAGACAACCCCTCTCTTTGTGCCGATGTGTGTCCTCTCTCTGTGTGCCGTTGTGATGTCTGTCTGCTTGTATGTCTGTCTATAGTTTTCTAGTTAGATTTTTGTTGCTATTTCTTTTATACCTGATGATGATTGCTTGTGTTGCAATCGAAACGTCGTAATATGTTATTTTAATTTATTATTTTATTTTTAGACGTGACTTAACCGAAAAGAACCAAAGAATAATTCCTGCAGTCACGAAAGCTCCTAAATTAAGATTGGCTATGCAAAACTCTGACTCTCGCCAGAAGCAAAATGAAAGGTTGCGATCACGCCGGTCGCACACGCACGAATGGCACCCGGGCGACAGAGCGTGGCTACACTGCCCCCAGGTGCCATTGGCCACCTCGTCTAAGTTGTTGCGACCATGGAGGGGCCCCGTGGAAATTGTGCAGGTTATGCGGCCTCAATGTGTTCGCATTAAATGGGGGAAGCGTCGGTGGTTCGTGCACCCTTCACGGTTGAAGCCGTTCTTTGCGCCACATGCTTCCTCTCATGACTATGGCCGAACATGTGGGGGGTCCACTGACTCCTGGAGGGCGGGGTCGCCGCCAGCCTCTGATCCGCTGCTAATTGTTCCGTCTTCAGGGGCCCAAGGACTGACGCCCTCTCGGCCGCCAGCCTCCCCCGAGGGGGTCGGCGCTGGCTCGTCCAGGAAGCCGGAGGGCCGTGCACCTGCAATTTCAACACCTGCCGCCGACCCCACCGGGTCGGGCCCTTGTGACGGGCCCGCTGCACGGACACGCGCCAAGACGCGCCGGTTGTTGTGAGTTGCTTTCCGGGCGTGTTCCGCTGCTGGAGGGCTCGCTCACCTTTTTTTAAATTTTTTTGTGGGTGGGGAGGGGAACCACACTCTGTACATATGTTGCATGTGGGGGCGGTGGGTATTTATAGGGGACCGTTGGTTGTTGTTACACTTGTTCTTGTTATTGTTACGGGGCACACGCGTGTTGACTGTGTTAAGTCTTTATTGTTGGTTTTTTAGGGGTTGTTGCAGCCAGGACGGCTGCGAGCTGTACAGGGGGGGGGGGGGGGTGATGTAGGGGTTATTACGGGGAGAAAAGGCGGACGGGAAACACAAGGGTGTCTGCACCCACACACACGGGTGGCTACACCTACGTCCGCATCCGTTAACCACTGGGGGGCCATGGGGGCTCTGTGATCCCCCATAACCCCGCCCCTCCGAGGGGATCCCTATAAAAGGCGGGGAGCCAGAGAGCTCGTGGCCAGTTTTAAGAAGAAGCTTACCAGTGAAGTCTGAAGACCGGCAGAATAGGCCCTGGGACTCCCCTGTCTCGCTGCCCTTGTCAGGGCCGAGCTGGGTAAGCCAGCGGCGCGGCCCAAGAGCTTCCGGACCTCTGCTCTTGTAAGGGCAAGGCCGGCTTAGCTGGGTGCCGGGATCCGTGCTTACCAGGGCCGGATCAGACAGCCTCCCGTAGCCCATTAGAGGAGGACTGGGAACAGAACAGGGGAATTAGTACTAGGGGTGGTTTCCCAGCTAGTACGGGTGAAGGGGCCGTTAACCCTTCAACTATTGTATCTGTCCTTGAGTTAATAAAAGAGTGTGCCTCGACTCTGTCGTCAGTCTCCCTGGAACTCACTACACACCAATTGTGTGTTGGAAACATACTCTTAGGTTTTTTCGGTAAAGTCACGTAGGTAAAAATAAATAATTAAAAGAAAATAATAGAAATAATAATAGAAATCAAATTATAAATCACGACGTTTCGGAGGCAACACAAGTCTCCGTCATCAGGTGGGACCGTCACAGCTAGATTTACTGTACCAAGTGAGGCAAAATTCCAAGAGACAAGCCCTTAAATACAAGTTAAGGGGGGAAGAGGGGGAGGGGGTTATCTGATTGTGGCAGCCAATGAATGGAACGTGTTTGGGGGGTGGGCGGGGCTAAAAGAGAACAATAGGTGCACATGTTGTTGTTTTACCTGGTGTTGGTTGACAATCCAAATACAAAAAGGAGAGTACTGTTAAACGCTGGGGATGTCAACACTCGGTAAAGTAGAATAGTACCTGTTACATAAGATGGTCCAAAAATGTGCAGTTAAATCTTTTTTGCATGGTTAATAACATCTAATAAAGATGTTAACTACACGATGATGTGAAAAAATACGTACAAAGAAACAAGCAATCTTTCCTCAATGGTGAATCCACTGTGTCAGTTGTAACAGTTGTGCTTTGGTGAACCACGGTGGTGAGATGTTATCTCCCTCACCTGGTATGCAGGAGGTCGTAGGTTCTATCCCGACCCTGAATCCTCTACATTTGGAGTTTGCATGTTCTTCCCGTGGTGGCCTGGATTTTTCTCGTTGTCCTCTGTTTTTTCCCTCCACTTTATTTTAAACCGTGCGTTCAGAGTATTTGGCTGCTATAGATTTCCACATGATAAGCCACTTCGTTGGAGCTACCATTTGTGGCCAGGTCGCTTCTGAAAATAACTATATAACTGGTTTAGTTTTTAGTTTAGTTGCATGTGTTTTAGATTTGTCCGGATTTGTCCTGCGTGTTGTCTGGCATGATGCCCAACATTTCACTCCATATCGCAGAGCTTCTTCAGAAACCTCGCTATATATTGTAAGATAATTATTATTCTGCAGTTTCAAATGGCGCATGTTGAGGGTGATTGGGATGGGTGCTGTGTGAGCTGCAATTGTGATTGTTGGAAGAATAAAAAAAAGTCCTCTTATTTAAGTTGTAACTATTATTTGTTGTGTCCCTATCAGTCTTTGCACTTATACAGTATTATAATTCTCCAATGTTGGCAAAAACAGATCCACGGCTTCACATCCGGACAAGAGTTATACAAAAAATATACTGCCACTGACAGTACTGCGTTGGTAATTTCCTGCGGCTGTGATGCCAAGATGTCCAGTCTATGATGATTCTGCTGATAGTGGTTTGCTATTTCAGGTAGACCACAGGAGATTTTATCTACCCCTTGCTTCACACATCAGTTTCTGAATGCCTTCCAGTGTAGCATTTGTACGACCCACTGGTTGAAAGTGGGCAACACGTTCGGAATAGGTTCTGAAAAGGCTACACCTCCGAATCTCTGGTGGTAAACTTCCAGGTCATGAAGTAAAAACAGTTGATATGATTGGTGTACAATTTGTCTCTCAGATGATAGGGTCCTCCTTTCATAGAATATGCTCATGGAATGTGCGAATGGAGAAGAATCGCAATGCCAATACGGTGTGGGTGCTGACACAATCTTAATATTCAAACAATTGAACTTGAATATTTAGAAAACACTGATGGCATTAAAATATGTATTTTCATGTAACTAAGATGGCTCTTGAAGTACACCTGTATAAAGTACACATTGAGCACGTTTATTAAACGATTATTTTAATGGAAGACAATATACCATGATCCAAGTTGATGATTTAAAAATAAAAATGTACACCATGCGGATTTTTTACTGTGAAGTAGTAGAATAGCAGAAGCAGGTTGCCTGTATTAAAAACTATCGTGGCACGCGAGTTTGACATTGCAACGTTTGATCTATATTTTTGGTACATCTAGTTCATTCTCTATTTTAAGCTTGACAATGTATAAACTACCCCAGGGATTTCATGAGTATAACTGAAAGCCAGCAATTTTTTTGTTCCCTGGTAAAAAGCGTGTTTTATATTGAAACCATAAAGTGCTCTAAGGCAGAAAGGAAGTGACAATTTCAGAGTGTGGGTGGCGAGGGCAAGGAGTGGGTGACAAGATGCAGAGATGACATTGGCAGTCTACTTGCAGTCATCCTTTAAGCTGCAATATAATATATAGCTCTCAAGCAGATGAAGTAGCAGATGAATTAGCTGTGCACATGTGTCACCTGTGACCTTCTTTAGGAAATAATCACGTGTCGGCTGATATAGGAATACAACTCATTCCATTATGCATCGAGTGTCTTAAAACAGAAACGCATCATTGGACATTCATGAAAAGTCAAGCTCTTTCAATTAAAATACGAATAGAATTTGAATACAAACAAATCAATACAAATATCGTTCACTAAATAATATCAAAAATTTTAGATAACAAACCAATATATTATGTTGCTGGTTCAGAGCTGGAATTTCATTAAAAGTCAGAGTAAAGGAGTTGACTTGGCAAGTAAAGGTATATCGTAGTTACTTCATCTTCTAGCCACCTATTTTGAGGCAAGGTGAACGTATTCAACTACAAACGCATTTTTAAAAATCTATTTCAGCAAATATCGTGACTTATGCTGACACGATTGTCTATAGATTTTGGCAGATGCAGCCAAACTTATTTTTTTTGACCGATATCCTTCATTTCAGCTCTCCTTTTGGACTTTTCCATGTTCCCCCACATAACCGACTTTCTATTCCTGGTATTTGTTGTCATGCGTCCAATTGATGTTTCTTGTCATTAATACGAATGTATATTGAGTGTGATTTTTGTTGCAGTTTTTATTTTGATCTTAAACCACGTGTCTTTCATCGTTCCCTGCTGAGTTACAAGATATTTTTCATTAACAATAACTGCGATTTTGTGATAACTATCATTCTTGTCAGAAGAGATTTCGAATGTACAATGATTTTCTTTGCAAATCAAGTAGTTGTACAAACTTTTGACATGTCAGATGAAGTCGTGCAGTATCAATCCAAGTTCCCAGTCTCACAGACACAAGGTAGAGAAAATTAAGTTAGTCTAATTGAAATAATGGAGCAAGTGAAATTCATGCTGATACAACGACATTTGGTGGAGAAGCAGACTTTCCACTTTTTACATTCAAAATTATATGATGCTCGTATATCTTTGCCTGTTTCCATGTTATATTACAAAAAAAAATTGTGAATCCATAACGTGTACAACTATTGGTTTACCAATCCTAGAATATTGTTACTCATTTGATCCTTCATTTTCATGAAACATGTTCACAGAAATATTTACGAAGACATTTTTTTCTTTTAAAATGGAGCATTTCAAAATGGAAATATTTTCTCACTCTTGTGGTCAAATTGATTTCTGTAGTAGTTTCATTCCGTGATAGTCTGCAATAGGATTTCTACCAAAATGCTTTGGGCATATCCACAATTAAATGTTCGCGCCTAGCAATTTGCAGGGCAAATTAATTGAAACGAAACTATCACCTTAAATAAATATATATAGATCTCAGTCTTGTGTATGAAATAGAGAAAAGACTAAATTCTACCCAGAAAAAAAGAAAGCCAATATTACTGCATTTGAAAGTAAATCTCTACTGGGATTAAATAACCTTCACAGACTGACACACACGGCATACATATAAATGTGCTCATAAAGCACACAGGCTCTTTCTATATATAAAGTGTATATATTTACCGTTAGGGTGGAGCAATGCCACATTGGTGAGCATGCCGCACTATGAACTCAAGTGACCTGAGTTGCATTCTTCTGCACGGCTAACATCAGTGGCGAGCAATATTTGAACTGCTCTTGGATCCCCCCTTCCCCGACCTCCCATCCTCCATGTCACCAACCGCAGTGACCAGCATAGGTGAAGTATGGTCAAACACGCTCTTCAAAGCCGGACCTACTCTCCCAGCCTTGGCTCTTGGCTTCGACGCTGGAGGGGTGGAGGTTGTCGGGCCTTCTCAAGTGTTGCCTTCAGGATCTGGAATGCCTTGCTGGCGGTGATCCGGTACGCTGCGAGCCTCAATGTGTTCAGGAGGAAGTGCAAGACTCGCTGTTTTCTCACGGATTTTACTTAACATTATTTTATTTTATTTGCATTTTACTTTAGTGTACAGTGTGATATTACATTTAAAATAAATACGGATTCACTGTGTTTTACTGACAGTATAGGAAGGTATTTCATTCCGCGGTTAGATTGACTCCGAGCGGCAAATTATGATTCACGATTGTTATGCATCATTACTAATGCCGGCTTTAAACAAAATGAAGCCAAAGTGAGTTAAGAATGATAAACTAAGAATTGTATTTTCCAATCTTTTATCCTTTGTTTATACATTTCAAACGCTAATGTAATGCGGACAATGTACTCCACTATAATCGTATTATATACACAGTATAATGAGCCCCACTTTTCTAAGGCTGCCTCTCATGATTAAAGTTCTCCAGCTATCCTTTACCAATAATGTTTCCCTCTTTAGTATTTAAACAACAAAATAGCTAATGCATTTACAAAACTCGTGAGACCAATTATGAGCCTTTCCAATGATAACTGATTTAGTTGTGGTACGTAGCCATACATAATTTACCATTTATCTATCTTCTTTGTAGGCCAAGAATCCTCGGTAAATTAAACCTTGATATACTACCACAATATCTTAATTTAAATAATGTGGATTTGTGATTGAAAAATGCAACTGCAATTCATCCTTGCATATACACAATGCTACGTAAAGTCGTGATTGCCATTTACCACTATCACCAAGAGAGTTGCAATGTGGCTGCATATTAATTATGTATTACACGAATATTTGTTGTACGGCAGCATGTTTATATTATAATTATGGTCCCTTTAAAAATCTATCAGATAAAAGCATGGAATTTTCAGAAATGCTGCGACATGCATATTGCATATGATAGCAAATGAAAGTCTGTATTTTTATTGGGAAAAAAATGCAGAAATTATAACATGAATGCCATTGAACTTGCATGGATTTTTTGTTTGTTATCTAAGGCTTATTATGAGTCTCATTTCAAAAGAACAAAAAAATCAATTTCATGCACATTGATCAGTGTTCCCAGCTGTGATTCAAATTGCATTCTTCCCCCCCCACCCACTATAAATGTCATCAGTTTTCACTCCATCTGTGGCATCCCCGCACACCTGCTGGATTAAAAATGCGGTGCCAGCGGAAATGCTTGGCGAGACAGGTTCTTTGCCATGAAAGAAAAAATAAACGCCTCTCATCTGGAGTCCATATACCCCATGACCACTGCTTGACTTTGACAATGCAGCTTTGCTACGAATTCCCTTTTATGATTTATGGATGAGAGTATTTTCCGTGGTCAAATGAGTACCTGATGCAGTGTTTCAACTCTCTCAACGTTTCTTCGACAGATGTGTTTCTGGCCAGACCGCTGGAAAAATACATTTTGTGTTCATTAGGTATATACATTTACAACAAAGTTAAATGTTAACCCCTTCTATGTAAAATCAAACCATGTAAATGGTGCCCAGTAATAATGTAATGTGCCGTAAATGTACGTATCAATCACTCTCCATGATTTGGGACCGGTTAAGATCTTTATGCCACTGTGCATCCCAATCAGGTACCCATCCCAAATGTTCCTGTCATTTCTTTGCCTGTGGGCCGCTGATTTTTTTATATCTCTCTTTGTTTTGGTCTCCCCCCTCCCCCTATCATCACCATACATACTAATTCCCATGCTGACACCTGTCCCTTCCACAACATCGCTCCTTGCTGCTCAACGCCACAGCCTCTCGTCGTCATCCCAGCCCTCGTCTGCCACCGGGATTTCCCTGGGATGCTTTGGTGCTACCCTGACTGGGTCTCATTTGGTTAGGGGCTGGGTTCCTTGAGGATGCCCAGAGACTCATTTTTTGTTGCCCGAACCTCCTAGCTTGTCTGCCAAAAAGGTGTGGAATGATGAGCAAAATATAACTACATGCATTGTGCTCCATAAATGTTCCAAACGTCGTGAGAATTGTATTGTTTTATTTTTATTATTTCCCTTCTACGTGACATTACCGAAAGAACCAACAAATGTTTGTAATTTTCACGTTATTGTAATCGTCAGCCAATCATGATTATTCCATTGCAATGTCGCAATTTATCTCACACTTGTACGCACACTTATTTTATCATTCTGACATAAGTAGTCACTACTGACCATCATCGTCATCATACCTTTTAGCGATGTGTCCTGCCCAGCTCACTTATTTTACTTAAATGTACAAATTAAGGCTCTAACTTTTCTACATCCTTTAATTCATGCATTTCTGTTTGTGTTTCTCAAATGTAATTCCAAGCAAAAATCCCTCCATGTTTATTTGTACATTTGTAACGTTCTTGAAGGAGACGGAGACTTCTTAGAGGCCACACACTTTTATTCACCAATACTTGCTACACCTAACACAAGGGGTATACGGTCCCCTTACCCGTTATCCTGAGGAGCTACAGACTCCGGGACTTGCCGGCTATCTCCCCCGCTAGCCTAGCGTCCTCCGGCTGGGACCTAGGGGAGGCACACTGACCCGCCGCTGGCCCGGCGGGTCCTTGACCTCTGGTCGCTCGAGACCTTCGCCCTCACAAGGGTGGGAAGGCTGGGAGCCAGGGTCCTATCCAGGACCTATCTCCCCTGACCACTGGTCACACTGAACCCCAGCCCTGACAAGGGCTGGAAGGCTTGGTCCAGGGTTCTAGCTGTCTTCAGCCGACTTGGGTCTTCGTGTAGCAGAACTAACTAAGAGCTCTCAGCAGCTCTGGCTTTTATACCTGTTCGTGGCCGGGTTAACCAATCCCCAGCCACCTCTTGGACCCCTCCGATTAGTCCTTCCCAATCTGGCGTTTGGATCCTACCTCACCCCATTTGACCCTAACTGTTTGATTGAGCGGGAAAACCTTGTTTACCAACTGCTCTCTCACAGCTTGCGAACAGCGAGTAGTTATCACCACTACACATTTAATAGTTGTTTACTTATTTACGTTTTTATCAGTGAATATGTTTATGATCCATGTTATAGCAGTTAATATACACTGATTCATAACTCTCCTCTTTCACCACATTGGTACTCTGCTTTTTATTATCAAGTTCAGCTTTCCAACAGCACTCCAAGCTGCTGTTGTCGACCTCTTTATTTCAACGTTTTGATCTTGGTCTGCCTTCATTAACTAAGATTACATTAATACTCTATCGAAATACATATCAGGATGGGAGTCAAACCAGCTGATACGCTTTTTCCAAATTCATTCACATGAAAATTAGAAGACGTTTTCTCAAATTGGATTGGAGAAACAAAGGCATACATATAAACATGGAAAAGGTATGAGTCATTTCAAATTTGCTGGCTACACAGTCATTGTAACATTCAAAACGAATCAGCTACAGTTAGTGTTATAAGAACAGCAGCAAATGTGAGTTCATGATAAATATGAGCGAACAAGTCATGTATAATACAACTGAAAAACAAGTCCTATCAGGAATGCAGACACAGTCATATATATATGTATTTTTAAAGTCGAATTTAAAAAGGCATTTTATGCATTAGCGTATCTTTGAACTGGATTGATTGGCCAAAATGATTTTTTTCCTTGACATTTTAGATAAAAGTGCTCTGGCATGCTCTGCATAAGCAGTGCTAAGTAAAAGCAAAAATAACGTTCATAATGTTGCCTTGTATCTATTTTATCCACTCATTAAGCCATGTATATGACTTTATGATTCACTGCCAATTTTAGTAATGTTATACCGTTAAATTATTTTGTTATGAATGTGCTTATGCATTTTATGCCAAAACTATATAATCATTTTCTTATGATTAGTAGTACAAAGTACTTGATTGAGCTGTTATCCATTAACCTTCCCTGATAGAGGCATTCCCCTTGATATTTACATCGTTGTTACAAAACTCTCATCAAATCAATATCAATATTGTCAACAGAATGACTCTAATATAGTGATGTCGATTTACGTACGAGTGCAATTGGTGCGCATATTGTTTACACGGTGGCGTTAAGGCCTATGCACTGAAGAAAGTAAGAGAAGGTTGGAGGAATGAAGGTGACCTGACGTGGAATTTAAGGTACCTTTTGGACAGGGAGTTATAGGGCAAACTAATGCACATCAGATGGAGCCTGCCCCTCATGGGAGGCATGGTTGCAGTAGTTGAGTAGACACTAATGCATTAAGCCACTCCAAAGCCGTGTGCCTTGCCTCCTTGGAGAGCTGCACATTCCACTCCAGCGAAAGGAGTATGGATATGAAAGCCTTAACTTAATATCTGTATTAAGTATTGTCTTTATTTTAAAAGGCAATGTAAGTGATTTTCTGGCTTCTAGAATTTTAATAGCTGCAGACTGAACGGGACGATTCTACCCTTGGGAACAACTTTGTTTCAGGTCAGGCACACATGCTCAAATATGAGTTCTGAAAATCTCACCATCTATATTCACAGGGAAAGTGATGCATTACCACGTACACATTTTTGTCCTAGTGAGCTTACTTTCTTTTGACAAATGTGTTTTTTAATGGGAAGGTGTTTGTGTGACATGTATGCACACACAGGTACGGTCGTTTTCAGAGCATACCCTTTAAAAATAAGTGTATCCTATTTTTATTTATTCTGTATACATAATTGCAAATGCTGTAATTGTGTGCCTTAAACACACCCATACACAGATAGTAAATTGTTAAAAGGTTTTGAGAAGGTAGCAGTGCCATCTGCATTGCACAGGACCATAAGGGATGGAACAATCACGTGGAGGCCTTCATCCAACAGTGGATAAATAATGACTGATTTATTAGGCATAGTTAATGTATGTTGAACGTCTTTCGCACCGCACATAGCCAACCATGCTAATTAGTGCACATTGGCACGTGCAATCCAGCAATAGGCAAACGTATAAACTCAAAACCTTTTAAGCCCGCATCTTAGTAATACATTACGACAGGTTGCGGACTGCTGTTTTTAAAGAACAATTATCTTGAGATGTCACAATCTGTTAATTCCCCCCACAGTGCTCGATGTATAAAAGTAATGCGATCAATGCCTTGTGTGTGAGTGCATACGACTGTGATTTTTGCCCCAGGTTCTATGGTCTAACCTTAATCTTTCATTTCTACGGGTTCAGCATATATACTCTGATCGTAGGTGGTGCAGTGCAACATTTGTGTGGTCTACTCATGTTCTGAGAGAATAGGGGCGTGTGGGGTTAATGCGGGCTGCCTCGCTTCCAGCTAAAATGACTCGCACACTGTGTTTTCTTTATGCAGGTGCACGTCCAGCACTTTATTGATAACACGTGGATAGCATTCCCAAATGCATTAATCCGTTGCCTTCATTATTTTGGCTCTTTGCCCTTGAAAGTTCCACATGTGTTGTTCATAATTATTGCATGGTAATTATATTTGTATTCTGTTCACGTGAGGAAGGAGAGTAATTTAAACGCATCCTCATATATAGCATCGATTGGATGCATTGGAGTCAGATTCATGTCGAATATTCCTTTTTTGTTGATTATTGAATATTTGTTGTGAAACAAAATCGCTTGTGCAATTGTGATATGATCAATTAAAAGTTAGCAGTTAACATTTATAAAAAAAATTCCCAACTCTTTTTGTTTGCAGCTCCGAGAATGTACGTATTTTTTGTCATTTATGCTTTCAGACAAAGCAAAACGCAAGGGATGTTCGCACCTGCATTGGATGATGGGTTTTTGTTAATGTTATGCAAATTTTAACTAAACATGGCCATTATTCGAACACATTGCATCCATCTACATTTCCAATGTTGTATTTCCCCCCTTTGCGTTTTTCTTTCCCTTTTTGTTTTCAAATAATGAAAATGGCCCTTTTGTTCTCATATTGATACTTGCAAGTGGCAGGTAATTTGCGCATGCTGAATGGAAAAAGGATCATCGGCCAAAGCAATTAAAAATGTGTGGAGACCCAGAGGCACGGGGCTAGTTCACCCTGTGTAACCTGCCCACAACAAAAAGCCCCCTCCATATATATTTTTTAAAAGTCAGCACATGGGTTGCAATGCTGCACCACGTAATCAGAGAAAGGTGGCTCCGGCTGCGCTTGAAATAAGTGCAATCAATTAAGTTGAAGGATTCTGCAGGTTGTGATATCTCTGGAGTAGAGTGCGATTTTATGGAGACCAACAGCCATTTTGCTTATACATCAAAAGGAACGGTTTCAGCTAAAGCCCAGGACAAGTTGTCAATTTAGTCGAGGTCAAATATTCACAGTGATAAAAAAAAATGACATAAAACTATTATATAATGTTGTCCCTCGGTCATTTCGTGGACATAGAGGATGACTTTAGCTATTACTATTGTGATAATACATGCAAATACAGAAATAGGTATATTTTAGGTGTTTGTGCAAATAAATAATAACTGTAAGAATCTACATGCCTTTGTCCATCCACTGCTGGATCAAGACGATGTGTTGATGGGGGGGGGGGGATTTTGACCATACTTCACCACACTGGTCAGCGCAAGTTGAAGAGGGAACCATGACTAGTTCAAATATCACTCGCCACTGATTTTATCAATCGCCAGAAATCTAATTCAGGTCACTCGGTTCATATCATGATGTGTCACCGCTCTCCGTTAAAATAATCTACAGTTTATATATTTATACAAACGAATGCTATATTTGCATTGCACATATTAATAAAATGTCATGGCTAACATACTCTATTTGATTGGTTTAAACATTATTTTTTACTTTTTTCCCATTCAGATAGTGTGTGTCATTCCATACCCAATAGTAATATGAATCGCGCTTGAGCTTTATTGGAAAGTGATGACAATACAATACAATTTGTATTTTATAGCATCTAAATGCAGCTGCATCTCAAGACGATTCACAGAACCAGTGGCCGAATGTATTTTGTAGAGATAAAGGCAGAGGAAGCATTTAAAGTCATGAGCCTGGAACTGAACAGGACCAGGGACTTGGCAGCACAGTGGTTTGGGGAAGGGAAATTCCAGACCATGGGCCGTTAGAATTGCACGAGTGAACTCTCGCTGAGCGACGCTTGACTGAGTTATTTTACAGAAAGCCTTGATATATGGAGTGCAGAGAATGTAGAGAGGTGCAGAGTGGGATTATAAGGGAGAGAGGTAGGCGGGGGCAAGTCCACGTGGAGGATCGTGATAATAGTGTGTACGCTTTTGACCTCAATAGGAGACTCGATTGAGAGCAAGTGGAGAAGGGACTGGAGTGTTGGAGTGTTGGAGTGATGTGGTCCCATTTATGGGCGCGTATGAGTAGTTTGGAAGTGATGTTTTTTGTTATCATCATATCAGGGTTTGGTGGTGTGCGATTTGGAGAGGCTGTGGAAGAAAACGTTTTCAATAGTCTGAGATATGGTGAAAAGATAGGTGTCTAAGCGGCAGTTGGAGTAAGAAAATATCAGATGTGGGAGAAGTTGTGTGAATGGAGGTATGAGATCATACAAAGTTGAGATTTGTGTAAGAGAACACGTGATCAGAATTGATGACAACTCAAAAGTTTGACACTGTTTGCCAGCTGACAAGGTGTAACAAAGCAAACGCTGTATATACCTTCACCAGGGGAGTGCTTACTTGTCTTGCAAAAAGCTTAAGCGTTGGGATGCATTTAAAGTAATGCCTTTATAAAACTCTTCAGAACAAAGTGATCCGTTAGAATTAGAATACTCAGAACGTGCTTGTTGCAGTAGTCTGTGTTTAATTTCTCAAAGTTTATCTGCAGGTTGCCTGCAGGTGCTGAGGGAAGTTACGAACTTTAGTTGATAGAGAAGACAATTACGTCGGACATTGGAAATCACGTGAATAACTCGTTAATCTTAGGGTCAGTACCTTTATCTAACAATGTTAATGGTGGATATTGTTTTTAACGCTCAAGTTTTAGGAAAGAATTGTGATAGAACTCATGTTCACGAATTCTACCTATCGTTATCTTTGCAGCTAATGTTCCACCGTTTCTCTCTTTAATTAGTGCATACATGTTTTTGTATGTGCGAAGAAAATCAATGTTGAAATGAGCCAAATGTTTCCTTAACATTTGACATCTCGTGAAAGCCTTCATACACCTCAACCATCGATGCGTGACTAATTTATCAAGCAATGCTCCGAATAAGTAATATGCAAAACTGCCTGCATACTGCCTGCTATGACCAATGAATGGCTGATATCATATTGAGAGACGAAAAAGGGAAACGCATGCGGGTAAATTACATAATTCACACTGTTAATAAATTAAAGTGGGGTTGGGCAGGACACATCTCAAGAAGGGACGATGACGGACAGTCAAGAATATTGACAGTGGGAGCCAAGGAATGGAAGGCATTGGAGAGGACATCCGCCATAGAAGTGGAGAAATTAAGCCAGCTCGTGTGCACGTGCTAAGTTGTTTATTATATTGGAGGATTGTTCGAGACGGTGGCAGCTTAATGAGGCCTTCACCCAACAATGGATTGATCAGGCTTACCATGACAATGGCTCTATATAGCTTATATAATTTAATAAATGAAGCTTGAGAACAAAAACCAACCACAAGTGTGGATTTTCATCTCTAATCGGCCAATACAGTGAGCAGTGTTGCCGGTTGTTTGACAAATGTTAGTGTGTTATACCGTGGTAGATCTATAGAAACCTATACCTGGCTAGACGTCACCATATGATGATAAATGCGTTAAAATTCAGGCTTATATATCTCTTTTTTTGTTGAGTTTCCATAGTGCATTTAAACTATTGGGTATGCTCACACAAAGGCTAAAAAACACATCAACATGAAGGATAATATTGATTGCAGGGAAATTGCATTTTCATCCCAAAGCTTAAAGCAAAGTCTAAAGAAAACTTTGATGTACATTAAGGGATATATTCCTTTGAGTTCAGCTGTCATTTCCATGGATTCGCTTCGGAGTGTTTTTGAATGCCCTTGTGGAGGTGCATCACGTAAAAAGATAGAAAGAATGTGAGCAATTTGTATTTGCATGCAGTATTGGTTAATATCAGCTCTAGCTTTTTCCCACAACTTGAAATGCCAATAATCCCCCAAGATTGTTTTCATTTAAACCGTGTGATCCGTTTTTTTTTTAATTCATGCAAAACGTCACCAAACTGTTTGTTAATGTTCTTGTGTTCAATACGTATCACACACAAGGCCAATGCATTTTTCCCCATGAGAAATATTGTCCTTTTCAGCACTGTGCTACAAACGGTAGAAAGTAAAGATGCAGGCCTGCAACCACTTTCTCATGCTACTGCTGGCTAAAGGGCCCCCCTGCTCGGAGAAGATATAGAGGCCTTTTAGAGGGTCTTTGGCCTCCTCTTCCACACTACCACATACGACCTGCTGCTAATTGACGAATTGTGGTTCACCCATTTATATTGCTAGGTGGACAGAGGCGGCAGAGATTCAAAAAACAGGTTCATTTGGGAGATCGAACCAGCGACCTCTGAATTGCAAGTCCATTGTGTGGTAACCGCTACGTGCCATGGTAGCAGCATCTCCTGATCATGATGTCCAGACTGTACGTCACATAGCAACATTTCCCTCTACATTGTAAGCAGGGTTTACGTGCACGAACATTCAGAGACCATATATGAATATGGGACTATGGATTGATGTTCCCAAAGCAATTCAGCATTTGATAATATAGGTATATAAATTTACGTGAAATACATCGATATAAAGAGATTGTCATAAAAACATAAATAGTTAAACAGCTTGCCCAACATCACGTCACACTATTTAGCAAGCAGATAGCTTTATAATGGAGATTTAAGTAATTGGTAATGATTTATTTTGAACTTTTGGAAAGCAACAACAATTTGTGAATGTCAAAACACATCAATTATGAACAAAATAATTAGAAAAGTCAATAAAGTTCGGCCGTGTTGTACGTCTTTCACAAGAGTTTCAATGTGCAATACAAATTGCTTTATGTTTAATAATATGAAGTGAAAAAAGAGTCAACTAAAATCCTGACCTTTTCATTTTCATCTATTGTAATTGAACAGGATGTTTGGGCATGAAGCTTTGGGATAAGCATACATCAATATTATAAAACGTCAAAACAAAGCCTTAAACTTGGGAAGGGACATGTTGATGTGTTGCAGCTATGTGGTGGAGCTTTAAAGTTATTGCACTTCCTAAGTTGTCAATTATATTGATGGTATTGTCAAAAAAAAATCCGCGCAAGGATTATCTTGTGAATATCAAATCATATCCCATTTGTTATATGTCACCCGAATAAAATATCTTATTACTGGGTCAACTGTTAGATGGCCATGGTTCGTATTTGCGCAAATGTCACATCTGCCTCTCACTGCCACTTCCGAAAGAGAGAAATGGTTTCCCTGTCATTTTGCCTGTTCCCTAGGCTAACTGGACGCTGTTTTTTCTAGCCAAAAGAAAAAAGATTGCTATATTGAAATAGAGATTTAACAACAACAACAACAACAACAAAAAGTCCATCACCATCATACTCACTTGATGTGCGACTGCTTTTGCTCTTTTATTTTATTAACGACAAGAACCGTGAAATACATAGTCGATTTCTTACGTTAAAGATTATGTGTAAACAAAGCTCCACCAAATACAAATTGAAGGGATTTCTGTAAATGGTGGAAACTGAAAGATAGTGTTTATTTGTTTATATACACCTAGCTATTAAAAATATAATTGCGCTAATGATAAAAGATTATATGAACAGTTGTTTTACGAAATTGTAAAAAAATTAAGGGCTTTGGTGCCTCACTTTTTGCGGTAAAATGATGCTGAGCTGTTAAAAGGTAGAGAACTCGGTGCAAAGCAAAATAGGAGGTGACAGATATGTCAGGGTTTGAGGATAAGTAGAGTAAACAAGGGAAATAGTGCCACGTGGCATGCATGTACAAAGCGACACTCCATACAATGGAAAGCAATCTGGGCAATAATCTATTTCAGACAAGGCAGCTTAAGGCTAGATTAGAGTTATATTGGCATTTGGGTGGAAAGGCTTGAAAGAGCAAGTTATGAATTTAAATTCATTTGCAAAGAAGCCGAGTGGAAACTAAGCTTAGGTGGTTAGTCAATTGGCAAGCTGATGGTTAAATAAGTTAAATCACAACAAAGTGTACATTTCGATTTTTGTACTGAATGTTGTCCCCACTTCTAACCGCTATCAAATCACAAGACAAAGAATCCATTCAGAACTCTTTCAGAGCAGTGCAGTCCCCCATGTTAGAGAATAGTCCACATAAGCAGATATGTAATAACCACATCAAGCGGGGGTTCATAACACTCACCTCCTACAGATTAGTGTTTGTTGTATGACAGCCAACCTGTTCGTTTTCATTCTCAGAGCTGGAATTTAGCTAAATTAAGTAGAAAGAGATATTTAATTTTTCGATTTAAAGCTTTCGTGACTGCAGGGATTCATCTTCTTGGTTATTTCGGTAAAGTCACGTAGAAGGGAACCAAGAAGAGATATTTAATGTTCCTCGTTTTGTGTGTGCAGTTATTAGTGACCACACTGGGACCATTAACTCGTCACACTTGAGAACACTAATTCTAGATTGAAAACTCATTTTCTTTTGAACTGCTTTGTTGTTTTTAGTTTGTTGTCCTTCCCCCTCACCTCCGATTAGCACGGTTGGCTACTACGCAAGATGCGAAACAAGTTCAACCTACATTAGATGGCGACGATGATGATGATGTAAAATTTGGCGAGGTGTGGGGGCAGAGATGTTTGACCGTACGTCACCACGGCAGTCACCCTGGGTAGGTGGTGTAGGCGGGGGGAGGGCTGTTGGGGAGGCAAGTACCGATTCCTACACGGCTCTCTCTCTCTCTCTGACGGCATGAGCTCTGGCCAGGAATCAAACTCGGGTAGTCAGGTGCAGAGAGTGCAGAGCGATAGCACTGATTAATCACAGGCAGCATCCTGAATTCAAACCCAGCACATCAGCAGGGCCAGCTCAGTGCTTGTTGCTTCCCCTCACACACCACAGGCTCCAAGAGCCTCCTTATTCGCCTTTGAAGTAGATCCTGTTTTTTATGTTCTCATTAAATAAATAAATTTACTGATCATTATTCGAATTTCTCACTCAGATCTGACGACAAACTTTCTGGTGTTACTTGCGAGTGCGTTAGCATGCACAGATTCATCTGGGATGGAATACCCTTGACAGCATTGATGACGAATTGGGTTGGCAAGGCAAAGCAGACAGGTTTCTTCAGCTAATTTTACTCCCTCCCCCTGCTTCCGTCCATTTTCCTCTCTTCATCTCCGTTCCCAATAGTATTACTTCAACGATCTCCCTCTACTGCACTTCAGGAGAGAACGATTTCACTCAACTGCTGTATGTGGACTTGCATTTTGAGTGTTTTTATATAATCCTCAAAACAAATATACTGCTTTCATAGTGCATGTAAGGCATTTTACCAAATATAAAAATACCACTCAATAATATAAAACATATGGGGTTTCCCAAGAAGTGACAATGATGTCATTATGGCGCTTTTGCCAGGCTAGGTGCACTTTGAATTCATGTCAAGTGGAAAAAGGTCTGCAAGCAGGAGGTCACATGGCAGACCCACATTTACAGAGTTGCTAGCTGGGTGACAAACCATCTGTCTTTCTGTGTTTAAGCTTCTTTGTTGTGTCACTCCACGTCCCATAGTTGCTGGTGGGTAGCTGCTGCCAGCCATCTAGTAGCATCTTTGGAGATACTGTGTTGTGTTTCAGGCAATGCGTTGAATTCATTGAGCATATGCGTTTTCTTTTTCCAGAGCAATATATTTACGTATAGAAGTCTGTTTATTTAGCACATATTAACTTAGGTTTTAGATTTTCAAATTTAACAAGAGTGCAACTTTTCATCAAAATTAAAATAACGAATAACATACTGTGAATTGCCAATGCAGCTGCAAGTATTCTGTATAATGCCCCAAAACACTTTTCATTGTATCTCTTGTTGTATAGTGTATTTGTCACAACATGTCTGTTGTCTTATATCCTCGTGTAAGTCCATTGACCCCACTCGCTTAAAAAAAACACAATGAATTTTGGTTTTGAATAAAATACTAGCTTGAAATGCATTACAATCATACGATTCTCATGTACCGTTTAAAAATTCAAATTTACCAGATCTCCTGTCATTGTAAGAATACACCAACAAAGCAGAACCACAACAGATTTGGTGGCAATGGGATTCCTTGCCAGAGATAAAAACCCCAAAAATATCTCCGTGTAAATGGCTCTATAATTCGAGGTATAAATTTATGTCACAACTTTGCCCATTTTGTTGAGGCCTTGATGTCCACACTGCTTTCCCATGGGTATCTCGTGCATCTCTCCAAGGATGCTATGTGTGGAGCTTTAAAATAGCTTAATGTATTTGTGTCTATTCATGTGATACAACCATGGAAATTGTGATGTGTGGACAACGTTTAGCCTGAATTGTTTTGGGGAATGTTTACCAATTGATTTGTTTCTGTTTATGGAACATTTTCATGCCTAAAATTTACCCAATATTTTTAGGACAAAATATAATAATTTTACCAACGTAACATCCTTAGGAATAAAGGCATTTTTTCAGTGGCTAATCCTTAAAACTTAAATATAATATTAATTGTTCGTTTAGAGCAATGATATTCAATCATAAACTATTATAAAATAAGAACACATCCTTGTCTATATATAATTGTCTGACTGTTAAATTATACAGTGTATGTTATTTGTGTAAGGGCTCGTAAAATAATGTTAAACGCTAATGTTTAATACCATTATTACGGCATATCGCTAAGAATCTAACTTTATAAAGCATTTGATGCATGTTTAGCCGATAATATTAATTTATTAAGGCAGTGATCACCTCCAGGTTGTATTGTGGGAAAGCGTTCAAGAAGTAAACAGATTGATAGCTGAGTTCTACAAATAGATACTTCAGATAATAGTTTATAGGTAAGGAAGCCATTAGTGCTTTATGAAGCAGAAAGAAAGAGTCTTTCCTTGTTTTTGTTATATGTCTTTTAGATAAAGTGTTTGCCCTAAAGCGGATTGCAACTTTCCATTACTCACTTGTAGGTCATAGCCAGTGTGAGGGCTTCATATGTTTCGATTGTCCAGGAAATGTAACGCTAATATATTGTACCGTTTAAAGGATTGACATTTAAAACTGAAATGTGTGTATTTTTGCTTGAAACATTTCAATTTAATTCACATTACTACACATACGTGATGAAAACAAAACTGTCAGAAAATATTAAGGCATTAATTATTTTATTTATTTTCGTTTGTTATTAATTAGTAAAGTCAGATCAGCAAAATAAATTAACCAATTATCACATGTGTTTCGAACGTTAAATAGAAACCATATTAACTTATTTTATGTGTTGAATCATATCATTTAAAGCTTTCTTTAAGAAAGTGATGCATGAAGCGGGCCAATAATTTCATCTAAAACTAAAAATAAACTATTTTTTTTATTTGACCAGGTAAGGCCCATTGAGCTATATAGCTATTTTTTCAGAAGTGACCTGGCAAGAACAGATAGCTCAACGAAGTGGCCTATCACGTGGACATTTGTAGCAGCCAAATACTTTAAACGCATGTTTGGAAAAAAAAACGGAGGATCTGGAGATAAATCTGCGCGACCACAGGGAGATAATGGAAACTCCAAATATACAAGCGTCATGGTCAAGATTGAACCCACGACATCCTGTATACTAGGCAAGGTAGTTAACATCTCACCACCGTAGTGCCCCTAGTTGATAGGTCAAAGCATTTAAATTCACACTACTGATTTTCTACTGCTTTTCTGTACAATTATTTGTTACAGTAAAAATTACACAATTACAAACAAGTGAACAAGTAACTGAATGTTAAATATACTTCAAACCTAGATAACGCTGCACATGGTATTTTTTAATGTTCTTGAACATATTATTTTATCTACGAATTTTTAAGTTGTCAAGTAGTATTATAATTGTGACTGATACATACATATATTACCGATTGGTTACAAAAGTTGAATATTATTTTAAAGTAAACTAATCAAGACTCAAACACACATATTTGATATCTAAATTTAAATAAGCAATTATAAAGCAGTGTCACAATGAACTTTCACCAATATTGCAAATTTGCATGCAATGTGGTGCATTCAAAGTGGCTGGGAAAAGGAGTACAACAAACTTGACCTCTTGTTCAAATGAGAAATACCTACATACTGCAAATCAGATGAGAAATGTAGAATTATAATTGCCTGTGCAGACGTATGTATCCAGTAAAATAAATGTAGGAGCATTGGCACCACATTGGCATGAAAGTGCAAAGACAACTTGATATCCATAATTGCACAAACAGTTCAAATGTTTAAACATGGGAGTCTGGTGACTCTTAAGCTGGTGGAAAGTGAATTATGGGCCACACAGATTTTTTTTTTAACACCACAATATTAGCACGATTTACACTGGAGCTGGTTGTCTTCTTGCCAAGGGGACAAAGCCCAAGAGCTGACATTGGCTGAGATGAGCTTGGCTAAAATCGCTCACCATCTGCGATCCAAGCTGAGAGCACTGCTTCCCACAGGTCCACCTTAATGTTTCCTGGCCATCCATAAACTTATATACGAACCAAGGCACCATTTGTAAATACGTGAGTATTTTGGTGGAAAAATATTGTGCTTCTTGTTTTTCATGCATTTCCAAAGAATCTGTTTAAAATGTTGTATATACGCAAAATATATCGTGTTACTTGATGTTTTAAAATTCATTATATTAAATTATACAGTAAGTCACTTCATCTTGAATTCTTCTTTATTCAAAACATACATGTTTAATCAGACAGCATAATCTATTTTTTTCATTTCATTATCAGTAAATTGATTAACAAATATTCAAGAGAAAGCTATTCAAAATAAGGTCAAATGCCAATCAATTATACCCTCATGGAATATGTGCTTGAAATGTTAATTATGTAATTTAACATATTTGTTTATTGCTAAAGGGACAAAGGGTGATTCATAATATCTAAGACATTACTGTCTCTTTGAAGTGTTTCTTTCTGAGAAATCATATATTAATATTCAACAGAAGCTTAAAGATCCTTTAAAGATTTTTTTTTTACATTTCAAAAAGACTTTATTCCGAATTGAACACAAAGACACTTACACATCCACACAGAATATAGTCAAAGTTATTGGTGGGACGCACCATCCACTGTGACTTACGCAGCCTGTGTGTGCGAACTAAAAACTTTTTGTTGATAATTACACAAACCACGTCAAGGAAGCCTAGATTCGCATTATTCTCGCGTGTGTTGAGGCAACATCTAATTTCCGTATAGCAGTTTCCGATGCACCGGAAATGCTTGAGCATGCCTCGCTCTCGCGGGAGAAGTGAGCAGAGCTTGCTCTTAGTTTACTCTGACGTGACCTTGTTCTCAGGTTTTTAGGGACAAATTGCCGATCTTTCATCTTACCTATAAAAGGCGTTCTTTGTCTGTCTGTTTCTCTGTCTGTGTGTGTGTCGCTGAAACTTGCGAAGGATTTGGCTCGCAAACCGTGGGGTTTACGCTTAAATAAAGTACCCAGGTAACACGCCACAATCCCTGTGCTGAGCCAGCGCTATTCCGATTTCGCGTCTGTCACCTTTAAAGTAGTTTAATTAGCGATTTGGTGCTGTTTTAGTTAATTAATTTCTTAAATAGCGAGAGCTCGACCCTACCAAATCACACGCGTTCGGTCGGGGTGAGATGGGATTTCTCTTTCCTGTGGACACTGCGCAAGGTAACACACATTTATTACCATGACTGTTTACTCATTACAAATGGCCTTTTATAGATTATATTTAATGACAGGGATGAACCAATGTTTATGAAGAATATCCTTTTTCTGTACTCTTGAGGCATAAGCAGCCACGCAATATCACTTACTGCACATGGGCAACATTCTATCATATTTACACTTGCCCCCTCAGTACGGGGGTTGAGCAGTGACGTTATCTCAATTACACTTGATTGGTTCGCATCTGCTCATAGTTCCAGGTAGGTTAGGTTCTTTTGTATTCGTTGACTTTCATTTATTTGCCGCTCTTGCTCGCAGCAAATTTTTGCACCAAAATGGCGGAACACCCTCGCAGTCACTCCTAATTACTTACTGATTATACACGCGTGAATTTCCCCTCTCCCTTGCTTCTTTCGCTAAAGTCACGTACATAGAAAATTATTATTTACAAACTTATTTAGTCGAAAAAAAGTTATAGTGTGCGTTGTGTCTGTGCAAGTCTGTGTGTGTGTGCGTCAATGTGTGTGCGAGTCAATGTGTGTGTGACAGTCCGTGTGTTTGTTTGTGTACGTCCATGTGTGTGTGTGCGGTGTGTGTTTAAGTCGATGTGTGTGTTAGACGATGTGTGTGTGTGGGGCCATGTATGTCAGTCGATGTGTGTTTGTCAGTCCATATGTGTGTGCGTAGTTCCATGTGCGTGTGTGTCTATGTATGTGTGTGTTTAAGTCGATGTGTGTGTTAGACGATGTGTGTGTGTGGGGCCATGTATGTCAGTCGATGTGTGTGTGTGTGTACGTCGAAATGTGTGTCTGCGTGAGTCCATGTGCGTTTGTAAATCGACGTGTGCATGTAAGTTGATGTGTTTGTGTGTGGGTCGATGTGTGTGTACATCGATGTGTGTGTACATCGATGTGTGTGTGAGTCCATGTGTGTGTGTGTTAGTCGATATGTGTGTTTGTGTAAGTCCATGTGTGTGTGTGTAGGTCCATGTGTGAGTATGAGTCGCTGTGTGTCTGTACGTCGATATGTGCATGTGTCAGTCCATGTGTGATTAGTTGATATGTGTGTGTAAGTCCATGTGTTTGTATGTGTGTAGTTCCATGTGTGTGAGTCTATATGTGTTTGCGTGCGTCGATGTGTGAGCGTGTAAATCCATGTGTGTGTGTGTGAGTCGATAAGTCAATGTGTCTATGTGCGTCTATGTGTGTGTGCGTAAGTCGATGTGTGTGTGAGTCGATGTGTGTGTGTGAAATTTCGATTTAAAGCTTTCGTGACTGCAGGGATTCATCTTCTTGGTTCTTTCGGTAAAGTCACGTAGAAGGGAAGTAATAAAATAATAAAAATAAAAAATTATAAAATTATTCTCACGACGTTTCGGCCACAACGCAAGCAGCCGTCCTCAGGTGAAAACCAGGTCCGTCGAGGCGACAGAGTCTGAATGAAACAGCACACGAGCTTGGAGCATATATATAAGCTGGGCGCCTTGACATATGTAGTGATTAGTACTACATATGTAGTACTAATCACATTCCTGCATTTTCCATAAATATGCTAAATTCCTCTTGATATGCAAATTCCTTTGTCAAGGCGCCCAGCTTATATATATGCTCCAAGCTCGTGTGCTGTTTCATTCAGACTCTGTCGCCTCGACGGACCTGGTTTTCACCTGAGGACGGCTGCTTGCGTTGTGGCCGAAACGTCGTGAGAATAATTTTATTATTTTTTATTTTTATTATTTTATTACTTCCCTTCTACGTGACTTTACCGAAAGAACCAAGGTGTGTGTGTGAGTCGATTTGTGTGTGTATAAGTCGATGTGTGTGTGTAAGTCCATATGTGTGTAATGCGGGCGAAAGCGACCTTCCGGATGTGACGTCACGAGGAGGCGGAGCCAGGTGACGTGGGTGAAAGGTAGGGGGTCCTTAAGCGGGTAAACCGGAAGGAGAAGGCAGTCGGGGTGTGAATGGAAAGGTGTGGGGCCACGCGGGCGTACGAGCCGAGGGGGCACCGTCAGAAGCGGGAGCCAACCCTGGGAACAGTAGGGAGCTACTGGGAGGTGTAAAGCTGCAGATAGAGATAGGCAGTAAGGCTGTGTGTGAGGGGCAGCGGGGTGGCTGCCAAGAGTCGCAGGAGCGACGAGAAGGCGAGACAGCACGAGGCTGTCAGAGCTGCAGCAGGAACAGCCAAGGGAGCTGTGTGAGAGTACAGCAGCGGAGCTGCTGTGGGGCTGCAAGAGCGACAAGAACAGCAGCGGGGCTGCTGATGTGGACTGGAGTGACATCGGAACCAGCACAGAGAGAATAAGAGAGACAGCCGTGTGGGAACGCAGTACGGACCGAATAAAGGACACTGAGCCAGAGATCGTGGTCAAGTCTTTTATTACACTGGGGTCAGAAGTGAAACGGCATGTCTAAGCAAGTAAGGAAGAAAATTCCCCCGGCGCCAGCATCGGCTTCTTCGTCCGACGACGACGAATTCCCTCCGACCACGGATTCTGCTGGGGTGGTGGAGGAGAGCCCTGCTGAGGCGAGCACGGGGACGGGCGTGGAAGATGTCGGCGCGATGGCGGGTCCGTCAACAACATCGGACGCTGACCAAAGATGGCAACAGGTGGCAGAACAACTGGAGACACTCAAGGACGTCCTGGCGCATCTATGTCACCTCGTTACGCCAAGGACGACGATGGAACGAGAAGGTGCTCCACGGGCCGCCACGTTGCCTGCCCTGCCGCCGCCATTGGCCACGCGGCAAGAAGACGCCATCTTGCGCGCTCCGCGGCGCCAAACCGCCATCTTGGCCACGCCGCGGGCCGACGCCATTTTGAATTTGCCTCCAGAACAACCATCATTGGAAGACGGCGTAAAGAGGAGTCGGAGTCGCCACCTTACTACAGTTAAGGAATTCTCTATCGGGGGCGATTGGAGCGCTTTCGCCTGCCGATTTTTGGCGGCGGTTCGTTCAGCAAGATGGACCGATGCTGAGGCCTTGGAAGTGTTGCCGACTCTACTGGACGACGAATCTGTTCGATTTTTCCGTTCCATAACGGCCGATAAGAAGAAGACTTTATGTGGAGTTTTTGAGGAAATGGCCGACGCCTATGAGCCACCTGACGACGCGCATCGGCGATTCGCTCAACGACAACGAGCACCCGAAGAATCGCCCGTGGCGTTCAGGGGTGCGGTGTTGGAGCTGGCCATGGCAGCATATCCTGACACGCCACAGGATCTGCTCGAGCCTCTCATATTGGGAAAAATGCTGGAGCTGTCTCGGGATCTGGGGATCCCCATGCCTGTGTGTGGGCATGAGAAGCTCACGTCCCGGGCGGCAGCAAAGTGTCTGGATGCGCAGTTTAATCTCCGTCGCTGGAAGCAAGTGGCGGCATGGACGGGTGGGCCCGTCAAGGAAGGAGGCGCGATGGGGTGGGACCCCACAAGGGCGATCTATGTGCCGGATGAGCGGGGTCCACAGGAGCTGACGGCTGCCTCCTCTCCATGGTCGGGACGCGGAAGGCCGGGGCCGCGCGCTACGCCATCGGGACGGGGCCGCCGGGATGCAAGACCTGCGCTTCGGCGCAACGAGGCCGATTGCTTCCGCTGCGGCCGTAGGGGCCATTACGCCAAAGATTGCTGGGCCCGCTTCCCGGGTCCGCCGCAGCAGGAGCCCACAACACCGGACAAGCCGACCAAGGAACCTCCGAAACAGGCATGTCGGCACGCACCAGACACTCGGCAAGGCTTTACACCTCACCCACCACCTTTGTCGCGCGATCCTATTGTTGTTGTTAAAGAAAGGCCATCGACGGGGCCTTGTCATTCAGTTACGCAGTGGCGCAAATTGGCACGGAGAGTTGTCGCGGCCGCTACGGGTTCGTCCACTGTACCGGGGTCCATACAAGGTGTGGACGTGCGCATTTTGGTCGACTCGGGAGCGTCTGCGACTATTATATCGGATGTCATTTTCCATCTGTTGGGCATTCCGCCGGGGGCTGTGCGTCCGGTTTATGGGTCTTGCGTCGCTGCGAACGGGGGTAGTATGGGTATCGTGGGCCAGGTGGATGCTAAGATATCTATAGGGGATGTGTCGGCTTCGGGCGTTGTGTTAATATCGAGATCTTTGGCGGTTCCTTGCTTACTAGGCACGGATTTTTTGGCTAAGATGCCCATTTTGATTAAAATCAATGAGAATTGTATTGAATTGCCGGGGGGCCGTCGAATCTCGTTTCTGCCGTCGCCCTGGGGGCGACCTGCTTCGGCCGTACAGGTGCAGGCGCTGTCCGTCGCATCTGTGGACATCCCACCTGGTTCACAGATGCTTATACCCTTGCGGTATCGGAAGCCCCTGCCCAATCGGCTAGGAGCATTAGGGGTCTTGTTGTCACCATCCGCCACGATAACAACGGGATTGGCGTTAGTTGGGGCACAGACCATCGTCCGGCCGGATCAATTACCGGTTTTACAGGTGCTTAATGCGGGGGTGGAAAACATCCGTGTTCCGGCCGGTACGGTTGTGGCACATGCCACTACGGCGTTTGCGACGCACGATTGTCCGCATCGCCGGGGAGTGGTCGCTGGTGTTTCCGAGCCAAGGGGTTCGGATAATCGTTGGATCGCTACCTTATGTGACGAAAATTCTTCCCTGTCCGTGGGGCAACGTGATGCGCTGCGTAAATTGTTGCTGACGTATTCGGATGTGTTCAGCTCCGACGATTTGGATTTGGGACGCACATCGTTGCTTTCCCATCACATTGAGACGGGCGACGCTGCCCCTATTCGGTTAAATTCGCATCGGATGAGTCCAGCGGAGCGAGAACACGTTCGGGGGGCGGTCGAAGACATGTTGGCTGCGGACATTATATCGCCATCTAACAGCCCATGGGGCGCTCCTGTGGTCTTGGTTAAGAAAAAGGATGGCAACTTGCGATTTTGTGTCGATTTCCGGAAATTGAATAAGATATCGGTGGCAGATGCGTACCCCCTGCCGCGTATGGACGACTCCCTTGACGCATTGTCGGGGGCTAAGTTCTTTTCCACACTGGACCTCTCTTCGGGATTTTGGCAGCTTCCCCTTGACGAGTCCTCACGGGAGAAAACCGCATTCCGTACGCCGCAGGGGTTATTTCAATTCAACTGCCTCCCGATGGGATTGAATGCGGCCCCTGCTACATTTCAAAGATTGATGGAGCTCGTTTTGACGGGGTTGCAGTGGGAGACGTGTCTTATATATTTGGACGATATTATTGTGTTCAGCCGCACATTTGAGGAACATTTAACGCGGCTGGAGACAGTGTTCACGAGGATGCGCTCTGCCAATTTGAAATTCAAACCAAAGAAATGCCACCTACTGCAACGGTCCGTCCGTTATTTGGGGCACATTGTGAGTGCAGAGGGGGTGTCCACGGATCCGGAAAAGACGGCGTGTGTCCGGGATTGGCCGACTCCGGCCTCTGTGGGGGATGTTCGGCGGTTTTTGGGATTTGCCTCGTATTACCGAAGATTTGTGCCGGGGTTTGCGACGATTGCGAGGCCCTTGCATCTCCTTACGGGTAAAGGACGGAAATTTGTTTGGGGAGAGCCGGAAGAGGCGGCCTTTCGGAGTCTGCGTGATCTATTGGCTACGGCCCCGACATTGGATTATCCCGATTTTGATCGCCCTTTCATTCTTGATACGGACGCGAGTGACACAGGTATTGGGGCGGTATTATCACAGTCTAAAGGGGGCGTAGAGCGCGTCGTGGCGTATGGTAGCCGAGTCTTGTCGCCTGCGGAAACACGCTACTGTGTCACTCGTAGAGAACTTTTGGCGGTTGTTTTTTTCCTACGGCAATTTCGACCGTACCTTTACGGTCGTTCTTTTATTGTGCGTACGGATCATGCGGCCTTGCAATATGCACTTAAAATGGACCAGCCATCGGGACAGTGGGCACGTTGGTTGGACACGCTGCAGGAATTTTCCTTCCAAATTCAACATCGGAAGGGAGTGCGCCATGCGAACGCTGACGCACTTTCCAGATTACCAGGGCGCGCCCCTTGTAAATGTGCGTCGGGGACGCATAGGTGTTCGCCGATTCTGAACCCCCCTCAGCCGCTTACGTTGGCCGTCGGGAAGTCGGATACTCCGATGGAACCGGGACCGACTGATGGGGTTTTGAATCTGCCGCGGTCTGTCTGGATTCGGGAACAGATGATGGACGAGTCGTTGTTGTCCATGCGGAAGCGGTCTATGAGGGACAATGGGAGTCCGAGTTCGGCTGTGGGGCCGCGAACCGCTCTCCGAGATGGTCTGCTTATGTGGCAAGAAAGGTTCCAGGAAAGCTGGCGTGTGGTGGTACCAACGTCCTTGCGATTTGAGTTGATTAGAACTCTCCATTGTGACACACTATTGCATTTAGGGGTGCAGAAGACCTTGTTGACGTTACAACGTCATTATTTTTGGCACGGCATGGCGACAGATGTCGTACGGCACGTGCGCGCGTGCCCTGAATGCGCCCGGCGTAAGCCGCCTAAACATCCTTACGTGCCGCCTCTCCAGTCGATTCAGGTGTCTCGAGTCAATGAATTGGTGGCACTGGACATATTGGGACCCTTCCCACCATCGGCGAGGGGAAATAAATATTTGCTGGTAGGGGTTGAGTATCTCTCCCGTTGGCCGATGGCCTGGCCGTTGCCCGATCAGTCGGCCGCGGCCATCACCGACGCCTTTTTGTTTGGGTACATTATGGACAAGGGGGCGCCGGAGAGACTCCTCACGGACCAGGGCCGAAATTTCTCTTCTAAATTATTGGCTGAAGTGTGCGCAGGCCTTGGGACTAAGAAGATACGGACATCTCCATACCATCCGCAGACGGATGGTATGGTTGAGCGGCTGAACAGGACATTGTCTGCCATGCTTTGCCATACTGTGAGTGAACAGCAATCGGATTGGGATCTGCACATCCCCGGAGTGCTTTCGGCGTACAGGATGACGCCCCATGCGGCTACAGGGTATTCGCCGTTTTACCTTATGTATGGTCGGGAAAACGTGCCTCCGGTGGATGTGCAATTGGGTACTGGGGTGAAGGGACCTCGTAAACCACTCCCTGAATACATTCAGGACACGGTTCGCCGGGTTACGGAGGCGCGGGAAAACGCCCGCGTGGCTACGGCCAAAGCCCAGGCCCGGAACGAGCGGTATGCTCGGCGGTCTGAGGGGGAGTGCCCCTGGAAGGTGGGAGACCTGGCCTGGCTCCATTGCCCGCAGGTGCGGCCGGGGACCTCTCCTAAATTGCACAAACCTTGGCATGGTCCTGTGCGCCTCATTGAGGTTCCCAATCCACAGTCGGCGCGCGTTCAGTTTGGTTCTCGCCGTTGGTTTGTTCATACGTCGCGGTTGAAACCATATGTTGCTCCCCTACGTGATGCGTCATCTCCCAATGTCGCCTTGCCGGGGTCTGTTGCTGCTGACTCTGACTCTTCCCCGCCTGCGTCCATTGATCTTGCTAGAGCGCCTGTCGTACCTGTTCCAGACAGGCCGACCGTGACACCGCGGGGGAGGAGTGGGCCTGTTCGGAGGGCGCCTGCCAGGGCTGCGGGACCTTCAAGCCCGGCGACCCTTCCGACCCCGCTGCAGGCGCATTCGCGGAATACGACCAAGACTGATTCGTCAGGGACACGAGATGTCGGTGGACTTCCAATCGCAGCAGGGGAATTACCCCCTGTCATTTCTCGTGTTCCATCGCGTCCCCGTTCTACAAGTGGGCCGCCGACCGTCCGGGACGGGCCGGCGACCCGCACTCGTTCCAAATCGCTTACGTTTCGTTGATTGTATGTTGTTATTGTTCTTGTTCTTGCCGTCGTATTTATCGCATGCTTTCGTACGTTCGTCGATGTTACTTGTGTGTTGTTCTTGTTGTTATATTGCTTGCTTAGTGTCCTTTAAGGGGGAAGGTCGGTTCACCGCATTACGCTTTGGTGTTGTTCAGCCGAGGTCGGCTGGGTTTTTTCTATGGGGGAGGGTGGTGTAATGCGGGCGAAAGCGACCTTCCGGATGTGACGTCACGAGGAGGCGGAGCCAGGTGACGTGGGTGAAAGGTAGGGGGTCCTTAAGCGGGTAAACCGGAAGGAGAAGGCAGTCGGGGTGTGAATGGAAAGGTGTGGGGCCACGCGGGCGTACGAGCCGAGGGGGCACCGTCAGAAGCGGGAGCCAACCCTAGGAACAGTAGGGAGCTACTGGGAGGTGTAAAGCTGCAGATAGAGATAGGCAGTAAGGCTGTGTGCGAGGGGCAGCGGGGTGGCTGCCAAGAGTCGCAGGAGCGACGAGAAGGCGAGACAGCACGAGGCTGTCAGAGCTGCAGCAGGAACAGCCAAGGGAGCTGTGTGAGAGTACAGCAGCGGAGCTGCTGTGGGGCTGCAAGAGCGACAAGAACAGCAGCGGGGCTGCTGATGTGGACTGGAGTGACATCGGAACCAGCACAGAGAGAATAAGAGAGACAGCCGTGTGGGAACGCAGTACGGACCGAATAAAGGACACTGAGCCAGAGATCGTGGTCAAGTCTTTTATTACATGTGTTTGAGTGTGTAGGTCGATGTGTGTGTGAGTCTGGGTATGTGTGTGCGTGAGTCGGTGTGTGTGTAAGTCCAGCAAAAACAACCCCCTACCTCCTCGTGGTGCTGGACGGGCAACGTTGTCGTGGACAGTGCTGTGGGGGGAGGGCCAATTCCGATTGGCCTTTCCCCTCAGGGCGTTTGTAATCCACGACAGCGGCTAAATGGGGGCTTTGGACGGGTGGGAGGGGCTGGTAACCCCTCCACCTTCAATAAATTACCACAAAATCACGTAAAAAATCTAATTAATAAGCTTGTGCCGGAGGCCCCGGGGGGACAGGCGTCTATGACGTCTCCTGGCCAAACACCATTTGGCAGATTCTAGATTTGAAGCTTTCGTGACTGCAAGGATTCATACTCTTAGTTCTTTCAGTAAAGTCACGTAGGTAAAAAATGAAATTAAAATTAATACAAATAAAACAATAAAAAATAAAAAATCACGACGTTTCGGAGGCAACACAAGTCTCCGTCATCAGGTGGGACCGTCACAGCCAGATTTGCTGCATCAAGTGAGGCAAGGATTCAAGATGTAAGCCCTTAAATGCAAGTTGAGGGGGGAGGAGAGGGGGGAGGAGCTTATCTGAATGTGGTAGCCAATGAATGGAACGTATCGGGAGGGAGGGGGGCGGAGCTAAAAGAAGGCACGAAGTGCTACGTAGAACGTATCGGGAGGGGGGAGGGGGCGGGGCCAAAAGAATGCACGAAGTGGTACGCAAGAGCCGGCGACGTGGACGTGGTTGTGTGCAAGAAACTATTGTTGCACATGCTAACGTATTGGACGGGGACGGGGAGTGGGAGGGGGGGCTAAAAGAGGGTATGGGGTGCAAGTGTATGTGGACATGTGTATGTACATGCACCTGTTGATACACATGATAGAAAAGAACGAAAATGCCCATGTTTATACCAGTGTTGGCTGACAATAAAGAGAGTACTGTTAAACACTGGGGATGTTAACACTCAGTAAAGTAAAGTAAAATTGTGCCTGTCAGGTAAGAAGGTCCAAAAATGTGTAATTAAGTCTTTTTTGCATGGTTGATAACATCTTTCCAATGATTACTAAGTTCGTACCCATCATCACGGTTGAAATTATGTCTATCTGAATGGCTTCGTGTACAAACCTTTGATGGTAGCCAGAGGGTTTGCAGAGCACCTTAGTCTCAGAGAAAACAATCTCATGAGAGCCCACCGCGTTGTAGCAATGATCGCCAACGGCGGAAGACTCAATTTTGCCGGGTTTCAAATCTGACTTGTGCTCGCGGACACGATCAAAAACGTGACGTTTCGTTTCCCCAATGTAACAGTCACCACAGCTGCAACTCAGTTTATAGACTCCAGGGTATTGCAAGTCAGGGATGACATCCTTCACAGATGGAATTAGATCACGGATTTTATGTACTGTACTGAATCGGACTTGGATCTTATGTTTGTTTAGAATTTTGGAGATCTTTTTGGACACGCCTGCTATGTATGGTAACGTGACAGTTTTGATCGGAGTTTCAAGTGGCTGTTTCTCTATGGTGGGAGAAACAGCTTGGCGGATGGTGCGTTCAGAGTATCCGTTCATCCTGAGGGCCCGATGTACATGTCTCAATTCACTGGCCAGGTGGTGTTGGTCAGAAATGCCATGAGCTCTATGGTATAGCGTTTTGATGAGAGAATTCTTTTGAGATGGGTGGTGGTGGGAATCCGGTTTCAAGTAGGAATCTGTGTGGGTGGCTTTCCTGTAGACAGAATGTCCCAAGGATCCGTCAGGTATCCTCTCAAACAGAATATCTAAGAATGATAGTTTGCCATCTTTCTCCACTTCCATGGTGAATCTGATGGATGGATGTCTGGAGTTGATGTGGTCCAAGAAGTGGTTCAATGCTGGGAGGCCATGTGGCCAAATGACGAAAGTGTCATACACATACCTCTTCCACAGGGAAGGACGCAGGGTGGATGTCTGGATGGCGTCTGATTCAAACTTTTCCATGAACATGTTGGCTATCACTGGTGACAAGGGGGAGCCCATAGGGGTACCCTCATTCTGTTTGTAGAAGGTGCCATTCCAGGAAAAATAAGTGTTGGTGAGGCAATGTCTAACCAGCGTAGGTACATCCGAATTCAATCCATGTTGGACCAAGTCCTCAATTATTGTTAGGGTGTCAGGCACTGGAACTTTGGTAAACAGAGATACGGCGTGGTACCTGGCTACTTTTTTTCGTAAACCCCACCGTTGGAGAGCCAAATCGTTTGCAAGCGTGCGAACAGACACAAACCCACATACAAACCCAAAGACAAATTTTGACTTTCATATACAGTATATAGATATTTCATGTGCACAAAAATAGTTATCGTCTGGAGATATTGCAAATTCTCATTATCTTCAACTTTGTTTTAATCCAAGTTAAAGCCAAATGAGACAAAAACATACATTTTGTGTCATTAATATTTGAAGCACATTTCTCTTTTGATAAAAAAAAATACAGCTCTTAGTTTGCAAAAAGCAGGCAGAATGTGCAGGCTGATATCTCTTAGTGCTTAGCATGTTTCAGTGTTGTATGATTAAAAAATACATGAGCTTTTATAGCTAGCATAACCAGGAATATCTAACCTCCCCTCCACTTCTATTTGTAATTAATCTCTACAGCGGGCTCAACAATTAAATTATTGTTTTGGGATTATTGTTTCGCGAGTATTGTAATTGTATTGGTAAGATGGGATAGTGGGGGTTTGATCACTGAAAACATTGCCTTACAAGGGACATGTTTCAAGACAAGCAGTGTTTGTTTCTCCAGTGTCAACAATAGAAATGCTTTTATTCTTAAGTGGCATTATAGGCATTTGTATTTGGTGTAGGTCGTGTCACAGGTAGCTGCAATGTGGTATTCTGACATCATGTGCTAATGTGCTTTTCACCTGCACGTTTTATTATCAACTGTTCTTATTTTGTATTTCTTATTACTATCGTAACATTCCCGTAATGTGTCAGTATTCTATTGTCAACCTCACACATTTGTGTTGTTTTTGTTGTTGTTAATATACTGCAGTTTGTGTCTATATACGATAGGTGTAGTATGCACTTGCAGAATGACTTGTGGTTGACGGGAGGTGTAAAGAATCATTTTATGTGTTTTTACGTAGAGGGACCGATATATAAAGGAGATATATTGTCTGATGATTTATTTAGTTATTTATATTCTACATCTTCTTGGTTCTTTCGGTAAAGTCACGTAGAAGGGAAGTAATAAAATAATAAAAATAAAACATAATAAAACAATTCTCACGACGTTTCGGCCACAACGCAAGCAGCCATCCTCAGGCGAAGAATGAAACACCCCAAGCTTGGAGCGTATATTTAAGCTGGGTTAGAGGGGGGGGAGGTGGGAAGAAGAGCGCCTAAACAAAATAATTTGCATATCAAGAGGAATTCAGCATATGGAAAATGCGTAGGAGGTGGGCGGGGGGGGTTCCAAATCAATACTATGCCCGTGCATTATGCAGGATTAGCAGCATCAAAGGGGGGGGGGGAAGGGGGGGAGCATTAACAAAGGAAAGGAATGTTAATAGTATGTAGCTGTAGTTACTAAACAACCACGTAAAAAACTACAGTATAAACTGCATGACAAACTAAAGTATAAACTACATAGCATCATCAGTAAACTTACTATACTCTACAATAAGCTGAGTTACTAACAGTAAGTAATACATGAAAAATTCTACGTTGTAAAAAATTATATAATATGCTTCCATCTAAACTTTATTCTCTTACATCACACGCGTCTATACCGTACTATATACTTCCATAGGCAAAGCCAACATTAAATTACATACTGTATTGCTATAAACCACCCTATACCTTATACATTTTTAATATAACACTATGTATTATTCTACCCACCCTAATGTGTATCAAAATGGTTTATTACGTCCTTCCAGTGATTGCTAAGCCAGAATCCATCTTCTCGGTTAAAATTGTCTCTGTGTTTGTAAATGTGGATCGCCTCATGTACGAATCTCTCATGATAGCCAGATGGCTTGCAGAGAACCTCTGTCTTGGAGAAGTCAATGTCATGTGAGCCCACTGAGTTGTAACAGTGATCTGCCACGGCTGAGGTGTTTGTCCTACAGTGTTTCAGGTCAGCTTTATGTTCACGGATGCGGTCCGAGACATGTCGTTTGGTTTCCCCAATGTAACTGCTACCACAGAGGCAACTTAGTTTGTAGACACCAGGGTACTGTATGTCTGGAACCACATCTTTTACAGACGGTACCAGATCACGAAATTTAACCGCCTCTACGGGGAGGGTTTCCACATAACTTTGAGATCCTTCAACAAGCTCCGGGACAAGAAGGCTCAGCTAATCGAGTCTCTCACCTTTCTGAAGAGATGCCGCGACTCTAAGGTAATACCGAACGCATTTACACTAACATCTGCTGCTGTAACTTCTTCTAATGCGAAACGAATTCTGTCTAGAACTAGCTTAGCTCTTATCTCAGAGAAAATCAGACTTACGCGCACCGAACTAGATCAGTTAGACAAGACACTCTACAAATCACACTTATCCTTGAGTGCAACAATGTCCACATCGGATTGGGAACATGTGGAAAAAATGACTGCCTCTTCAGCTGCCGCTATGTCGACTAAATGTAAGGATAACTTGATTTCCAAATTCAACCGCCTCTCAAACAAGAAACCGGACCCACACATTGAAAAGCTAGATGTTAACAAAGTCGTAATTAATCGCAGTAACAGTCCTATTTCTGAAGGTTTGAAATCCGTTTTAGCTAAAGGACTAAACTTTGCAGTCACACCTAGACACATACCAGTTAATGATATAATTGCTCGAGTAGATGTAGCTCTCAAGGGCTTGAGTCACATCGCTGCAGACGTAGCAAGATCGGAAATCTCTGTAACCCTCAAAAACGCTAAGATGCCAGCTAGCAACATCAGCAAAGATGAGCGTTTTGAATTAGCTCAAT
The DNA here is from genome assembly GCF_964198595.1 of Lampetra fluviatilis. NCBI lineage: Eukaryota > Metazoa > Chordata > Hyperoartia > Petromyzontiformes > Petromyzontidae > Lampetra > Lampetra fluviatilis. The sequence goes on along the minus strand of NC_136278.1, from coordinate 24,622,597 downwards.
TAAAAAAGAGGGATGACATTGTCATCCTCTCAGCCGACAAAGGCAATGCCACTGTCATCATGGACAAAATAGAATACAACAACAAAATTCAAGAACTACTCACCGATGGCAGCTATACAAAAATAAAAAGAGACCCCACCAACAGCCTCGTCTCCAAAACCAACAACATCATTTCTGCTTCAACCGCATTAATTGATCAGACCAAACAGTTCTCGTTGAAACCTTCTGCAGCCAGGCCACCAAGATTGTACGGCTTGCCAAAGATACATAAAGAAGATACACCTCTTCGTCCCATTGTCTCTACTATCAACTCCCCGACTTACAAACTGGCTCGTTTTTTGTCCGAAATCCTACGGCCTTTCACTGGAAAAACCACCTCTGCAGTACTAAACTCTACTGACCTGGTATCAACAATCAAGGGGATTGCCCTGTCCCCAGACGACCTGCTTGTCAGTTTTGATGTGGTTTCCTTGTTCACCAAGGTGCCTGTGCCTGACACCATCGCAATCATTGAAGACTTGGTTCATCAAGGACTGAATGCTGGGGTACCCCCCCTGGTGAGACACTGCTTAACCAATACATACTTCACCTGGAATGGAACCTTCTACAAGCAAATTGAGGGCACCCCAATGGGCTCCCCCTTATCTCCGGTTGTAGCCAACATCTTCATGGAGAAATTTGAGACGGACGCCATCCAGACTGCGACTCTACGCCCGACCTTATGGAAGAGGTACGTAGACGACACTTTTGTCATCTGGCCACATGGCCGGCCTGCTCTAGACCAATTTCTCGACCATATCAATTCCATACACCCAGCCATCAGATTCACCATGGAAGTCGAAAATGATGGCAAGCTACCCTTTTTGGATGTCCTAATCAAAAGGAGACCTGATGGTTCAATGAGCCACTCTGTCTACAGGAAAGCCACCCACACGGATGCTTATCTAAAACCGGATTCCCACCACCATCCATCCCAGAAGAATTCTCTCATCAAGACTCTATATCATAGAGCCCAATGCATCTCCGACCATGAACACATTTCCAGTGAACTCAAACACGTACGCCAAGCTCTTAAGGCTAATGGTTACTCCGACTACACAATCCGCAAAGCCATCACTCCAACCACCAAGAAAGATCCTGTTGAGGAGCCTTTCAAGACCATCACCTTACCCTACATTGCTGGGGTCACAAAAAAGATCTCCAAAATCCTGATTAAACACAAGATCCAGGTCCGATTCAACACAGTACATAAAATCCGTGATCTGGTACCGTCTGTAAAAGATGTGGTTCCAGACATACAGTACCCTGGTGTCTACAAACTAAGTTGCCTCTGTGGTAGCAGTTACATTGGGGAAACCAAACGACATGTCTCGGACCGCATCCGTGAACATAAAGCTGACCTGAAACACTGTAGGACAAACACCTCAGCCGTGGCAGATCACTGTTACAACTCAGTGGGCTCACATGACATTGACTTCTCCAAGACAGAGGTTCTCTGCAAGCCATCTGGCTATCATGAGAGATTCGTACATGAGGCGATCCACATTTACAAACACAGAGACAATTTTAACCGAGAAGATGGATTCTGGCTTAGCAATCACTGGAAGGACGTAATAAACCATTTTGATACACATTAGGGTGGGTAGAATAATACATAGTGTTATATTAAAAATGTATAAGGTATAGGGTGGTTTATAGCAATACAGTATGTAATTTAATGTTGGCTTTGCCTATGGAAGTATATAGTACGGTATAGACGCGTGTGATGTAAGAGAATAAAGTTTAGATGGAAGCATATTATATAATTTTTTACAACGTAGAATTTTTCATGTATTACTTACTGTTAGTAACTCAGCTTATTGTAGAGTATAGTAAGTTTACTGATGATGCTATGTAGTTTATACTTTAGTTTGTCATGCAGTTTATACTGTAGTTTTTTACGTGGTTGTTTAGTAACTACAGCTACATACTATTAACATTCCTTTCCTTTGTTAATGCTCCCCCCCTTCCCCCCCCCCCTTTGATGCTGCTAATCCTGCATAATGCACGGGCATAGTATTGATTTGGAACCCCCCCCGCCCACCTCCTACGCATTTTCCATATGCTGAATTCCTCTTGATATGCAAATTATTTTGTTTAGGCGCTCTTCTTCCCACCTCCCCCCCCTCTAACCCAGCTTAAATATACGCTCCAAGCTTGGGGTGTTTCATTCTTCGCCTGAGGATGGCTGCTTGCGTTGTGGCCGAAACGTCGTGAGAATTGTTTTATTATGTTTTATTTTTATTATTTTATTACTTCCCTTCTACGTGACTTTACCGAAAGAACCAAGAAGATGAATCCCTGCAGTCACGAAAGCTTTAAATCGAAATTATATTCTACATGTGTAGGTGTAGAGGAAGTATACATAACGTGATACAATGAAAAGGAATGCTGAAATAATTACTGACAGAATAGTAAGAAGAGGTGTATTCATACATCTGCAAAATCACTTTGGTGAAAGAATGTCACCATGTCTGACTCCCCTTGTACTGTAACACGGTATGCGATTTGGTGCTTTGTTCGTGTCAATTTAGTGTGGGCGTTAGATTTTTGTAAATGTTTTTTTTATATTTCTAATTAGTTTATTTAATTATTCATGGCTTAATTTGTGTGAGCCTGGATGACTGCAATGCATTTGTACTGAGTTGAATGAGAGTGAGAGATGGTGAGGACTTGGGGAGGCCTTCATCCAGCAGTCAATTGATTATAGCTGATGACGATGATGATGAATGCATTTTTTAAATTTGATGTACATATGGGTTTTGATTCCCGTGCTTGCCGTCGATTATATATGTCGTGGTTTAACGCGCGCCAAGGGGGGTAATTGTATATACGTGTGGGCTTGGAACAGTGGGGTCGTATCGGGACATGCTGGTTTTGCTGGGGGACAACGGGGGAGACGGAGACGGCCCATTAGGCAATTATGGATGCAGGGCAGTGATTGGCCGGTTGTTGTTGTCAGGGACAGGGTGGCGCCTTTAAGTCTGGGAATGGGGACAGGTGGCGCCGGGGGCCGGGGGCGCGGGGCGTTGGGGGGACGCCAGTAATTAATTGGAAATTAATAGGGATGGGCATAAATATGGGAGAGTCAGAGTGAGACGGGGAGTTGTGCTGGGAGCTGGATGGAGTCAGTCAGAGCAGAAGAAGAAGTGTAGAGTAGCAGTGGCGTAGAAAAAGAAGTGTAGAGTAGCAGTGGAGTAGAAGAAGTGTACAGTAGCAGTGGAGTAGAAGAGGTATAGGGTAGCAGTGGAGTAGAAGAAGTATAGGGTAGCAGTAGAGACAGGGAAGCCGAACGAGATAAATAGTCGGAGTGAGACGGAGAAGCCAAACGAGAGAGACCGTCGGAGACGGAGAAGCCGAGAGAGAGCGACAGTTGGAGTGAGACGGAGAAGCTGAGAGAGAGTGACAGCTAGAGTGGGACGCAGAAGCAGAGAGGGGAGTCAGGAGAGAGGGAGAAAGAGAGGGAGGAACGGAGCGAGCGAGGCCGGCGGAGAGCGGCGAGCAAGCGGAGAACACGCTGGAGAATGGTGGCGAAATGTGCTGAGTTTGATAAAATAAAGTAACGACAGAAAAGGAAGAAGTTGTCCGCGTAAAGTTCAGCACTACATATATATACAACATTAAACTTCTGCTGAAACTCCATTGATAAAAGAGCAGGCTGATGATCATGATTCTGTTGCTTCTTAACTAGCGTCAGTGAAATGAACACTCCGTTGTGAGGCTACACCCACCACTCAGGAGGGAAACCAGCATTTCGTGATGGTGATCATGGATTTTGCCATGATAATGTAACATTTATTATGGTTATCCAAACATCATGCATATCCCTTTAAAAAGGGCAGCGCTTTTAGCTTCTTACTCACAGGGAGTCCAGTTCATGCAAAGAAAGCTCAAAGGCAAATGCTTTATTGTAATGTTTTTATTTCCCCAACAAAAATGCATAATTCATCAGAACAATCTGCACAGCGTTGCCATTAAAACCTCGTATGAGCCAAGGGATGCGCACTTTATGTGATAGCATTATTTTTGTTAGCACATTGCTTGCACCAGAGGGTTGATAATTATTCATGTATTGGTCTGGACATGCAATCAGATGCAGCATTAAAGCCATGATCACAACAGGACACTAACCCTACTGGGGGTAATAATTGATATTATCCTACTTACCTGGGATGCATTCCACTGGCTGTTAATTTGGATTTGGATGCAAACTGCTATGGAACACAACATAACAGTACACCATTGGAAAAAACTCGAGTGCATATTGTAAGTGCCCCTGTGCGTATTTAAGACATTTATGGTTCAACGGAGGCATTAAGGTGTACATTATGCATCTGATGGGAAGGTGAAGAAGCTATTTATTGCAAACAATTCACTAGTTGATCACAAGTTGTTTAGCATGACCTTTTATCGGGAAAAAAATATAATAAAAACATGTTTCTTTTATAATTCACGTGTTCATGATTTAAGCAAATACCAAATAATACAATCTTATTACGTGAAACAATTATAAAAAAAAAAACTAGTGGGAAGTATCCGGCGTTGCCCAGGCAAAAAATATATTCCAAAACTTATCTTAAAAACCTTACATATACATACACAAATACTAAGCTATTGTGAAAGCCCGGTAGGCCGTTTGTCCATTTCTCCACCAACAAAATTATAAGAGGCTTGCAGAAGTTCAAAAAGTAACAGAAAGTGGGGGGTAAATAGTTGATCTAAAAGGTTTCCGAAAATTGTCGATCCCCCCCCCTAATAAAATATGTTTTACCCCCGTGTATGTACACACCATACATAAAACAGAGTAAGGGTATCTATTGACTCTGTAGTTGTATCTACTGACCGTACAGTAGTATCTACTGAGCCAGTAGTAGCTACTGACTGTTTAGTAGTATTTACTGACTGTAGTAGTATCTACTGACCCTACTGTACTATCTACTGACTGTAGTAGTAACTACTGACCGTAGTCGTATTTACTGGTCCTACGGCAGTATCTACCGACTCTATAGTAGTAACTACTAACTCTATAGTAGTATCTGCTCTCTATCTCTACCTAAAGCTTTCGTGACTGCAGGAATTAATATTCTTTGGGTCTTTTGGTAAAGTCACATAGATAGGTTCAAAGAAAATAACAAAAAAACTATCTACATGACTTTACCGAAATACCCAAAGAATATGAATATCTGTTTAACACGTAGGCTTTCGCGACCAATATTATTCATAATCAACGTTTTTGGGTTTAGATCGCGTTATTTATAAATGTGTCGTAACCCTCCACCACCCGACACGGCCAATCAGTAAAAAAGTGTCACGTTGACAAAAGACAAATAGTTCACTGCTTTAGCCCACCGGTGTGTTGAAGCGTGAAATGCTGTGGTTTCACGCTTCAATACAGCACCACATCTGCTGCATTAGACTCTATGAATCACATTTACAGTAGCCTTGATAATAAGCAGTACTGCGCCTGTCTTTTTCTTGACTTGTCCAAAGCTTTTGATACAGTAGACCACAACATCCTGCTTAGTAAAATAAGTTGCCTCGGTTTTTCCGAAAACACAGTAAAATGGTTAAAAAATTACCTCTTTTCTCGCACCCAAACTGTATTCACAGATGGTTGGAGGTCAAACAGTGTTAAGATAACAAAAGGGGTTCCACAGGGTTCCATTCTCGGCCCCCTCTTGTTCTCTCTTTATGTAAATGACTTGGGCACTGAACTGGATTATTCCAGGGTAAATCTTTTTGCAGATGACACGGTACTAATTACTGCTGGCCGCTCTCCGGATGACGTGATTGCTAAGCTCCAGAGTGATTTCAACAAACTACAACATCAGCTAGTTGCTCTTAAACTAGTCCTAAATCCTGCCAAAACCAAGGTGCTATGCTTCTCACCAGGACTAAAGCGGGAAGTTATTTTCCCCAAATTACATTCCTTAAATAATGATCAAATAGAGCAAGTTAAGATCTATAAGTATCTTGGGATCATCCTGGATTCAAAACTGAATTTTGAAGATCACATTGATTATATTGGGAAAAAGACAAAAATTAAAATTGGTTTTCTATATCGACACAAGCACTGCTTCCCCCCTATGTTCCGTTTGGAATTGATTAAAGCTACCATACTGCCTCTACTTGATTACTGTGACATTGTTTATAAATCAGCCCCAAGTACTGTACTGAAGAAGCTTGACTCAATGTATCACTCGGCCTTAAGATTTGCATTGAACTGCCCATATAGGACTCACCACTGTGACCTCTACATTGGGTCAAACTTAACATCTCTGAATGTTCGACGGCTTGTGCACCAGATCTTATTTATTCATGATGTACTTGCAAAAGAATCTGCAGATTACCTGCTGGATCTCATCTCTGTTTCAAAGAACAAATTTGACCTAAGGTCTACACTCATTTACCAGCTTAATATTCCCTATTGCCGTACATATACTGGAGGAAGGGCCTTTGCTATTGATGCCCCCAGGGTCTGGAATGCTGTTGCCAATAAATTGAAACTTGAGTCACTACCTATGAGATCTTCACTCAAAACTGCTCTAGAGGAGTTGTACACCCCTAGCTGCCAGTGCTATTCAGTGACCTAAAATAAAATGTTTCGCTCCGGATGATCGCTGCAAAGTATGACCTGTGTTTTGATTTAGTGTGCTGATCTTAAAGGTGGAGTGACTCATGCAGCCAGCTATGGCTGCAGGGTTTTGGTAGTACATGTTGTTTATGCCATTTATTGTGAAAATTCTGTCACAGTTCCTATGATTGCTTTTTCATTGCTTTCATGGCTTTATTTTGGTGATTTCGAAAAGTTTATTGGTTTAGCCATGTTTGTTTGTTGTAGTACAGAGTTAGACTGATGGCCTTAATTTAAGCTGTCTTGTGGTTGTTGTTGTTGTTGTTTGACTTGCATCCCACTGGGATTTTTGCACACAGCGTTGGTGTACGGTGTTTTTTCTGCAATATTTTGCTGTCTTTTCTTGGATTTTCTGTTTGCACTTAGTCACATATTCACTTTAAGATGTTTTTTTGTTCATGTTTTTGTTTTTTGTTTGTTGCGGTTGCACCCGATTCAAGAGCTGAATGGCTCACAGGGCTATACCTAATAAATGAACTTGAACTTGAACTTGATATAGCAGTTCTACTGAATCTATAGTAGTATCTACTGACTCTATAGCAATAGCTACTGACCATAGTAGTATATACTGACTGTATAGTAGTATCTGCTGGCTGTAGCAGTATTTATTGACCGTAGTGGTATATACTGACTGTTGTAGTATCTACTAACTCTTTAGAAATATCTACTAATTCTATAGCAGCATCTACTATCACTACAGCAGTGCATACTGACTGTGGTGGTCCCTGCTATCACTACAGCAGTGCATACTGACTGTGGTCGTAACTGTTTTAGCTACAGCAGTGCATACCAACTTTGGTGGTAGCTGCTTTCACTACAGCAGTGCATACCGACTGTGGTGGTGCCTGCTTTCACTACAGCAGGGCATACTGACTGTGGTTGGACCTGCTATGACTGCAGAAGTGCATACCGACTGTGATGGTACCTGCTATGACGACACCATTGCATACCGACTGTGGTGGTACCTGCTATCACTACAGCAGTGCATACCGTCTGTGGTGGTGCCTGCTATGACTGCAACAGTTCAAAACGACTGCAGTGGTACCTGCTATGACTACATCATTGCATACCGACTGTGGTGGTTTCTGCTATCACTACAGCAGTGCATACCGACTGTGGTGGTTTCTGCTATCACTACAGCAGTGCATACCGACTGTGGTGGTACCTGGCTTCACTACAGCAGTGCATACCGACTGTGGGGGTGCCTGTTTCACTACAACAGTGCATACCGACTGTGGTGGTACTTGCTATTACTGGAGCAGTGCATACCGACTTTGGCAGTACCTGCTATCACTACAGCAGTTCATACCATTTGTGGTACCTGCTATCACTACAGCAGTGAATACCGACTGTGGCGGTACCTGGTTTCACTACAGCAGTGCATACAGACTGTGGTGGTACCTGCTATGACTACAGCAGTGCAATAGCGACTTTGGTGGTACCTCCTTTCAATACAGCAGTGCATACTGACAGTGGTGGTAACTGCTTCAACTACAGCATTGCATACCGACTGTGGTGGTTTCAGCTATCACTACAGCAGTGTATACTGACTTTAGTGGTACCTGCTATCATTACAGTTGTGCATACCGACTTTGGTGGGACCTGATTTCACTACAGCAGTGAATAATGACTGTGGTGGTACCTGCTATCACGACAGCAGTGCAAACTGACTGTGGTGGATACCTACTTTCACTACAGCAGTGCATACCGACTGTGGTGGTACCTGATATGACTACAGCAGTGCATACTGACTGTGGTGGAACCTGCTTTCACTACAGCAGTGCATACCGACTGTGGTGGTACCTGCTTTCGCTACAGCAGTGTATACCGACTGTGGTCGACCTGCTATGATTACAGCAGTGCATACTGACTGTGGTGGTACCCTGCTATCACTACAGTAGTACCTGCTTACTCTATAGCAGTATATATCGACTCTATAGCACAACCTACTACCTTGACAGAGTGACGTTGTAAGGCCTAGTCCTGTGCAGAGCCCCTGGCCTCGCCTAGATTGCCCAGGCGGCTGAGTTGGCATCTTGGTAGGCTGGGGCTGGGCCGCTTACCACCATCCTCCCACCCGGCTGTAACTAAGCGCTATAATATTAGTATATACCGACCCTATAGTAGTAAATGCACACATTGGGTGGGGGGGGGGGGTAATAGGACATGACACTTTGAAGAATTAACCTCAGGATTGTGAGGGTTTTTTTTACGTGAAAGATAACTCCCTACCCCTCCCAACGAAGGCGTGTGCGTTGCTTGGGGCTTTGACGTGCTTGCGCAAATGCATGCAGAGGTGTAATGAAATAAATAAATAATATTTTTCACTACATTCTTAACTTAACTGCTTTAAAGTTGATGGATGGGAAAATACAATAGTGGTAACTCACCACGGGGCTTATGGCGTGGTACCAGGGTACTTTTTTTTACATATTGTCTTGCCTCACGGCAGATGTGGAGCGTGCGTTCACAGGAAGTTCCTGTTTTTTTATGCTAATTTTGGTCACGTGACCAGGAAGTGACGATTTTAGATTTCCACTGTACCATGCGGGCGTCGGCCATTACACAGATAAGTCAAGATGGCGGCACGCATCGCATCTCAGTGAGACCACAGCCGCACTTGTCCATTGTGGGAGCTTAGGAAGCATTATCTGTAAGTTTGTTTATTATTTGGTTCTTTCGGTTAAGTCACGTCTAAAGATAAAATAATAAATTAAATTAAATAATAGAATACGACGTTTCGATTGCAACACAAGCAATCATCATCAGGTATAATGAAATAGCGACATAAAATCTAACCAGAAAATTATAGACAGACATATTAGCAGACAGATATTACCAAGATACATAGCGAGAGTAACACAGGTAACAGAGAGGGGTGATCGTCTCTGTGTGGTGGCCTTAAATAGACAGAGGGGGGGCGGAGGCAGAGAGAGGGAGGGGGGTAATATCTGTCTGCTAATATGTCTGTCTATAGTTTTCTGGTTAGATTTTATGTCGCTATTTCATTATACCTGATGATGATTGCTTGTGTTGCAATCGAAACGTCGTATTCTATTATTTAATTTAATTTATTATTTTATCTTTAGACGTGACTTAACCGAAAGAACCAAATAATATTCCTGCAGTCACGAAAGTTCTAAAATTAAGATTGAACCACTTCTACGGGGAAGTTTTAAGCTTATCTTTTTTCTCTCTCTCTGGCGACTTGTTTTCTCTGCCTGTGTCCTCTTTAGAATGTTCACACTCAAATTCTAACTTAGCAATCTTTGAAATACGTAATCAACCAGGCTATGCGTTAATTGTGTGTTGACCGACCCTCTGTGTTGTATTACATTACATTTCGATATTTTACTAGGTTATTTAATTTTAGTGTGTCTTTCTCCTTATTTTCAGGCTTGCTTGCCGTGTAATCGTTCTTGCAGCACCAATTGATATGCTATTTTTTTCTCTACCCCCCTCCCTCTCTCTGCCTCCGCCGCCCCCCCCCCCTCTGTCTATTTAAGGCCACCACACAGAGACGATCACCCCTCTCTGTTACCTGTGTTACTCTCGCTATGTATCTTGGTAATATCTGTCTGCTAATATGTCTGTCTATAGTTTTCTGGTAATGTTTTTCTCTACCCCCCTCCCTCTCTCTGCCTCCGCCCCCCCCCCCCCTCTGTCTATTTAAGGCCACCACACAGAGACGATCACCCCTCTCTGTTACCTGTGTTACTCTCGCTATGTATCTTGGTAATATCTGTCTGCTAATATGTCTGTCTATAGTTTTCTGGTTAGATTTTATGTCGCTATTTCATTATACCTGATGATGATTGCTTGTGTTGCAATCGAAACGTCGTATTCTATTATTTAATTTAATTTATTATTTTATCTTTAGACGTGACTTAACCGAAAGAACCAAATCATAATTCCTGCAGTCACGAAAGTTCTAAAATTAAGTTTGTTTATATTCCTATAATATTGGCAATGCTGTTGTAATGTTGGAATGACCGTTATAGTGATGTAAATGCCTTTATGGTGCCGTTAAGTTGTTGTAGTAAATACGAGGCCTAGTTAGTAACGAAGCCTGCGACTATCCTTATTGTGGATGTTACGTGTGATTTAGTAGGTCGAGTCAGACTTGTGCCTATGTTGCGATCCTGAGAGTAAAGATGACGAAGTATATCATCCACAGTTTAGTGTTAAGTGTAATGCTGTACATTTGGGGTGCCACGGGGTGAATACACGATGTGCCTGTATGCAACGCACCGGCTTGTGCCTTTGTCTAGTTGTTCAGTGGTAATGTAGGGGCCTGGTCCGTCCAGGATCTATTGTTATCTAAGACAATGTTCTGATGCTGTGGTGTTCATTGTGTTGGCGTTTCCGGATTATAACAGATGCTGTATCTGTGTTTTCTCACCAGTTTTACCTTGTTACAATCAATAAATGACGATTGGAGTTGGACGTTCATCCTGGCTCCTAGGGTTTATTGAACGCAAGGTTATCTACTCGACTAGCGGTGCAACGCAGCGCACAGCGAGGCCGAGATAGTAAAACGATATTCTTCTTGAAGCTCTCAACCAGTGCTGCAGCCAGCTCTCTGCAGCCAAGTAAAAAGATACTCTTCTTGAAGCTCCCAACCAGTGCTGCAGCCATCTCTCTGCAGCCAAGTAAAAAGATAGTCTTCTTAACGCTCCCAAGAAGTGCTGCAGCCAGCCCTGCAGCAGTAAAAAGACACTCTTCTTGGAACTCTCAAGCAGTCCGCCTGCAACAAGCAACCAGCTCTCAAGCAGTCAGCCTGCAGCAAGCAAAGGAGCTCTCAAGCAGTCAGCCTGCAGCAAGTAACCAGCTCTCAAGCAGTCAGCCTGCAGCAAGCAAGAAGCTCTCAAGCAGTCAGCCTGCAGCAAGCAAAGGCACTCTCAAGTAGTCAGCCGGCAGCAAGCAACCAGCTCGGCAACGAGTCTACATTAAAATCGTGTTGCAAGCATCACAGCATGGAAAGCCACAGTTCAGCAGGGAGAGATACTGAAGAAGGTGATTTAAGCAATCCAGGACCTCCCATCCTGCCTCAAGAGGACCAAGGGAGTTCAAGACCCCAAAGAGAGGTCAGGTTGACACAACTGGCCTTGGAAAGCTATGATGCTGAGAAACAGGACCTTGATGCCAGGATACAACGGGCATGGGACCGGGTTGAAGCAGATTTATCTGAAGCTTCAAATGCCTCAGACACATTGGCCTCAATTCAGCGGGCCATCCAGCGAGGGAATGTGAGCAGTTCAAGCTACAAGCTCCTGGCAAATAGATACATCTCCCTCCTGATGAAGGTGAAAACAGATGAGGGCATTGAGGGAGTGCGCAGACAAGAGCACTTTCTCGAACTGCTCGATGATAATGTGCAGGCAGTGATACAAGATGCAATGGACTGTGTGGAGGGCTTAAGAGAGACATGATCTCAGCACTCGGTCTCATCCAGGTCCACCACAAGATCTAAAGCCTCAGCACACTCAAAGACATCATCTACTAGTATGGCAGCAGCTCAGGCACGCGCCGCAGCAGAAGCAGCAAACGCCCGTATTGCCTACATGGCTGAAGAGGAAGCTATGCTAATAGTAAAGGCCTACATACAAGAAGAAGCAAGCATAGCAACTGCTGCCGCACGGAAGAAAGCAGAGCAGGAAGAAACAAGCATAGCAATTGCTGCTGCACGGAAGAAAGCAGAGCTTGAAGAGCAAGAGAGTACATTAGCAATTGCTGCTGCATGGAAGAAAGCAGAGCTTGAAGAGCAAGAGAGTACATTAGCGGCTGCTGCTGCACGGAAGAAAGCAGAGCTTGAAGAGCAAGAAAGTACATTAGCGGCTGCTGCTGCACGGAAGAAAGCAGAGCTTGAAGAGCAAGAGAGTACATTAGCGGCTACTGCCGCACGGAGGAAAGCAGAGCTTGAAGAGCAAGAGAGTATATTAGTGGCTACCGCCACATGGAAGAAAATTGAGCTGGATGCTAAGTTAAGCACCCTACAACTCAAAAAGGAAGCAGCTGCTGCAAGGGCCCAGGCAGAGGTGCTCGAGGCAGCAGCCAACCTGGATAAGGAAGAGAATTGGAGTGAGTTTGGCACTCAGATACCTGTTAAGGACCGTGATCAACTCACCAGAAAAAATATTTTGGACTGGTCTGAACAATACATCAATGCTCCTCCACCAAACGATGCTGAACAAAGGGTGGACGTTCAGGCATCACCATCTCCACACCGAATGAACATGAATGCTGTCTACGGGAATGGTGGAAATGCATATCCTACCCTGGCAGTTAGTCGCCGACTTAGCGTCGCACACGTGGGGTCAGACGTGGATGCACCAAGTCAGACCCACATTCCAGACAGTCACATAAGGGGATCCAGCCAACGTGATCGAAACCCTTTGGGCCCACAGTCCAACGCCATCGCAAATGACGGCATGCAAGGCAATACAGACAATAATGCCACCTCACAAGCGCCAGTATGGACACACCCTGGATCAGCAGGACTAGGGGACTTTGCTAGGTACCTGGCTCACCGCGAACTAATCATCACAGGATTCGTTAAGTTTGATGACCACTCTGAGAACTATCGAGCCTGGAGATCTACCTTCAGGAATGCAATCCGAAATGCAGACATCTCTGCAAGTGAAGAACTCGACCTGTTGGTGAAATGGTTAGGAAATGAATCTGCAGAGTACGCAAAGAGGATCCGGTCAGCAAACATTGACGACCCCACCTCAAGCCTGCATGCGGTGTGGGAGAGGCTCGAGGAGTGCTATGGTAGTCCAGCAACCATTGAGAACTCCCTCTTCAAGAAGTTTCAGAACTTTCCAAAAATCTCTGGTCGAGACAATAAAAGGTTACGGGAGCTTGGAGATCTTTTGATGGAGCTTGAATCAGCCCAGGCTGACCCCTACTTACCAGGTCTCATTTTCTTGAATACCTACCATGGCGTGAACCCCATCGTAGAGAAATTGCCATTTGACGTGCAGGAAAAATGGAGAACAGCGGGTTCAAGATACAAGTCAGAGCATCAGGTTGCATTCCCCCCATTCTTTTTTTTTTCAAAGTTTATCCGCAACCTGGCTAAGACTAGAAATGACCCGAGTTTCATGTTTGGCACCACGGGGATTTCCAATCCAGATCTCCCAAAAATGGAAAGAGCAATGGGGAAACGTGGAACAGCGAGAGTGCCAATTTCTGTACACAAGACTGAGGTCTCTCCTGCGACATTCGCAAACTCCGTCCAGGCAACCACCACAAAGAAAAAGATAGAGGATCCAGAGAAGCAATGCCCATTGCATGATAAACCTCACTCCCTCCAGAAATGCCGTGAGTTCAGGAGGAAGCCATTGGAAGAGCGGAAGAACATTCTGAAAGAATTTGGAGTGTGCTTCAAATGCTGTGCTTCTACAAACCACCTTGCAAGGAATTGCAAGGCAGATATCAAGTGCGAGGAATGTGGCAGTGACAAACACGCAACTGCTCTGCACACATTTTACTCGAAACCCAGTGGCACTAAGGCTTCTGATCCCGAAGCAGAGCACGGCGGGGAGCAAGGCGAGACCGCCGCACACACTTCGTCAAAGGAAGATCTTGCTCAAAGATATGCCTCGTCCGAGTCTATCCCAAAGGACATCCTGAAAGGGCAGTAAGGATGTACGCCATAATGGACGACCAGAGCAACAGGTCTTTGGCAAGGTCAGAGTTCTTTGATCAGCTAAGTGTAGGTGGGAATTCCTTTCCATACACGCTCAGAACATGCTCAGGACTGATGGAGACAGCGGGAAGAAGAGCGAGCGGCCTCATGGTGGAAGCCATAGATAGCACCATGAAGCTAGCCCTTCCTACGGTGACAGAGTGCAACGAGATACCGGATGACAGGAGTGAGATTCCCACGCCCGAAGTTGCACGTCACCACCCACACCTGAAACCCATAGCAGAGTTCATCCCGCCATTGGACAACGCGGCACAGATTTTACTTCTGCTCGGCAGGGACATGCTGAGAGTCCACAAGGTTCGTAATCAACGCAATGGACCTCACGACGCTCCCTACGCCCAGAGACTCGACCTAGGATGGGTCATCGTAGGTGATGTTTGTCTCGATGGAACACACAAACCAGACCACATTAGCACATTCAGAACGAGTGTGCTCGTGAATGGACGCACGTCGCTCTTCAAACCGTGCCCCAACAACTTCACGCTGAAAGAGAAACTCGGCGAGAGAAGTCAAGGCTGTACCGTGCAGATTTACAAAGAAACCACCATGACTCCGCTTGTACATCCACCGTCTTCGCTGGAGTTTGTTCCTCCACGTTTCTCCAAGCCAGCCCTGACTGACGGGAAGAAGACTAAGACGAAGCCGCTGTTCGTCGCTCTGCTGGTGGTCGTGGCAGTGGTCGCTGCGACCGTGGCCTCTCCGTTCCTCGACTCGGAGCTGTCGTCCGAGTGGGAATCTTGGAAGAAGTTCCACGGCAAGGCCCCACAACCGGAACATACCATCCCAAGGCTCGAGCTGTGTGGAGCCGTTCTTGCTACAGAGGTGGCGGAACTGATCTTAGACGAATTGGACGTCAAACTGGACGCGGTCAAGTTCTACACGGACAGTAAGGTCGTACTAGGCTACATAAACAACCAAACCAGAAGGTTCTACGCCTACATCAGCAACCGGGTGGAGCGCATCAGGAGATCGACGCAGCCAGAGCAATGGAATTACGTTCCAACTGACCAGAATCCAGCAATTCTCGCAACTAGGTCCGTCCCTGCACCTCAGGTGAAGCAAACCATCTGGCTGACGGGTCCAGCGTTCCTCTTACGACGTGACGGTGGCCCATGTACTACCAAGGAGACCTTTGGACTCATAGAGCCCGAGTCGGACAAGGAGATTCGTCCTCAAGTGACAACTTTCTTAACAAATGTGCGACCAAGAAGTCCACTGAGTCCACACCATTTTGAACATTTCTCGAAATGGACGACGCTCGTGCGAGCGATCGCACATTTAACGCATTATCGCAGACTTCTTCCAACGCCCGATGAGACGCACTACTGGTAGCTGCAATGGATGGCATCACTGCACAGTGCCACGCACTGAAGACGAGCTTTCCAGAGCAAGGAAATCAATCTTCCGCTGTGTGCAACAGGCAGCTTATGCAAGTGAGATCAAGGCCATCAACAAGGGAGAAGACCTTTCTAGGGTCAGCACCCTCAGGAAGCTAAACCCCAGGATGGACAAAGACGACTTGCTCAGGATCGGTGGAATGCTAGGGAATGCAAAATTAGATGAGAATGAACGAAACCCCCTCATAATCCCAAGCCAGAGCCACATCGCAATCTTACTTGTGCGGCACTACCACGAGAAGGTCAAGCACCAAGGTCGGCACTTCACAGAAGGAGCAATCCGATCTGCAAGGCTGTGGATCGTTGGAGCAAAGAGGTGCATCGCCAGCACAATCCACAAGTGTATCCGGTGTCGCAAGCTATGTGGATAACAGGAAGAACAGAAAATGGCAGACCTTCCAGCCGATCGACTCAGTGTGGAACCTCCCTTCACCTCTGTAGGGATCGACGTGTTCGGACCATAGACAGTCATCTCCCGCCGCACCAGAGGAGGGCTCGCGAACAGCAAACGTTGGGCAGTGCTGTTCACCTGTATGAGTACACGAGCAGTGCACATCGAAGTCATCGAGTCCATGGACTCTTCGAGCTTTATAAATGCACTCCGGAAATTCTTCACCATCAGAGGGCCAGCCAAGCAACTCCGTTCTGATTGTGGAACCAATTTCACTGGAGCATGTAAAGAGCTTGAGATCAATACGGAGAATATCGAAGATGACTCTGTCAGGCAATACCTTAGTGACCAAGGCTGCACATGGATCTTCAATCCTCCCCACTCTTCGCAGATGTAGTGGTGGTACGTGCTGGCGGGGAGGATCGTGAGACAGCGCGTGGTGGGTGGCTACATCACGGTCCGCAGGCGGGTGTCCACATCGCGGTCCGCATAGGCCCCGCCCCATGGAGCGGAGGGCTATGTAAGGCGATGTGCGGGGGCACTCGGGGAGTCGTTAACCAGTGAAGACAGAAGACGGAGGAAGAGATAGGCCCTGAGACCCCTAGCCCCGCTGCCCTTGTAAGGGCCGGGACTCTGTGAGGCTCAGAGGCGAGGCCTTGGGATTCACGGCCCGACGTCCTTGTAAGGGCCGGGCTGTGTAACCCAATGGTCGAGACCCATGCCCTGGCAAGGCGGGTCTGATAGCTCCCCGTGGGGAGAGCGTAGCTGGAGAGCCTGAGTGCGAGGCGGAGTTTAGGCACGCGTACCCTACAGGAGAGACTGAGTGCGTGGCCGAGTTAGGCACGCGTAGCGTAGGCGTTATCTCGGCTGTGCCTGTTACTGTGCAACCAGTGTTAATAAATAAGTGCCGCCCCGTCAACTCGTCTCCCGCCATTATTGAGATATTATACATATGGGTGGAGCCTGGGAACGCATGATCGGGATTGCTCGACACATTCTCGACTCCATGCTATGTAATGTCGGGTCCACACGGCTCTCTCACGAGGTCTTAACCACTCTCATGGCCGAGGTCTCAGCCATAATTAATTCAAGACCCCTGATCCCCGTCTCAACCGACCCGGAGTCACCATTCATCATGACTCCTGCTATACTTCTTACCCAGAAGACAGATGTGCTCACGGCACCTACCGAGGAGGCCAGCACTGCAGACCTCTACAGACGTCAATGGAGACAAGTGCAGAGCTTTGCAAACACACGTTCTGGCATCGCTGGAAAAACGAGTACCTTACGACACTCCAAGTGCGCAACAAGTCGCAGTCTAACAGACCAGACATCCAAGCCAAATGGAATGAGTGGCCAATGGGCCGCATCCTCAAGTCGATTACAAGTGCCGATGGAAATGTTCGAAAGGTTGAGGTTATGATTGCGAAGCAAGGTGTCGCAAGAACTTTCATCAGGCCCATAGTCGAGATAGTACTACTTCTCTGTCGCAAAGATATGGACAAATAAGTCGACCCGTTGAAGTTGTTATACACTTGTTTATGAGATAGGAAATAAATGGTGGTATCTCCTAGATACCAGACGGGGAGTGTCTTGACTCATGGCAGATGTGGAGCGTGCGTTCACAGGAAGTTCCTGTTTTTTTATGCTAATTTTGGTCACGTGACCAGGAAGTGACGATTTTAGATTTCCACTGTACCACGCGGGCGTCGGCCATTACACAGATAAGTCAAGATGGCGGCACGCATCGCATCTCAGTGAGACCACAGCCGCACTTGTCCATTGTGGGAGCTTAAGAAGCATTATCTGTAAGTTTGTTTATATTCCTATAATATTGGCAATGCTGTTGTAATGTTGGAATGACCGTTATAGTGATGTAAATGCCTTTATGGTGCCGTTAAGTTGTTGTAGTAAATACGAGGCCTAGTTAGTAACGAAGCCTGCGACTTTCCTTATTGTGGATGTTACGTGTGATTTAGTAGGTCGAGTCAGACTTGTGCCTATGTTGCGATCCTGAGAGTAAAGATGACGAAGTATCTCATCCACAGTTTAGTGTTAAGTGTAATGCTGTACATTTGGAGTGCAGTGGGATGAATACACGATGTGCCTGTATATAACGCAATGGCTTGTGCCTTTGTCTAGTTGTTCAGTGGTAATGTACGGGCCTGGTCCGTCCAGGATCTATTGTTATCTAAGACAATGTTCTGATGCTGTGGTGTTCATTGTGTTGGCGTTTCCGGATTATAACAGATGCTGTATCTGTGTTTTCTCACCAGTTTTACCTTGTTACAATCAATAAATGATAATTGGAGTTGGACGTTCATCCTGGCTCCGAGGGTTTATTGAACGCAAGGTTATCTACTCGACTAGCGGTGCAACGCAGCGCACAGCGAGGCCGAGATACATATACCCCACGGGTTGCGAGCCAAATCCTTCGCAAGTTTCATACACAGACAGACACACAGACAGACAGATGAAAAAAATACATTTATAGGTAAGATCTTCCATTTATTCTTAAGTGATTCCCTGCTCCTTCCCCAGATTTTCCCTTTTGTTTCTCAATTTACTTCGGCTTCTAACATTCATGGGTGATCCCACCTGTTCCAATACATCTGGCCAGCATAGAAGAGTAGGCCAAATACCCTGTACGGTTCTCTCGTCCTCCTTCCAGTGGAGGCCTTCTGCCAACAGAGGTGTTAGCAAGTCATTTGCAGTGCAGCACATTTTACCCTTTTTTTTTTTTTTACAAAATGTATTTTTCTGTTAATGATTGTGAATAGTTCAAAGCACGTTTGAAATCACAATATATATATATGTTGAACTTCTTTTGCACTGTACGTAGCCAACTGTGCTAATCGAAGGTGCGATTTACATAAGTAAACATATTTATGTATGTGTAGTGGTGATACGCGCTGGGTGTATATGTCGTGTGCCAGCGCGTATGTACGGGTGTGTGTGTGGTGACGCGCGCTGACGGGGAGGAGCAGGCGTCAGTGCGCGGGTGGGGGTAGTGCTGCTGATTGGCTGTGTGCCGGTGACGCGCCCAGAGGGAGTGATCGGGTAGCAGCGCGGTGTGATTGGTCGGGGAGTGGAAACACGCGCTGAGCGGAACCGGATCGTAGGGATAGCGTGTGGGGATTGGGTAACTGAGGAGCGGTGCCGACGTTGAGGTCCGCATCCGCTCCGTCTCCCGGGAAGAAGAGGTATATAAGGTGATGCACAGAGGAGCAGGGGGCAGAAGTGGAACCATCTAAGAATGAAGACGAAGGTGCAGAGATAGAGCCCGGAGAGGAGAGTAATGGAGAGTAATGGAGAGTAGAGGAGAGTAAGGTATAAGTGTGTAGCCAGAGAGAGGGAACGGTCTACACGAGCTGAGTAATGTATAGTGTGTAGCCAGAGAGAGAGAACGGTCTACACGAGCTGAGTAATGTATAGTGTGTAGCCAGAGAGAGAGAACGGTCTACACGAGCTGAGTGATGTATAGTGTGTAGCCAGAGAGAGAGAAAGGTCTACACGAGCCGAGTATGCATACGGTGTAGCCAGAGAGAGAGAAAGGTCTACACGAGCCGAGTATGCATACGGTGTAGCCAGAGAGAGAGATGCAAAGTCTACACGAGGCGCGGAGTCTACACGAGACGAGAGAAGAGTGTAGCCGAGGCGCGGAGTCTACACGAGGCACAGAGAGCCAGCAGCACAGAATCTAAGAGAGTCAAGAGAAGCGTAGGGTGGAGAGAAGAGGTCACGAGTTGTACCGTTGTATGGTGACCGCATTGTGAAGAAGAGAGGCCACGCGTTGTATCGTTACAAGTCAAGATTTAATAAAAGAAGTGTGTTCCCGTCAAGGAGTTTCCTGCCGTCATTTTCCAATACTTCATATGTACTAGCGGGAAGTACCCGGCATTGCTCGGGCGAAAAAGACACACACACATTGACTTACACACATAGAGACATCGACCCACACACATACAAACACATCGACTTACACACACACACATATGGACTCACACACACATGGAGTTACACACACACATTGACCCAAGCACACACATCGACTTACACACATATCGACTCACACACACATCGAAACACACACACACATATGGACTTACACACAACAACAAAGATCCCCCGTATAGCCTTAACAGACTGTGGGGGCAACTGCTGTTAGCGAGCACCTATGAAGGCCGGAACGGTACACGAGGGGGTGGGTGGCCAGCACTACGCCCGACCGCCTTTGTCTCCCCAGTGGCGATGTTTACACACCGTACCAGGTACTCATTTCAAGCTGAGTCGACCTAGGGGAGGCCCAGGACCGGTTCAGATAATCTTCACTGGTGTTGGCCGTGAGCGGGAATCGAACCCGTGTCTCTGGGTTCATAGCGCAGCGCGCTAACCGCTGCACTACCACTCACACACATCGACTTACAAACACACACACGTGGACTCACACACATCGACTTACACACACATATTGACTTAGACACATACACATCGACTCAGACACACACACAAATCGATGCAAACACACGCATACATCGACCCACACACACCCACATCGACTTGCACACACACACAAACATCGACTCATACACACATGGATACATGGACTCACACACACACATCGACTCATACACACACATCGACCCACACATACACATCGACTTACACACAGACATATCGACTTACACACACATATCGACTTACACATGGACTCACACACGCACATAGAGCCACACACACACACACATCGACTTACACGCAGACGTATCGACTTACACACAGACACACATACATAGACTGATACACACACATGGGCTGACACACACACGTGGACTTACACACACAAATCGACCCACACTCACATACATCGACTTACACACACACACGTGGACACACACGTGGACACACACACACATCGACTTACACACACATATCGATTTACGCACACATCGACTCAGACACACACACAGATCGATGCAAACACACACGTACATCGACCCACACACACACAAACATCGACTTGCACACACACACATCGACTCACACACATGGACTTACACACACATACATCGACTTACACTCATACATAACGACTAAAACACACACACATGCACTTACACACACACATGGATCCACGCACACACATCGACTTACACACACATCGACTCACACACACATCGACAGACACACACACATATCGACTAAGACACACATACACGGACCCATGCACACACATGGACTTACACACACACATCTACTTAAGCACACACATACATGGACATACACACACATCGACTCACAAACACAGACACATCAACTTACACAGACACATTGATGCAGATGTAATGTAGTAACTCGGCGGGAGACGACTTCACGGGTAACACACTCTTTATTTTACCAAACTCGTTCACAGGTGACTAACACCTACTTTG
This sequence comes from Lampetra fluviatilis, assembly GCF_964198595.1. Taxonomy (NCBI): domain Eukaryota; kingdom Metazoa; phylum Chordata; class Hyperoartia; order Petromyzontiformes; family Petromyzontidae; genus Lampetra; species Lampetra fluviatilis. Next base: position 24,600,990 of record NC_136278.1, on the reverse strand, counting down.
TATCTCGGGTGACAAACACCCACTTAGTATCTCGGGTGACAAACACCCACTTAGTATCTCGGGTGACTAACACCCACTTAGTATCTCGGGTGACAAACACCCACTTAGCTATTCTGGCGACTAACGCCCACTGAGCTATTCTGGCGACTAACGCCCACTGAGCTATTCGGGTGACAAACACCCTCTTAGCTACCCTGGCGACTAACGCCCTCTTAGCTACCCTGGCGACTAACGCCCACTGAGCTATTCTGGACACTCCCTGCCCGGGGTGTCCGTCTTGACTGTGGGTCCCCAGCCCGACCCACGTGGGCGTCGGACCCCGGGTCCCACAGTCTCGCCTCCGAGCCACACAGGGCCCCGGTCCCCACAAGGACAGCGGGACTAGGGGTCTCGGGGCACTAGGTCTTCAGCTCCGTCTTCTGGTCTTCAACTGGGTAACTCTCCCCGAGTGCTCTCGCGCGTCCCCCTTTATACCCCACCTGCGGACGTCGCTGCGAGCACCCATCTTATTCGACCAATCACTGGGCGCTGGCTACGATCCTGTTTTCCCACATCTCAGCGTGCCTCACCACCCACGCCGCGCCGCCCCGTCATCTGTCACTCCCGGCGCGCGCGTCCACACCACGCCCACAACGCGTGCCCAACCCCGCACCCCGCGCCGCCCCGTGATCCATCACTGTCACAGTCGGCGCACGTCAACACCACCACTACATCACCCCCTACCACATAGCTCGCAGCCGACCCGGCTGCTATAAAAATATACAAACCCCCCTGTGTGCCCCGTAACACAACACAACAACAAGAACAACAACTAACGTAACAACACAACACGACGCGAACACTACCATCCGCAACCATCAACCAATGCCACCGCGACAATAGAACAATATATACAAACCGGCGAGTGACAATAGCAATGTGTATGCAGAAAGAAAAATAAATGGAATTTTTTTTTTTCTTTTTCGACTCGTGCAGCGTCCCTTCCTTTCCGAGCGTCCCTACAACGGGACATTACCCCGGCAGAGGGGAACACCGGGCGAGCTCGGTGTTGAAAAAAAACGTCTTCATGAAAATTGTTGTGCCCTAGCCCGAGTCCGCCTTGCCGGTCCGTCGTACGGCACCAGACGCGGTTGAACGTCCGGTGGTGCCGGCGGTTCAGGAAGACATCGGCCAGGCATCGAGGACCCGTGCGTGCCGCGGGGTTCAGGCTCCCGACGGTCAGCAGCCGTCAAGCCCGAGGCACCGGGTTTTGTTGGGATGACTTGTGGGCCTGGTCGTCGTCCCGACGTGGTCCTGTGGCGCGCTGACGCGGGGCCCGGCACCCGGCTGCGACGTGACCCCGAAGGCCGCAGTTGTAGCAGACGACGAGGGACGTCGTAGGTTTCGGTTGCTCCAGCTTGCGGGATGAACGTGTGGGCGAACGACCTCCCGTTCTCCACTCCCCCGGACGCGATGCAGCGAAGGCCTGCTCCTGATCCGCAGCTGGCTGAGGTTCGGCGATCGTGGCGGCCAGTGCCGCGTTCCCCGCCCATTTGCAGACGACCCCCGGCTTGCGTTTGAGGACCTCGTACGCGTGAATGCTCGTGGCGATCGCCAGGGAGCAGATATCCATCTCGTCCGCCACATTGATGGGGACCCCCAACTCGTGGGCCAACGCCAGCAGCTGCTCCGTCACCATGGCGTCCTTCCCCTCCTTATCCATGCGGGGAAAAGCTGCGTCCGCCAAGGCGAGCAGTGCCGTGCGATAGGCGAGCGTCGTTTCTCCAGCCACCTTCCGCCGATCGTAGAACTGGTGGCGACACGTGGAGGGCGGTCCGAACACCTTCGCCATCAGGTGTAGTGCGGCCTGGAGCGTAGAGCGGGACGACCTTGCAGCAGATGTGAAGGCTGCAAGTGCGTCGTCGTCGAGCATCGCTGGCAACGCACGCAGGGCAGTGGTGTCGGACCACCCCGACATCTCCTGATGAGCGAGGAACCTTCGTTGGAAGGCTCCCCAGTCGCCCCCATCCGCCTTGAACGCCGACAGCGCGGGCAATCTTTGCTGGAGGACCCGATCGTCGTCGACGTCGGAGAGATTTTCCCGCGCTCCGCTGTAGTTGTGTAAAATGTCGGCTCGGTTGTCAGGCGCAAAATGGAGAGCTCCGGCGCGCGCTGATGACGTGGGCTGCGCTGAGCGGAGGTCTCCGGCCACGTGGTGCCCGTGTTTCCCGCCAATCGATGGCGGCCCCTCAAAAACGGCGGCAACTTCCAGACTTTTGGCGCGAAGCGCCTTTTGGCGGGATCCCTCCAACGTCGCTTTCTCCACCAACCCCGCAGCCGTTTTTCCGCTCGCCGGAACGGAGATGTCCGCCAAGACAGCGGCGGCGGCGAGTAGCAACTCCGCCAACCGGGAGTGTGCGTCTTGGAGGCTGGTGTCCGTGGCGAGCGGAGCGTCGGCCATCACCGCGAAGTGCTGCATCGGCGGCAACTCCTCGTCCTCTCCTCCCGAGGTTGGTGTCCCCGGTACGCCGTCGTCGTCCCGACCTCGCTCGTGGGTACGGGTAGTCTTCCTCGTGTCCATACTTCTTGAAGACAGGTTTACTTCTGACGCCAGTTGTAATGTAGTAACTCGGCGGGAGACGACTTCACGGATAACACACTCTTTATTTTACCAAACTCGTTCACAGGTGACTAACACCTACTTTGTATCTCGGGTGACAAACACCCACTTAGTATCTCGGGTGACAAACACCCACTTAGTATCTCGGGTGACTAACACCCACTTAGTATCTCGGGTGACAAACACCCACTTAGCTATTCTGGCGACTAACGCCCACTGAGCTATTCTGGCGACTAACGCCCACTGAGCTATTCGGGTGACAAACACCCTCTTAGCTACCCTGGCGACTAACGCCCTCTTAGCTACCCTGGCGACTAACGCCCACTGAGCTATTCTGGACACTCCCTGCCCGGGGTGTCCGTCTTGACTGTGGGTCCCCAGCCCGACCCACGTGGGCGTCGGACCCCGGGTCCCACAGTCTCGCCTCCGAGCCACACAGGGCCCCGGTCCCCACAAGGACAGCGGGACTAGGGGTCTCGGGGCACTAGGTCTTCAGCTCCGTCTTCTGGTCTTCAACTGGGTAACTCTCCCCGAGTGCTCTCGCGCGTCCCCCTTTATACCCCACCTGCGGACGTCGCTGCGAGCACCCATCTTATTCGACCAATCACTGGGCGCTGGCTACGATCCTGTTTTCCCACATCTCAGCGTGCCTCACCACCCACGCCGCGCCGCCCCGTCATCTGTCACTCCCGGCGCGCGCGTCCACACCACGCCCACAACGCGTGCCCAACCCCGCACCCCGCGCCGCCCCGTGATCCATCACTGTCACAGTCGGCGCACGTCAACACCACCACTACACAGACACGCACATAAGCTCACACGCACATGTGGACTGACACATGCACATGGACTTACACACAAAGACACATCGACCCACACTCACACACATCAACTTACAAACACATATTGACTTAGACACATACACATCGACTCAGACACACACACAAATCGATGCAAACACACGCATACATCGACCCACACACACCCACATCGACTTGCACACACACAAAAAACATCGACTCATACACACATGGATACATGGATTCACACACACACATCGACTCATACACACACATCGACCCACACACACACATCGACTTACACACAGACATATCGACTTACACACACACAGCCACTCACACACACACACATAGACTCTCACACACACACATAGACTCACACACACACATCGACTTACACACACATCAACGTACACACACATGCACAGCGACTTACACACACACATATTGACTTACAAACACACATCGACTCACACACACATCGATTTATACACACGCACATCGACTTACACACACACATCGACCCACACCCACATCTGTCTGTGTGTGGACGAAACTTGTGATTGGGCAATCTAGGCGAGGCCGGGGGCTCTGTACGGGACTAGGCCTCACCACGTCACTGTTAAGTACTTTTTCCTTGCTTCTTTTGCTAAACTCACGTAGATAGAAAACTAATGTTACAAAATTCAGTTCGGAAATATTAAAATAATAATAACGTGTGCGTATAGAGAACTAAACTTTCAAAATTAAGTTAGTAAATATTAAAATAATAATGTGTGTGTCTAAGTCCATGTGTGCGTGAGTCGATATGTGTGTGCGTGTGTAATGGGTGGTGGTCGAGGGTTGCTGAGGAGATGGAGTCTGCCTCAGTGGCTCGCGATCACAAATCACTATGTAACTCCATCAAAAAAGTAACCTGCAGCGCCACACCTATTACCATCATTAGGGGAAAAAACGGTGATCCAATCTCCGACCCCCAGGAACAGGTTTGCAGATTTGCTGAGCATTTCTGTGAGGTCCTGGGGGAGGGGAAATCCCTCAGACAGGAAAACATCATGGCACAAAGTGGAGATAATTGTGCTGAGGCTGCGGTGCCTCAAATATTGGAAGAAGTCACCCCCTGTGAGTGGCTGGCTGAGGTGCCATCTGTTGAGGAAGTACTGAAGGCGATCCGGAGTCTGAGACCAGGAAAGGCACCAGGCAGAGATGATCTCCCAAGCGAAATGCTGAGAGAGGGTGGCGTTTGTGCACAGACTGCCCTATATGATATCATAACAACATTCTGGACCACTGAACCAGTTCCGCAGGATTGGAAGGATGCCCTGGTGGTCCCCCTCTTTGAAATGGGGGACCGCACAGACTGTAACAACTACAGGGGCATCTCACTCCTCAGTGTGCCGGGAAAGGTCCTGGCAAGGGTTATTTATTCAACATCGCCTGCTAGGCACGTTGAGGAGATGCTTGCGGAGCCCCAATGCGGTTTCAGGAAAGGGCAGTCCTGCACAGATGCCATATTTTCTGTCCGTCTGCTACATCAGAGGTGTAGGGAATTCCAACAAGACCTACATCTCTGCTTTATTGACCTGATCAAGGCCTATGATACCATCAGTAGGCCTGGGCTCTGGGTTGTTCTTCGTGCCTTCGGAGTCCCTGACCCTCTGCTCACGATCATCAAGGACCTTCATAATGGTGAGCGGGCCCGGGTAAAACTACGTGGCCGGGAGTCAGAGCCTTTCCCTGTACACCTTGGGGTGCGACAGGGATGTCCTCTGGCTCCCACATTATTTAACATATATTTTGACCACGTAGTTCGTAAAGCCTTCAATAGCTGTACTGGGGGAATCTCCATTTGGTACAGATATAATGGGAGGCTGATCGATGCCCGGGTGCGATCAAGGGATGGCTCCCTATTGGTCATCCACGTTACAGTGAGGGAAAAAAGTATTTGATTCCCTGCTGATTTTGTACGTTTACCCACTGACAAATAAATGATCGGTCTATAATTTTAATCGTAGGTTTATTTGAACAGTGAGAGGCAGAATAACAACAACAAAATCCAGAAAAACGCATATCAAAAATGTTATAAATTGATTTGCATTTTAATGAGGGAAATAAGTATTTGACCCCCTCTCAATCAGAAATATTTCTGGCTCCCAGGTGTCTTTTATACAGGTAACGAGCTGAGATTCGGAGCACACTCTTAAAGGGAGTGCTCCTAATCTTAGCTTATTACCTGTATAAAAGACACCTGTTCACAGAAGCAATCAATCAATCAGATTCAAAACTCTCCACCATGGCCAAGACCAAAGAGCTCTCCAAGGATGTCGGGGACAATATTGTAAATCTACACAAGGCTGGAATGGGCTACAAGACCATCGCCAAGCAGCTTGGTGAGACGGTGACAACAGTTGGTGCGATTATTCGCACATGGAAGAAACACAAAATAACTGTCAATCTCCCTCAGACTGGAGCTCCATGCAAGATCTCACCTCGTGGAGTTGCAATGATCATGAGAACGATGAGGAATCAGCCCAGAACTACACGGGAGGATCTTGTAAATGATATCAAGGCAGCTGGGACCATAGTCACCAAGAAAACAGTTGGTAACACACTACGCCGTGAAGGACTGAAATCCTGCAGCACCCACAAGGTCCCCCTGCTCAAGAAAACACATATACATGCCCGTCTGAAGTTTTCCAATGAACATCTGAATGATTCAGAGGACAACTGGGTGAAAGTGTTGTGGTCAGATGAGACCAAAATGGAGCTCTTTGGCATCAACTCAACTCGCCGTGTTTGGAGGAGGAGGAATGCTGCCTATGACTCCAAGAACACCATCCCCACCGTCAAACATGGAAGTGGAAACATTATGCTTTGGGGGTTTTTTTCTGCTAAGGGGACAGGACAACTTCACCGAATCAAAGGGACGATGGACGGGGCCATGTACCGTCAAATCTTGGGTGAGAACCTCCTTCCCTCAGCCAGGGCATTGAAAATGGGTCGTGGATGGGTATTGCAGCATGACAATGACCCAAAACACACGGCCAAGGCAACAAAGGAGTGGCTCAAGAAGAAGCACATTAAGGTCCTGGAGTGGCCTAGCCAGTCTCCAGACCTAAATCGCATAAAAAAATCTGTGGAGGGAGCTGAAGGTTCGAGTTGACAAACGTCAGCCTCGAAACCTTAATGACTTGGAGAAGATCTGCAAAGCAGAGTGGGACAAAATTCCTCCTGAGATGTGTGCAAACCTGGTGACCAACTACAAGAAACGTCTGACATCTGTGATTGCCAACACGGGTTTTGCCACCTAGTACTAAGTTATGTTTTGCAGAGGGGTAAAATACTTATTTCCCTCATTAAAATGCAAATCAATTTATAACATTTTTGACATGCGTTTTTCTGGATTTTGTTGTTGTTATTCTGTCTCTCACTGTTCAAATAAACCTTCCATTAAAATTATAGACTGATCATTTCTTTGTCAGTGGACAAACGTAAAAAATCAGCAGGGGATCAAATACTTTTTTCCCTCACTGTATGTGTGCCGATTGGTAATAGCTGCTCAATCAGAGGATGAGTTGGAGACGCTGCTGCTGAGACTGGAGCGTGCCACTAAGAGGTGGGGCCTTACCATCAACCCCACCAAAACTAAGCACCTGCCTGGGTATTTTGTACCATCGGACACTCCACCCCCACAACTCCCAATCGGTGATGGGGCAGTAGTGGAGAGAGTGGAGAGTTTCCCATACCTGAGCAGTGTGCTTATGACCGGCTCCAGTTTAACAGCAGAGGTCTCACTCCGAATCAGTCGAGCGGCAATATCTTTCCATCGGTTGCATAACGCTGTGTGGAAGCTACCTGGTCTGTCGCTCCACACGAAGCTTCAAGTCTTCTCGGCCACAGTCATTCCCTCCCTTCTCTATGCTTGCGAAACGTGGACCTCCCTAATGGAGCATCTTCACCGGTTTGAAACATTTAGGCTGGCCTGCCTACGATCCATCCTGGGTTTAACCAGGCTGGATTGTGTGAGGAGCTCACAAATCCTTGAAAGATCTGGGCAAAGTCCAATTGGTGAGCTCCTCCGGCAGACAAGGCTGCGTTGGCTGTGTCATGTAGCACGCATGCCCAGCCACCGCATGCCGAAACAGCTTTTGTTCGGCCGGATCGAGGCGGCTAAACGGGCGTGGCATGGGCTAGAGAACAGATGGAGTGATGTGGTACAGGAGGACGTGGAGCTGAGTGGACTTGCCGATGACTGGTACCAGCGGTGTCAAGATCGGCCTCTGTGGAGGAGCCTCGTGAAGGACGCTACTGGGCAGTTGGAGGCAGTCGCCCTCCAGCAACAAGAGGGCGGAGGAGTGATGCTCACAACAACGAGCGGAGCGCCGTGTGGCTAAAGCACAGCAAGTTGGCACAGTAGGGGGCACAGGTGGTGCATCAGCCAGTCATCTCGGTCATCTCAGTCAGTCGACCCGTCGCACCTGGGTCTGCCCCGTGACCTCCTGCCAGCAGGCGTTAGACACTTCACATGGCCTCAAGGTGCACATGGCTTGGCACAAGCGTCATGGTGACATCACCGCCACTTAGTGGCGAATGGCGGTTGTTGTTGTTGTGTGTAACTCCATGTGTGTGTGTAAAGTCGATGTCTGTGTTTGTGAGTCCATATGTGAGTGTGCATGTCAGTCGATGTGTTTGTATGTATATAGGTCGATGTCTGTGTGTCTGTACTTAATATATTATATTGTAGTACAATTAATGTAAAACACGGTATTGCTTTTTGTCAAAACCAAAGAACTCCGAAAGCCTTATGCCATAATGCCCTGAAGAGTTACAAATATATATTTTTTGTCAGCATAAATAAAGCCTTCGTGCGTGTCTGGGGTGATATTTGACAAAAAATACATGCGCAAACGTGTATAATGGTAAGACGTGCCTCTGTTCAAGAATTCTTCTCCCATAAATGTGCCCATTAGATTAACGACTCTCTGTGTGCCTGATGATTGTCCTCATCAATTGTCAGAAGAAGAACTGGTCATACGCCCATTACACCCATTCGCTGTACCTCAAGTCAGTTGCCGCTTGGGCAAATGATGTCCTCTACCAATCTTGCCTACTCTCTCTTATCTCCCCCCACCTCCCCAACTGCGATTTGACAAACAGATCAAATACAAGGCCACACATTTCCGTTGGATTCTAAAATATCTTCTTGTCGTGTCGATCTGCCCGCTCTATCCTGGAGGAGAAAAATCAATCAGCCTGTCTAATATCAGCTGGGGCAGCCACAGTCAATTTAAAGAGCAAGAGGCTAACTGAAATGCTGACTCACATGAAAATTTGTCAGCCAAAATGTTTTGGTCAGTCAGGCGGTGAGTGATATTGAGAGCCACCCGAATCCTCGATCAAATGTAACTCGTGATTGCTGTTTTTTCTTTGAATGTTTGTTATTATGGGGGTAGCAGAGCACGCCTGTTCACGTAGTTCTGTCTGGTTGCTGTTTTTTTGTTTAAGTGTGTATTGTTTAAATGAACTTTTCAAATGGATCGTGTTGGTCCCGGAGTGCAGAGCAAGCTCAGTGTGCGGCAGCATCTGAGTTAGCATAACAGTGATTCAGAGAAAAAATTGCGTGCAGCGAAATTTAATACATTTGCCAGTGATCTTTGTGAAAAGTTTATATATGTTCTATGATGCTTATATTCCAGTAATTCTTAAAGAAAATTGTATCATCCTATTTGAATAGAATCAACACCATTCCATATTTGTGTAAACATTTAGTAAATAGGTCCCCTATTTTTATTCCAACAGTTCTTTGGGACTAGCTTTGAATGTCATTCCCCATTCATTCAATACATTCATCATCGTTTACTGTCACCAATGTCGCTTTCACCGAATACACGCATCACAGATTTGCCCATTGCTTCCTCTTATCTATTTCATTCACCTCATCACGACCATTATATTCACACGTTGTACTGTTGTAAATTATTTGTGAAGCGCCTTGGTTAAGCCGCTATAGAAATTCCGTGGAGATAAGATAAGATATCCAAAGTCATACCGTTTGGTCCAGGAGCATTCCTTTAACACAGTACAGTACTTTGAAGATCAGACTTTACTTGTTTTCTATGAATCTGAAACATTAGTTTGATTATTGGGATATACTCTTTGCTTTAGAAACGTGCTTAAAATCCCTCCACTAATGTTAACTCTCTATATATACGTTACGGTTTTGTGTTTCTCCACAAAGGTTACCATTTGTGAATTTCCATTTATCAACATTTGTTCTGCTTATGATTTTGTAATGGGTTCAACTGAGTCGCAGACGTAGACTTGGACGCAACACATGTATTCAACTCCAACACATGGGGTAACTTCTGCTTAACATAAGAACAACCTTTAGTGGTGACCACCAGGCTAACTACACTAGTTACAACCTAACTGCTACTACGGACCGGGACCAACAGCTTGGGGCCAGGTCCACGTGTTGGAGACTCGTCGAACGGAGAATGTAGATGAAGGTTTCCTCCAGGATGAACAACAACCCTGGTCCCAGCTAATATTCGGCTTATATTCTCTGCGGCGTGGCTGGCTCCGCCCTTGGCGATGACCACCTTCAAGAATCCTCGGAAAGGATCTCGGTCCCAACCACGTGACCACCCCTAGCCGCCAATTGGTGCCTCTTTGTTGACTTAACTGGTCACGTGTCCTCACGGGTCAACCAGAGTGCAATGGCCTCGAGTAACCTCATCCCTTGGCCGGCACCCACACACCCTGTCCTGTAGGGTCGGAACTGCACGCAAAGTGTGGTGCCATCTAGCGCTATCAATCAGCGCTCACCGTGCGCCTCTAGGGCCAGTACTACACCCACACATGTGGTATCCGCGATATCGTTACACCACATGCCGTGCCTCTCTAGAGCCAGCACTGCATGTTAACATCCTGCGATGCCACTACAATTTCATTGCTCGCTCAGGCATATTCAATAATTTTAGTACTGTGCGCTATTATTTATTTTCTCATTCTTTCCTATACATTTTATATAGCTGTGTATTTTGAATCTTCCACTTAGGAGATCCTTATTTCATATCTCTCCCTTCTTTTTTATCATGTCTTTTGTGATTGCAGCCAACCTTGTTCTGCTTCTTAAGTCTGCCCTAACTATCAACGCACTCTCCAGTGCAGTCGCCAGTGAATTGATAGTGCCCTGACAGTGCGTTTAAAAAAAAAAAAGAATCATCTGTACCAATGTTTAACCTTCATTTATTTGAGACATTTATTTCTCATGCTTTTTTCACACGGGTTTTCCCTTGATGATCCCCCCATGCCATAAATGCATAAAGTTAGAAGTTTAGTAAATTGTGAGTCTCAGGTTCTGAATTGAGTGGACTCCGGTTGTTTTTCTTCCTTTGTCTTTTACCTTGTTAAAAAAAAAACTAGACTTATACTTTAAAATGCATTGTGGAATTCAAATAACTTTTTGTGATGCAGAGATCCAAGACTCGGCAGTCAAGCACTGACACAAAATGATTTGACGAAAGAGTGTGTTATAACACTGAGTGTTAATCTTGGCAAAGGGCATCTGCATGCACAGATTATACAAAACCAACCACACTCGGCAAGCGCAGTACACAAAGCATTATTCCCAAACCTGAGCCATCTTCTTGAAAGGCAGAGGGTAAAAGCATTCAGTTGTGCTAGAAAATGTGGCAGGTGCCAATGTGTACACTGATGGTGTTGCAGCTCACGTTAACACGCCCACTGAGGCTTACTGCAAAAGGCATATTAATGACTGCATATGCTAAAAATGAAAAAAACATTATTAACGTGTTATATGTGAAATAATTGTATGTTAAAAGTATAAAATGATTTGTATTAGCAAGGCCTATTACCTAGAACCACATCCAAAGTGTTTGTAAGTTTGTTACTTCAATTTCCTAGCTTTATAAGTTTAGTGACGTATATTGGGTCACTACGGTGTTAGCGCCAGCTACTGACAGAAGAGTGGTACTCTGCGTTTTAGAGCCTCTCTCTTGCACCAGAGTATGTATAGCATAGAAGGGGGCCCTGGGGGGCATGGTACTGGTGACTGTCAGAGAGAGGGCAGTTGAGGACATGACAGTCTGGGTGAAGCCGAGAGGGTACGTCACCAGGACAGGATAATGAGGGGGCCCAAGAGGGGGCAAGAAGGACACGTGGTGTATGGCCTAGATCCCTTCTGGTAGGATCCAGAAGGGGGCGTAGCCGAGGACGGAGCCAGGCCATGCTCAGGGGCATAAGAGGGAGGTCCCGAGAACCGATCCGGGCTGTCTTCTGGAATGAAACCCGCCGTGCTACGTCTCTTCGATCTTCGGTCGTCACATTCGGCATCGTGGGTCAGGCAGTGTATTACTGACCTGACCCGGTTATGTAGTTACCCTGTTGAGGTCTAGTCAACCGTGGTAGTTACCACCTAGATAGTTATCCCGTGTACGTTTATTTAGTTACCCCGGTGTGGTCTTAGAATAAACGTGTTGCCTCCAAAGTCAAGTGTGTGTCTCCAGTGAACCCACTACAAAAGTAATGTCTAGGATGGACATCATTTATCACACTCAGGTGGCCATTAGGTTCCAGTAGTGGCTAGCCGGTCCAATTATACGTGAGGCAGTACAAGCGCTACGTTGGCTGTCCCTATGTAAAATGAATTTTAGGCATTCGAGGTGCTACTCTCTGCATGTGTAAATAAATAATCAGTTTTTGAATAGAATTGTGACATTTCCTTGAATCGTGAGATGGGGGAATTGGTAGATGCCCAGTTCACATTTTTTTCGTAAAATGTTCTACTAAAATACACTTGTTATGAAGAGCACTACTGGCATATGTATACTATTTCTGTGGGATGCAATTCACAGTTATTGAGGGAAAACCAGAAGAAAATGATTCAATAAAGAGGTGGGCAAGAGCAGGTGGATAGCTTTTGGAGAACTTAACTTAATATTCAAAGCAACTTGCTTATATGCCTAAAGAAGAAGGATGTTTTACCCATATATATATCCTGCCATGATATGGATTGTAAATATGAACATTTACAAATAAACTTGAACAAAAGTTGAAAAAGCACAAATAACCATGCAGAGAGATACATTTTTAAAATGACACTGAAATACAAAAAGAAGAGCACATGGACATAGTGCCTACCTTATTACAGACCAATTCAGACCTTATTGGTTACCCTATGCCCTTATAAATCTCAACGTTCATCCTACAAAGTCCCATCACAAGAGAGAAACACAAACGCATAGACATTTTTTTGCCTATATTAAAACGGCTGTATGCCGTATGGACCTGAAAACTCAATTTCCCTGTACAAGTATACGGGTATGGATCAGAAAACATACGCATTTAGAGGCATCATAAAATTGACTCATGAGAATCACTCGACCTGTCTGGCCACTACACGTGCTGTGGGGAAGTGGCATTGCTCGACGCGTCACATATTTACATACATTTTCTTTTTCAAGCAAGTTTTATTGACAAAAGTAAGTGTTTGTCAGTATTATTACTTGTGCTTGCGCACCACTGCCAACGCAGTGTCATGATATAATTTGTTTCATTAATTAATAAATGGGAGTGGTCTTGAGCAGGTCAGGTTGCTAGACTGGGATAATGGCTGTTGGTCGAACAATCCATAATGCGTTTGGTACACTATTTCCTTATATTTACACTGGGCGATGAAGGGAGTGGTGGCTTCGTCATGAGCGCTGAGGTGGCGAGATGTTAACTACCTCGCCTGGCATGCAGGAGTATTTGGGTTCGATCCGGACCCTGACGCCTGTAAATTTGGAATTTGCATGTTCTCCCCGTGGTCGCATGGATTTTTATCCGGGTCCTCTGGTTTTTCCCTCCACATTTAGAAACATGCCTTTAGAGTGTTTGGCTGCGATACATTTCCACATGATAAGAAACTTCGTTGACCTATCTCTTGTGGCCCAGTCGCTTCTGAAAAAGAGCTATACAGCTCAGTGGACCTTAAACAGGGGCGGTTTCTTCATTAGGGCGATTGGGCGACGCACCACCAATGTCATTCAACCACAGAGTCACGCTAGCCGTCACTGTCAGCCTCTGGATATAGTCCAATCAGCGTCATGTCACGTTCTGTGGAGTACCGCCTCTTTTTGGGCGATTTCACTACGGCTGAGAATCGCCCCGAGTGGCCCCATAGACTTACATTCAAAGATGTTTTTTTTCGAACGGGGGCGCTGCAATGCATTCTCTATGGCTTCCGGGAGGGCATGCACTAACGTGCTTACGTCATCATACGTGCTAACGTCATCATACGTAAGCACATTTCATCCAACAATATAATTTATCGCCACCTAGTGGAATCTTTAATAAAAAAAACTTGAGTGGTTTGTTTTAATAGTGAGTATATAAACAAACAAGATGTATTGTAAGAGTCACTTTATTTTTCATTAATATTAAAGAAGTGAAGTTGCCTTTACATGCTTAAGCTGTTAATTTATTCATTGCATGGGTGGACCTTATCCTTATCAATCATCCAGACATTTGCCCCCCCTGAGAGATTTTGCAGGAGCCGCCACTGACCTTAAATATTGACTTAAAGCTTTCGTGACTGCAGGAAATCATATGCTTTGGGTCTTTCGGTAAAGTCACGGAGATAAGTTGAAAGAAAATAACAAAAACTATGACGTTTCGATCACAACACAAGCGATTGTCATCAGGAGGAAAAAAAGATGACGATCGCTTGTGTTCTGATCGAAACGTCATAGTCTTTTGTTATTTTATTTCAACCTATCTTGTGACTTTACCGAAAGAACCAAATAATATTTAGATATTTATTTTAGAGCACATTGCACTCGACATCTAGCTGCCTGAATTATATTTCCAGCCACGGCTAACATGAGTTGTGATATACACCAGTCCTGGTACCCTCCCCACTCTGCCTCCACCTACTCCACCAATCCACACTGAGCAGCCTTGGTGAAATATGGTGAGGCAAGGAGTATACATTATTAAATTAACCTATGTTATTATACAGGTTATACAGCCACATATACACCGAGCAGAATCACTGTAGCTTGTGTGTGACTGAATTAACAAAGGGAATAATTTTCTACCTTCCTCTAAATACTAAGCTCTGAAGGCCCCAGAGAGCCAGGAGTCGTTATCTCACTCTCCCAGAACAATGACAAAGAGTCAGAGTCATGAAATCAGACAGAAAGTCAATGAAAGCAATTTAATATGCTAATTATTCACAATGATGGAGCCCCAGTGAATCTGTGGTAAGAGTCATGTGTATTTTGTTTGTTTTAAATACCTGTATATGTTCTCCACATTTATAAAGCATGTATTTAAACAGTTTGTTTAAATTAAACGTTTCTTCGTATTTTTGTGTTGATATTTTCGCTAAAAAGCATTACTTTAATGTCCTTTGTATTATCTTCCAATGTACTCAGACTTTTATGATTGATTTCTGATGCACATATTCAACGTGAAAAAATACTGTTTATTATACATTGTTACGAAGTATGCTGCTCATTTAAGCTAGTTCATTGATTGTTTTATGTTTCAAAATTTCCAATAAATGGCTCAATATAAAATGATAATGTAATAAATATGAACCTTGTCAATACTATCTTGACACGCTCTATCTCTGGTGAATACATTTCATATTTAGTGTAGAATATACGTGGTGGCGATAAAGCAGGGGCACAGTGATATATACGCTGCACTATGAACTTTGATACCTGAGGTTGATTCCATCTGAGCCAGTCCTGGGCCTCCCCCATCGCCAACCTACAATGCCCCTCTTGGTGAAATATGGTCACCCCTGCCCCCCATTATTGACAGGATGTGTGGATGCCCTCAATTCAAGATACTTAAGGCTGTAAATTGCAGTATAATTATACAAAATGTATTCAAAATCAACATAGTGGTATAGCAATCTATAGTGAGGGAAAAAGTATTTGATCCCCTGCTGATTTTGTACGTTTGCCCACTGACAAATAAATGACCAGTCAATAATTTTAATGGTAGGTTTATTTGAACAGTGAGAGACAGAATAACAACAACAACATCCAGAAAAACGCATGTCAAAAATGTTATAAATTGATTTGCATTTTAATGAGAAAAATAAGTATTTGACCCCCTCTCAATCAGAAAGATTTCTGGCTCCCAGGTGTCTTTTATACAGGTAACGAGCTGAGATTAGGAGCACACTCTTAAAGGGAGTGCTCCTAATCTCAGCTTGTTACCTGTATAAAAGACGCCTGTTCACAGAAGCAATCAATCAATCAGATTCCAAACTCTCCACCATGGCCAAGACCAAAGAGCTCTCCAAGGTTGTCAGGGACAAGATTGTAGACCTACACAAGGCTGGAATGGGCTAAAAGACCATCACCAAGCAGCTTGGTGAAAAGGTGACAACAGTTGGTGCGATTATTCGCAAATGGAAGAAACACAAAAGAACTGTCAATCTCCCTCGGCCTGGGGCTCCATGCACCTCGTGGAGTTGCAATGATCATGAGAACGGTGAGGAATCAGCCCAGAACTACACGGGAGGATCTTGTCAATGATCTCAAGGCAGCTGGGACCATAGTCACCAAGAAAACAGTTGGTAACAACACTACGCCGTGAAGGACTGAAATCCTGCAGCGCTCGCAAGATCCCCCTGCTCAAGAAAGCACATATACATGCCCGTCTGAAGTTTGCCAATGTACATCTGAATGATTCAGAGGACATCTGGGTGAAAGTGGTGTGGTCAGATGAGACCAAAATGGAGCTCTTTGGCATCAACTCAACTCGCCGTGTTTGGAGGAGGAGGAATGCTGCCTATGACCCCAAGAACACCATCCCCACCGTCAAACATAGAGGTGGAAACATTATGCTTTGGGGATGTTTTTCTGCTAAGGGGACAGGACAACTTCACCGCATCAAAGGGACGATGGACGGGGCCATGTACCGTCAAATCTTGGGTGAGAACCTCCTTCCCTCAGCCAGGACATTGAAAATGGGTCTTGGATGGTTATTCCAGCATGACAATGACCCAAAACACACGGCCAAGGCAACTAAGGAGTGGCTCAAGAAGAAGCACATTAAGGTCCTGGAGTGGCCTAGCCAGTCTCCAGACCTTAATCCCATAAAACATCTGTGGAGGGAGCTGAAGGTTCGAGTTGCCAAACGTCAGCCTCGAAACCTTAATTACTTGGAGAAGATCTGCAAAGAGGCGTGGGACAAAATCCCTCCTGAGATGTGTGCAAACCTGGTGGCCAACTACAAGAAACGTCTGACCGCTGTGATTGCCAACAAGGGTTTTGCCATCAAGTACTAAGTCATGTTTTGCAGAGGGGTCAAATACTTATTTCCCTCATTAAAATGCAAATCAATTTATAACATTTTTACATGCGTTTTTCTGGATTTTTTTGTTATTCTGTCTCTCACTGTTCAAATAAACCTACCATTAAAATTATAGACTGATCATTTCTTTGTCAGTGGGCAAACGTACAAAATCAGCAGGGGATCAAATACTTTTTCCCTCACTGTAGCTGTTGGTAAAGTTTGCCTTATCTTTGGGCTGGTTTCAAAGTTTTACTTTGAATTCGTGTGAAAATATAGTTGGTTCATGGAAGATTATTTTTCATGACAATTGTCACAGCTATGGGGTACATCCCTCACTCACAATATAAAATCTCATAGTTGAGTGAGTTGACATGATGCACTGCACTGGTTGAGTTTCTAGACTTCTAAGATATGTAGGTGGTGGATAGGGTTTAGTGCTCGAACACTCCTGATGGTTAACAGTTCCGACAATAATCATAGATCCAAGACTAGACCATTGCATGTCAGTTTCAGGGTCCAATTTTGGCAAGTTTGAAAATTATCGAGAAATTATTTAATTGGGTTTATACATAGCAGCAACAATCGCCCCCTACTGGCAGATAAATGCCCCATGTTCTGCCCCACGGCAGATATGGGGGTGTCACTTGACCAGGAAGTTATGATTTAAGGTTCGCTAAGCCATGAGGCAGTGTGTCAGCCATTACACAGAGTACAAAATGGAGGCGCAATTAACGTCTCAGTGAAGACCGGTGCATTTGTTCATTGTGGGACTTTAAGAAGCATTGTCTGTAAGTTCGTTTATGTTCTTATAATACTGGGAATGCTTTTATAATGTTAGAATTGCCGTTATAATGCTGTAAATGCCTTTATAATGCTCTTAAATTGTTACGATAAATATGAGGCCTAGTTAACAACGAAGCCTGTCACTTGTATTATTGTGAAGGTAATTGTAGTTGGATAAGTCCAGCCAGACTTGTGCCCATGTAACTTTAATGCGATCTTGAGAGCAAGGATGAAGAAGTATCTCATCCACAGTTCAGTGTTATGTGCAGCACTGTACATTTAGGCTGCAATATGGTGATTACACAGTGACCTTATTTAACACGTTACCTTATTCACTTGCTGTATGGCTATTGAGTGTTAATGTAGGTACCTGGTCCATCCAGGAACTATTGTTGAGATTCATGTTATCTAAGACAATGTTATGATGCTCCTTGTGTTCATTCATTGTATCGATATTGCAAGTATTAACAGATGCTGTATTTTGTGTTGTGTGTTTTCCATCAGTTTTACATTGTTCTATTCATTAAATACGTCGGAGTCGGATGTTCACCCTGGCTAGTGGTGCAACGCAATACACAACGAGGCCGAGACACCCCAGGTCACTCTTGCAAATGAAACCATTGTGGGTTTTCATCTGGTTCAACAAAATCAACTTTAACTTGCCCTGACGGGTTTTATCGAATGTTAATTAGGGCAACGAAAAAAAAACCCACGTTCAAACTTGAATTGGACGACAAATGGGAGTTGGATTATTTTGAATATCTCCATCTCCTCAGTGGATGTCCTCTCTGATACATTAAAAATGTTGTCTCTGTTGGTTTCCAGTGGAACTGTGTCCATAAAAAGAGGAGCTTATATCAGTCGCCTGCCCCACATGCATGATTATCACCTCTGATTATTTACTATCATTGTTACCAAGGTTTCCATTCTTCCTGCAATCGTAAAAAATCCAGGCATTGAGTATTTTTGACATTGTGTTGAATGCTCTGTTGTATTAGAGCAGAGTGACTGTGCTTCTGTTGCCCACAGAAGATATGTTGCCAGGAGTGAGTGATTACATTGCATTGGCTTGTCTCATTGTTGTAAAGAAAAAATCCTGACAAAGTTGGGTTCTCCATCCAATTCAACTTGAAATCACGCTACCTTAGATGTGTTTCCTGTGTAAGAGGCATCCTATTTTGGCAGCTAATATGAGCATCCCAGAATAGGTCTGGATGTTCTCTATCAGGTTAAGGGACTGATGCTGCCATCGTAAAATGGTTTGTACACTGGACTTGCAATCCAGAGGTCACCAGTTTAATCTCCCAAAATTACAGTTGAAGCAATCATGCACATTTATTAAAATCGCCCGCCTGTTTACCCTGCAGGATAGAGTGGTATCCCAAAGTTAGTCAATCTGAATGAAGGTTTAGTGTGGAGGGTTACACTGTGGGTACTCTCACCTCTTCCAAAGTATATATGCTGAACTTCTTTCACGCTGTAAGGTAGCCAACCTCGTTAATTGGAGGTGCGGAGGAAGGACACCAAACGAAACACAACAAGTGGTTCTAAAGAAATGAGTTTTCTATCTATATTTAAAAGTGCAGAGCTCCAGTGACCTAATATCAGAAGGAAGAGTGTTTCAGATGGCCGCAGAAGCGGATCTTAAAGTGCACGATGAAGTAACTATCTTTGTTCGATGGCTAGGCAAAAGCTGCTGCGAGGATGATCTGAGTTTGCGTGATGGTTTATGCTCCTTGACGTCTGGCCAGCGTGGAAATCTGGCCAGCGTGGAAATCTGGCCAGCGTGGAAGAGTAGGCCAAATACCATCTAGAGGGGCTCTCTAGAGCTCCCTCTCATACAGGCCCTTCCCTCAGCAGTGGTGTAAGAAAGCAACTGCAGGGCTGCACATGTACATTTTATTACCAGATGAATGTGGTACAGTGGAATTGTTGTGGAGGAGGGAGAATGATACTTGTCTCCATTTGTTTTCAGTAGTAGACAGACTCAAGTACAAGATATCACGATTATAATATATAAATAATCATAATCAATCGTTTGTATGCATTTCTTAACTGCATTTAGTAAATTGATATAATGTGCAACACACATATATAGTGTGCTTGCAAGTATTATCTCAATCATACAAGCACATTTTGTGTGCCTTATCAATCATGACATATTTACCCCCAATACCGTTCATGGCAATTTTGGAAAAAATTGAATTTGGTGGAACAAAAACTGAAAAGCGTGCAAAGAAGCATTGTGAATGTGCATTCATGCACATATGCAAGTTAATGGCATAAAATACAATGTAAAAAACAAGTGGATTTGGTAGAACACGTCGCTAGACGTCATGATGGCCAGTGGTCAGCAATAACGATGGAGTTGCAGCCAAGGAATGGAACGTGTCCAAGAGGATGTGCTTATGTTAACTCCCATGCCTGGTATATAGGTCGTGGGTTCGATCCCGACCCTGACGCCTGCATATTTGAAGTTTGCATGTTCTCCCCGTGGTCACATGGATTTTTCTCGGGGTCCTCCGGTTTTTTCCTCCACATTTAGAAACATGCATTTAGAGTATGTTAAACCACTTAATTGGGCTATTATTTCTGGCCAGGTCGGTCTGAAAAAAATCTATACAGCTCAGTAGGCATTACCTCGTAAAAGAATACAAAAATGGCTTAGTATTAGGATCGTGAGAGATGTATGTATGTTGAGCTTCTGTCGCACCATACATAGCGAGTTGTGCTAATCAGAGATGGCATTGGCTCAGACAGGCCTTCATCCAGCAGTGGATTGACCATGGCTGTTGATTATGATTTTGATGGTACTTGTCTAAAGAGCAATGCCATGTTTAGAAGCCTGAGTCTGTCCGACATTCTATTGAAATACCATGAATTAGCACGGTTGGCTAAGTATGGTGCGAAAGAAGTTCAACATACATACTGTTGACCATCGATTATCCAGCACGTGATTATCCGGCTTCCAACATTATCCGGTCGTCCCGGACCGATCTGGCAAAACCGGCAAAAACCACTCTAAAGGCTGCAACTAGTGTGGCGATCAGCACCATGTGCGAGACAAAAAAATAGCTATGCTTGATTTTAGTGTTAAATATTATACACAGTACATTATACACTACATATAACTTAAACAATGAAAATGACGCACGTATAGAGATCACCTCATGCAGAGTCTTCGAGATTGGAGTGCTAAGTATGGTACACTAAATAAGTAACTTTTAAAAGTAAGATATTTATTTTTGTTTTTATGTATGTTCATTTATGCCAAATTCATATAGTAAACACATTTAAAAGACAAAAAAGCATATACACAACACCTGTAAACATGTCATTCAAGAATGTGCAGAAATAAGCTATTTTAAATAACGATCAGTGATGATTATCCGGCATTTTTTTAAAAATCGGGCGCCCCCTCCCCCCCGAAACCACCGATGATCTCCTGTACATACATTTGTTACAAGACCGTTGTTTTGTTCTTCACTTGTAAATTCAAATATCGGGCGTTACACACGTACATGAGTGAATCCGCCATAGCACGACTGCCGTCAGTTTGGCACGGCAAGTAGCCAAACCGTGCCCATCGGAGGTGGCATGTATTGTGAAATAATTGAGAATGTTTTTTTTGTTTATGACAGCATATTACAAAATAGTAAATTGCCCACATAAGGACTTGGTGCACTGATGCGATGGCATTGTAAAAACAAACATTCGATACCAGTTCAGAAGTAGATGCCACCACAATTTGTGCTATTCCCTGAATTCAATTATGGATGCTAATACTCTTATTTGTTTGTGAGATTCCTCTTTACATTGTGAAATTGATGGTACACTCCTCAAAATGAGAAGAAATGCCAAATACGATAAATATCGGTTTCCTTATGTTACATAAATGTCTGATATAATATCAGCTTATGTGCAGGGGCTAAGGGGATTATTACATAGCAGTATCATGATAAATTGCGACGGTTTGGGTAGGCCTTCATCCAGCAGTGTATTAATCATGGCTAATCATAACGATGACCTTATACAATAAAAAGTTATAAAACAGAAGTACTTCATACACTTCACTTGCAATCCAGAAGACACTGGTGTGATCTCCCATCGTAACAATTTAAACAATGGGCACGTTTCTTGAATCGCCTCCCAATCTCTGTCTACCACAGTTGATCAGCAGGTGGTGTGATGGGGTAAAGTGTGGGTACTTCACCTCTTCCATGACAACTGGTCAGCATGCAAGAGTACACCAAAGATATCCACTGGAGGGGCTTTCTTGAGCTCCCTGTAAACGAGGTTGTTCTGACAGCAGTGGCATGGGTGTGTGCTTTCAGCGCTGTACCTTTACCTTTTTAAAGTTGTTGCAATATATGAGCACAGCGATGCGGCCTGTGAAGTATGCATATGCATTTTTATTTGTATGTGCTCTTTGAAGTTGTTCTCCCTTTGGAAATAACGAGGAGCTAATTTCTGTATCACTCTCACATTTTCTGAGCAACTTATTTGTGAGGATTAGGTTGCATGTTTAGTGAGTCATTCTGAGACTATTTAGGAGGCAACAACATTTATTTCACACTTACGTAACACCGTTACACACGGGTCTAAATACACCTATTCTCATTCTTGTTACGCATAGGACTACAACACACCTATTCTAACTCTTGTTACGGGACAATCTATGATCGGGTCAGTGCAGTCACGTGCTACCTGGACACGATGTTGAAGACGGGGACGAAGATATAGACGTAGCTCTTGGGTTCCTCTTCACTTTAGACAGCCCGGAACTGTGATTGGGGCTTCCCTTTTATCCCCCTCAGGGTGGCCTGGCTCCACGCTCGGCCGTGCCTTATGTCTATAATCTTCCCGACGGTTCCAGGCTACACTGCACCTGTTCTCTCTCTGGCTGCACCTTCAACCACGCCTCTGTTAATAACTCTTTATACGTACTAAGCTACTCCCCCCCGTGCCCCCTCGTTCACCTTTGGCCCATATTACACGTACTCACATAGCCCCTACCACCAGCCGCCCCCCACCACTCTTACAGTGGCGTACTCTGTGGTGATCCCCTGAGGCGCTGGTGGAGGCTGCAATCGCCTACTATGTCGGTAAGACTCGTCAGGCTTCCTCCTGCTAGCACCCAGTACCATGCCCCGAGTGGCCTACTGCTTGGTACTGCATGGTGTGTTCGCCTCTGCACCTGTTTCACGCCACTTGGCGCTACACGCCGTAGTGATCCATTTTATATCACTACACATGGACACAATCATGCTTTCATAGGCAGCTTTAATAAAAGATATTCTAATACAAAAAAACTCGTGTTTAAGTATCTGTCCAGGCTAAAGAGATTACCAAAGTGCTTTTCTGTTCAGATGAGCATTGAGGCCGTAATCATTTCCTGCTTCCATCCCTGAGCCAGTGGTTGAAAATCCACATTCCTTCAGCGAGGGCAAATATTCCCATAGGACAAACGACTGTTGACTTGTTTTATCAACCCTGAAGTGATGATGTGCTGAGTCAACTTCCAACCAGGATTTTAACTCTAAACCTTGTAATTGTTAGCGGCTCGCTCTGCCTCCAATTTACCAGGCTAGTTGAAAGGCTGTCTTGAATATCGAGGGAGCCTTATTTGTTATTACGTGGGTGGTATGAACATTCTGCTTCAGGGCATTGGTCATCATTCCAACTGCATATCAAAAAAAATGTTTCTTCAAAATTATACTCGTGTACCTATCTACAGGCCATAAACACATTTACTTAACGATATGCATTACAATGATCAGTCGGTGACTATGAACAGGAAACTTTAATTTAAACATTGGAACATGCATACGTGAAAGCAGTTCCAAAACGTTGCAGGAATATATAAAACTAGTAGTCTGACAATTTCACATTCTGTAATACAAATTGAACAATGATTGATGAATATTTAAAAGTCTGTTATTATTTCATGTATGTGTAACGGGCGTATGTGACACAGGAGAAGTTGATGGAGGCAACACGTATTTATTACAATTAAATTCAATACAGCAGAGTAACGACTCTAACACTCGAAGAGGTATCGGCCTCTTCACCCGGTCTATTAGAGGAAGTGTTCCCCAGCTAACGCTCCCCGTTAACTCCTTACTTCCCTCTATCCCAGACCTTCCCCAAATGTAGGCTAGCTAACCTGGCCCAGCTTTGGTGCAGGTTCCGACCCTCAGCCACACGAGTCTGGCCCTTACAAGGACATCAGACCTCGCTGCTCTGAGGTCGCCCACTGGCTTGCCCTGCTCGGCTCTTACAAGAATGGTGAGTCAGGGTAGTTCCAGGTCTAGCTAGATGGCCTTCAGTCTTTACTGGCTCTTCATCTTCATCTGTACCCAACAACTGTCTCGAGCTCTCTCGCTCTCTGCCTCATATACCAACATGTCCTCGAGGGGCGGGGCTGTGTGGGATCCCAGCCTCCCCCCCACACCCCAGTGTAACTGCCTGTTTCTCCCCGTTACGTAACACATCTACATCTGTGTTGTGCATAAGTAAACATAATGTTGTGTAAGCAGGTGAATAACCCGGGAAAACTAAACATATCACATTAATGGAAATGCAGAACTTTGTGATACAACAATCAAGGCACTATTTATCCACTGATGATAATAATAATAAACAATAACATTTAAATCAATCAGCATGTTGTGTTTCTAGGATGATAATTTCCAATCGCAATGGTTGTTTTTATTTATAAATTAGATTAATTAACATGTGACACTTTTCGATTTAAAGCTTTCGTGACTGCAGGGATTCAGACCTGTTCTCCACCTGAGGATGGCTGCTTGCGTTGTGGCCGAAACGTCGTGAGAATTATTTTATTATTTTTTATTTTTATTATTTTATTACTTCCCTTCTACGTGACTTTACCGAAAGAACCAAGAAGATGTGACACTTTGCTGAAAAAACTCTGAAAAATCGAAACCAGTCCAAAAATTACTGTTTATGCATAAGCCCAAATGGAAGAAAATGTCTCTACATTTTTTTGTCTCCTTAGTTTTTTTTATGAATTAGTCTCAATCTACCAAGATTCTTGTAAAATTCTAGATTTGAAGCTTTCATGACTGCAAGGATTCATACTCTTAGGTTTTTTGGTAAAGTCACGTAGGTAAAAATAAATAATAAAAAGGTTTGTACACAAAGCCATCCAGATATACAAACACAGACATAACTTCAACCGTGATGATGGGTACAAACTGAGTAATCATTGGAAAGATGTTATTAACCATGTAAAAAAGACTTAACTACACATATTTTGACCATCTTATTTGACAAGTACTATTCTACTTTACCGAGTGTTGACATCCCCAGCGTTTAACAGTACTCTCCTTTTTGTATTTGGATTGTCAACCAACACCGGGTACAACGACTTGTATACCTATTGTTCTCTTTTAGCCCACCCCCCCAACACGTTCCATTCATTGGCTACCACATTCAGATAAGCCCTTCCCCCTTAACTTGTATTTAAGAGCTTGTCTCTTGGAATTTTGCCTCACTTGATACAGTAAATATAGCTGTGACGGTCCCACCTGATGACGGAGACTTGTGTTGCCTCCGAAACGTCGTGATTTATAATATTTATTTCTATTATTATTAATATTATTTTTATTTTTATTATTTTTTTTTACCTACGTGACTTTACCGAAAAAACCTAAGAGTATTCTTGTACAATTTTGCTGTACTGCGTTGAACAGGCCCGACGATATTAATGGAGGGCTATTACGTATGTAGTGTGGTGTTTATTCACGCGTATACTTTGTCTTTTCTCCTGTGTCACTTTATTAACAGCATCCCACACGGATGCTCCTCTTGTTCAACACCTCGTACTCCTGTCGCGAACTCTTCCACTGCTAACCTGCTACTTCGAGCTTACTCTCTCTTGTTCCGCTAGCCTGTTACTTCCTACTCTCCTAGCCTGTCACAGACTCTCTCTGTATTCTCTGCTAGCTTCTCACCCGCGAGCCTATCACACTCAGACTAAAGATTCTGCTAACCTCTCCACTGCTAGCCTGTCTACACCCACACCTACAACTTCGCCCGTTCCCCCAGCGGGGGTTCAGCCAACACCGATGGGGAGGACGAGGTGTGGAGGGCGAGGTCCCGGACTTCTCTTGAATCTCTTCACTGCTTCATCTCCAACCAACTCAACCCAACTGCCTCACACTTTGCAGTCACACCTAGACACATACCAGTTAATGATATAATTGCCCGAGTAGATGTGGCTCTCAAGGGCCTGAGTCACATCGCTGCAGACGTAACAAGATCTGAAATCTCTGCAACCCTCAGAAACGCTAAGATGCCAGCTAGCAACATCAGCAAAGATGAGCGTTTTGAATTAGCTCAATTAAAAAAGAGGGATGACATTGTCATCATGGACAAAATAGAATACAACAACAAAATTCAAGAACTACTCAACGATGGCAGCTATACAAAAATAAAAAATTAACCCGTAAAAACTAAGTTTTTCACTATAAATCCTTTATATGCGTGGCGGCTAGAGTCCTCTCGTCCTCTGGCTTGAGATGGCTGCCACCTATGGGTCAGATGATTGCCTGCCACCATTAAGCAATTGGTAATTAAATATAAAAAAAAAAAATCCTAAAAAGTGTAAAATTTAGGATAAAAATGTTCACGAAAATAAATTGTCACGCACAACGAGTCTGTGTGCAAAATGTCAGCTCGATTGGATCACGGGAAGTGGGTTAAAAAACGACCGAAAGATTTGCACGGTCGTAAGCGCGCAAGCAAGCAAGCAAGTGAACTTAATATAAAGGATTTAAAAAGAGACCCCACCAACAGCCTCGTCACTAAAACCAACAAAATCATTTCTGATTCAACCGCATTAATTGATCAAACCAAACAGTTCTCGTTGAAACCTTCTGCAGCCAGGCCACCAAGATTATATGGCTTGCCAAAGGCACATAGAGAAGATACACCTCTTCGTCCCATTTTCTCTACTATCAACTCCCCCACCTACAAACTGGCTCGTTTTTTGTCTGAAATCCTACGGCCTCTCACTGGAAAAACCACCTCTGCGGTACTAAACTCTACTGACCTGGTATCGACAATCAAGGGGATTTCCCTGTCCCCAGACGACCTGCTTGTCAGTTTTGATGTGGTTTCCTTATTCACCAAAGTTCCTGTACCTGACACCATCGCAATCATTGAAGACTTGGTTCATCAAGGACTGAATACTGGGGTACCCCCCCCTGGTGAGACACTGCTTAACCACTACATACTTCACCTGGAATGGAACTTTCTACAAACAAACTGAGGGCACCCCAATGGGCTCCCCCCTATCTCCGGTTGTAGCCAACGTTTTCATGGAGAAATTTGAGACTGACGCCATCCAGACTGCCACTCTACGCCCGACCTTATGGAAGAGGTATGTAGATGACACTTTTGTCATCTGGCCACATGGCCGGCCTGCTCTAGACCAATTTCTCGACCACATCAATTCCATACACCCAGCCATCAGATTCACCATGGAAGTCGAAAAAGATGGCAAGCTACCCTTTTTGGATGTCCTAATTAAAAGGAGACCTGATGGTTCAATGAGCCACTCTTTCTACAGGAAAGCCACCCATACGGATGCTTACCTAAAACCGGATTCCCACCACCATCCATCCCAGAAGAATTCCCTCATCAAGACTCTATACCATAGAACCCAATGCATCTCCGACCAGGAACACATTGCCAGTGAACTCAAACACGTACGCCAAGCTCTTAAGGCTAATGGTTACTCCGACTACACAATCCGCAAAGCCATCACTCCAACCATCAAGACGGATCCTGTTGAGGAGCCTTTCAAGACCATCACCTTACCCTATATTGCTGGGGTCACAAAAGATATCTCCAAAATTCTGATAAAACACAAGATCCAGGTCCGATTCAACACAGTACATACAATCCGTGATCTGGTCCCGTCTGTAAAATATGTGGTTCCAGACAAACAGTACCCTGGCGTCTACAAACTAAGTTGCCTCTGTGGTAGCAGTTAGATTGGAGAAACCAAACGACATGTCTCGGACCGCATCCGTGAACATAATGCAGACTTGAAACACGGTAGGACAAACACCTCAGCCGTGGCAGATCACTGTTACAATTCAGTGGGCTCACATGATATTGACTTCTCCAAGACAGAGGTTCTCTGCAAGCCATCTGGCCACCATGAGAGATTCGTTCATGAGGCGATCCACATATACAAACACAGAGACAATTTCAACCGAGAAGATGGATTTTGGCTTAGCAATCATTGGAAGGATGTAATAAACCATTTCGGATCTTAACTGATTGTGTTCACGTTTACGGTGACTTTAACATCGCGTTTCACTCACTGGCATTGTATTCTCCGCAGGGAATGGATTCTTTGCTCCACTGCAAGTTTCCCGCCACTACTCTCCCATTGACATATTCCGTTGCTTCCTCTTAGTATCTTTCACACGACGGTCAATGGTACAGTGTATAATATTAAATAGTATAAAATTATATGCTTAATACAATGTACAAAGTAATATATAGTATCGTAATTGTATAGTGAATATACAGCAGTGTGATATACATTAGGGTGGGTAGAATAATACATAGTGTAATATTACAATGTATGAGGTTTAGGGTGGTTTATAGCAATACAGTATGTAATTTAATGTTCGGTTTGTCTATGGCAGTATCTAGTACGGTGTAGACTCGTGTGATGTAAGAGAATAAAGTTTAGATGGAAGCATATTATATTTTCTGCGACGTAAAATTGTAATGTATTACTTACTGTTAGTAACTCAGCTTATTGTAGAGTATATTTAGTATACTGATGATACTATGTAGTTTATACTTTAGTTGTTTACATGGTGGTTTTAGTTACTGCAGCTACATACTATTAACACTCCTTCCCTTTATTAATGCTACCCCTATCCCCTCCCTTTGATGCTGCTAATCCTGCATAATGCACGGGCATAAGTAGTACTAATCACATACCTGCATTTCCCATATCCCCTCCCTTTGATGCTGCTAATCCTGCATAATGCACGGGCATAAGTAGTACTAATCACATACCTGCATTTCCTTTATCCCCTCCCTTTGATGCTGCTAATCCTGCATAATGCACGGGCATAAGTAGTACTAATCACATACCTGTCAAGGCGCCCTTCCCCCCCTTCCAACCCTGCTTAAATATACGCTCCAAGCATGGTGCTGTTTCATTCAGACGCTGTCTCCCCGACAGACCTGGTTTTCATCTGAGGACGGCTACTTGTGTTGTGGCCGAAACGTCGTGAGAATTATTTTATTGTTTGATTTTATTTTATTATTTCCATTCTACGTGACTTTACTGAAAGAACCAAGAAGATGCCTCACACTTTCCCTTTTATCCCCCTCCTCATTAAGTGCCCTCAGATGGCCCTCATTAAGCCGGCGTCTTCCCGACGCCTCTCGCACGTGTTCTCCTCCTTATCGCCACTATCTTTTGCCTCCATGGTGCCTTCTCCGCGTTTGCATTTGCAGCCAGCCAATCACTACCTTTTTCCCTAATTGCTGCGTCTGTCTGCTGTCACCCAGGCCACCCGCCTGCACCTGCTAATCCTTACCTGACCTCACTGTCTGCAACCCCGTACATAAATGCAACAGCTGTTTGCAAACCCTGCTCGTGTTGTGCCACTACACGTATATCAGACAACCACGAAGCAATTATTTCGTTATTACTGCGCTTGTTTGCCCAGACAAATCTAATTTTCATGATTCTTTTAGGAGGGTCCTGTCCAGTATTTGCCCGAGGGGCGATTCATGTTACATATATTCCAATCGCGTAATTTGCAGGTGAATTGTAAAATGTAACCATGAAGCCATTGCACAATTCCCTACTCTTGCGAATTACGTCACGAGATCTGGAACATCCACTGTAAAGCAGACGTTGCATATCTTTTTAGTCAATACACCGGTGGTATTGATGAGGACGGTTGAATGATTCAAAACCGTGAACTTCTGCAACAAGCAGTCAATGTGCTACCGCTGGGTGATGTCACGACCCTAATAGGCCATATTCTGGCTGTGGGCTGTAGATGAGTCTATTTAAAGAAATGCAGCTGGATAATTTTCGATGCAGAAGATTGGCAGGCTGACGCACATAAATTCTACTTATTTTGTGTATGTAGCTGCTTTATTTTACTTGCTTATTCGTAAAATGTACTGTAATATTAGAAAAAAATCTGTAAATTAGAAATACAGTTGCATGTATCTTAAAATCGTTTGTGCTTTATGTACTTACGAAAAATACGCCCAATACCTGATGTCCAACTGTATAAATAAGCTGGACATTTAATAACATTCATAGAACGCAATTTTTGGAACAATACTCGCACGGTTGAAATCCACGTGATTAAAAAATACAGACTTGTGTATATATATACATATTTTTTACTCACTTTTTTTCCTTCGATGTTCTTATATAATGTGTTTGCCAAATGAAAAGGAAACTGGTTATATATTGTGGTTGAATATCTGTGTATTTGGAGGGAGTTTGTGGAAGGTTCATGTAGTGCATAGGGTATGAAAAGGGAATGTGATGAGATAAATCTCTTTTGGAACTCTCGTAAAAACGGGAAGGTATGATGATTCAACCTATAGTAAACATAGCTTATAGCCTATAAAGAAAGCATCACTTCTTAATTTTAGAACTTTCGTGACTGCAGGAATTATTATTTGGTTCTTTCGGTTAAGTCACGTCTAAAGATAAAATAATAAATTAAATTAAATAATAGAATACGACGTTTCGATTGCAACACAAGCAATCATCATCAGGTATAATGAAATAGCGACATAAAATCTAACCAGAAAACTATAGACAGACATATTAGCAGACAGATATCACCAAGATACATAGAGAGAGCAACACAGGTAACAGAGAGAGGTGGTCGTCTCTGTGGGGTGGCCTTAAATAGACAGAGGGCGGACGCAGAGAGAGGGAGGGGGGTTAGAGAAAAAATTAGCATATCAATGATTGGACAACAAAACGTGGTGCTGAAAGTACGATGACACGGCAAGCAAGCCTGAAAATCAGGAGAAGGACACACTAAAATTAAATAACCTAGCAAAATATCGAAATGTAATGTAATACAACACAGAGGG